>NC_046324.1:26337544-26943406 GCF_009819535.1 Lacerta agilis | reverse complement strand
AATGAGAACAGCAGAAATAGAGGACAAGAAAGTCTCCCCCTCCCCCTGTGCCCACAGGAGCCTGCAATGCCTGGGAATTAGAGATGCTGCCCAGAGAGGGTGATGCAACCACAACCTTGCCATGGCATCATCAGCTGTTGCTGCTACTGCTGAATTAAAGCGCCACCATTGCAGGACTCACCGCTCTTAAAGGACTGCCACCTTGAGAAGGGACAAGCTTTTCAGATGGAGGGCTTGGGAAGGGCTTGGCCAAAGCTTGCTGGGCTTTCCTGCAGAAGTGGAAGGAGAGCTGTTAAAAGCTGACCATGGCAGAGCAGAATAGTGGGAACAACTATGCACGCACACATAAAGACACAGGATTATGCGAGGGACGGAGAGAGAATGAGGACTAAGACCACAAGGATCCCCTATCCCTCCCCAGTAGTCTTAACTCCCAGACTCTGCTCTACCTGTGCAAGTGCTCAGATGCTTCCTGGTGCTGCTGCAGAACACCTGTCCAGGCCTCCTTTCTGGGTTGCAGGCGGTCTTCTTTCAAGCTGTAACTTCTTTCTGCGGAGCTCAGCTGCCCCATCTGTGGGGTAAAAGGATGGTGAGGGAGGCTCCAGCAAGATGAGGAAGCCCAGTGGCCTCTCCCAGACCTACCTCAGCCTGCAGCTGTGGCCTCTCCAACAGCCTCTTAGCCCTCTTGTCTCTTCCTTCCAGCACCTGCACTGGTGGCCATGGGGGCTCATTGGCTGGGGGACTGCTTCCTTTGCCTTTCCCACTGGGGCTCTCTGAGGCTGCTTTCCTTGGGAGGAGGGTGCCAGTCTCTACAGTGCAGAAAAGCAGAAAGTCAAGGCAAAGGGAGTGAGGGAATAGGGTCAGCCTTGGCTGTCAACAGCTCAGCCCCCTCCCCAATGCCAATTGCATAAGACAGTTTCCATTCTTCCTCCAAAGTGATTTCTATGGCAACTGAGCTGAAATTTGGATGTTGCACTTCAGATCCACTTATTAAATTTGTATACCACCCTTAATCCGAAGATGTCAAGGTGGTTCACACATGGAAGGATTTCATAAATCCAGGTATATATAATAAAACATTAGCTTTATACTAGTTATTTGGCACACACTACATTTTGCCAACCTAGCAGTTCAAAAGCATGTCAAAGTGCAAGTAGATAAATAGGTACCGCTCTGGTGGGAAGGTAAATGGCGTTTCTGTGCGCTGCTCTGGTTTCACCAGAAGTGGCTTAGTCATGCTGGCGACATGACCCGGAAAAACTGTCAGCAGACAAACAGCAGCTCCCTCGGCCAGTAAAGTGAGATGAATACCGCAACCCCAGAGTTGTTCACGACTGGACTTAACTATCAGGGGTCCTTTACCTTTTTACATTTCCACAGCTTTTCTAATACTGGGAAATTACCAAAATAGTTTATTATAGTAGTAACCTCTTATATAAAACAATGATATTCTTGGCAAAATAAAAAACCCCAAAGTATGTTCAAAATATGTAGAATAATCCAAATAATATTTATGTAAACAGATTTAATACAGCCACCCTCTAGGACACAAAGGTTTTAGTTAAGATACCAAACTAAACTGTTCCATTATAGATAGGTAGCCGGGTTGGTCTGCCATAGTCAAAACAAAATAAAAATAAAAAAAATTCCTTCCAGTAGCACCTTGGTCTCTAAGGTGCTACTGGAAGGAATTTTTTTATTTTTTATTTTGTTTTGTTCCATTATGATCACATGTTAGTAAAAACAGTTTGCTAGGTGGTTTTAAAACAAGTTCCACTGCTTCTTAGCATATATACATTCTAGGTTAGAACCAGAGACCTTTGAATGGCAGCACTCGCATATTGTTCCTTTCAGGAAGTGGGTAGGGGAGAGAGGTGGTGGCAATTTGTGCCAATTCCCCCTTCAGCTCCTATCCAAGAACCCCTCGCTGCCCCTCGCCCCTGTCTCCTCACCTGGGTTTGGGAACACAGCTGCTGCCCTATGGCAGGTCGGCCTCTCCACCCCCCATCGGGACTGGGAGGCCTCCACAACCATGGCACAGATGGTGATCTTCTCCTGGATAGCTCCTCTGCCCTCCAGCCACCTGGGCAAAGAAGAACAATGTTCAGGGATGCCTCTCTCCCCCATTCCCACCCTCAGGGAAACGGCCTTTGGGCTGGGCCAGCTCACCTGGTACTGGCCTGGCGGACGCAATCGAAGCTGGCCTGCGGCTGCTCCTTCGTATAGCGTGAGAGGTAGAAGGTGAAGCGGAAAGTCCGTGCATCACGACGGCCAGCAGTGGCGCCGCAGGGCACCTTCAGATACTGGACAGCATAGAAAGAGAAGAGTGGGGATCTGGTCTGGCCCCTTGGCCTCAGGAGCAGGTCCTGACCCTAGACATGTGGCTGGGGGCTGTTTCTGTCGC
The DNA here is from genome assembly GCF_009819535.1 of Lacerta agilis. Lineage (NCBI taxonomy): Eukaryota > Metazoa > Chordata > Lepidosauria > Squamata > Lacertidae > Lacerta > Lacerta agilis. The sequence continues at coordinate 26,941,002 of NC_046324.1, read as the reverse complement.
CGGGGGGCCTGCGTGGGTGAAAAACACTGGGGCCGTGCTTTTCCAGGGGTCAGCCTTGGCCATACGCAAGAAGGGAGTGGGCGGGGCTCCCCGTACAGAGCAGCGGAGGCGCGGCTCCTGCCCGCCCTGTCTCTTACCCTCTTCCGTTGCTACTAAAGGGGGCTTTCTAGATCGACGAGGGGAAAGGAGAGCTAACGGAGACCGAAAAAGAAGCGGCTTTCGATGGGGCGGGCTGCCCCATTCCAGCGCCAAGACAGCAGAGCACTCCGCGGGGAGGACGCCGCAGCCAGGCTCGGTCTGCCGCTCGCGCGAGACTCGTTAGCCGCCTTGCAGAAAGCCGCGGGGAGCTCGTTAGCAAGCAGGCGGCCCCCGCGGCGATAGCGACGGCCACGGCGCCCTTCCGTTGCCCAGCCCCGGCAATGCCGGGCAGCGTCCACGACAGGACCCCTGCCCAATGCACGGTGCTGGGAAATACCCTTACCCCTTGGCTGCCCTGGAAGGCGATCACGGGACGAGGCGCCGCCACCTGCAGAAAAAAAAGCGGGCAGTGAGACCTGCCCTCCCGTCAAGTGACTGGCCGTGCGGCAATTGCCTCCAGCCCAGCCCGTTACCTGACACCGCTGGTAGGCGACCAAGGCCTGGAGGGCCGAGTCGGTCAGTTTCACGTGGAAGAGGCTGAGGCGGGCGCCCCGCGAGCCGGGGCGGTAGGCAAGGCGCTCCGTCGCCCGCCGCGGCATCGCTGGAGTGAGCGGCTGTGGCGGCGGCGCCTGGGCGGGACTTGGGTTCGACAGCAGGGCGGGGCGGGGCCGCTGCTGCTCCACAAACCGGTGCGCGTGCACAACCATGGATGCCTGGCCAGACCTGCCTCCGTTTAGGGCGTGGGAAAGGCCCGGAGCAAGAAGAGACCTCTGAGCTTTAGTCTGCCGTCCCGTCCAGAAGAAGGGCGCTGCCGATAACCCACCAAGCCCCTCAACAGTTTGCCCCGAGGAAGAACGGCCGGTCCGTTATCCAGGTCTTCAGGGGAGCTTCTGTCCCCGGTCCCCCCAGACCGGAGATCCCGGGGCTGGACCTCCCTTTGGGCCCCGGGCCTCTCATCTACTTCAAAGCCACCCGCGGCAGCCGACCCCGGACGCTTGGCCACGTGCAGCGTGGCCACGTGCTTCTTGGGATTCTCCACTAAGCCTCTTAGAGCCCTGCAGGTCACCGGGCAATAATCTGGGGCGGGGCAGCATCCCCTAAGAACCGCTAAGACTGTCGGATGCGCCTCTTCGGTTGAGCAGCTTCCCTCATCCAGAAGACCTTGATAGACGCTTACTTCTGGGCATAGGAGCCAACTCCTAGGCGCCGAGGGGTGTTCAGCTCCCAAAAAAAAGTTTGCGCCCCCCCCCCAGTTGATGGGCACTGCTATTCAAATAGTGTGCATGCACCGCATCATGTGATCGATTATGCGAGCGGGGCTTACCTGCTCCCCCAATGTTTTATTGAGGTTGGCACTTCTGCTTCTGGGTGGTCTGTTCATACATGAGAGAATTGGGATGGAGGGCAAAGCCAACTGAGTGTTCTCAGAATCTAGCCTGTCAGGAGATGGGGAGGAACCCATTCATCCACGAGAGGTATTCCCTCTTAGCGCAAGTCTTTGGGGCCTTGCGTAGTGTAAGAGGAAAACCCCTTTCCCGTCCTGTCTGGGTGAACAGCGGGTTGCTGCTCCCCACCTCTTCTGTTATAGACGCGAAGGCATTTACTTGGGTTTATTAAGGCAGCCCAAAGGGAGAGGCCCCGCTTGAGATGTGGGAGGGGGCCGCCCTGCTGATCCCTGCTAAACCCAGCCGCAGCCTAACGCCCAGATCCTCCTTGGAAGTAAGCCTGAGCGCAGCTGGGGCGTAGGGGGGCTTACACTATAATTGAATTACAGGCGCTCAGTGTAGACGGAGGGAAGGAGAGACGGCTAAGCGGCCTCTCGTTTCTGCCGCTGCCAGCCTGCTCCGACCGTCGCATGCAAGGCGGGGAAGCAAATCCCTCGAGATCCTGATGCGCGGCTGCCGGCAAAGCCCCTCGCTCCGGGAAGCCCCTTCCGAGGACGAAGGAGCTGCCCACCATGTTCTTGGTCAAGATGTTTCAGGGCGAGGAGGAGGAGGAAGGGGAAGGGGCGAGCGCCAGCCTCGGGCCAGTACTGCTGGAGGGAGGCGGCCCCCACCTTGGACGGAGGGTCCATTTTCTGCTGCCCCACACTATCATCCAGGAGCCCCCGCCCCAGCTTCAGGAGCGACCCTTTTACCAGCGGCTGGAGCGCTTGCTGGGAGGAGAAAGAGGCGGCTTTGCAGCGCTCTTTGCGGCTGACGGCTGGGAGGACCTCCGAGGTGAGGCCCGGGGCGCAGGGGGCTTTCAGGCCAGGAGATGGAGGGTCCCGCTGCTGCCCAGAGGACCTTGGAGGCAACAGGGCGGCTTGGCCTCTCAGACCCTACATGATCCTCTCTGTTGCCAGTCATTGGGGGGCGGGGGTGACATCGCTGGCTAAGAAGCGCCACAGCCAGAAGTCACAAGGGGCAGGAGATGGTTGTTGGGTTCGGTGCCTCTTAGCCAGAAAGCCCCCTGCCCCCGCCTCAGCGACCCAGATCAGGGGCTGCCCTCACACCCATGGGGTTCTAGAGGTGCATCAGAATGAGAAGTGGCTTGACTGATGCCCACCTCAGCAACCCACGGAATGTGTTGTGGTGCATCAAAAGGAATAAGAGGATAAGCGAAGGCAGCATAATAAAATGCAAATACTTAAAGTCCTGGATGATGTGGATTCCCCCCCCCCAGGAGAAAAAACTGGTGGGTGTGGGAAACCACATTAAGACTTTCTGATGCCTTCAACTCTGCTAAGTTTGAGAGACCCCATTGTTCTACCCCTTCCCCCAAAAGTATATTAGTCTAACAGATCATGAAGGCAAAAGAGAGAAATAAATGTTTTGTTTTTGCGTAGATATCAGTACTGAGAAGGCAAATGAAAACGAACTACAGTAGTCCCTCTTTTGCATTTGGAGGCCTTCATCACCCAAAGCCCTAAACTGTAGTGTACTTAACCTATGCGTAAATCAGACCATGTCCCAGGATCATTTGGAGGTAACTGGGCAGGTGGGACACTGCAGTACCTCATGGTGGGGACTGGGAGAAGAGGCCCCTACATTTGGCCAGAGCAGGTTGTGTTGTGAGAGGGGGGCTGTGTAACTTCCTCATCCTCCGGCACTCTCTTGGCCTTCCTTCCTTTGCACTTGGGCAGTTGGAGTTCTACACACTTTCTCAGGCAAACACCTCCACCTGTAGTTGAACTGATATTCCCCTTTCCACCCTCCAGAGGACAAGTCGCTACGGAAGTGGCTGGTGAAGAGCAGTCCAGAGGGAGGCAGCTGGCCACAACTGGGCCAAGAGGTTACTGTGAAGATGCTGGGAATCCTGGAGGACCACAGCCTGGTGGAAAAGGACCCAAAGCTCACCTTTGTCCTCGGCCAGGGGGAGGCAATACAGGTGAGGTGTGGGAAGGCTGCAGCCCAGGGGCTCCCTTGTTCCTTCGTGCATTTTCTCCTCCTGATCCTTGCCCCCCTGGCTTTTCCTGGCAGCCTGCCCCACAGCCTGCCCCACAGGGGCAACCCATTCTCAGACCCCATTTCTCTCGGTTGCCTGAGCAACTGAATGCCACCAATGGGGGTCATTCTGCTTCTGTTCTGTTTCAGTGGAAAGGCTTGGCAGCTTTGCAGCCACCCCCAACCCTCTATATAGGATCTCACCTTTTCTACATGTGCGCCATCATAGCAAAGGCCAATGCAGACCATGTGAGAATGTCTGTTGCTCCCAAGCCAATGTACTCTTGCACATAGTGGTGCTGAGAGGTGTGACAGTGGTATATATGTTTGTTTGTGTGTGTGTATTGGGGGGCACTTCGGGTCAGGTCCTTGTTTCCTTTTTCTCTCCCTAGGCTTTGGACCTTGGTGTCCTCTCCATGCAGCTTGGTGAAATAGCCCTTTTCCTCGCTGGCCCTGCTTGTGCCTACGGTCACCTGGGCAGGTAGTCATCAGTCATTGCTCTGCACTGTGACTGGTGGACAGGGAGGGGGGGCAACATCTGGGTCCTTGGTGGGGGAAGAGAGCTGTGTGTTCTCAGAGGCCTCTCCTCCTCCTCCTCCTCCTTCTGCAGAGAGCCAGATATTCCCAAAGATGCCACGCTGCTGTACGAGGTGACTCTGCTGCATGTGCAGGACAGCCCGGACCTGTCGCTGTTGCCCACCATGGAGCGCCTCAGCCTGGGCAACCAGAAGCGGGAGTGGGGCAACTTCCACTTTGAGCGGGGGGAGTACCAGCAGGCCTTGCACTCCTACCAGCAGGCTTTGCATGTCCTCTCCTTGCCGGGGACAGGTGAGGGACTGTTCTGAGGGCTTGGGATGCACTTGGGGATGAAGCCCTCCTAACAGCCATGTGGGTGTGTGATGGAAACATGGGGTTGGCAACTAGAGCTGACCAGCAGCTTGCCTGGAAATAGTGCCATGAGCCCAAATCTGGGCACTTTGGATGAAAAGGGAGAGGAACCCTGTCCCAGAGGTGCTCTCCCGCAAAGGCACACATGACCCATCCCTACTGCAGAAGCCCACCTCTGGGGCTTAGCCCCAGCTGCACCTCCTGGCTGGGGGTGACACTGCACCTATGTGGGTTTCTCTCTAGACTGCCTGAGCCAGGAGGAGGAAGAGGAGCTGCATGACCATCGAGTCAAATGCCTCAACAACTGTGCAGCCGCCCAGCTGAAGCTGAGGCTTTTGGATGAAGCCCTGGCATCCTGCAATGAAGTTATACAGCTTGACCCAGAGAACATCAAGGCACTTTACAGGAAAGGGAAGGTGATGAGGGAAACGCCTCCCAGCCCCTCACCTGCTCCAGGGCCAGGAGGGAAGAACTTGACTAGGGAATGGCATGCTGAAGCCGTACAGCTGGCTGAGATCCAGGGTGGGGGTGGTGGCAAAGGTCCCTGTTCCACAATATTGACCTAATGCTGTGTCTGGATTGAAGTGGGGGGAAGGGGAGTTGTGACCACAAGAGGTGAGAGAATGCATGAGGGTGGGGTAAGGAACAGCTGCAGAGAACAGCCAGAGAAAGAGGTAGACAAGGACAGGCTCCCCCACCCTTACCCAGTTCATATACCACCCCATCTCTCTCACTCTCTCTGTGCTATTTAGTTGTTGTCAGAGCGGGGAGAGGACCAGGCAGCCACTGCCGTTCTGAAGAAAGCCCTGCAGCTGGAGCCAACTACCAAGGTGGGGCAAAGACAGGCAAGGGACAATAGCAGAAGCGGTGGGGAAGGTTCATTTTTGCTGCGCCAGCTTCATCCTCTGCCACTTTCGGCACTTGTGACTGGCATCTCCCCTTTTGCTCAGCTCGCACTGAGATGTCATCATATTCCTAGCACTGGTGGGAGGGTGCTCAGGGGGCACTGGAGGGGGAGGTCCACCTCTGCCTTCCAAGTGTATTAACCATTTGTTTCCCAGAAGGATTAAAAAGACCTTGGCTGTCTCTAGGCCATCCATGCTGAGCTCTCCAAACTAGCAAGGAGGCAGAGGGGGCTGCTGGCATGCCCTGGCCCAGGAGGGGCCACTCCGGAAGACATGGCAACACCCACCATTGCTCACAGTGCTCAGGTTTGTTATCATGGCCTAGTTAAGGCAAAGGATTGAGGGTCCTTGTCACTTAGCAGGTGCCTTCCTGCCTCTTTATCCTGGGTGCTGCTACTGCTGCTGGGTTTGGTTCCCAAGACTGTTCCGGGGACCTTGTGGCAGCTGCCTTTGTGGGCATGTTGTTTGGCCAGTGTGGTGTAGTGGTTAGAGTGCTGACTAGGGCCTGGGAGACCAAGGTTCAAATCCCCACTCAGTCATTAATCTTATTGGGTGACCTTTGGCCAGTCACTGCCTCCAAGCCCAGGGGCGGAGGAAGGGGGGTGATGGGAGAACACCACCCTGGGCAGCGCAATCCCGGTGGGGTTCCATCATGGCTGCCCCCTGCCCGTGCAGGGCGCTCTGCCCCTACAGACTGCGCCCCCAGAACGCATGCCATGCATCTGCAGGCGGCGCACTCCGTCCCCAGAACGCGCGCCATGCCCCTACGGACGGCGCGCCACGCCCCCAGGACACGTGCCAGCCATGCCCCCGCCTGCTCCCAGCCCCCGGTGCTGGAGCATGAAGCTCCGCCACTGTCCAAGCCTAATCTACCTCACAGGGTTGTTGTGAGAATAAAATGGGGGAGATATATGCCACCTTGAGCTCCTTGGAGGAAAGGTGGGGAAAAAATGTATGAGATAAATAAGAAATTGTGAGGCTGTGAAAGCTCATGTGTCTCCTCACTGCCATGTTTTGCAGACAGATGCTCCTGCTCCCCAGCCAAGCTGAATGGCTGCTTCTTTTCGTGGGTTGACCCTAGAAAGCCTTGCAGAAATGTGAAGTTCCACCTTCTCCGACAGCAAGGACTTCTGAGGGGCATCAGGGCCAAATACTTGTTGTGTGTGCCCGCCTGTTTCTCCTGGGATGGGGCAGACCTACAGCTGCTACGGAACTGCGTGGCTGTAAGTCCCAAAAGGAACTCTTCCTCCTCCTCTTTCCCTACCACCACCACCACCAATGACTGAGGTTTATCCAATAATGAAACATGGTACCCGAAGTCAAGTGGCTGTCTCTCATTGACACCTTTGATGATGATGTTCCCTAAGCGTAAAGGAAGGCTGTAATTGTGAAAGCGTGGGAAGATCCTTTCCAGCTGAAGCTGGATACTCTGAGGCTGGATGTTGCCCTGCAACCCAGCTTGCTGCTTATATTTTCTTCTGTGCTCTATTCATTTCCTTGCCAATCTGCAGGGAAGCCACCTTGGAATACATGTCTCATTCAACCCCAAAGACTGGCCTGTTCCTAGTGTTGAGCTGAAGAGGAGAACAAATTCCAGGCTGTGGACAGACCTACAGCTCCCTGCATGGACTGGCAAAGGGTTTTCTGCTGCTATTGTGGGGTGGGGTGGGGTGCTCTGCTTCTGGCATGATTATTCTCCCTTTTCTAAAAGCAAATAAACACCACTCTTACTGTGTTGTGTTCTTCTCCCATACCTCTTTGAAACACAAGTCTGGGCAAAGGAGGGGCTTCATGACTGCCACAAGGGCCAGCCAGGCAGCACTTTGCAGTTTGGCTGAAAAGAGTGAAAATTGGTTGTATGGAGAGCAGTCTTGTCCCGTCCCCCCTCAGTACTCATCTATGTGCACCATAAGAGCCAAGTACTTCAAGGGTTCCTTGTTGCTCTGAAGATCCACCAAGGGCCATTCTGATATCTCAGTTGCCTTGTTTTCCTTGGCAGGGTTCTTCTTCTTCTTCTCCTCCTTTTTGCTGCTGAATTTTTGCTGCTGAAATCTGCACACACAATATTTACCACCAGTCACCATCACCTCTCTAGTGGCAGCCTCACTCATGAGTACAGGTCAAGTACAGAGAAGGTCCTCCTTCAGGGGGAGAGCAGGAATAACCTCTCTTCTGTCCTAAAAGTATCCCCTAAATTGTAGAAGGCAGATAACCTCTGAGCAACTGGATTTTCATAAAGGGTTGTGTGTGTACTTGCAGTTTCAATTAGGAACAACATTTCCCACCTCCCTCTAAGAACTCTCAGGAGGACTCTCTTATGGCCTGGTTTTTCAGGGAGGAACACCTTTAGGTGCTGGGTCACCCCAATAGTGAGTTCATGCAAGGGATGTAGGCTGCAGAGCAACTCAACTACTCTGTTTTGGGTGCTTGGCCTAAAAGCGTCCAGTCTCTGTTGAAGATGGGACAAAGGAACAGCTTCAGCCTCATAACAACAGGCATGTCTGGGTGAAAAGAAGACCTAGCAGAGGCCCTGGTGCTCAAATGTAGTGAGCAGCCTTCTTTGAAGCAGTCAGGAGTTCTACAGGTGGGCAGTCAAAGAAAGAGTCTTGCCTGCAGGAGGAAGTCGTCCTGGTGTTGCTGCTGTGGGCAAAGAGCTGGCGAGCTGGCGATGACCCCTCAAAAGAAGGGGGGGAAAAAACATTTATTGAATATTTACAAACTCATTGTAAACAAATTAAAACATTAGCAGGATTAATGTAAAAATGTGCAGTATTGAAAACATATGAAATGGATGGAAATAAAATATAAAATAGATTAGATTTGGGTATGCAGGAAAATAGAGTAAATATAAGGAAGAGAGAAAGAGGGGGTGGGAAGTCAAAATATAATATGTAAAGATGATTCTGTTTGAAACGTTTGTCATAAATGAAAATTCTATATATATTTATAGAGTGAGTGGGAGCTTGGGAGCTGGTTCCTGAGGAAGAGGCAATCCATTTATGGAGCATTGATCCTGATTTGCTCACAGGGAGATTAGACAATGTTGGTTATTTAATGAGGATTCCCTTGGAGTGTGTGTGTGGGGAAGGGCAGACAATGTTGAGTCCAAATCTCCTCTGCCGCTGCACTTCCTGCGTAAGGTCTGGGCTTTGAGAGAGGGGTTTTGGTGCACAAGAGCCAACCTGACTTGGCCAATCTGTGATTGAGGTTGCACCCTAACCAGGTACTGAAAACATGCTCCACTCCTCTCCTGCCACCACTGCCCCAGAATATTCCAGGGATAACTCAGTTGCTTAAGAGTGTGGCACCTATAATGCCAAGGTTGCAGGTTCGATCAGCTGCATATTCTTGCATTGCAGAGGGGTTGGACTGATGATCCCCAGGATTCACTGCAGCTCTGTGATTTTATGGTAAATAACTTGACTCCTTGCAGTGTGAGCTTTCCCTGACCCCTTGACAGAGCAGCAGCTGGGAAGCCCCCCCCCCCGACCCTCTGCTCCATCCAGGGCAAACCCAAGACATTTTGGTGCCTGAGGCGAACCGCATAATGGTGCCTTCCCTGCCAAGGAAGAAGGGGGGTGAATGAAGATCTGCATCAGAAAAAAGGGCTTTGAGATCTGTTGCCGTCTGAGACAATGGCTTCACTTTGACTCATGGCTGAGCCGGTCCTGCCTCCTCCATCCCACGGGGGACGGATCCCACGCGGCACCACCTCTGCTTGGGGAGCTTGGCCGTCGATGTTGCCACTTACTCCGTGCCCAGGACTGGAGAAGAGAGGGCGGAGCTCCTATGGGCCCCGCCACTCGCGGCTCCACAGCCATTCGCGGCGCAGGGGAGGGGCTTCAAGACCGCCACGTTGCGCCTGTTGCCCTCCATGATTCCCCGCCTTCTTTTCTGGCCGTCCTCCCCTGCAGCCAATTGCTGAATGGTCCGCCTGGTCCAGTGGCCGCCTCTTGGCGCTGGCGGGCTAATAGCTTCCTGGCCCCTGTGCGGATTGGCCAATCAGGCGACAGGGGCGGAGCAGGGCAGGGCTGTGGCCGTAGCAGCCTCGGGGACTCGAGCGAAGCGGAGCCATGACGCGTAAGCGGGACTCCCCCCCCCCTCCGGTCCTGTCTCGCGCCCCCTTATTACTCTCCGGTGGGTGGGGGAGGATATGGGCTGGAAGGTCCCGTTGCCTCCTTGACTTGCTCAGGGCGGGGGTGCCGCCTCTGCCGCCCTTTCCCCCCCGCCCGTCAAGGCTCGGCGGCCTGCAGTGGCCCCCGCCCCCCCCGACTGGCCCCCGCCGCGCTTACAGGTGCACTACCTTTCTCCGCGGTGCAGGAGGCAACCAGCGCGAACTGGCGCGCAGCAAGAACATGAAGAAGAACGCTGACAAGGGCAAGCGCCGCGACGACGGCCTCTCCGCCGCCGCCCGCAAGCAACGGTGAGCACCGGGCGGGAGGGGAGCAAGGTCGAGCTCACCTGCCTGTCTTTCTGGGCCGGGCCTCGCCTCGAGCCCGGAGGCGCCTCTTCCTTAGCATAAAAGACCTGGCCGGGGCAAGAGCCAGGAACGGCTGGCTACCTCCCCACCATTCCTGCTCTTCCTATTTCTTCCGCCCCGGGTGGTGAGCGGTGGGCATGATCCTGTTCTCTGATAGGGACGAGGCTTCTCGTGGCACTAGAAATAGGAGCACCCCCGGCGGGATGAGCTTTCCGGGGCTCCTGACATCCGCTTCCTTGGATGCCCTTCTGAGTCGGCTTGTCTTTAAGGTGTCTCAAGACTCCTCCATGGCATTGCTGCTGAAGGTTGAGGTGACCAGTCCTAGGTGTCGCCAGGATTTTTGTTGGGGCGGAACCTCAGATTTGTATTGATTTTGATTGATTTAGGGGGGAAGCTGCCCCCCCTGCGCTACGTCCATACGGCCGGTGCCTGAGGTTCCGCCACTGTCTATGGAGGCTCCGCCAAACTGTCCTTGCTGCTGCTCTATCCCTGCTCTTACTTTCCACTCAAATCCTTAATGTGCCTAGCCTAGCCCCTTGTCAAAGCCCTCAGAGGCCAGAGTGACAGCCCCTTCTCACAGGCCCAGTGACGACTGAGGCAGCCTTTGCCCTACCTTTATTTGCCAGCCGCCCAGCACCTGCCCACAGGCCCAGGTGCACCTTCCAGACTCAGTGGCCACAACCTGACTTGTTGTTGTTCAGTCGTTCAGTCGTGTCCGACTCTTCGTGACCCCATGGACCAGAGCACGCCAGGCACGCCTATCCTTCACTACCTCTCGCAGTTTGGCCAAACTCATGTTAGTAGCTTCGAGAACACTGTCCAACCATCTCATCCTCTGTCGTCCCCTTCTCCTTGTGCCCTCCATCTTTCCTAACATCAGGGTCTTTTCTAGGGAGTCTTCTCTTCTCATGAGGTGGCCAAAGTACTGGAGCCTCAACTTCAGGATCTGTCCTTCTAGTGAGCATTCAGGGCTGATTTCTTTGAGAATGGATAGGTTTGATCTTCTTGCAGTCCATGGGACTCTCAAGAGTCTCCTCCAGCACCATAATTCAAAAGCATCAATTCTTTGGCGATCAGCCTTCTTGATGGTCCAGCTCTCACTTCCGTACATTACTACTGGGAAGACCATAGCTTTAACTATACGGACCTTTGTCGGCAAGGTGATGTCTTTGCTTTTTAAGATGCTGTCTAGGTTTTTCATTGCTTTTCTCCCAAGAAGCAGGCGTCTTCTAATTTCGTGACTGCTGTCACCATCTGCAGTGATCATGGAACCTAGGAAAGTGAAATCTCTCACTGCCTCCATTTCTTCCCCTTCTATTTGCCAGGAGGTGATGGGACCAGTGGCCATGATCTTAGTTTTTTTTGATGTTGAGCTTCAGACCATATCTTGCACTTTCCTCTTTCACCCTCATTAAAAGGTTCTTTAATTCCTCCTCACTTTCTGCCATCAAGGTAGTATCATCAGCATATCTGAGGTTGTTGATATTTTTTCCGGCAATCTTAATTCCGGTTTGGGATTCATCCAGTCCAGCCTTTCGCATGATGAATTCTGCATATAAGTTAAATAAACAGGGAGACAATATACAGCCTTGTCGTACTGCTTTCCCAATTTTGAACCAATCAGTTGTTCTATATCCAGTTCTAACTGTAGCTTCTTGTCCCACGTAGAGATTTCTCAGGAGACAAATGAGGTGATCCGGCACTCCCATTTCTTTAAGAACTTGCCATAGTTTGCTGTGGTCGACACAGTCAAATGCTTTTGCGTAGTCAATGAAGCAGAAGTAGATGTTTTCCTGGAACTCTCTAGCTTTCTCCATAATCCAGCGCATGTTTGCAATTTGGTCTCTGGTTCCTCTGCCCCTTCGAAATCCAGCTTGCACTTCTGGGAGTTCTTGGTCCACATACTGCTTAAGCCTGCCTTGTAGAATTTTAAGCATAACCTTGCTAGCGTGTGAAATGAGTGCAATTGTGTGGTAGTTGGAGCATTCTTTGGCACTGCCCTTCTTTGGGATTGGGATGTAGACTGATCTTCTCCAATCCTCTGGCCACTGCTGAGTTTTCCAAACTTGCTGGCATATTGAGTGTAGCACCTTAACAGCATCATCTTTTAAATTTTTAAATAGTTCAGCTGGAATATCATCACTTCCACTGGCCTTGTTGTTAGCGAGGCTTTCTAAGGCCCATTTGACTTCACTCTCCAGGATGTCTGGCTCAAGGTCAGCAACCACATTACCTGGGGTGTATGAGACCTCCATATCTTTCTGGTATAATTCTTCTGTGTATTCTTGCCACCTCTTCTTGATGTCTTCTGCTTCTGTTAGGTCCTTTCCACTTTTGTCCTTAATTGTGGTAATCTTTGTACGAAATGTTCCTTTCATATCTCCAATTTTCTTGAACAAATCTCTGGTTTTTCCCATTCTGTTATTTTCCTCTATTTCTTTGCATTGCTCATTTAGAAAGGCCCTCTTGTCTCTCCTTGCTATTCTTTGGAAATCTGCATTCAATTTCCTGTATCTTTCACGATCTCCCTCGCATTTTGCTTGCCTTCTCTCCCCCGCTATTTGTAAGGCCTCATTGGACAGCCACTGTGCTTTCTTGCATTTCTTTTTCATTGGGATGGTTTTCGTTGCTGTCTCCTGTATAATGTTACGAGCCTCCATCCACAGTTCTTCAGGCACTCTATCCACCAAATCTAAATCCTTAAACCTGTTCTTCACTTCAACTGTGTATTCATAAGGAATTTGATTTAGATTGTATCTTACTGGCCCAGTGGTTTTTCCTACTTAAGCTGGAATTTTGCTATAAGAAGCTGATGATCTGAGCCACAGTCAGCTCCAGGTCTTATTTTTGCTGAGTGTATAGAGCTTCTCCATCTTTGGCTGCAGAGAATATAATCAATCTGATTTCGATGTTGCCTGACAACCTGACTACCTTGCCTGTTTTTCTCTCTCCAGAGATTCAGAAATCATGCAGCAGAAGCAGAAGGCTGCCAAGGAGAAGAAGGAAGAGCCTCAGCAGCAGCAGCCAAAGTAGGCAAGAGCCCTGAGGGGGCCTGCCCAGGTGGTGGCTCCCTTTCCTTCTCCCTCAACCGCTCACACTCCCGCTTATAGCCACAGTGGGGGCCACCAGACCACCTCCTGCTGAGGCTGGAGAAGAAAGGAGGAGCCCCAGCCTGGTGAGAGCTGGCAAATGCTAGAACCAAGATACTTCATTAAAGTAGTTTTACCCATTTGTGCTGGCTGAAAAATTACTGCAGGAAGTGAGATGGGCCAGGTCAGCAGCACTGAAGTGAGATGGAGCAATTTATCCACTGTGTGCACCCGTGTGTGTGTGTGTGTATGTTTATATGGCTTGCAGCCTTGTACAGTAGTCATGGGCCCATCCCACCCCCAACAGCTGGAAGCTGAGATTTGGCAAAGCAGAAGGATGGGGTGCCTATGGGAGACAGTCTTGGCTTGTAACTTCATGGAAGATTTGCTTATGTTGATTTTTTAAAAGGCTTGTTTCCCACCTTTTGGGCATAAGCAGCATTTAAACTGACTTAACAATTCATAAAAATGTCTATAAATGGTCATGAAAATCCTAAATCACTTGATTTAAAACAACAACATATTTAAAAACAATGCAGAGACCCTACAGCTGTGAGATCAGGCCACAAGCCATGCAAAGCAAGCAGACTAAGAATGTAAAATTACATAAACACAGTCTTTACCCTAATGCCCAAGAAGCAGGAGAGACTTTGCCTGGTGCCTCCTCACCACACCTTTGAAAAGAAAATAGTAGAGCTGGAAAGGTTCAGAAAGAGCAATCAAAACAATCCAGTGGTTAGAGCAAATCCCTTAAGAGGCAAGGTTGCCACGTTTGGGGCTTTTTAGAGATAAGCTTTTATCCTTCTCTGTCATAATGCCAGAACCCAGCTGGGGCAAGCCAAGGAAGTTATTCTTCAGCACAGGTTCAGACAAGAGTCAGTGACCAGCTCATACCAGGGCTTCTATAAAAACCTAGGATTGCCTCTTTGGGTCAGGGGTCCAGTCCAGCACCCTATGCCCAGAGAGATGTCTGTGTAAGCTCAGATGCAGACAGAGTGTAACTGTGTACCCAGGCCTGGTCACCTGTAGTTGCTTTCTCTGGCTTTCCCTTTCTGTGGCCAGCCTCCTTCCAGAAGTTGCACAGACCGCGATTATCTCTGGGGGAGAGGGAGGTCAACTTTGTGTCCGGTCATCAGGAAGGGCCTGATCTCAGACCTGCTGCATCCCACAGGCACAGGAGTACCTCACGTATTGGGTTTCACAGTGCCTTCCCCAACTGGCCTTGCATCACCCGTTTGCTTGACAAAGAATGGAAGGGACTCAGGCTGGTTTCACCCCACAGAACTGGATCTTGCCCATCCAGTGGCTCCCAAAATGTGGACTCTGCCTCAGAGGCAATGGACCTTGAAGAAGAACCTGGGCAGGGGGCTTGGATTACCACAACTGCAGTGATCATAGTTTCCCCACAGAGAGACTATACTCTATTGGCTCTTGTCAGGTGGCCAGACCCTGTCCCAAATGCTGGCCTAGATGAGTCCTCTCCTATTGCAGCTGACCCAAACCAGGCAGGATGCCCCAGATTTGCAAGGCAGAGCATTCCCCATCCACACCTAGGGAGGATGCTCTAACCCCTCTCCACCTGCCCTGGGTGAGATACTCTAAACAAAAGTTTAGATCTTGGAAAAAACCCAAGATCTCCCAACTGTCAGCAACTTCCGAAGCCTCAGTTGAGGCAATGCCACCCACACCCACAGTATGTTTGGCTATAGGAGGTCTCCCTGCCGTGCTTTGGGATAATGAGGATGGGGGGATTTTTGGCATAAAGAGTGGCACTAGCCTCTTCTGATTAGGTGCTCTTCCCCATTCCTCTCCTGCCCCTGAGGAGCAAAGAGAAAGGAAGGCAACCAAAGTTCCAATTCAGGAGTTCTCTGGCTGTGGGACAGAGTCCTCCCAGGTGATGCTTTGTAGGAACTTTTGTAGGAAGGGCCGTCATGGGCTTTGCAGGCGCCAGAAGGTCCCAGGTTCAGTCGCTGATGGCCTCTCCAGGTACAACTGGGAATAGTAACCACAGGTGGAGCCAGCAGAGAGAGAAGGCTGTTGCAATGCTAGGCTCGCTCCATCGTTTTCTCAGCTGAGTCTTGCAAGCCCAGCCTCTACTATCCTCCCACCCCCTACACTAAAATGTCCTGCCTAACAACAACCACCCTGGCAAGTTGGCGCATTAACCTCAGCTACTCTGCTGTAGTTCTAAGGCTGGGAAATTCATACAGAAGGAAAGAAGTAGAGGTGGGGGAAGCAGGTCCACGAGCAGCCTGGAGCAGCCATCAGGATTCAGGAGAGCAGGATGGGCCCCTGAATCTATAAACGCACCCAGCAGCATTACAGTTGAACAAGATTTTATTGGCAGAGCAAATACAGTGTCCACAATGAGCACCAGTCCTTTGGGTCTGTCTCTCCTTGTTAATCAGCACCGTGACAGGACCCTCCTCCCCCCCATTTGGCAGGATCATCCTTCCACCACCTGTACACATGGGAAGAGGTGCCACAGCAGGAGGCCCCCTCACACCCCCCACTACAGGTCAGATGTTCACTGCCAAGACCCTGCAGTGTCTGATAATGGCTGAGAACTGGAGAGAGGCGCTGTGTTCCTGTGTTTGATTCTTTGTGTGCACCCTCCTCCTTCCTCTCTCTGGAGTTCTCTGGTCCATATTAGTGGGACTTGGCCACCTGGAGCTCTGCCTCGTATTTTGTCCAGCCTTGCAACCAACATTGGGAGACGATGGATGGATGGGCATCAGCACCACCCTTACCCTTTCCTGCCGTTAAAGCACCTGCCTCCTCTGGGCCCCCACTCTGCTGGCTCGTTCACATTAAAGGTACCCGCTGGGGCAAGGCATGCTGTGGCCAGCACTGGAACGTGGCATCATGGGCGGCCTTGACATGCAGCACCCAGTGGCAGGCAGTCTTCGGACCAGGCCTGGTCTCTTGGCACCAGGTGGGTCTCTTGGCACCAGCCTTTGGTGATTGTGGCAGGTGGCTGAGCCCACAGCAGGCTGTGGCAAAAGAGCCTCCAGGCCCTTTTGGCAGTAGCAGGAGCAGCAGCAGCTACGTAGCAACACTGATGCGGTGAAGGTTGTGCCGCTGGCGCCGCACAAAACGCAGGGGGGTGTTGTTGCGTTGTTGCGACCCCGGTAGGCAGAGCGGGCCCAGCAGAAGCCAGAGGTAGAGGAGGACACAGGCCCAGCCAGAAGAGACCTTAACCCAGAAGGTGGACCAGCTGCCATGAGTGAAAGTGGTCTCCAGCACCGCATTTTCATAGCTGCAAAGAGCAGAGGCAAGTCACATTGCAAGGTCCAAAGCTGCCCCCCCCCAACCTTTTGCCACTCAAGTTGCCACTCCCCCTCGATGTGGGCACCTTGTTCCTACCTGAACCAGTTGGTGAGGGTCATCATGACGTACAGCGAGGCCAGGAAGAAGACGAAGTGGAAGGTGGAGTAGCTGTAGACCACAGGGTCGCCATGCACGATCTGCTGCTCCACTGTGGACCCCTCCTGCTCACTTCTATGCCCTAGGCCAGGGGTGAAAAAGGGCCCTCCTGCTCACATAGCTCAGGGATCCAAAGCCCTGCTCTGCACCAATAGCAGTGTCTGGTTGAATGACCAGCTATTCTGTCTCTTATGGGATGTCTCATTTTGGGGGAGTCCTGTACACATACCCTGTCCCTTATTTGAGCATCTGGGGGAAAGATTCGGGAGAGACTGAGATGAGGAGTGTCCCCAAAGATTGCTCCTCCTGCTATGCATACTTGAGATACCTGCCTTGCACCCCAACAGTGGATGTGGTGGGGTTGGGGGGGCACTGGAAGGCCTAAGTGGCTTGGGATGCTGCTGGGGCCACATCACACTCACCTGCTACCTCCTCTTCCATCTTATCAGGGCAACAGAAGAAACAGGACGCCTTCTGCAAAGAGAACAGGATGGGTCATCCACCGCTCATGCAACCTCTTGCCACCTGGCTGTGGTTTCTCTAGCTGCCCTTTAGCTCACAATGGAAACACAGCTGGCAACTGCCGGGTGGGACCCTCACCCAACCCTTAAGTCAGCTCCCACCAGCACCAGCCTGTCTGGCCAGTAGCCCCAGGGGGTTGGGGATAGGGAGAAGAGAATGGGAGTTGCAGTCCAGCAACACCTGGAAGGCCAGAGGCTTTCCAGAGGGTGGTGTGTGGAGTTCTGACTTCCCAAGAAACAAAGAGGGAGCCTAGAATCAGTTACAGAGGGTGCTGGCTTTTCCCCTCTAGCCGAAAAGGGGGGAATCCTACCCTGTTTGTATTTGGAAGTGGTAATCAGGCTAGGATTGGGCCCACCCCTGCCAGTGTTTTGCAGGGGAAATCCATGAGATATACATTGTGGGAACAAAGCAGACTGTGCATTTGGACATTAGAACTTGAACACAGGCAGTATCCCAAGAAGCAGACCTCAGACACTGAGACATTCATTTTATTGCCTGCCTTTCTGCCCCAACACATACAGTGGTTGCAACTTGAAATGCTATATAAAAAATAAATGATAAAAGCAGAGAATCCTTTTGGGCAATGGAGAATCTTTTCAGGAGCTGGAGGTTAGGGGAAAAACCTTGAAGATCAGCAGCTGCCTCTCAAGAGGGTTTCTGCCCCACACTGGACCCTTTCCTGGAACCCACCTTAAACTCAAAGCTGTAGATCTTGACCATCCACAGAGGTCCAAACAGCTCAGCGAGCATTGATGCTTCGTTGCTGCAGGAGGAGAAGGACAAGGATGAGCAAATCAGCATCAGGAGCCCTTCCTGAGCACAGCCCATCCTCTACCCAGCCAGTAGACAGGCTGACCACAGGATGGGATGGAGAACCTGTACTGTTTCTCTGACACAAGATCCATCCTAGTATGCCAGGAGTCCAGCAGGCAGGCTCTGCTCCTCCCTGTCAGGGCTCATTTAGTCTGCCCCAGGTGGGCAGCCTGAGGGCATTGCCCCAGAAGTCCAATATGACTGGGATGTAACTTGCCCGCATTCTCCACCAGTCTGTTATCTTGTAACAGGAGTGGGTGACAGTGCAGGTCCCTTATTCCCAGACCCCTCCTCTAGCCCACTATGGCAAGCTGGGGTGAATCCTTAGCTTGGGATCTGAGACCTCCGGGGGCACACAGGCAGGTACCCACCAGGCAAAGAGGACGCATGCGTACATGACCCCAGCCCCCAGGATAGCCACCGTTGTGTCCTCAGTCTGCATCCCATCCTTGCTCACACTGGGGAAGCAGATGGTGAGATTCTGCCCCTTGTACTGCACTGTGGGAGAGAGGGAGTAAAATGCCATTAGCTGATTGAGGGCCTGCCAAACCCCCGTGGATCTCCCCAGAAGGCAAAGGCTCAGAGCTGACACAGACCTTTCTCTGGTGGCCGGCTGGACAGGGCGGAGAAGGTCAGGTACATGACATAGCAGCAGATGATGGAGGCCTGTAAGGGGCTGGAGCTTGGCTGTCCTGGAAGCAGGCAGGTGCAAGGGAAATAAAGGGTTATCACTGTCCTCAAAAAACATCCACATCCCAGCAATAAAGAGTGAAAATGCAGTCTGTGTCTATCGGCCCAGAGTCATTGGTCTACTTGTGAGTACCTGACTCCTGAAGCTCCCTCACTGCCAGAAGCTGTAGTTAGGAGGCAGAGTATATAAGCTGCCTCCTGACCCTTCCAGTTGCTGGAAACATCACAGGTCTCTGGCTCTCTGATCCCCATACTTTCTGAGCTCCCTGTGACAGGGTCCTGGGACTGTCCCATGACCTTGTTTCTGAATCACCTTTTGCACCTGGACCTATTCTTTCTGGTTGACCTTGTGTACCTAGAAGTCTGCTCTCTTAGGTGAGTATTTGATTTAAAAAAATTACCCCGCTAGCACCCACCCCTCTAAGAAAACCACCTAGAACCCAACATCCTTGGGAGAGGAACTTCCAGGGAAAAGAGAGCACTGATTCAGTGTTTCTTGTTTGTGCAATTAAGTCCTGAGAGTGCTCTACACTTTGTTTGTTGCAGGCCACAGAAGACTGTGAGCCCCTGCCCCTCCAATTCCACCCTGTGCTGCAAAATCACACATGCCATTACTCACGCAGGCGGACGCAGGGGGTGATGGAGATGAAGGACATGAGGATGCACAGGGCACCGTTGAAGGCCAGCAACCCCTTGTTGAGGAAACAGCCACCTGGGTGGGTGTAGAATTTGTACAGGAAAGTGTAAGCGGTGGAGGCTATGGTGTAGAAGCCCAGTGTAGCCAGGAAGATAGCCAGGTACCAGCGCTTATCTGTGGAGGCGCCTGTCAGCCTGTGAGAGAACGAGGGGAAAGCTTGTTCGGAGCACCGACCTGAGGCCAGCTCCCTCCCTTCTCCAGCCCCCTTGTGGGCACTTGGTCCAGGAAAGCGCCCCAACCGGTTCCATCCAGAAGGCAGACTCACCAGTTCTTGTTCCAGGTGTGGGCAAAGGCTGTGATCAGCACCAGCTGGACCAGGATGAAGGCAAAGCCTCCGCAGACACCAACCAAGTGCCAGGCTGCAAGGGTCAAAGGAGGACAGAAATGTCGGCGGTGGTCAAGGGGACCAAAGAAGCCAAGTGCCACCTCTGGCTGTACTGCCAGGCTGTTTCCCCTCTGGAAAGCCGGCTCAGTTCTGGCCAGGAAAAGCAGGAAAGAGACTTCTGGCTTAGATCCCTCAAAGAGAAGCCATCTTTTGGCTGAGGAGCAGGATCATGGGAATAAGAGCCTGCTCAATCAGGCCAATGAGGACCCATCTAGTCCAGCATCCTCTTCTCATGGTGGCCAACAAGATTCCTCAATGGGAAACCGGCAAGCAGGATTTGAGCACATGAGCTCCCTTTTCTCCTGTGCTTTCCAGGAACTGGTATTCAGCAGCACGGCTGCCTCCTTGAATTTGTCTAATCTTTTAAATAAATGTTCTAAAGCTGGTGGCCATCACCGCCTCCTATGGGTCTCCTCAGAGGATTATCAGTAAGGAAATAAGCCCCACCAGAGGGAGGGATGCTGATTCTGACAGAAACAGAAAAGGATGGGGGAATGGCTCCATTTTGCCTGTTCAGAAATCTGTCAGGCAAAAAGGGTCCATATATGTTCCCGTTGTTGTTTTCAAGTCTGCAGATTACAATGAATGATAAGTGTTTCTTTCCTTGCATTCTTTTGCTATTTCTTTTACCTTGAAATGTATGTAAGTTACCCAAACAGTTATTCACATTACATAATTTTAACCTACATCAAACAGCGGGCAGCAAGACATATTACGTCGTATTTGGTGGAAACAGAACTGCAGCAGAATGGAAACGAGGCTGGTGAAGAATGGAAATGGCTGCCTTCCTCCATCCCTACCTGGAGAGCTGTCCCTACAGTGAGGAGGGGTGGGGCTCTTGGCAAGAGCAAGTTGTAGAGCCACCAGCCTGATCCAGCAGCCAAGTGGACTGCTTTTCTATTCTCCTTACCTCGGAGGAAGCGCTGGTCTTGGATGAAGAAGGCGGCTGCACAGAGCCCCACAAGGATGAGGAGCTTCAGGAACCAGAACCTGCAACAGATCCCAAAGAGGTGGTGAATAACCAGGGTGGCCCCTGGATGGACAGGCCTTTGGCTTCCTCTGCCTGCTCCTTCGTAACAGCCCAGGGGCTGCCAGGTCTGTGTCAGGACCTCCCTTCTCCTCACCCATTGTGCAAGAGGGCGCGAAAGTTGCTGCTGGACTTGATGTTGACCAAGAAGGCTGCCTGGCCCAGGTAGAAGCAGGCAGTGCCAAAGCAGACCCTGTAGACAGCTGAGTAGCCCACCAGGATGTCGCAGTCACTGCCCCCAGGAAGGTGTTCACACAGCACTGCGTAGAAAGGCACCTGTGGGAGGAAGGGAGAGAGACCCGGGGTGGAGGGAAGCATTGCCAGACCAACCACACTGGAACCCTTTATGTATGTATGTATGTATGTATGTATGTATGTATTGATTGATTGATTGATTGATTGATTGATTGATTGCATTTATATCCCATTTTGCGCCACTCCAAGGAGCTCAAGGCAGCATGCATGGCTATTTCCTATCTCATTTAATCCCCACAACAACCCTGTGAGGGAAGATAGGCTGAGATGTGGGGACTGGCCCCCCAAATCACACCCAGTGAGCTTCATGGCTAAGTAGGGATTTGAACCCTTGTATTCCTGGTCCGAGTCCAACATGCTAACCACTGTACCACTATTTAGTGTGGAATTAAAATGTTTGCTTTGCAGAGCCCACCCTCTGCTTTCTTCTCTTTTTAAATAGAACTAGAGTAATAGCATTTTAAAAAGGGAAGTGAATTAATAAGAGGAAGCTGGTCATTCAAGCCCCTCCCTGCCACTTGGAGATTATTTTCTTGGTATAGTGGCTAGTTGTCCTCTCTTCCCCCCCGCCCCACCCCACCCCAATGAGCCTCTAGGTGCAGGTGGAGGAGGCTCCCAATGGCAGTGGCTTCTCACTCACTCACGTTCTCCTTGATGGCTTCAGCCACAGTGCGGGAGAGCATGAAGCAGCAGCTGGCACAGGCCAGGATGTGGAAGAGCATGTAGAGGAGCCGGGTCCCCGTCGAGACCTTGATGCCGGGGCAGCAGGGGCAGCACAAGGTGCAAGGGGCTGGGCCGCAGCAGCAGCAAATCTGAGCAGAGGAGAGGGAAGTTGAGTGTTACCTACTTAGGCCCTCCCTCTCTACATGCCCAGCAACCCTCTGCCTCCCTGCCCACAATGAGCTGGACTCCCTGCCTCTTCCATCTCACTGGACACTAGACCCAAGCATCTGCCAGCAGAAAGCAGCTGGGGTCTGTTGCCTGCATGGGTGAGGGGCTGGGCAGCCGGATTGTCCTGGGTCAGTCCCTAGGCTTGGCCCACTCACAAGGCTGTCCCTGAGCAAGTCCTTGAGCAGCGAGTGAGGGGCACAGCCTGCAGGAGGCGGGATTATGGGGATTGGGAAGCTCAGGTGCCATCTGTTGCTGCTGGAGGGGGGCAGGCGTCACATTCATGGTCCAACATGCTTCCACCAACCCACCAGTCTCTGGTTCAGCCGGACAAAATATGCAAAACAAGCAACCTAGCTCTTGGGGCCAGCTGTGGGTCAAGAACTGGCAGTGGCACAGAATTTCTAATATGGTGTTTTAGTTCTTAATGGTAATTTCTTTTTGCTGTTCTATACTGTACTTTAGAGCAGCTCCTCTTATGGAACAGCTATATAACTGCAGTTAATAAATAAAACAATTCATGCATGGCTTTTCCCTTGTGGGAAAAACAGCCGTGGGTTGCAATGTTTCTGTGCCCTCAGAGGGTTTTGTGCCACCCATCCTGAGTCTGTGGAACACACAATAGGTTAGAAAGGGAGGGCACATTCCTGTCGCTGAGATGCGCCAGCTGAGCAGTCCGCTATGGGAGTAGCATAATAGGCACCAATCTGTGAGCAGAGATGGGCTTGCTAGGCTGGCTCCACAGGCTTCCCTGTAATCTGGAGTTCACGTGTGCCCAGGAGGATTGCTCTGGCACTGTCAATCAGTCCAATTGACAGTGCAATACTTTAAAGGTAAATTTCAGTGAGCACATACAGGAAGATGTACACCAAGCAGGGATCACTGCTGAATGGCACACTTTAAGAACAGGAAGGGCTGTGGCTCGGTGGCAGAGCATCTGCTTGGCATGTTGAAGGCTCCAGGTTCAAATTCAAGCAGCTTCTCCAGGTATGGCTGAAAAGGCCCCCGAATGAAGACTGGAGAGCCATTGCTGTCAGCCAGTGTAGACAGTGCTGAGCTGGATAGTCTGGTTCAGTAGAAGATGGCTCCTTACACTCCTAAGGCTCATTGTTTTAACTTGCTTGCATTGCCTTATTATCACTCTGCAGGACACCTTTGGATGCCAACAACCTTCTCATTAGCCCCCTTTCCAAAGACTCCAAAGCTCCTGCGTCACTGAGTTCTTTGTCTGCTGCTTCCAACCAGTTTTGCAGCTGTTGCATTTCTTCTTCTTTCTCTGGGTTTGGCACAGCAACACCTGGGTCCCGTAAGGCAATGGCCCCAAAGAGGAGCCAGCCAAAGCCTCCCACCTACCCCTAGCTGTGCACCTGAGCATCCTGCCCAGCTGTGTTCTCAAGAGTCCACCTGACCACCAATAACCCTAGAGAGGGATTAGAGTCACTCCTAATTGACACAGGCACAGCATGCATCCCCTCTTCCTACCTGAGCTGGGCAGAGCCCCTCGCCATGATCTGCAGTTGGACCAATGAAGTTAGGGATGCATTGCAGGATGGGGGACCACCTTTGCTAGTTGGCCACATTTTTGGCCTGCCTCAGGAAGCTCCTTGAACACCTTTCACCCTCCTCGGTCAAGAAGCACATCTGGGAAAGAGTTTGAATGGAATGTGTTCCTCAACCCAGCTGGGATATCACTTCAAGATGGGGAGCTTAATTCTCCATGTGCCCAGAGCCAGGGGCCTGAAACTGCTGCCCGTCAGCTTAAGGAGATTTTATGGAGAGGACCCCTCCAGGCACCAACCAGCATCTTACACACACCCTTGGATTCCTGTTAAAAGAGAGGCAGGGGTGCCGCACTGTTATGTACTGAGTTGAATAGGATCCAAACTGCAGCAGTCTGATTGGTCCTAGAACAATAGGATTGAGATTGCAGCAGTCTGACTGGTCCCAGAACAATAGGATTGAGATTGCAGCAGTCTGATTGGTCTGCAGGAGTCACCCAATCCAGCTCCAGGTGGAAGTGAATCCGCACTCTGATTGGCTAATTCCGGGATACTCCTGTATGCCAATCAGAGTGCGGATTCACTTCCACCTGGAGCTGGATTGGGTGACTCCTGCAGACCAATCAGACTGCTGCAGTTTGGATCCTATTCAACTCAGTACATAACACGCACCTAGAGGGAAACTGGTGCTCTGCTAAGCTACTCTACACAAAGAAGGTGCTCATGTCCCATTCCTGGGCAGCTAACGACCTACAAGAAGCACCCAGGACTGTCTCTGGCCTTAATATTGTGACAGCAAAAGGAATCAAGGCAGCCCCTATGAGGGATAGTAGATACCTAGAAGGGGAGGGTCCAAGGAACATGTCAGAGGAGAAAGTGTACCAGTTTAGAAAACAGATGGATGAGTGGGTGAATCCTGAGCTTCTAGAGGCAAGAGTTGGTACCAGGTTATGGGGTAGCCATCTCTATTGAGGCTCCTTCCAGGCAGGAATTCATTGTGGAAACGATGCTGCTCAGGCATGCAAGCTTTCTGCATTGTTTATAAAACATCACTGTCATCAAAATCCCAGCCCACATTTTTTAAATTTACATTTAATCCGGATTTCCCCTTCCTGTGGGAAATCCGATAAGTAGAAACAACCTGTCAAACATCCGCAGTCTCTGTCTGGTGTGGAAATTCCTTGGCACAGAATTGTGGTTTTTTTGAGGGGTGGGGAGGGGTAGTTTGTCATGTGTGTGGTGTTGACTGGTGTCTTGGTGGCTGGCCTCTATCACACACATAAACCCTGCATTTGTCAACTCCTCTCCAGAGCACAAGTTAAGCTATTTTGTTCCAGATACACCAGTAACAGGCAGAAGGTGTTAATTCCCAGTAATGACTACAATGCTGAAGGTGCATTTGAATTTCAGCGGCCTGATGAGAGGGAGTTGTGATATCAAGTCAATGTGGGGAATTACCTCTTCAGACTATAATCACAGTACATACAACAGACTTTCTCTTTTTAAAAATTTAATCTGAATTTCACCTCCTCCTTAGAACTTCAGTCTTGACACTTTTTATTATATGTGGTGGAATTGTAAAAAGATAAAGGAATTCTAGGAAATGATATATAATGAATTTTTAAAAATGTTATATAATGAATTTTTAAAAATAACTTTTGTCAAAAGACCAGAAGCCTTTCTCTAAGGAATTTTAGGTGCAGATGTACCGAAGGATTTGAGAAGACTGTTCATGTACGCAACTACAGCTGCAAGGATGCTGCTTGATTAGCAATGGAAAGAGGACAAGATGCTGACAAAGGCGTACTAGCAGATGCAATTACTTGAGTATGCAGAGATGGCTAGACTGACTGGGAAAATCAGAAATCGGGAGGATCAAAACTTCAATAGAGAATGGGACAAATATAGATTGTATTAAAAAAAACCCCTGTAAACTCTTGAACTCTTTGGCATGCTTTGAATAACTCTTGCAATGTGAAAAAGACTTTGGATATATTGGAGGACTATAATTCGGATGAACTATAAAAGGCAATTGATTAAGATATTTAACGGACCCATGGAAGGGAGGACCAAAATCCTAAGATTCAGAAGAATCTTGTTTTATCTTTAATATTCAAAAAATGTTAATTATGTGATTTATTTTGTAAAACCAATAAAAATCATTTTTTTAAATTAAAAAAACTTCAGTCTTTCATTGATGCTGCACTTTGGGAGGGGTGGAGAGACTGCATAGCTGTGCTGTTAATGGTTACAGGGGTGTATAGATTTTTAAAAATATTGCTACTTGGTCCCACCCACACAAAACCAAACAGCAGATCAATATAGCACTTGCCCAAGTATTAAAAAAAAGAATCAAAAGAGATATCGCTCCCCCTTCTGCCAACAGGCCTCTAGTTTGTGCCTTGTGAAACACAACAACTAACTGGGCTGGCCATGTTTGCCCTCTTGCCAGCGATGCAGAGGAGGGGCAAAAAAGCCACCAACTGAATTTATTCTGCCAGGCTCCACCCTCTGATGCGAATGGCAAGAAGTGGGATAACAGTGAAAATCCACGGCTGAATAAACAAGATGTGTGGAAGGCCACGTGCCAATTGCATACATCTGAAAACCAGCCCTGCAGGACCCGTTTGCAACAGAAAGCCCCTTCTGGACGTCCCCCTGAGCTCTGGGGAACAGTGCTGGACAGACTGTGTGAACAAGGCAAGAAGGGCGACCCAAACACCACCACCACCCTGCCCCACATGCATCATCCCAAGAACCCTCTGCATGTGTTTTTCTCTACATTCTCGTTGTCAGTCCAATTATCTTTCATTTAGTTGTGTTGATTGTCAAGGCTGAGGCTCACAAGACTTTATCCTCTGAACGTCCATGGGAGGCCTGATCCTTCCCTGGTCTTGGAACTGAGGGCAAGGGCAGAGTGGGTTGCTGGGCAAATGGCTAGCTTGCTTTCCCCAATGTTGCCCGTGGCTAGAGGCTTCCTCACTTGAGGGGAGGTTGCTGGGACTCTGGCCTGAGCTTGGGCCTTGCCAGCGCAGCAGAAGGACCATTGTGGCTCAGTGGCAGAGTTCCTGCTTGGCATGCAGAAGGTCCTTGGTTTGATACTCAGCAGCATTTCCAGGAAAGGCTAGGAATGCCCCCTGTCTGATACCCTGGTGAGGTGCTGCCAATCTGTGTGGCCCAGGGGTGAAAGAAGCAGCTGGTGTTCAAGCTGGCATCATCTGTTCTGGCTGTTCCCTCCCTTGGGGGCCTCTTGTGCCAGGCCTTGGCCAGACCCCAGAGCTGACAAGTCTTGAAGCCTCCCCTCTGCTTACCTGGGCCTTGCAGTAGCCTGGCACCATCCCTCCTCCTCTGTTCCCGGTGCCCCCAGCTCCCCAAGGGAACAGCTGGACGTCCTGCCCTCGTCCCCCAGTCATCCGCTCCTGGCTCGGTGGGCCCAGCCCTTTGCTCAGCAGCGGATCCCTGGGACCAGGTGGAGCCTGCTCTCCAGAAAGTGGATGCAAAGAGAAAGCCAATTAGCTGAGAGGCTGAGATTGGCCAACTGGCAACCCCCTGCCTCCACCTTTGATCCCCGAGACCAGCGATTGGCCTTCCTGGGGGGGGGGGGGAGGGTGCGCCTTTCCCCTCCACTTGCCTTTCTGCCTGATTATGTCAGGAGCCAAATCTGCCTCTTTAACCCTCTTACCCGGCAGAAATAGAGAGCTTAGCCGTTCCGTTGGGTTAGGTGAATGGGTTAGGCTGTTGTTGCAAGATGGAAGGGACAGGAGCCTTCTCACCTCAGGTCCCCCCAGGGAGCAAAGTAGCAGCCACAGAGGCCAAAGCAGGGCCTTGCCTGGCGATGGAGCCTCTGTGAACCTGTTCCAAGGGCAGGGAGGGTGGCAGGCAGGCAGAGGACTCCATCAACCTTCAGCCATGCAGGACTACTGGCCTCTTTTGGCTGCCACAGACTGGGCAGGGCTTCCATCAGAGAACTAAAACTGATCTGGCCATAGCGGCACACACTTTAGTTGCATCCTGCGTGGATTACTGTTAACGTACTCTACGTGGGGCTGCCTTTGAAAAGTGCCCAGAAACTTCAACTGGTCAAAAAAGATTAGGCTAGACTGTTGACTGGGGCAGGTTATAGGAACCATATGACTCCCTTGTTGCAACAGCTCCACTGGTTACCAGTTTGTTTCCAGACACAATTCAACGTGTTGGTTGTGACCAATAAAGCCCTATCTGAAAGAGCATATTCTTCCATACAAACCTGCCTGCGCTCCGAGATTTTCAGGGAAGATCCTTCTCTCAGTCCTGCCAACCTCACAGGCATGCTTTGTGGCAACCCAGGGCCTTCTTGATGGCTGCTCCCATGATCTTCCTAGAGAAGCTAGAATGGCTCCCACCTTGTCCTTTGCCAGCAGACGAAGACTGTTTTATTTCGACAGGCCTTGGGGAACTGACTTGTTTCGTGGGGGTTTTGAAAGAAAGGTATTTTAATACTGCTGTTTATTTTTACTGCTGTTATTAATAGCTTTGTTCTTTATATTATTTTACTTCTATTGGAGTTTAGTTGCTTTTTAATGATGATCATAGAATGGTAGAGTTGGAAGGGACCATGAGGATTATCTTGTCCAAACCCTTGCAATGCAGGAATATGCAGCTGTTCCATACAAGGATCAAACCTGCAACCTTTGTGCAAGTCACCTTGAATCCTGGTCAGGGGCAAATGCAGGATATAAATAAATGTAATAATTAATGATATGAACAACTCTAAAGCAACGAACAGGCTTGGGTCACCTTGAAGACAAACAGGTGAGAATCTGACATTTGGGGATTTGCCAGATGTCTAATCCCTATGAAACAAGGTGGGGAGGCCACAAGAATGACAATTGCTCTACCATCCTGCTTATCCAGTCCTAGAGAATGATTTCCACACCCTAGCTGTTGCAAGGAAGTGTGGGTGGGTATCTGACTCCCTTCCTGTGCCCTCCCCATCGATGTGCTACGGAGAGGTCCCAGGTCCACTGAAAGCAGGTCCAGCTTTCCCCTGGGATCTGTCCTCACCCAGCCACTGCCACACCCTCTGATCTTCCCTTCCCCATGAACTGCCTGATCTCTGAGCAATCTGCTATGGCATAATAATTCCCTCCGCCTAACAAACACCGCCTCCCCTGTGACATTAGGCACATCCCACCTTACCCACACTCTGCCTCTTATTCTTTCCAGGCCCGCTGTCCTGTGAAGAAGGCAGATAGATAAGTATTTTCTCCCTCTCTCGTAATACTAAGAGCTCAGTGGGGCCCGTCCAATGGAACTGGATGGTGGGAGATTCAGGAGAGACAAAGAGAAGCACTTCACCCCATGGATAGTTTAATGATGGTATTTGCTACCACAATATGTAATGATGGCCACCAATGCGGATAGCTTTAAAATAAAATTATTAGATAAATTAAAGAAGGAAAAAGCTACCAATGGCTACTAGCCACAGTAGTTGTGTTGTACCTGTACTCTCTTATATGCCTCTGAATGCCAGTTCATAGGACTCACGAGTGCGGAGAGTGCTGTTATTGCACTCTGGCCCTGCTTGTAGGCTTCCTATAGGGACATCTGGTTGGTCACTGTGAGAACAGGATTCTAGATTAGATGGACTTTCAGTCCACATCCACAAGAGGTCCACCATCTGTACTTTTCTGCTTTTCCTTTTGACCTCACTGTTTACAATTCCACCCACATGCCTGCCCTTCCAGGATAACTCAGGACAACACTGATGACATTGGTTAATTTTTAAGGTGGCACAAGGCACTTTGTTGCTTTTTCTTAACATTGTGTTTGGCAGTCTGTGGCAGCTTATCTCCATGCCTGCTCTCATTCTGTTTTCTGTCGTCCGCCCACCACGCCTATTTATAACTGCTAGGTTTCTATAGTACTGTACTTTCTCTGAACAGCTACTGGGGTGGAGGCAGAAGATGTTTCGCTTGCCAATCTACATTCCACTCTCTATGGTGGCGCCGGGCATCGGCGCTCTAGGCTCTTGCGCTGATCTCGATATTAGTGCCGTTTTCTCCTTTTTCCGCTGCTTCCGGAAGCGCGCCTTTACCACGTGACGAGAGCGGAAGGCAGACGGAGCGATGGCGGCTGAAGGGGATGTTGAGCTGGAGTTAGAAGCGGAGCCCAATGGCTCCGCAGGCAGCGGAGAGCGACCAGCCGAGAAGCCGCGGAAGCACGATAGCGGAGCGGCCGACCTCGAGCGCGTCACGGACTACGCGGAGGAGAAAGAGATCCAGAGCTCCAACTTGGAAACGGTGATGAGCGCATGCGTTTGGCCGCGTTGGGGGGCTCTGGTTGTCATGGTGACCGCGGGAGGAGAGGAGCTGGCTGGACTGGGCCGCTGCCGAAGGGCCCCTTGGAGCCCCAGCGCCGTACGTGGGAACGGGGAACCCTGCACGTGTGGAGGCTGCCCGAGGCACCTGCAAGCGTGGCTGGACCGCCCGTGTGAAGCATCGCCTGCCCTGCCGCCTTGTTGCTGCTGCTACTTCTCTCTTACTGCCGGTTTAGGGACCTTTGCTTGCGGGGTCCTTCGTCTTTGGGGCTGGAACTATTTAGCCTTCCCGAGGTGCTCTGGGTGGGCGCCCGTTGTTTCGCCTCCTCAGACAGCAAAACGCCTCATACCACTCTTGTGCGGGCCTTTCCTTCCATCGCATCTGTAAGAGGGAATGACAGTTTTTGGCAGGTTCAGATCCACCCGATGTCATGGCATCAGGTGATTGACAGGTAGGCAGACCCTGGGGTGTGTGTGGCCATTTTTTTATTTGGCCCACCAGAGAAAATTGTTTTTCCTACTTCTGTTCTTAAGGGTTGCTTTCAATTCT
Source organism: Lacerta agilis (assembly GCF_009819535.1). Classification (NCBI taxonomy): domain Eukaryota; kingdom Metazoa; phylum Chordata; class Lepidosauria; order Squamata; family Lacertidae; genus Lacerta; species Lacerta agilis. The sequence goes on along the minus strand of NC_046324.1, from coordinate 26,911,027 downwards.
GTGATCCTGCCCAAGGTTTAAGACAAGAGACCCCCCCCCCCAAGTTATTCAGTTGGATGTCCTTGCCAGCAGGTTTACAGTCTTAAAGGCACCTTGCAAACAGGAATAAAATTAAGCAAGAATACAAGTAGGCACTAATTCTACATAGCAGTACTCATAATGATCAGCTGGGATGGAGAGAAAGAGGTAAATGGCACTGGTCTCTTACCAGAGAGGATGGAATGGCCTTACTTCCTGCAGCTGCCATGTAGCAGCTGCCATTCCATCAGGCTGTTACAAAGAGAAACGGGAAGGAGAAACTCTTGTGCTTCCTGATGGTGGCACCACAGCTGTGAAATTCTCTACCTAGGGAGATCAACACCCTTTCCCTTAACATTCTCAAGGATAGTCATTTTAATCTGGAAGGACTTTTTGATTTGATCCCTGCTGTTTTGAAGTTTCTTTTGCTTGTTTCAGTGCTGTTGTTGTTTATACTTCTCACACTATTTTCAATTGGTATTTTGTTGTACTACTTGTTGTAAGCTGGTTTGAAAAATATTTTAATATAAATGATTAAAAGTAGCCCCGTGCTTTATTTGTGAATCAGTACTTGTGACTTTCCTTCACAGTACTTGTGGTGTGTAAAAGGAATTGATGCATCAGCAAATTATTATCTGAACCATCCGGTTCAACCCCTTTCCCTAACATTCCTTGAGGTCAACATTAAAAAAATACAATTCAGATTTGCATTGTAGATTACCCACATTGTCTAGGTGTGGAAATTTCTCCCACAGGGAACTTGCATAACTTTGAGACTTGTGTTTTTTCAGGTGCACATTGAGTTTAGAAACTCCCTGCACCACTTTCTCTTTACATACCTCAACAGCAGTGGTTCAGTGATCAGGAGCACAAGGTCTTTTCAGTGACAGGAAGCCTAATTTTCAGGGTAGTTCACAGCCAGACTTCTACCCGAAAGTGTATCATTGTGAATTGACATGCACTGAATCTCATCATCCAGTCTGTTGGCCGTCCACCCAATTAGAAGAGAATAGATTGGTGTTTTCATAGTGTGCTTGATTTTGACTACCTAGAATGATTTGGGCTTCATCATCTAGGGCTGGGAGAGATAAGCTTTTCAATATTGCAATGATCACCAACCAAACATTGATGTACTGCCCTGCGAAGGTGCCATTGCACTCTGGACCTCAAACCAGTCCCGGGCAATGTATTGATACATCATCCAGGCCTACCGTCACCCCAGTTAAGTGTACTCAATTAAGTAAACTGTACTTCTTTGCCATTTGACTACTTTTTGAATTTCACTGCCATCTGGTTGTTTTTTTCTCTATACTTATCTCACAGCTCATACTGTGAGATAATTTGGTTGCTCTTTAAGGTACAAGATTTTGGTCTGGCTATTAATATTAAAGTCCAAGGATGTGTGTTTAATTTGCTTTCTCTTGTTTAGGCGATGTCAGTGATTGGAGACCGAAGATCCAGAGAGCAGAAAGCAAAGCAGGAGCGGTGAGTGTCCTGTTTTCATCTCCTGCTAAGGGAGAGCAGCCTTGTTTGCTTCTACCAGAGCTGTAGAGGTGACACACAATGTGTAAACATAATTCAGTGCCAGATGTGCGTGCATACTATTATGCTAATTTATTTATTATCGACCCTTCACCTGAAGCTCCTAGGGTGGGTTACAGCATTAAAACATTAAAAACCATGACCAAGCTTGGAGGTAGCCGTCTTTATGAACATTACACCACAGTGGAATGGTGTCTACATGCAAAACTGCTGTTTAAGGACACATTTCCATATTCTAAAACTGTTTAGGAGTTAGGCTTGTTTTGCTGCACTTGACATTAATGGGGGGAGCAGTTTCACACCAGTGAAGCGGTGCTTGGTTGCAGAAAGCCAGTGCTGTGATTTGATTATGTGTAGTTCCCATTCTGCCTACCAGAGAACTTGGGTGGGGACGGGGTGGCAGTAAGGTCTGCATTCCATTACTAGAAAGTGGAGCAGGATAAAAGAGTCCTAATTCCTCTTTCCTTCCTTCTGTTTCAGGGAAAAAGAACTGGCCAAAGTCACAATCAAGAAAGAAGATTTGGAGTTGATTGTGAGTCTAGCACAGTGTTGATTGGACAGCTTGGGTGGTGGCTCAGCATTGACAGAGGCTGCTTTCTGATGTCACTACATGCCATTTTAGTTGTCGCCTCTTGGTGAAGAATCTTCTTCTTTTCCTTACAGATGAACGAGATGGAAATATCCAGGGCAGCAGCAGAACGCAGCTTGCGAGAACACATGGGGAACGTGGTGGAAGCACTGATTACCCTCACCAACTGAGGGCCACCTGCTAGATGGACTTTTGGGGAGCAAGGGAAGGAGATAGCCTCTCTTTGGCCTGTTCTGCATAGGTTCTTTGCATATGATATTTTAAAGCTGCTGGAATAAATATTCCAATTTTTTTGAAGTTGCTGTTAATGTGGTGTATAAGATGTTTATTACATTTGTCATTTATTATATTTGTATACTGCCCTTCATCCAAAGATCCCAGGGTGGTTCTCAGATAGCTGACTGAAGGACTAGTGGTGGTAAACTGGTGTCCTATTTTCATTCAGGGGTCCTTTTGTTCCATTAAAACAACAACTTGCAGAATTCAATCTAAAATTCAGACTTTTAAAGCCCTTGGGTGTTCTTTTCCAGACAGGGAGAAACAGTGGAGTGATGCAGAGGAGATAGGAAGAGAAATCAACCAGTGGGCAGCTTCCCCCCCCCCTTTCTGTAAACTATACTGTGGGCCCTTGATTCCCCATAGCCATTATTTTTGAGGCAAGCAGTACTGGAATCTTCCTAAGCTACTATCAGCAATCCTTTAGATGGGACTCAGAAAAATGAACAGATTTGTGGGAACAGGAGCCAGTTTTTAAATCTTTCAGCAAACTATAGATGATTTCAAAATTTACATCTTGCACACTGGGGTGCTGGGCCATATCCAGTTGTTGCCAATTTAAACAGCACCAAACAGAAGTTGTACCTACAAAGAACAACTTGAAGCTCCTGTTTGTGCTTTCAGAGCTTTTACATTCTGCACCCAATGTCATATGAGTGTGGTTGGGGGGAAAAAGTCTCATGGGCCTAATTCTGCCCACAAGCAAAAGTTTCCAAAATATGTTTCTCACACAGCACTGCCAAGCCCCCTTTCTACTAGAAATGGGTCTGACTATCTTATTTAGAGCACCACTTCTGCCACAACAGGGTCCCTACTTGCTAGAACATTACCACAACAGCAACTTGGTAAGAAATAAATTTAATAGAGGTGTCACATTGCTTTTCTCTCCCCCGCCCTACAGTACCTCTAAAGAGAACGAGAAATATTTACAATTGGCAAATGCCTCCCAAAACTAAAAACAGGGCTGTAGAGGGAGCTGGCGTACTTCAAGGACAATGATGAGCTGGTGCCAACTCCTTAAAAACGGGTTATGGTTATGGGTCAAATCCTCTATCCAAAGATGACAGAAAAAGTGGGTCCAGGCCTTTGATAATCTATAGTCCTATGCCACAGAAACAGGGCAAAACTGATCCAGCAAGATCTTAACAGTGCCCCAAATTATTCTTGATGACTCAGGTAACCTTCCGCTTCTTGGCAGAGGGTCTCTCAAAGACATCCCTCACACCAGCTGCCTTCTGCTTGAAGAACTTGGTGTTCTGTGCACTCTCCTGCCCCCATGCAGAGTCAAAAGAGGTTGTATCTTGGTCTACCAAGTGGGTGTACTTTGTTCGTCCAGAGCGCCCAAAGTTCTTCACCTGCAAAGGAAAGAGTATAAGAAATGGAGAAGCTTCAAACAGAATTCACTTTACTTCAACCCTACTTGAATTCTGGTTAAAGGGGGCACATGCATACAACACCAGCAAGGCAAAGCTAGTTGGGGCTCCAAGCCCAAACAACAGAACTTCCTCCTTTTCCTCATGTACCTGCATGACTTTGGGTAAGATGGTCTTGTTGAAATGGTCCTCCAGAGTTGGAGCACTGAAGTCCCTCTTGTATACATCCTCATCTTCATCCTAGAGAACAAAGAGCACAGCAGGTAAGTAGAGACATGTTTGCTCACAGCAGCCTCTCCACCCTTATTCTACCAAGCATCCATAGGCTGACCTTGGGAGAAAAGGTCTGCATAGTATAGCCTAAACAGAAAAGAACACTACTGTTCAGGGACTGCTTGAGAGAAGTGATGGAATTCAGCCCCCCTCTCCCCATGGCGGCTATATCCTGGATAGTAGCCTCCTTTCCTTTCCAGTGCACATTGAGTTCTTGCTGTGTATTCAATGACAGGGCTTTGGGAACTCACCATGAAGAAGGCCCCCCGATGGTAGTACTTCTGCAGGAACTTGTATTTGCCCTTCACCGCCTTGTTGGTAATGACCTTGCCATTGGCTCGGAGCTCAGCCCGTCGTTCCTCCTCAGTCAGATTCCGCACTCGTTCGATTTCTGCCTTCTCTTTCTCTAACCTGTGTGGAGCAGAACATATCCTCCTTCACTCCAGACACTTGATTCTGCACAGGAGATCTCTGTAAACATCCCTTTCCAGGAGTCTGGATGGATCTAAATCCATTCCACTTCAATTACTCACTGCAGAAGACTCCGTCAGCTGGGGAATGGATATTAGTAAGATCAGGCCCACACCCGAGCAACCTCTTCTTCCTGACTGGAGCAACCCAGAAGACCTCTCCCTCCTCAAATGGTCTGTGCCACATCCCATTTCACTTACGCCTCACGCTCCTCACGGTCCCGCTTGATGCGCTTCAACTCCCGCACTTTCCAGGCTTCATATTCTTCCTCATCATTCTCATCATCGGTGTCCAGAGCATCGAGGGCTGCCAAGGAGCGCCTGTTCTCCTCCAACTCTTTCTTGGTTTCTTCTTCAACGATCTATAGTAAGTTGACAAGAGAGTGAGTGTCCTGGGGTACTCAGGCTCCTCTAACCCTGAAACCCACGTGACTGCCTTTCCTAACAATACCTTCAGGGTGTACTTGCGCCTCTCCTCAGCCATTCGCTTGGCCTCCTGCTCCAGTTCCTTCTGTTTCAGTGCTTCGGCCTCTCGCTCCTGGACTGTGACTCTGTCCTTCCTGCAGAAGACATTGGAGATCAACTCAAACCACCCCCAAGCCAAACTGTCTGCTCACTAGAACCAATCGCCTCCCTTGTCATAACCTAAGAAGCACCACACCCACCCCATAGACTTGCATTTATGTGTTGTCAACAGAAGGAAACTCTGAAAGTAGCCCAAGCCGGAAAGCTCTGATAGGAAGGCTCTTAACTATCAACTGTGTTTAGAAACCAGCCTCCCCCCTCCCTGCTCAGGACTGTTGGCACTTGCTTGCGGATGAAGACAGGTTTCAGGCGTGGCTCAGTCTCATCCTCACTATCTGTGTACTCCTCATATTCGGACTCTGATTCGGACTCCTCTCCAGAACGGCCCTCATCTTCCACCTCCATGACTTCCAGCTCCTCATTCTTGCGTTCCTGTGCACGCTGCCGCATCATGCAACGGCGGCGTTCAATTTCCTATCAAGAAAGAAGAGCTCAGTGGTACAGCATCTGCATAAATGCAGATCCCAGGTTCAATCCCCAACATCTCCAAGTAAGGCTGGGAGAGGCCCCTATTTAAACCCCTGGAGAACTGCTGCCAGTCAGTGTAGATCTGCTGAGCTAGATGGACAAATGTGCCAACAGTATAAAGCAGTTTTCATCTGGGAAAGCAGTTTTCATCTGGGAAAGGGTCACAGCTCAATGGTCCCCATGAGCATCTCCCAAGTAGAACTGGGGAAAGTGCCCATATCCTTGAAGAGCAAGGAGTCTCTTGTAAACTTCATCATCATTTCACTTCTTTACTGCTTTATAATTACTTAAGAAAAAATCTCAAAAGCGGTTTACAACCTACATTAGAACATCCAGAATAAATGTCAAATATAAAATATACATACAAAGCAGGAATGCTTTAACAGGAAATTAAAATATTATCTTAAAGAATTCAAAATAAAAACATTACTGTATAAAGGAGGCTGACTACACACATTTCCACCCAAGATTCAGAACCCAACCAAGACTGGGTAACTGGAAAATGTGGCTCAGGCCTGCTCATACCTCATCGTCAATCTCCTCCTCTTCCTCCTCACTGGTGTCCTCTCTCTCCATATGCCAGGCCTCTCCTTCGACTTCTGAGTCACTCTCCCCTATCACTTCTGGTTCCACAATCTTACGATGCCTTGCCAACCTAGAACACAAACACCCACCTTTTTGTAATATTTTTTTACTGGTTTTTATAATTGCAATACTCACAAAATAAGTCCAAAGAAAATAAAACAAGGAAATCAAGGAAAGCAATATAGAATGTGACACAAGAGTACTGTTTGGACAGGTGCTTCATGAGTCAAATAAAGCTCTAATTACACTAACTCCCACCTTTAATGTGACAAAATGGCATGCAGCTCACAAAACACCCCTCCTGTGTCAGGTGATCACAGCCTTTCCCCCACAGATTGCCTCTTCCACTTCATGCCAAGTGCAACCTCCCAAGCAACTCTGCCCTCAACCCTCTGCTGCCCCTCACCTCTCCTCCACATCCTCTGAGATGCGGTTCTGCAGGCGGCGCAAACGGGGGTCACTGGCCAGCTCTTCCTCTTGCTCCTCCGGTTCCAGCTCCTGCTCCTTGGCCTTCTTGATGAACTGGAACTCCTCGTCCTCCTCGTCCGAGGACTCCATGGGGGCATAATCTGGCCGCTTCCCCGAGACGTAGCGTTTTACTTTCACCTTTTCCATCGAGATCTCCCCTGGAAGTGGAGCGAGAGGTCGTTAGGGGAGAAACTTACCCTGCACCAGGGCTCCCCCCCCCCCGCAGCCCCTGGCCCAGGTGGGGGGAAAGCTCAGGTTCAGCTGCTTCTCTCCCCACCCGCCTCATCGTCCAGGATACGGAAGATTCCCCCCATTGCCCGCTCCCCGCCCCAGGACACCTCACCCTTCTCGTTGCGGACGGGGACGGCCCCCGCCGTCGACTGGATCGGGGGCTGCTTCATGAGGGCGCTACTGGAGCCCGACATGGCGACGGTGTCTCCTCCTCAGGGTCTGGCGAAAGGAGACCCCACTGTACCAGGCACACAAATACAGACGACAAGCTCTAGCCGGAAGCTCTGTCCAGAACAAACCGGAATCGGAAGCCAGGTTGGACGCCACCACGCATGTCAGCACACAAGTTTAGACGTCACTTCCGCTGTCGCCCGACCGCGATTAGGAGCTTCCGCCGTAGCGTGTTCGACGGTCCTTAAGCGCCGCCCCTGGCTCTACGTACGCGTGGATGGGGGAGGGGCCGTGTGGCCATAATCGCTCCGCCTCCACACCGGTGAAAAACGGTTGCTGAACAGCGCCTTCCTCTCCTCCCTCCTCCGCTTCCCCTCTTCCTGTGACCCATTTTTCAGCTTCCTGCTTCGTTTTCCTGAAAGAGGCCTTGTCGCCCTCCAGGCCAGTATTCATCTTGGCCTGCACTGCAGGGGTGTCGTGAGCCTTTCTCAACCTGTCCAGCCTTCGTGAGGGCGGGGAGCGGGGCAGAACTATGAGCGCTTTTTGCTTCTGTATTTGGAAGGCTATTAAATAATAGTATTAAATTAAATTGTGAAACTGCTTTGATACTTCTTTAAATAAAGCCACCAATAAGTGCAAATAATAATAGACATTTTTAACCCACCCCAAAAGTACCTACCTTTTTTTCTTTCTTTTTAAAAATGAAATAAGATCTAGGTTAGAAAAATCAGAAGGGTGTGTTTGTCTTGTTGGCCATGAATTCCCACCCAACTAGACAACACCAGAACTAGAAGCTCCTGCAGCAGGTGGTTGCCCACCCAATACTTACATGGAGAGAGAGGAGCTCAACCACCCAGTGTTCCCTTCCAGAGCCAGTGGTTCTTTTGTCTCTGCTCTCTTCAGAAGTTATTCCTAGTGTTAAACCGAAACCTCCCCTTTAGCCCCATTAGATGCATTTCTGCCCTCTTTTGTGTAGCAGCCCCTCAGATCCCTGAGGAGTGCAGTCATGTTCCCCATCCATTTTGTTTTCCAGCCTAAACATGCCCAATCTCTTCAACATTCCCTCATAGGGCTTCTTCCCTATACATCTCAGAGCATGTTTCTTGCTCTCTTCTGTACCTGCTCCAGTTTGTCTACACATCCTCCATAGCCCCAGGTGTGGTCTGAGGGCAGAGCAAAGTGGAACTATTGTTACTTATGACTTAGATTTGGGCTGCAATGTCATCAGTGTGCATATGACTTGCTCTGCCTCCATTTTCCACTTCCTGGTTCCAGAGAGGCCATCTGGAAGATGCAGTTGTGGTATGGGCCAAGGCAAACAAGCTGAAACTTAATCCAGGCGAGGTGATGGTAGTGTGGATGGGGAAACCTATTGGTCTGCAGCGGAGGAGTCAGCAGGGGCTGACTGGACAGGGACCCCTTGAGGGATCAGGTTCGGAGCAACAGCTGCCTGTTCCCAGTCCTGAGGCACCTCACCTGTTCTACAGGGTTTCTCAGACACAATACACAGGACTTCTCAGCAACCTGCTTTAGTACCAAAGGATGGAATTCATTTAAGGTAACCCTGCACACCTGAATCACCTAGGGCTTTCCTGATCAGCTTCTTACTAATTTCAAACTACACAGAGACTAAGTCCATTGGCTACAAGCCATAATGGCTCTGTACTACCTTTAGTATTGGTGACAACATGGCTCTGGACACCACCTGCTTGGGCACACAAGTTGGGTTAGTGCTGTTGTACTCATTTGCCACTTGACTCCTGAGTTCTCACCCATCCACTTCCCACGAGACACATTTGTGGACCAGGGTGTCATGTGGAGTCCCACCCTGGTGCAATGTTGCCTCCTGAGGGACCATGGGGACATGCCAGACCTTCCCAGCCAGCATTTGCCATGTGTAATGCATGCTTTCCCTTGGGGTTAATTTAATTTCCACAGTAACCGGTGTGTATATTTGCTCATGTTTCTCCATAGCTGTGCTGACAACATCCTTTTCAACTGATGAAAATTCCCCCAGGTGGATTAGAATCAGCAACATCCTGACTTGTTTGTTTCTGCTTTGTGGACTAAACCACAAAGTTCCTTCACTTGGTACTGCTGTTCAGATAAAACACAAGCCATAGCCAGACTACAGAGTGGAAGGAAAGGAGGACCTTTTTCTGCATCCCCACTTCCAGCTACTCTCTGAAGACTGAAGAAGAGACCCTCTTAAGAATATTAGGGGAGTGGGCAGGGGAAGGACTAGACCAGGCACCCCCAAACTTGGCCCTCCAGATGTTTTGGGACTACAACTCCCGTCATCCCTAGCTAACAGGACCAGTGGTCAGGGAAGATGGGAATTGTTGTCCCGAAACATCTGGAGGGCCGAGTTTGGGGGTGCCTGGACTAGACCATGTAAAAATGAACATAATATAATATTTTAACTGCAGTTGATTCATTTTCAGCTTTGCATTCTTGTTATAAAAAAGCATGCCTAGACATTCCATTGTTGTGCCCATAACCTAGGTTTAAGGTGCCATTTAGCTCCTAGCTTTCATATTTCAGTTTCTAACACTGGCCTTAGCCACTGGGAGATACATCTGAACCTGAGCTTATGGTTTAATGCTAAACCAAACTATGCTTTCAATCAGGGTAACATGATAGCGGCAGCAGGATGGAGGAGTTAAGCAGCTGGGAGTTTTGCTTCATGCACTCTCTTGCATACTCTCTTGTTCATGCAAAGCTATGGTATGCCTTCATGTCACATGGAGACTAGGCCATCATTTTACCAGTCTCTGGTTGGTGCGCTGTGTCAGGGATGCTAGGGATGCCTGTTCTTTTAACACTGCTTTTGCATTTTCTGGAGTTGGGCTTTCTCTTCCAGCTGAGCACTTGCTAGAGCAGCTGTTCCACCAGCATAATGACTGTATATCTTCAGGTCACTTGACATGTGAACATTGCATTGCTCTTCCACACTTGCAGAACCACCAATTCCTGATGTGGAGATGCGAGATTAGGTTTTCCTGGTTGGGGGTCTTGTTGTGGCCTGGGAGCTTGCTCCATAGTCTCTCAGTCTCTCAGCATCTTTTCCCTCACTCTTTACATGCCTCACTCCCCTTCATTTCAGGCCCAAGTATTACAGGGTCAGTTAGGGGAAATGGTGCAGTTTATTAGGGTCCAGAGATCTGTGATAGAGGCAGGTTAGGCTACAATCCCATTGATGCAAGGAAAAGAAATGGAGGCTAAATTGTAGATTATCCTTGTGGATATTTATGGACATTATCTGTGCCTCTATTGTCTAGCTATCTTGTGAGATTTGCTGGAGCCAATCAGAAGCTGTGTTGGAGCAGGACAAACAACATTATGAACAGTGAGTTGTGGGGCCAGGCCCTTCCCTGTCTCTGAGAGTGAGCTTGGGTAGTAAAATTAGGACATGCTGTTTGAGAGAGAACAATATTTTCCTTTCCCTTTATAACAAACTCTTTGCTTTGCCTACACAACCAGAGGCAGTAATTTTCTGAATACCAGTTGCTGGAAACCACAGGTGGGGAGAGGGCTCTTGTGCTGTGGTCCTGCTTCCGGGCTTCCCACAGGCATGTGGCTGGCCACTGTGAGAACAAAATGCTGGACCAGATGGGCCCCTTTTGGCCTGATCCAGACTTCGTGGTGCACAAGGAAGAAGGTACAAGTTTGTGGAAAGGGCAAAGCATAATAATCAAGGACATTCATCCCAGGGACAGAGCCAGCACTGCTGGGCGGATTGACAAGTCCAAAGTATGTGTTTGGGGAATGTAATATTCAAACCACACACTAGGCAGGAACAGTTAGGCCACCTGGCTGTTTTGTGTGCTTTGTCTTTTGAGAGTAAACTGGTGAGATAAGTAAACTTTAGGGGGATGGTACATGATTTTGCAATTGAAGAGTCCAGAAAAATAAAGGTGTCAAGTGTTTATGAAGTGGGTGCTGCTGCATTGGATCAGTAGAACAACAGGATAGTGTTTTTATTAGGACAATTGAAAGTTATGACATACTGTAGTTAAGTTTTGTTGGACTCATCTTTAGACTGAAAGTTTATTAAAAATTGCGGGTACTGGTGGTGGTTGGAGGCATGGCAGAAAAGCCCCAGTGTAATAAGAAAAGTAAAATAATTAAAAAATGGCTTTCATTACTGACTCATGAGAATGTAGGGATTGGGTTGTGTTTTGCCAGTGGGAGGTGGTAGCCTGGGTTACCATTTTGTACTGGGTCCCCCATAGATGGTGCTCTGCTGGCTCCCACCTCAGGGCTCCTAGTGTCTGGTTCCTGTTCTGTTCACCGTTGGATTCCAAATCTGACCCTTTGATGTTTTGTACATGGGGCAAAGATCTATGTGGAAGTTGCTCCACCCAATGTTTGTTCCCCTCTGTCGTGCCCCACATGGCAGGCACTCCTGTTTGCATGGAAGAGGCTGGCTGTATCTGACAAAAGAGGCCCCATCTAGTCCGGAAGCCAGTTCCCAGAGTGGCCAGCCAGGTGCCTCTAGGAAGCCTCCTAGCAGGACATCATCCCATCAACTGGTATTCAGAGGTACACCACCTCTGGTACTGGAGGTAAAGGAGCCACTGTCATTAGTAGCCAATTGGTGACCCTATCTTCCATGAATGTATCTAATTTCCTCTTAAAGCCATCCAGGTTGGTGACCATCACTATCTCTTGTGTTACAGCCAAGGTTCAAGCTTTAACACCCGAACAAAGCCGCAATTCACAAAATTGATGAAGATGGGAGTGGAGCCTCTCATGATCTAATACATCCTGGTAGGTTTCGCAGAAATGAATGAGCTTCCACTTCTGTGGAGATTTGTGAGTTCATGCATGAAGCAGTAGATAAGACAGCAAAGGGAATCTGAGAAACTGCCTCTTGGAATTCATGTCGGCAGAGTTTGTCCCTCAACCCTGTAGCCTTGTGGTGAGAAGGGTTAGGGTTAGCTATGGCAGGGTTTGGAGCCTGGGATAATCCTGTATCTTCTCATGCTGCTGTTCAGCTCAGCATCCCAGCAACCCTTATCACAAGCCTGACAAATCTGACTCAGCTTTACTGGAACTTCTCATCCAATAACGCTGATAGTCTTCACTTGAACTTTGTTATTTTATTCCATGTGCAGCTGTACTCATTCTATGTGTCTGTTACAGTTTTGTTTTTCATCTTTTAATTTTCCTTTGTTCTCTCTGTTTTACATACATTATTAAATGAAGAAGAAAAAACCCACCTTCTCAGCTATTTCTCCACAAGGAGGCATTATTTCCTCAAGTCAGGCCGAGTGCTGAGCCAGGAGTCTCCTGCTCCAGTGAAATCAGCTGGCAGCTGCCAAAGTGCAGGGATGATGATGCCACAGAGGGAACTGTTGGCAAGGGAAGCTGAAACCTGGGCACCTGAGAGCACGCAGAGGTGTGCAGACATCTTGTTCAGGTTTGCCTGGGAATGTGCTGGATGTCCTGTGGGGTTTTCTCAGTATGCTGTTCTGTAGTCCTTTCCTTATACCCATTCAATAATCCGCAGTAAGCAGAGGAATTTACTAGCTGCTCCTTTTAACCAGTTTTAGAGCAATTTGAATTTGTATTTTGCTGCCAGTTGTCCAAAATTCAGTTTGCAAATTCAAAGATGGCTTCACCATTGCTCTCATTTTACAAATGAAGTACCAAGCTGACAGCATCATGATCAAGGCCCCCTAGTGAGGCTCAGTGTGGCATTTGTGGATGAACTAAGCAGTTCTTTTCAGGGGATGCCTGCCTGTGTGATTGCTTTCTGCAGGAGGGCCCAAATACTGGGGCTGTTTATAGCCTTTGCTACCAATATGTGGAGAACGTGCAAGAGCCAAGAGCTTTTCAGTGGTGGGGAAATGAATGCTGCTGCCTCTTTTTTTTGGGGGGGGGGGAGAAGGGGTGCCTCTTTGCCAGCTTTAGGAAGGACCATTTCCAGGAGATGGGGTGGGGAGCAGGTGAGCCGTGCTTAGCAGGGCCTGCTTTTTGCACACTGAGAACTTGCTTCATTAGCAGGAAATCCTGGGACCTCTTGGGTTTCAGATGCATATCTCTGTTTTCCCCTGAAAACCACCTTGAATCAGCATTGGGGTTATGAAACAAAATTATCAGTGATTTCCAGTAACTAAGCTGACCCCAATTCTGGTTAATGTAAGAGGTTTCCTGCCTGCTTGGTATTTTAGTGACAGCAAAGCTACCTGCTTGATTTCCTGTGCACTGTGAGGAGAAGCTCACGTAAGATGCCTCCTGGAGGAGGCTGAGGGTGTCTATCACCTCTGGGTGATGGAAGTAAGAGTCATGGTATTTCCTCGGTTGTGGCTGCAGAGGTCTAGCTTCTGAGCCCGTCCCAGTTAAAACTCAGTGATCTTAAGAGTGACTAGGAAAGAAATCTGACAGAATAAGGCTGCAATGCTGTAGTGTCTGCCTGTGATGTGTCCATGTTTTAAGATACCAGGGAGGGCCATAGCTTGGTGTACCCTCATATACTGTGTCAGGTAGGAGGGGGCAGGCAGCAACCTGGATCAGACACAAGAGGGCTTGCAGGCGCCACCCATCAGCTGTGCCTGCAAGGTGCTTTGAAAGGGGCTTTGCATGTCCTCACAATAAACTGAAGCCCCTTTGAAAGCACTATCTAAGTGATAAGGTGCATAGTCAGAGATTGCTGTTTGTTTCTTGAGGCTCAAGTAGCCTCGCAGCACAAAGGGCTGCCTATCAGCCAAGGCCAATGCTCTAATGGCAACCCGCCCTGGACAAGGTAGTTAGTCAGAGCTGTCCATGCCCTGGCTGTGGTTTGATTACTGCAATGTGAATGGGGCTGCCATTGAAGACAGTTTGGAACGCCCCTGCTGCTTGGATTGCTGACAGGAAATGAGTGAAGAATGCAAACCTTTCCGGTATTGAAACAGCTCCCAGTGAATTTCTGAGCCCAATTCAAAGGGCTCTTTAAACCCTGACATGTCTTATCTGAACCCAGTCATTTGCTGGACCACCTTTACCTGTATCAATCCATCCGCCCACTGAGATGGGCACCTGAGGCCTTTCCCTGGGTGCCTCCACCACCCAAAATGTGGCAGATGGCAACAGGGAAGAGCCTTTTCTGTGGTGGCTTCTCACTTTGGAAGACCCTCCCCATGGTGGTCCACATGGATACCTCATTGCTGTCATTTAAAGAACTGGCAAAAGCATGTTTGTTTTCCTAGACTGCTACAACATTAACATATATTGTAAAAGCATGATGCAACAAATGCAAAATACAGTACATACAGCAGATTAACCAAAACAATATAAAACAGCATCACAACTCCAGTTAAGAACACTGGTAGGATCCGATTCTCATTTGGGCTGGCACATTGGAGGTGGCAGATTTCTTTCCTTGGTTTGATTTTACCATCTACTTAAACTGACAGTTGCTTTTTGTTGAATTCTTTTGGTGTTTTACTTTCTAATGCTTTATTTAAATTGTGCTTTTTGATTCTTTAGCATTCTGAAGAATCTTCAGCATGCTGAAGATGCAGGATATAAATTATGGACTAAGGACCAAGCCTGGGACTGCAGCCTCCTTCATTTTCTCAGGCCTGCCAGCTTTGCAAGGGAGGAGGGCTGGGACCTTTTGCCCCCCCCCTTCCCTTGAGTGCAACAGGACTAGCACAGGACTGTCCCACTTTCCCCTTAGAACTCTGTGCTTTGCTTCTGGACATCACATTTTAGACCACAGACGCTGTATGTGAGGGGGTGCCTGATGAGCCTGCCACCCTCTAGCATCTCTGAAGCATCTCTCTGCTGCCCGCCTGCAAGGGGGGGGCAGCCATAACCAGGAGGGGGAGTCCTTCGTGCTGGCAGCTCTAGAGGTGCCAACTGTAGGCACAAATTAACTGTTGCCACTTCAAACCAGAACACCCACGGAGGTCTGAAAGTTAACAAAAAGGTGGAGCCAGAAGTGCAATTGAGCTTCCCCGTCCCACCCGTTTGATTTCTGGTTGAAGGAAGACGAACCAGTGGGGACCGGATGGGGAAGGAACGGGCAAGCTACCTGCCAAGGGAGGAAGAGGAAAGACGGTTCACCTGCTGAGCTAGATGCGGGTCTGATCTGACACAGCAGGGCTCGTCTGACGTTCTGGGGGGATAAGCGAGCCCAGGGCAGCCAAGAAGTTGTTTTGGCACAAGCACTTCGTCCCCTCCCTGGCAGTAAAAGCATAAAAGTAACAAATAGCTGCCCTCGCAGGGCACACAAAATCGGCGGCCAAGGCCGGCACTGCTGCTGCGCAGGATTCCTGTGACCTGCTCGGGTGTCCGGAGGCCAGTTGCTCAGAGCTCCGGAGAGGACCGCTCACTCGCTTCATGTACGGGAAGCGCTTGGGCCAAGCCCGGGCAGCCGCGGTCAGGCCACGCCAAGCCAGGCGAAGAGCCGCTGCCTTGGCACAGGCGAAGGGCCGGCCTTGGAATCGCCGTGGTTGCTGGCAGATGGGGCGACCCAAAAGGCGCTTCCAGGTTCCTTTTCTCTGCTCGCGCGGGTCGCTTCCTCCTTTCGGGCAAGCGGGCAGGGGGCTCAAAGAAGGCCCGCCTCTCCTGCTCGCTGCTGCAGTCGGGAGTGACGGCATCCGGGGGCGCCCGCCCGCTTCCCTGCCTGCCTTTTCGCCTGCGCTCTCGGTGCCCCTCGTCGGGAGGAGGAGCCGTAGAGGGCCGCCCCCTCTCCGGTCCGTCCGGCGGTTCCTGGGAGTAAACAAGCGCTGCGCCTCCGCCTCCTGCTGCTGCCCGCGGGGCGGGGGCTCCTCCGGGCTGGGCTTCCCGGTCCTTCCCTCCCGTCTAGGTGACGCTGCTCCTGCCGCCGCCCATAAAGGGGCCAGACGGGTCAGGCGGGCGCTGCCAGACGCGGGAGCCCTTCGGAGGAGAGGAGCAGCCGGCGGCCCGGTAAGGCAGCGGCCGGTGTTTCGGGCGGGGGGCGGGGAAGCGAGCTATCTAGCAGTCGATCCATCCGCCCTGTTGCTGCTGCTGCTGCCCGTCCCCCTGGAGGCGACAGGACGGGTTTTTTCTCGCTAGACCCGCCTGGGCCCTTCCCGAGGGAAGCTTCCCCGACGGCCCTGACTGGAGAAGGGCTCGGCCAGGTCTTTCCCGACGGCGCGGCAGTGACGCTTCAAGCCGAGTAGTGTGGGGTCCGTGGGAGGCGGCGCCTAGCCCTTGCCGGCCTCCCCGAGCGATGCCCACTCGGGGCATGGCACATTCCCGAGGCCGTCTTCAGCCGGGCCTGTCGGCGGCAGGAACCCCCAAGGGCAACCTCCCCTCTTTGGCGTGGCTTGTTTTCTTCCCTCGCCGTCTCCTCCGGCTTTCCGTCTTTAACCGCGGCGAGGGGAGGAGTGAGTCACCCTGCCTGCCAGACTAGCCTGGGCGGCCAGCTGAGCTGCGCTGCGGGGTCAGGCAGAAGTCGGCGTGGACGTGGCCTTCCCGACGGAAGCGACGGCCCAGCTGCCCCGAGAAAGTTCCCCTGGGCCACTTCCCCGCCCCCTATGAAACGGGGGAGAGGGTCCTACGGATTGGACCCCCATTTAATAAGCAGAGAGAAGTGGGTTGCCAATATCTTTGGGTATCATACGGGGACCTGGCCACTCTGGAGTTGTCCTAGTGTGTGTGGGGGGGGGGGGGGGAATACAAGGCCACCGCTTTAGCTTCAGCTGAGAAGGTGGGGATGGCGGCTGAGCTGGTGAGGCTGATTGCTTTCTGTCCAGCTGCACTGTCCTCCCGCTTCTAAGGAAATGAGTCGATGCCGTCATAGTCCTCGCCACTTCTGGGTCCTCTTTCCCCCAGCCCTTCCCTCTGTAGGTGTGCTGTCGCAAGAGCGCATGGATTCCGCCTGCTTGCAGTCTCTCTCTGGCTAGAAGGTTCAGCGGATGCTCAGGGGGGCACAGGTGGCCTCTTCGTGTGCCTGGGGCTCCTGTGGGGGAAGCTGGTGTGTGTGGGTCTGTGTCTTCAGGGGAATCCAAGTGTGCTGGAGGCTGAGGCGAGAGTGGGAGGGATTTAGCCAGGTGTACCTGAGTCTGCCTGGGGAAGCTCTCCAACTGGCTCTGGAGGGAAGATGTCAACCGTCCTCCCACCCGGTGCTCTTTCTTCAGCTGCCTGTGGACATAGCGTAGTTGTTTGGGTCTCTGGTTTTCTGCCCAGCTTGGTGCTGTGCCCAAAGAGGTCACAGGATGAAAGTCTCTAAGCCACTTTCTCTCTGGGTCATTGTATGAGTCTTTGGCCTCCACAGTCACTTAGACTCATCGTTAAGACCGTTTTCATGGAAGACAATTTTACTCGGCTACAAGTGATCGCCAAAGAAGATGAGGCTTTTGTGGTGTGTCATGAGTTTGGGTTTGCATACCTCTAAGGGTTAACTCACTTCCCTTCCTGCTGTAAGAGATACTGTACTCTTCTGCTGCCTTGTTGCCTGGGGATGGAAACTCCTCTGGTTTTCCATTCAGACAGACTCTTCCATCTCCTCCTGCCTGGCCTGGCATGCAGCTGCCACTCCCTCTCCTCTTTATGGCATTTCAAAACTTCCTGGCATTGAACCACAGGAGCTGCTTCTGTTCCCCTATCCCTCTGGGCCCCAAAGAAGGGACTTATTGTGTTCCTCAGTTAAAGGAGTAAGCTTGTTCCCATAGGGCAGGGCATGGGGGGGGCATCTGTGTCCCTCTTCTTAGCCTTATGGGAGTTGTTTAGCAGTGTCTTGAGGGCCCCTCGTTTTGCAGCACCTGATGTCTCAACGAACAAGTTTTATTGTCAGGATTTTAGATGTGGCAGAGCGGCTCTGGCCACAGACCGACCTAGAAAGGCCAGGTCATAAAGGACCCAGGAGCACAGCTGATGGCACAGGGTGTATGTGTTAGGAACTGATTGCTATCTGCAGGGAGCGGCCAAGCCTGCTCAAGATCGTGATCTCAGGGGACTGGATTCTGCTTCAGGGGCAGACCAGCTGCTGTGCCTGCAGAATCTCCTGGGTTCAGTTCCCAGCAGCATCTCCAAGGAGCAGGAGCAGGTGGCCAGTGCTGTTGGGAAAGACCGTCCTCTGTGCCTGAGACCCTGCCCATTGGAGGAAGCCATATTGAGCTAGGCGGACCAAAGGCTTGACTGGTGGTAGCAGCAGCAGCAGCAGCTTCATAACTGGTAGTACGGAAGCTCACCTCTGATCTGTCCCACCTTGGGTCACTTCTGGTCATTTGTTGTTGGGATGAGGGTTTGGGTGACATGGAAGAGAGGAGGCTCTGGCCTTGCAGAGAGCAAATGATACTTCAGGTTCTGTTCCAAAGTCTAAGGTCCTTATTGTTAAGCCAACAACGGAGTGCTTTGTAGTCTCTGTCTGCTGCATGGTTGGCCTCACAGTGGTCCTGAGTCCCAGGTTCTTCTTGTTCTTCCACCCACCTACCCTCTATCAAGTGTGCCTTTTTGATATTCCCCCGCTTTCTGTGTCCCTGGCAGGTGAGTGGAGCAATTTGCTTCCTGCCTACCTTGGTGCAGAAGGTTGACAGAGCAGCATAGGGAGGTGGAACTGGGGTGACAGCTCAGGGCCAGATAGAGCTTTGAGGATCCCCAAGTGTTGCAGGAGGGATTCTGAGGAGGTAATTTGTGGGCGTTGTTGGTCCCTGCCCATCTCTCCAGACTTGTTGACCCCTGTTTATCTTGTGTCTCCATAAGCCCCACCTCTGCCTTCTCAATAGCTTTCCAAAGAAGTGTGGGAAATGCAGAACTGCAAATTTCCACATTCTGCAAGTATCTGCTTAAGATGTTTTATACCCCTTCAATTAAAAATAATAATCCCAGGACAGTTCACAGTTGCCGATAACCATATGCAAATACAGTTTGCCAAAGTCTAATTGCACATTCTTCGCCCCCTCATAGAATTCCAGAGCCTCTGATTAGAGGAGGGTTAAGCTGCCTCAGCAATGGGTGTGGGGGGCTGCTCCCTTCTTGGCTGCTCAAGAGCCCAAGTCAGAGCCTCCTGGCCTTGAAACTTTCCCCAAAACGTCTTTTGAGCCAAGCGTGGCTTCCTCAGGTCACTCCCAGGTAGTTCAGCTGCAGCCCAGCCTCTCTCTTCGCTCAAGGCCTGTGAAGTAGGTAAAGGTACCCCTGACCATTAGGTCCAGTCGTGGATGACTCTGGGGTTGCGGCGCTCATCTCGCTCTATAGGCCGAGGGAGCCGGCATTTGTCCGCAGACAGCTTCTGCGTCATGTGGCCAGCATGACTAAGCCGCTTCTGGCGAACCAGAGCAGCGCACGGAAACGCCGTTTACCTTCCCGCTGGAGCAGTACCTATTTATCTACTTGCACTGGCATGCTTTCGAACTGGTAGGTGGGCAGGAGCTGGGACCAAACAACGGGAGCTCACCCCATCGCAGGGATTCGAACCACCAACCTTCTGATTGTTAAGCCCTGGGCTCTGTGGTTTAGACCACAGCGCCACCCATGTCCCGTGAAGTAGGTAGGGGAGTTCTTTCTCAGGTTGCCCCCTGGGGCCAGCCTGGCCCAGGAGCCTCCCGCTGAAGTTTTCAGCCCTGCTAGGCCACCCAAGTGGATGAGTGCCTGTCTTGCCAAAAGAGCCCTGGACGTTCCCCACCCCTCCTGAACAAGCAGCCTCTTCAGCTCCTGGGAGCAGGGCCCTTTTCCTGGGGAGGGTTAAGGGAGGGGACGAGGAGGAGGCACCTGATGGTCACTGGGGGGGGGGGTGGCAAAGAGCTCTGGGAAGGGATCTCAGCATGCTGGGTGCAGGAACAGCTTACTTGCCACACTTCTCTGCATCCTGGGGTGTGGGACAGACCTTTGGGGTGGTGGCACATCAAGCCTGTGCTGAGGTGCCCATGAGCAGGTCTGTGTGTGGCTCCTCATCATCATCCTGGCCTTTTGCTAGTCTCTGTCCAGGATCTGAATCTCTCCTTTTCTCTCCCCAGGTGCTGCGCAGGTGACGCCCTCGAGGTTTGCCTCCTGTTCTCCCTCTCCTAACCACTAGCCCTGATGCTGCCTCGGACTGACTGGGGCCTTGCTGGGCGGCAGAGTGAGGGCCTGCTTTGAGGTGCTCCTTGGGCTCCCCCCTTTCCCGGCTTTCATGGATCTGAGGCCACCCTGGCTGCTGTTGTCGTGGACTCTGATTGGGGCCCTAGCTCTCCTGGCCAGGGAAGTGCTTGGCCAGCACGTCTACACTAACACCTGGGCCGTCCTAGTCCCTGCTGGGCCACAGGAAGCGGAGCGGCTGGCCAAGAAGCATGGATTCCTCAACATGGGCCCGGTGAGTGACGCCTACAGCCTACCTGGAGCTAGTGCAACCCCAAACCTGAAGGGAAACTGAAATGGGCTAAGGGAGGGAGGGAGCAGCCATTGATGCGGGGCTTGGAAGGGGTAGAGAAGAAGTCCAGGTGTGGTGCTGCTGCTTTTAGAAGGGAGATATTTAAGCCATGAAACAAATGCTGAAGCCAAGAGCCTTGCTGGGTTTGAGTCAGACCTGCTGCTCTGCTCGTTGCGGGGGTCTGGGGGAGGTGCTCTTTTCCATGCATGGAGCCACTGGGAGGTGCTAGCAATAGAGGCAGGGTGCTTGGCTGTGGTGGGCGAGCTGGAAACTCCACCTGGAAAAGTCTGTTGGATGTTCAGAGCTATCTGAGTTTGGGATGAGGAACCAATGTTTGCCCAAGTGGGACTGGCCAGCGACTATGGTGTCATGTGGCTGGTTTTCCTTCTCCTACAGCCTATAGTTCAATTTGCTTTCAGGAGTTGCACTGAGTTTTTTGTAGGCCTTTGGCAGAATATTTTCATGTGCTCTGCAGAGGGGCTGGCTGTGGTGGGTGGGAGGTGTTGCTTGATGTGCTGAAGGTGGAATGTGGCTCCAGTGGCAGCAGGCTGCTCTACCTTTTTCCTTGTCCTTTCTGGTTGAATGTGCTTCAGTTAAACTCCCTACAGGTGGAAAGGTGACGCTTGTGCACCTTACAAAAGGGCATTTGTTGCTGCCTCTTGGAAAGCGACTTTTTGGGGGTGGCTGGTTGGCTCTCTTTGTCCCAGGAGCCTTGTATCTTGGAGGTGGTGGTGGGCCCAGCTGCCCTGTGTTGATGCAGGACTAATGCAAGCTTTGCTTGGCAGTGGGCATGGAGTTGCCAGTTGCATCATCTTCTGGGCAGATGCAGAAAGGTCAAGAGCACAGCCTGCCCCCTGAGGCTGTTTGCACTTCACCTGCATGTGGGATGGAACACTGAGTGCCCTGGGGCTGTTTCCCTACCTTGAGGCCAGCCTTGTTCTCATCCGGTGGGATTTCATGCCACGCTCTTTGCTGCTCTGCAACTCTTGAATCATTTCACCCTTGACTTGAGTGGGAAGACGTGGCATTGGCCAGCATTGACAAAGCATATGGGATTGAATGGGGCTGATGAGCTTCACTGAAGTCCACCTAGGGCAGGGCTGACTGCAGGGTGGGGCTGGCACTCGGGATGGATTGGTTCTCTTGCTCCAGGCGGAGACGAGGGAATCTGTTGACAGGGACGTGCAGCACCCCATTCCCACCTCCTCCCCTGGTCATGTGGCTGCCTTAGAGGGAGGCCCAGAGGCTTCCTCACTTGCTGAGCTCACCTGCTGCTTTAGGGCTCACCCAGATTTCCTTCTGCACCACACTTTCCTGCCACAGGTCTGCACTTTCTAGGTCTGTGTCCAAGTGATTTTGTGTGTATGTGTTGCCGCTACCCTTGGAAAAACCGCTGAATTGGAGCAAAAGGGAATCCGTGGGAAAACTGATTACCATTTGTTCCAATTCAACAGCAAACAGTGGGTTTTCCCAGGGGAAGCGGTGAAACATACGGTACTCACAAAACCACATGGACCTAGAAAGTGTGGACCTATGCCTGGAAAACATGGCACAGTCTTGATGAGCCCTGACTCCAGAATGAAGCTTGGTTGGGGGGCAGGATAGGGGCTTGACCTGATAGAGCATCTTCAGGGGACAAAACAAGCTATTCCTTTGGAGCTAAGAACGTAAGAAGAACCTGCTGGATCAGGCCAAATGGGGCCCATCTATTTCAGTTGTCTGTTCTCGCAGTGAACAGTGAACGTCCTGCAATCAGGTGCCTCTTCTGGGAAGCTTGCAAGCAGGACCTGAGCACAAGGGCAACTCTCTCCTCCTGTGGTTTCCAACTGTGGAGGCAGAGCATTGATTGCCCTCTCCTCGCTGAATTTGTCCAATCCTCTTTTAAAGCCATTCAAGTTGATGGCCATCACTGCCTCTTGTGGGCATGAGTTCGATAGCTCGTTCGGTCCGGACACTGAGGTCCAGCGCCGAAGGCCTTCTGGCGGTTCCCTCACTGCGAGAAGCAAAGCTACAGGGAACCAGGCAGAGGGCCTTCTTGGTAGTGGCGCCCGCCCTGTGGAACGCCCTCGCATCTCATGTCAAAGAGATAAACAACTACCTTACATTCAGAAGATATCTGAAGGCAGTCCTGTTCAGGGAAGTTTTTAATCTGTGACATTTTAATGTATCTTAATATCTGTTGGAAACCACCCAGAGTGGCTGGGGAGTCAGCTTTATTGGATGTCCATGCATGAGTTCTAGTGTTGAGAAGGGAACAAAACTTGCTCTACCCACTTTCCCCCATGCTATGCATAATTTTTATAAACTTCTACCGGTATCATACTTTGGTCTTCCTCTTCGCATGAGGATCAATCCAGGCTGCTTGCCATTTGCCAGCTCCTGGTTGCAATCGCCCCTTCACCACTTCCTCCCTCGCCAACTCAAGGCCTCCACCGCCCAGGCAATGAGAGCCAGATGTTCTGGCCTTGCACATGAGGTAACAACCTTTCCCTGCTGTGATTTCTGGGGGCTGAACTATCCCTTGGAGCTGGATGTGGGTGCTGGCAGACAACATGGCAACAGAGTCTTCCGTTCCGGGTGCTGAGCTTCTGCAGAGCATCCTACCCTTCCAGTCCTGGTCAGATCCTGTTAGCCCAGTGAGGGGAGGTGCTGTGCAGCAGGCTGGTGCTTAGGCTCAATTGGGCTGGGGTGGAGGGGTAGAATACTCTGCAGAAGACCCAAGACCCCTGGGGCAGGGGGTATGTGGAGGAGGTAGTTATGCAGAAGTGGGCTCTCTTTGCCACTGGGCCTTTGATTCAGGGGGCAGGAAAGAAGCTGTTCAGTGAAATCCCTTTTGTTCATCTGTGAGGATTGTTTTGCCCCTGGCACAACTGGAATGGACCAATGCTCAGTCCGGCGCAGTCTAAGTCCCAGGAGTGGAGCTAAGGAGTGGGGTGTCAGTCCTCTGTGGGTCATGCTTCTTCCTTCCTGCCCTGGCCTGTGCCGCTGTACCCTCTAAGTGCCCGTTGTGGCTCCTGGCTCCTTCCTAGGGCAGGCTGAGCAGGTTTGTGGTGCTGGCACCTGCGGGCAGCAGCCAAGGCAAGAGGCCCTGCGAAGGGGAATCCTGTTTGTTTTGGGGAAAATAGGGCTGGGAGCCAGGCCCTGGTGCACAGCCAGGCGTGGGGCAGGCAACAACTAGCTCGGGGTTCTGAGGCACTCCCAGGAAAGAAGGCAAAGGGATCTGAGAAGAGGGGAGTCCCTTCTTTGAAGACCTGGGGCAGGCCCCAGCTCCCCAGTTGAGGGCTTGTGCTGCATTCAGCAATGGGCTGGGGGACCAGAAGAGCCTCTCTTTGCTAAGGCTGGAGCCCACCAGGGTGGGGCACCTCCCTCTCCTCTCTGCCTGGCAATGACGCTCTGTCTGCGAATTGCCCCCACTGCTGGCACAGTGCCAATTCTCGGGGCAGGAGCTGGTGTCCCCTTACACTTAAGCCCTTGTTTCCATGGAAAAATGCCCTGCAATTCTCTTCAGCTGTCTTCTTGGGAGGGGGGAATTGCGCGACCCCTTTTTTTGCAATTGAGCATTGGGAGTGGAGGCTTCAGCCCCTGGAATGTACAAGCTGAAAGTGTCCCAGCAGCAGCCTCTGGTGAAGGGGTCTGTTGGGGCCAGGGGCTGCTGTTGGGCTGTGGACACTGATAAATGCTCCTGTACCCGTCTTTCTCCAAGCAGAGACAATTCCATGGTGGCTGTGGAGTTCCCTCTTTTCATCCTCAAAGCAACCTTATGAGGTTGGCTAGGCTAAAAGGGACTTCCCCTGTGAGGCTTGCAGCCAAGAAGAGATTAGGGCAAGAGGGGTCAACCACAATTGCTGTGGGACCTCCATGCCTGCTTCCTTCCTTCCTTTGAGCATCCTCTTCGCAGAGGGCAACCCTTTTGACCTGCTGGCATACCCGATCCTCCTGCCTTTGCCTGCAGCGGCGGTCTGTGCGCTGCTAAGAGTGTGGGTGTGAGAAATGAGAGGGGACCTTCAGAAATAGTCTCCTGGGAGGCTGGATGCTGGACGGGAGTGGGAGCCCTTCGCTGGCAAGGCTTAGGTGGGGGTCCCTCGAGTGCCCGCTTGGCATAGCTCTCCCCCTCCTCCTCCAATGCCATCTCTAGGGAGGCCAGCAAGCTGCCCTTTTCCTTCCTCCTCCTCGTCTGCCACTTGGGCCCAGCGCCATGAGGTCACTTGAGGAGCTGCTGCTCTCGCCCTGCCCTTCTTTTGAGGGGTTTGTTTAAAGATTAGAGATTTAGATCAGAATCTTCTTAGCATCTTAGCCAGGCCCTGCAGGCAGCATGTGGGGAAGGAGCAGGAGCCAGCTGGTGGCCCTCACAGGGATGGGCGGGGGGAGAGGAGCTCCTGGATTTGGCCTCTCCTCCCTCCCCTCCATGTAACTGGGTGCCAGCATGTGGGGCTATACTGACCTATGAGGAGCCTCCCCAGAAGGGACCTATGCCTTGTGCTATCATGGGCTGCCGTGCTTGGACTGACACATGGGAGATTTTTTTTTTTGTCTCATTCATTCCTCCTTTCTCCCCCATCCTAGATCGTTGGAGACTATTACCACTTCCATCACCGAGGGGTGGCCAAGCGTTCCCTCTCCCCACACCGGTCCCACCACAGCTACCTGGGCAGAGAGCCACAGGTGAGTCCACAGAAGCAGGAAACCTGTCACAAGTGAGAGGCAGCCACCATGGGGGTGCTACAGAGCACAGAAGCCCTGGTTCTGGTCAATGCAGGCCTGATGCGCTGGAGGGCTTTGGCACCCACCTCTCCTGGAGGCAGCTGGGGTTGACTCCTGGTTGAGGCTTTTGGCTGAGCTCTCACGGTGGAGAGAGTGAAGGGGCTTTCTGCCTCCAGCATGCCTCGACTGGGCACTTTTGTGCTCTGTACATGGCCTGGGGCTGGTTCTGGGATAGGCTGTGGAGGGTGTCTAATCAGGCTGGTTTTAAACCAGATGGGCCTGATATCCTGGTTCCATTTTGGGCTGCAGAAGACAGCCCAGAGGATTAGCAGCCTGCCTGGGCCACCTCCTCCCCTGTGATTCTGGCTCTTCATTACCCCTCCCTTCCTCCAAGGTGTCTCCTCCCACATCACCTTCACAACAATCCTGGGAGGCAGGCTGGGCAATACAGCAACTGGCCCAAGGCCAGCCAGTGAGCCTCATGCATTGGGATGTGAACTGAGTCCTAGCCTGACACTTCAATAATTGCAGTGGCACTACATTGCTGCCAGTCAGTGCAGATGACACTGAGCTAGGTGGGCCACTGGCCTGACTTGGTCCAAGAAAGAGATGAGAGGGTGGAGCCCACCCTGCCAGGCACTGTGGTGGTTGTCTGAGTCCTTCTGGTCTCCCTATGGGTGGCAATAGGGGAAGGGATGGGTCCCCTCCACATTTGGCCAAGGATGTCCCTGGCCTGACTGACCCTGGTCCTCCTGGGCTTTGTGGGGTTCAAGAGTCCACTTTGTGCATGACTGAACTGAGCTGCGCCCCTGCGGGTGCCAAGATCTTTCCACAAAGCATCCCGTCATTCTTGCCGGCAACTGTGCCCCTGCCAGCCACTTCCATGGGGACCTGGTTGCTCCTTGCACCCAAGGGTGCACTTGGGAGGCTGCCCTTCAGTGCCTTTTCTGCCTTTTGCCTCCTCAGGTGCACTGGCTGGAGCAGCAGGTGGCCAAGCGGCGGACCAAGCGGGACACCTTCCTGGAGCCCTCAGATCCCAAGTTCCCTCAGCAGTGGTACCTGGTAAGTGGGCTGGGGCTGGCAATGGGGAGGGGGTGTGTGTGATGATGAATGGAAGCAGAAGCCACCAGACAAGAGGCATTGGATTCTGCCCTCCCCAGGGCTGCTGCCAGCCATGCCCTTCCACCCACATGGTGGTTGGGCAAGGGCGCCCTGGTGTGACTGCTAATCCCCTCCCACAGAGTTAATCACTCCCTCCCTCCCTGCCTGGAGGATTAGTGGCAGCCTGGGAACAAAGCCCCTTCCATGGCTGAGCTCACAGGAGCTGCCATCGCCCTGGAACAGAATCTGCCCCGGCCCTTGGACTGCCGGGAGGTCCCAGAGGCCACTGAGGAGCACCATCCGGATCCTGTCCTAAAGAATGGAGCAACATCATTGCTGTTGTTGTTGCTAATTTATTACCTGCCCTTCACCCTAAGGTCCCAGGGCATGTCACACATTAAAAAACAATACAGGCAACTCTCAATTTACACATGTTCAGCAGGACTGCACACGCATGCACGGCACCAAACCCGGAAGTGACTTTTAAAACGGCAAAAACGGGCCCTCAGAGAGCCCAGAAAGGGCAAAAATGCACGGAAAATAGTGCCCAGCAATCCGACAAGCCTTGCACCAACCTTTGAGGCCTGTGGAGAATTTGAGAAAGGAGGTTTGGAGGGAGTGATTGTGGTGGACTTTGGTGGTCTGGTAAGTGCTGCTGGTTTTTCAAGGGTTTCCATAGGTTTAGAGCAGTGTTTCCCAAACTTGGGTCTCCAGCTGTTTTTCAGACTACAATTCCCATCATCCCTAACCACTGGCCTTGTTAGGGATGATGGGAGTTGTAGTCCAAAAACAGATGGAGACCCAAGTGTGGGAAACACTGGTTTAGAAGGGGTTTGCACGCTTTTCCAATGGTGTTTCAAATATATGTGATTTCACTGATGCAGGCAGTGCCTCGGAACATAACACCTGCGTAAATTTGGAGTTGCCTGCATTACAAATAATTTAAAACAACTTCCCACCATAAGAATCAGAAGCCAGAGGAAAGAGGTGTGCCTTCAGCATTCTCCAAAAGCTGTGTAATGAAGGTGCCAGGCGCACCTCTTTGTGGAGGGAGTTCCACAGCTTTTAGGGGCCACCACAGCAAAGACTCACCCAGCACATTCTCTTTGGGCCAATGGTTCTCCCCCAAAGCTGGGGGGTCTTGCATGGTCCATTTCCAAATGGGGACTTGTCAGGCACTGAAGGAGTTATTGCAGCAGAGCAGATTCCCCACCCCACCCCCCTGCCCCACTGTAGAGTCCTCTTTGCTTAGCATGGAATAGTAGGGCCAAGAGGCTGGAGCTGGCATTTTCCTGCCCCAATGAATATGTGGGGCTTGATCCTGCCACTTTCCAGGAAAACGGGAGGGGGTAGTGAAGGGAGCAGCAGCCAGCATTCCCCAATGCTCATCTACAGATTCTTCCTTAAAGACTTAGCTGTAATTCCTGCATAGCAGGGGGTTGGACTAGATGACCCTCGGAGTCCTTTCCAACTCTGCAGTTCTATGATTCTGTGAGCCAGGCATCTGGGGTCTAGTTAGAGGTGGTTGCCTTCTCCCCATCCCCCACCTCGCCCCCCCGTGTGACAAAACACTGCCACGGTTCTGTAGCCTTTAGAGTTGCCCTACTGGCTGTGCTGACTGGCTTTCTGCTCCCCCCACCTTTGCCCCTTTGCCCCCCAGTCCAATGCGAACCAGCGAGACCTTAACGTGAAGGAGGCCTGGCAGCAGGGCTACACGGGGCGTGGCATCGTGGTCTCCATCTTGGATGACGGCATTGAGAAGAACCACCCGGATCTCGAGGCCAACTACGTGAGTGGGATGTGCCGTGCCCACTTTGCAGGGCTGGTAGAAGGGGCTGCGAGTCTTCGTGGGACAACCCCCTCCCACCCAAGCTGAGGCCACTTTTGCAAGCAAGCTGAGGGAAGCTTTGTAGCAGTAACAAAATCCCAGAGTCCTCCTGAGCCCCATCAAGCCCTGCCTGTGAGCAATACTCTCTGGCGGAATCAGCCCAAGCAAATGCAGCCATGCCACAAGCAATCCTGCCTCTGGTTGTGGCTACCTGCAGCACCGCTTTGCATCACACGTGGGGCAGTGGTCCTTTCTGGACTTCTGGGGCCACAAATGGAGCTTTTGGAACTGGGAGTTTACTGCTGATGCAGAAAACGTGATTGTGGGGAGGCCAGTTCCAGCAGGGAAAGAGGTGGTGCTGGGCTCTTTCGTTGCGATTCCTGCATTGCAGGGGGTTGGACTAGAGGGATCCCCCTGGATCCCTCCCAACTCTACAATACTGTAATTCTTCCTTCCTTCAGGATCCAGCCGCCAGCTTTGATGTGAACGATCAGGATTCAGACCCTCAGCCGCGTTACACCCAAATGAATGACAACAGGTGGGGAGCCTTTCTGGAGAGAGGTTGGGTAGGGATGGGAGATATTGGGTTGGGAAAGAGGAACACCAATTCTGCTCAGTCCTGGAAGCTCAGTCGCTGGGGACATGTGGGCTGGGAACAGTGCTGTGCAGAAGGAAAGGTGGATGGCACTTCCTACCCCCTGGGAATGCCACACTTCCCCCCTCTGTCCCCCTCCCCCCTTTGCCCATTTGAACCCTGACTGTTGCTCAGCTGCACTGGGAGAGAAGTTTGGGGCAGGTTTGCTTGTCCCCTGCTCCCTGTTTTCTCCATGTTCTAATGTATGGCTGCCAGTCCCTCCCCACCCAGCTCAAGTCCAACCCCCCTCTCTCCTTACAGGCATGGTACTCGGTGTGCAGGCGAAGTAGCTGCCGTGGCAAACAATGGCATCTGTGGTGTAGGTGTTGCTTACAACGCCAAGATCGGAGGTAAGGAGGGCATCATCTCCACCTTGGGCTCTGCTCCGCATCCAGCTTCTCACACTGGGTTAGCTGCCCAGAGGGAGCCTAAAATCATAAATTGTAGAGTTGGAAGGGACCCCGAGAGTGACCCCCCTGCAAAGCAAGAATTACAAGAATCCAGGAACAGGAGGTCGTTCCCCTGTCAAACAGCTCTTATAGTCAGATCCCCCCCAAGGTTTAGTGGGAATCTCCTTTCTTGTCATTTCGATCTGTTAGTTTGGGTCCTGCACTCTGGAGCATCATAAAATAAGCTTGCTCCATCCTCCATGTGGCAGCCCTTTAGATATCTGAAGGTGGCTCTCATATCACTCCTTCTCCAGGTGAAACATACCCAACTCCTTCCACAGTTCCCCATAAGGCTTGGCTTCCAGACCCTTGATCATGTCGGTCACCCTCTTCAGCACCTCTTCCAACTTGTCAACATCCTCCTTAAACTGTGGTGCCCAGAACTGGGCACAGGACTCTAGGTGGGGTTTTGCCAAGGCAGACCAGAGCAGTGCCATTAGTGATGTCCATCTGTACCATCGTCTTAGGTGTCCGCATGCTGGATGGAGAGGTGACAGATGCTGTGGAGGCCCGCTCCCTGGGCCTCAACCCCAACCACATCCACATCTACAGTGCCAGCTGGGGCCCCGAGGACGACGGCAAGACGGTGGACGGCCCGGCCCGCTTGGCTGAAGAGGCCTTCTACCGGGGTGTCAGCCAGGTGAGCCTGTGGTCTGCAGCCAGGGGAGGAGGAAGGGTGGCGCTTGGGGTGAGATTGGGCTGCTGCCAAGCCCCCCCACCCCCACTCCTAGTCTTGCCTCTGCCTGACTTGGTCCCCACCCCACCCCAGGGCCGCAACGGGCTGGGCTCCATCTTCGTCTGGGCTTCTGGGAATGGCGGGCGCGAGCACGACAGCTGCAACTGCGATGGCTACACCAACAGCATCTACACCCTCTCGATCAGCAGCACCACCCAGTACGGGAACGTGCCCTGGTACAGCGAGGCTTGCTCCTCCACCCTTGCCACCACCTACAGCAGCGGCAGCCAGAATGAGAAGCAAATCGTGAGTCTCCATCAGGCCTGATTGGGGGGGGTTGGGGGTGGGCTTTGGGTCACAACCTGGCAATCACCCTGTGCCGCCTCCTCCTCCTCCCCAGGTGACTACAGACCTGAGGCAGAAGTGCACCGAGTCCCACACGGGCACCTCCGCCTCTGCCCCGTTGGCGGCTGGGATCATTGCTCTGGCGCTGGAAGCAAAGTAAGGGGGCCGAGAGTGGAGGGGAGAAGGGCTTGTGGGGGTGCGGGTGCTGCTTTGGTCACTGATGGAGATGGGGGGTTTGGCACCCTTGCCCTCTCCGGTGAGACACGGCTGCTCCTTCTCCACAGCAAGAACCTGACCTGGCGTGATATGCAGCACCTGGTTGTGCAGACCTCCAAGCCCTCCCACCTCAACACCAACGACTGGGCCACCAACGGGGTGGGACGCAAAGGTAAGCAGGCCCTGCCAAGGACATGCCACTCTGGGATGGTGGCAGGGTGCAGGGGCAGGTCCCGAGGTTCTCACACACCCTTGTTCCTCCCTCTGCTTGCAGTCAGCCACTCGTACGGCTATGGACTCCTGGACGCCGGCGCCATGGTGACTCTTGCCAGGAACTGGACCTCGGTGGGGCCTCAGCGGAAGTGTGTCCTGGACATCCTCACCGAGCCAAAGTGCGTCCCCACAGTGGAGCAGGGAGTGGGTGGGTTTGGGGTCAGGCCTTCCTGAGGGCCAGCCTCTGTGGAAGGAGGGGGCGCCAGTTACTGAGGGTGAAACAAGCTTGGGGCATCGGGCTCCTTGAGGACTAGACTATTGCGTCGTCTGTGTTTGAACATTGCACAGACAATGTGTAGAAATCTTAAGGAGCATCTGATCTGAAATGGGCAGTGGCCTAGAAGTTGGGGAAGGAGAGGTGGCTGTAGCTTCCCTTGGCATGGACTGGAACTGGCAGGAAGCGGCTGGAGAGAGAGAGGGAGGGAGTGTCCATCCATCCACATGAACCTGACAGAGGAGGCTTTTCAAGGACAGGACAGAGCGGCCTTTCTCCAGGATGTTGCTGCAGCGGAGGCTGCTCCCATCTCTTGCCCTGCCTTCCAAACACTGCTGAGTGCCAAGGACCAGGCTGGAGTTTGCTTTTCAGGCTAATTATGGATATTTTGCTGCTGGCGGACAACACCTTGTGGTCCTGTGGTGCTGGACATCAGGGGATAAGAGGATGCTGGGGCTGGGGGCTGGGATGAGGTTGGATTGGTGGTCCTTGCTAGAGCAGGCCAGCCCAATCATTTCTGCCCACTGCAATCCTCTTTTTACCCAGAGTTCTGCCTTGCACAATCTGCCTTCTGAGGCTGCTGCTGGCTGGCAAAGCCTCCTCCGGCCAGGCTAGGGTTCTCGGCTCCTGCGGGAAGGGGAGTGGCGGGGCTCTTGCTCCTTTCACAGCCTGTTCCAGCCATGACCATGGGTGCCTGTTGCCTCCTGCAGGGACATTGGGAAGCGCCTGGAGGTGCGGCAGAAAGTGGACGCCTGCCTGGGGAAGGCCAGCTATGTGGGGCAGCTGGAGCACGTCCAAGCCCGGCTCACCCTCTCCTACAACCGCCGGGGCGACCTAGCCATCCACCTTGTCAGTCCCATGGGAACCCGTTCCACCTTGCTGGCTGCCCGGTAAGACCCCTGCCTTCCCTGGACCCACTCCCTTCTAGGAAGCTGCCTCTGGGCTCCGCCCCCACCTCCCCGCATGCCTCTCACTTTTGTCCTCTCCCCAGGCCCCACGACTACTCAGCTGATGGCTTCAATGACTGGGCTTTCATGACGACACATTCGTGGGATGAGGACCCCACTGGCGAGTGGGCGCTGGAGATTGAGAACACCAGTGAAGCCAACAATTTTGGTAACAGGGGAGGGGCACCTACTTCTCTATGCCCAGACCCACTTGTTGCAGCAAGAAAAATATTTCAACCATCCAGCACCCCCCGCCCCTTGTCTCAAATCCCTTCAATCCCCGTGACAGCCACCTGTCATTTCTCCACCCCCTCAGCTTCCTCTGCTCCTTGTCACATTAGCTGCGATTTGGTCTCCCTCCTGGGAGCGCTGTCTGACCTCTCCCCCCTTCCCCCTTACTGGGCCCAGCTGTGGTCATTCCCTCCCTCCCCACCCCCCCACCCTACAACCCTAGCAGCTGTTTAATTCCCTTTTGCTCTGTTTTAATTCCTTGTGACGGAAACCCCAGAAAGGGGGGGGGGCTTCCCCAGCTGCTGTCCCTGCCTGTTTAAGAGACTGCTGGCTGGGCAGAAGGAGGGAGGGATGGGGATGCTGTGCTGAGCTCCTGAATGTGGCCCCCTTCCCCACCTGTAGCCTCAACAGCAGCGGTTCACAAACTTGGTTCCATAAGCTGATTCCCATTATGCCCCCCCCCCTATAAAAAGCATTACTCAGAATAGCAGTTTGCACCACCCCCTTAATGGTAGATCATAACACAATAACGTTCAAAACAATTAATTGCACCTTTATTTAAAATCCGATTAAAACTATTCAGTTTAATTCCACAAAACAGATGACCTTGATCCAGCAATACTAGCTTTCCAGAGTCCGAAAGTCACGCCCTGCAGCCCCCTTGCCTCTTAGCGCCCCCCCTCCCCCTGTAATCCCACCACCCAGTTTGGGGACCAGTGCTCCTCAGCGTTAGGCCCTGCTTGGGAGCTGTTGCGCAGCAGAGGGTGCCAGGCACAACTCCTTGAGTGACAGGGAGGGGCTCTGGTGTGGGAGGAGGGCAGGTTGGGTGGCTCTGCCTCCTCCTCCTCCTGCCTGCCACCTCCTCACACCTTCCTGCCCCTCCACCCACAGGCACGCTCACCAAGTTCACGCTGGTTCTGTACGGGACAGCCACTGACCCCCCCAGCCTCTCCAACCAGTTTGAGAGCAGCGGCTGCAAGACCCTGACCAGCAGCCAGGCCTGCGTGGGTAAGTTTTGTTGTAGTTATTTGTTTCATTGCATCCCTATCCTACCAGTTTCTCCCAGGAGCTCAAGGTCTTTCCCTTCCACAGTCCTTCCCTTCCAACAACAACCCTGTGAGGTCGAGAGGCAGCGACTGGCCCAAGGTCACCCAGGGAGCTTCACAGCTGAGCAGGGATTTGAGCCCTGGTCTCCTAGGGCATAGTCCAACCACTACACCTCCACCGGCTCCCAAACCTGCTCCACTATAATAGCCTATGCTGGAGCCCTGCTCTGAATTGTTGTTGTTGTTGTTGTTGTTGTTTTGTTGTTGTTATTTATTACTATTATTTATTAATATCCCGCCCATCTGGCTGGGTTTCCCCAGCCACTCTGCGTGGCTTACAGCATATCTAAAAACAAAAAAACATCAAGCGTTAAAAACCTCCTGATACAGAGCTGCCTTCAGATGTCTTCTGAAAGTTATGTAATTATTTAACTCCTTGACATCTGAAGGAAGGGCATTCCACAGGGAGGGCGCCACTACCAAGAAGGCCCTCTGCAGTTGCCACCAGGGGCCCTCCCACTAGGCACTGCTCTGAGTGATTGGGGGTACATAGGGCAGCTTTCATAAGCTGTCCAATGTGTTTGGTGCAAATGGGAACCATACCATCTTCTGCCCATGCCCCTGGGCAAAGGCCCCCCCCCCCACAAAGGGGGCTGTGTGGACAGGAGACCCCACACTCTCTCTCCACCGCAGGTAAGGGGCGGACCTTGCTCCTTGGCGCTGCCTGAATGCCTTTTCTTCCAGAGCCTGGAGGCCTGACCCCTTCTCTTGCCCCCTCTCTCCTTGCAGTGTGCGAAGAGGGCTTCTACCTCCACCAGAAGAGCTGCCTCAAAACGTGCCCCCCTGCCTTTGCGCCGGGCACTGTGGCCCCCCCTCTGGAGAACATCCTGGAGCCTCAGCTGAGCTCCCGCCTCTGCGTGCCCTGCCACCCGTCCTGCGCCACCTGCTTGGGCCCGGAAGCCACCCAGTGTCTGTCCTGCCCGGCGCACGCCCACTACAACAGCCAGGAACAGACGTGCTCCCACCAGACCCAGAGCAGCCGGGCCTCACCCACCCTCCTGAGGGAGGGCGGGGAGGTTGCTGGCGGCCCCTCCCACTTGCCTGTGGTGGTGGCCATCCTGAGCTGTGCCTTCATCGTCCTGGTCTTCGTCCTGGTCTTCCTGGTGCTGCAGCTGCGCTCCGGGCTGTGCCTGCGCGGGGTCAAGGTGTATTCGCTGGAGAGCGGAGGCATCATCGCCTACAAGGGGCTGCCTTCGGACGCCTGGCAGGAGGGGCCTGAGGAAGAGGAGGAGGGCGAGAGGACTGCCTTCATCAGAGACCAAAGCACCCTTTGATGAGCCTGTAGCCCCACCCCCCGCGCATCAGGGGAAGGACCAAGGGGCCAGAGGCTCTACACCGGTCTGCTCTCTCACCCCCCACCCCATGGCTGGGTGGGGACCTTGGACAGAGGCACTCTGCGTGTGGGCCAGGATGCTGCTGGAGGAGGAGGCACCCAGGCACCCTAGGCACTGGTTTTAACTCGCCAAAGTGATTTTTTTAGACTGAACCAGTTTCTCTGCCTGCCTCCACTGTGGTTGGAGGGGCATCTGCGCGGGGCTGCCTTCCTCGCTGCTTGGGATGGGGCAGGAAAAGCCCCTCAAGCCTTTGTCTCCAGGCAGGGGCATGGCTGAGCGCGCCCTGTCCAGGGCAGGGGGGGGGCAAAGTGGCACAGGCCCCCAGCTTCGTCGCCTTCTTCCTGCCCTGCCAGCAGCAATAAGAGCCTGACTCCTCCTCTCCTGCTCCGTTCCGTGCCCTTCCCACTGATCCACGGAGCTTGTGCCACCGTTTGGGGCCTCTTCCTTGTGCAGCCGGCCACCTGCCTATCCGTGCCAGTCCTTCAGCCTTGGTAGACTGGGAGGTGAGCTGGGCTCCTCCTCCTCTTCCCCTCCCCCCACCCGTGACAGTTGGGGCTGAGATGGACGATTGATGCCATGGGTGTATCTCTTCAGCCCAAGGCAGGCGGCTCCGCCCTCCCTCCTGCAGGAGCAGGAATTCCTCTGGGGCCACAGGGAGGGGGCCTGGGGGCGGCTGCTGCTTGACCACTGAGCTGTGCCCAGCCCCTCCCTGGATCCTCCCAAAGTCACTGGAGCTTCCATCTTTCCTCATGTGCCTTGTTCCCCCTCCTCCTCCTTCTCCTCCTCCTCCTTGATGACAATCTGTTTCTGGTCCTGGGGTTGCACTGCCCGCCTCAGCTGCCTCTCTCCCTCCGGGTCTGTTCCCTGCTCTCTGCTGCTGGCGGAGGTGGAGGCTGTGCAGTTGTGGGCAGGGGAAAGAACAGGCTGCCCAGGACTTGTTTTCTATCATAACTTTTTTGGTGCACAAATAATTTCTTGTAATTTAAACAAGGAGCCAATTCCTGTGGCCAGTTGTTTTGTTTTTTTTAATTTAATGGATGTGGATATAACGCTAGAGAGATTAAAGTTTATTAAATGTTGGAACTATGCAAACTTGCTGTGTCCTGCTGTGTTCTCTAGACAGAGCTTTTGTGTCGGTGGGGTGCAGGTGCCTGACCACAGACACAGGCCCTCCTAACAGGCCTTCTCTGGCTGATCCGTGTTGATTGGTTGGGGTCTCCCTGGCCAGGGTCTGCTGCAGAATCAAGGAGGCCAACGTATTGCCCAGATACAGACCAGTCCGGATGTAAGAACCTAAGTCAGCTGCATAAGGCCAAATGGGACCCACCTAGTCCTCTTCTTATAGTCACCAGCCAGATGCCCCAAAGGGAAACTCACAATAAGAAGTTGAGTCCAAGAGCCCCCTCCCCTCCTGTGACTTACAGCAGCTGGTATTCAGAAGCATTGCTGCCTCCATCTGGAGGCACAGAGCATAACCATTATGGCCAATAGCAGGGGTCGGTTCCTCCAGCGCCGAACACGCAGTGGGCCGGAGGGCGGGGGAGCGCGTGCCCATACGCATGTGCACACACTATTTCCAGCGCACTTCCGGGTCAGCGGAGCACCGGAAGTAGCTTGTGCGCATGCACACGGGCCTCCTCAGATCCGGATGTGCGCCGGAAATGACACTTGCTCATGCACACAAGCTATTTCCGGTGCTCTGCCGACCTGGAAGTGGGCAGCTGCGTCGCGCCAGTAACAGCGGCCGGCAGGGGTTGCCGCGGACCGGATAACGGTCCCTCGGGCCGTATCCAGCCCGCGGGCCTTAGTTTGGAGACGTCTAGCCAATAGCTTCGACATCCCTCTCCTCCATGAATCTGTCTAATCATCTTTTAAAGCCACACAAGTGACTCTGCCTGCTCAAAGAACTGCTTCACTGTCAAATGTGCATCATTTACATTACCTGGAGATTTGACATTTGTTTAACCCAGTGGTTATCAAACTTTTTTTCCTCTTATCTACACTTCCAGAATAAAATTTGCTCACACCACACCAAATTTTTTTATTGAGTAAAGTGTGTAGGGAAGAGGGAAACATGACAGAAGTTTGTAAAATTGCCCATGTCTTAGACTTACAGAAAGTGGACAAGGGCAACTTTCCCCAATGCACTCCAAAATGAAACTGAATGGTGGAAGATTCAGGGCAGGCAAATGGAAATAGTTTTTCACACAGCATAAGTGAAAATTGGATCTGCTCCTATGACATACAGTCAGAGCTGCCAACTTCCTGTTTTTAAAGGGGGGGTTAGGCAACTCGCTAGGGGCAAAGGCTCTCCATGGCTACTAGTTATGATGCCCACATGCTACCCACAGGAGCAGGACCCCCCCCCCATGCTTCTGAATATAGCAGTAGTCACTGGGACCAAACAGCTGGAGAAGGTGATGGCACTTGTGTCCTGCCTGCAGGCATCTTGTGAAAGCCACTGGTCACCTGGTGGAGCTGAATTGATGGATTGTTTCACAAGGGCAGGACTAGATAAAAAGCAGTTTAATTTGAAGGAGCCTCTTGGTCCTTAAGGAGGTATTGCATACAAGTGCCTGGGTGGGGTAGAAGGCATAGAGAGAGTGCAGGAGGCAGGAAGGGGGATCTTGCAATGCCTGGAGGTTTTGTGGAGTCTTCCTGTTCCTCTTTAGTGCTCACGGCCCAGGAAGGAGTCAAGCGCCGATTCAGACAACACCCCGGCAAGGTATGTCCAAGGGCAGAGGGGAGCTTCCTCAGGGATGCAAGAGAGGCTCCACTGACCCCCAACCAGCCCCCTTCCCTAATACACCACCAGCCAGCATGTTGCCTTCAAAACTGGAGACAGACCAGCATGCCCCCTTCCCAAAACAGGAGAGGGAGTTTGTTGGGCAGTCCTCAGCCGCCCAGGGCACCAATGCGCAGCAGGCACACTTGAGTGCAGGGTGCCACCGCAACACCACAGTGTAGCCTGGCTGAAGCCTCTTGTAAATTGGGGTAGGGAGATGAGCTCTGAACAGGTTGCAAAACTTGCTCGGATGGGGGAAGGGAGCTCTTGGATACCAAATCTGAGGGTGGTGAGTGGGCGGGGGTCTCCCCCAAGCCGGACCGGCGCCTGCCTTGAGTCCAGTTTCTCAGAGTAGGGACTTGGGTTCTTCGCGGGCACTTTCCGGAACTGTTGGGGTGTCAAGTTAGGGAGCGCCGCGAGGCTGCGGCCGCAAAAGGGAACTTGCAGCGGCCCAGCCGCTTCTCAGGAAAACCATGCCGGGGCGTCGCTCCCTCGGGGCACGCTGACGGCGCTAGCTCTCCCTTGCAGGGCGAAGGCTGCCGGTCTGCCTGCCTGCCGCCGACCATGGGTTTCGAGCTCGCGCTGGGTTGCCCCGAGGGCCACAGCGCCCTGCTCCAGCTGCAGGAGGCTGAGCTGCGCCTGCTGGAGGGGCTCCGCAAGTGGATGGGCCAGCGCGCCAAGAGCGACCGAGAGTACGCCGTCCTTCTACACCAGATGCACAGCCAGGCCGGCAAGCAGGAGAGCGGCGGCCAGCC
The DNA here is from genome assembly GCF_009819535.1 of Lacerta agilis. Classification (NCBI taxonomy): domain Eukaryota; kingdom Metazoa; phylum Chordata; class Lepidosauria; order Squamata; family Lacertidae; genus Lacerta; species Lacerta agilis. The sequence goes on along the minus strand of NC_046324.1, from coordinate 26,873,077 downwards.
TAGCAACAGCCAGGTCGCCCAGGTAGGCTCCCAGGACCCCCCCCCCCCATGTGGCGCGGAGCCCCCTTGAGCCTTCGCTCCATCCTCACCTGGGGAGGCTCCCCGTCCCCAGCTTCAGGTGGGCAGCTCGAAGCCCGAGCAACCGCAGCTGCCTCCCGGCTGTCCTGGCAGCTCCTCCCTCTCTCTGTGTGTGTCTGCCCGCATTGTCCTTTTCTGCCCGCAGTGCTGGTGGTCGCTGGTAACACAGACGGAGGCACTGAGCCAGCTCCTGCAGCGACACGCCGAGGCACTGGTCTCGGGCCCCCTGCAGAAGCTGGGGCAGCTCATCCGGGACAAGCAGCAGCTGCGGAGGAGCTACAGCGAGCAGTGGCAGCACATGAACCAGGACTTCCTCCGGGTACGGAAGCCCACCAACCCTCGCGCCCGCTGGCCCGCCCGCTCGCCCCGTCCGGGCTGCTTAGCATCGGCCCCTGGTGGCCACTTGCTGTGGCGCTTTATCGGGGCTTTGGTGCCAAGGCTGCACGTGGCTGGAATCTGACTCAGACCCCGCAGCTGCAAACCTCCCTCTGTATGGAGACCTCAGTCTAAGCCCCCTTTCTTACTTGGCTCTTCCAGACCACCCAGCAGGAACCTGAGCGTCTGAAGGCACAGTACCGCAGCCATGTCCGGGAGAGTGCTCAGGCCAAGCGCAAATACCAGGAGGCCAGCAAAGGTGGGTGTGGCTGGGTCCAACTGGGTCAGCCCAAAGACCTGCCTCAGCCAGTGCCCTGTTCTGGAAAATCCCCAAGAGCATCTTCCTCCCATCCTCCCTCCAGCCGAGGTTATTCAGAGGACTGCAGCATCCTCTGAACCCAGCTTTTGGCCTAAAAGGCAGCTTACAAATACTTGCCCATTCACCTAGCCTGAAAGAACTCAAAATAGTTATGAAATAGCTGGTATTTTCAAAAGTCTGGAGGGAAGTTTTGTTCAGGATGTCCTGTTTCTCCATGTGTGTTTGTGTGTGTGAAAGTCTAGGAACCTGGCAATTAAGGGGAAACAGAAATGTAACCAGGAGCCCACTCTCTACCTGACTGGCTAAAAGGTTGGGATGGGAAGTGAAAATATTGTTGAGCGGGAAAATAAGTTGCAGAACTGAAGAAGGAAAGAGCAGTGGAGTCAGAACCTTCAAGAGTTTCATGATGCAGGAGCCAGGAGTGGACCATTAAAGGATCCAGAAAATTAACTGAGGAATGAGAGTTGATAAAATACTGACATGGTTAGGGAAACTGTCTAGAATAGGCATAGCTGGATGCATTTGTATCTGTTCATTTGTATTTGTGTAACCACCCAAACTGTAAAGGTTTTAGTAAAGTAACAAGCCAATCTAAGTTTAGCTAAACTTGTTGCCTTAAGTAAGTGTTGTTGTTGTTGTTTTGCAAAATCTTAGTCTTGTCATTCATGTAAGTGTTGTGCTACTCTACCCATTACAGTGGTACCTCGGGTTAAGAACTTAATTCGTTCCGGAGGTCTGTTCTTAACCTGAAATTGTTCTTAACCTGAGGTACCACTTTAGCTAATGGGGCCTCCTCCTGCTGCTGCTGCTGTGCCGCCGCCGCACAAATTCTGTTCTCATTCTGAAGCAACGTTCTTAACCCGAGGTACTATTTCTGGGTTAGCGGAGTCTGTAACCTGAAGCGTCTGTAACCCGAGGTACCACTGTATTGGGAGTAGGGTAGGCCAGTTAGTGTCCAGAAGGCTGAAGGACTGCCTAGTGGAAACAGCGCGATCAAAATGGAGAGATCTACTTGGTGGCAGTGGTGAAGTTAATCATAAGGAGGGGGTGGTTTGAGTAGCGGGGTTGTTTCCTTCCCTCCCTTCTGTCCCTTGGGGCAGGCAGGCTATAGCCTGTGCCATGACACCTAGTTGCCAGCCTCAGGCATCTTAGCCATGTCAGCCATGGGACACAAATCTCTTACTGTGCACGACTGCATTGGCGCTCCTGACCCTCCTACGCTTGCCTTGTGCGCTCTCCCTGCAGAGAAGGACCGAGAGAAGGCCAAGGACAGATACGTCCGGAGCCTGTGGAAGCTCTACTCCCTGCACAACCAGTATGTGCTGGCCTTGAAGGCAGCTGAGGTGCAGCACAGCCACCATTACCAGCACACTCTGCCTGGGGTGCTCCAGTCCTTGCACAGCCTGCACCAGGAAATGGCCCACATTACGTAAGAGGGGCTCCAGAAGGGCTGGGGGGGGGATGAGATGGAGAAGGCCAGGGACCTTGAGAAAAGGAGCCCAGCGGCACCAAGCGCCAACCATAGTAGCACATTTGACTCCATGTAAAACAGTCACGTGCCCTCACAACTGATGCCCTCAAGATTGCCAAGAACAGTACATTTCAGCCATCAAAGGACTGGATGAACAGGAATGCTTTTAGAATCATAGAATTGTAGAGTTGGAAGGGATCCCTAAGGGTCATCTAGTCCAACCCCTGGATAATGATGATGATGATGATGATGATGATGATGATGATGATTTGATTTCTCATCAACACTTCACTGCATGTTCCCACTGTTGTTTTAAATAAATATTAAAAACAGTTTAAAACAACCAGGAGAGAAGAAGATACACCCCACCAGGGAAGGCATCCCACAAATGAGGACCTGCCACCAAGAAGGCCCTGTCATGTCTCAATGGCAGCGAAATAGCCCCAGTGGTGTTACTGACAGAGCCTGAGATGGTTGTTATTGGGGGAACTGTGCCTTTGGGTACTCGGGTCCCAAGTAATTTTGGGCTTTGTTTACTAGAACTAGCACCTTGAATTAGGCCCAGCAGCTCAGTTTCTTCACCAGCAGTTTTCTGATTCTGTGCTGACAGGAAGGGGACCCTCCAGGAGTACGCAAGCATCACCAGCCTGGTGCAGGAGGAGATGGTGACGGTACACCAAGCCATGGGCAGAACCATTGAGCGCCTCCGCCCGGACATGGAATACGAAGGTTTTCATCCCCAGTGCAGGTAGCGCCTGCTGTGCTTCCTCTGAGATTCTGGGGGCTGGATTTCCCAGCCAGCAGCCTCTGCCACCTTCCTCTGGTCTGTCTCTCTCCAGGTGTGGGAACGAGTCCCCTGCTGTGGTGACCTTTGACACGAGCCTGCTGGAGGAGATGGAGACAGAGGGCCTGAAAGCCGGGGAGCTCCAGCTGAATGAGCTGACGCTGGAAAGCATGCAGCACACGTGCGTTGGGGGCAGTGTTAGAAATTAGCCAGGCGCCAGGCTGTTTTGCTACTAGCACAGGTTCCAATTGTGACTACGTGGAGATTTCTGGGCACCAGGTTGGCAACCGCAGTTTAAAAACCTCTGCCTTAGTCCATGGTTAATTCCATTTCCACTGTGTGTGTTTCTCCGTTTTGCATACTGGGACAGGTGAATTGGTGTAAGAGCAAGCTGTAGACAATTGATGTGGTTGAGGTCATAGAATTGTAGTGTTGGAAGGGAACCCAAGGGTCATCTAGTCCTGGCAAATAGATATTCCATTGTGGTGACCACAACCTAGTTTTAAGGTGCCACTTGGTGAATAGCTTACATATCTGAGTTTCCAATACTGGTTTGGGGAGTAAGGATGGGTTTTTGCAGGCTCGGTCCTAACCACTGAGAGCAAGGCCAGCATCCCCCACCGCTGCAGTGCCAGGGGGAAGAAGCTGTGCCTGTAGAAATTTTCCTTCCCTTTCTCCTGTCAAATAGGGTGCAGGAGGTCCATCTCTGGGGAGATCCACTCCATCCTCATGGAGCACAGATCAGTGCTCGGCACTTTGGGTGGGAGAGCAGAGGCTAATGATTTGGGCAGGTGGGGGGAGGGCAAAGATGGAGCTCTGGCTCAGCCAGCCTCCTTCTTTCCTGTGCTCTGGGTGTTTCTCTTGCCTTGCTGAGAGCCCAGAAGGCAGAGATGTTCTGCTAAGAAGCAACAGGGATAGCTCAGTCGGCAGAGCGTTAGACTTTTAATCTCAGGGTTGCGAGTTCAAGCCCCACATTGGGCAAAAGATTCATGCATTTCAGGCGGTTGGACCAGCTGACCCTCGTGGTCCCTTCCCACCTACTATTCTATGGTTCTATGACCTGGAGGTGAGTTGCAGCCAGGCAGAACCCTCTGTGCCATTGGTCCCTGGGCCAGCTGAAGCCTCCATGCCTCTCTCCTGCTGCAGCCTCACCTCGCTGGAGGAGGAGCTGGCCAATGCCACAGAGTGCACCCGAGGTCACCAGCAGCGCGCCCAGATTCTGAAGGCTGAAATCCAGAAGGAAGAGGCAGCTGTGATCCCTGGAGAACGGTGAGGCTGGGTGTGAAGACAAGGCCTTGGGCACCGAGGGAAGGGGCTGGCAGGAGCTATGTGGTGCCCTCCCAGCTTCAACTGCTCCACCGGGCATGGGCATTTTCCCCTCCCCACTTTTCTCTCCTGCAGGATCCTGCTCCTGGGAAAGCGCCAGGCCTTGCATGAAGCCCAGCACCAAAGCCACCTGGCCCAGGGCACACAAGACAAGCTTCAGGCACAGCGGGATTTGCTGCGGCACAGGCTGGACAAGCTGGGAACCCGTGACCCTCCCCCTGCTCCAGCCTTGCAGGAGGACAATCAATCAGTGTCGTCTGGGGTGCGTGGAGCCACTGTGGGTGCGATCACTGCAAGCCCATGGGGCAAGCTCCTTGGCCTTTGGGGTGGGCAAACCTGGCAAATGTTTGACTTCTATGCCACCTTTCCTCCAAGGAGCTAAAGGTGGCATGTGTCCCCCCCCCCCCGTTCCCATTTTATCTTCAGAAGAACCCTGTGAAGTAGGATAGGCTGAGATGCGGTGACTGGCCACCCACCCAATGAGAGAGGGGGTCTGAACCCCTCCCCCCAGGTCCTAGCCTGATGCTCTAACCACCATGCCACACTAGTTTGGTTGAGCCAGTGCTCAGCAGTCCACCCTGACCTTGACACTCACTCTGTGCCCTCTTTCTTGGACAGGAGGCGGAGCGTGATGGGGGTCGGATCCCAGCCTTGGAGGTCCTGAAGCAGCACATCACGGGCATCTTCCGACCACGTCTCACAGTGAGTGCCTCCCACCCACTCATCCACCCACCCACTTGTGTCCCTGCTCTGCCCTGCTTTCTAAATTGGCAGTGCCAAGGATGTGCTGGGAGCAACTGGGAGGATTGGGGTGGGTGGAGGGAACGCACGCACGCAGAGATGTTCCTCCATACTCTCTTCCTTCCTGGCCTTCCCTGCTAGAAAGGGAGCTGCCACTGTGGCTGGCTGTGCCCATTCCCCCTCTCTTCATCCGCAGCTGCCACCCCCAGTGCCCCTCCTGCCTGAGGTGCAGAAGCCCCTGGGCCAGCAAGCCTGGTACCATGGCGCCATCCCCCGCATGGAGGTGCAGAGGCTGCTGCAGGCCAGTGGAGACTTCCTGGTGCGCGAGAGCCAAGGCAAGCAGGAGTACGTCCTCTCAGTCTTGTGGGATGCTCAGCCTCGGCATTTCATCCTCCAATCTGCTGATGTGAGTGGTGTTGTAAATGGGATGGTGGTGCTGGGTGAAGTGGGCAGAGGAGAGAAAGAAGCAGGCAGGCAGCCATTCCAGCCCAAATGCAGCCACTACAGTTGTGGCTCTGGTTACGTGGCACCCCTGCTAATACTTCTACCTAATTTTTGTAGAGAACCCAGATGACACTGTGACCATCCCAAAACTTGCCTATGTTTTTGGGCTTGTACTCTAGTCTTTTTTTACACTCAATTTGTGGGATTTAAAAAAAACACCAAACTCTGGGCTTTCTCCAAGCCACTGGCCTTTTAATTAATAGCTTCCTCCCTGGCCTTTTCATTTTCAGTGGTTTCTACTTCTCATATTGTGCCCCTTTAATTAATTCCTTCTTGTTCACTTGCCCAACCAAGACATTCCTATAATTAGTTTCTGCCAGCTGTTTCCTGTAGAATGGGACTGTAACTGCTGGTTTCCTCTCTGCCGCTAAAGCAATTGCTTATCAACTTTTCACTTAAAAAAAAAAACATTGCAACTGAACAATGAATGTGAATGAACATGAAGAAATTAAGACTCCTCTTGCCTGTGGTAGCTTTTAGCACAGTGGAGATTTATCAATTTATTTTTATTTCATAAAATGTATACACCGCTTGATTGTATGCACCCCTCAGAGTGGTTTACAAGCACAACAAAACAAAGTTATGGGTAAAAACCAATTAATATTAAAAAGATAAAATCAGCCATAAATTAAAAACAGATTAAAACATACATCAACATTCAGCATTCTACATATCTGGATAGGCTTGTCTAAACAAAAATGCTTTTAGTAGGTGCTAAAAAGAGTACCGTGAAGGTTTCTATCTGATGTCAATAGGCAGGGATTTCCAGAGTTTAAGTGCTGCCATATTAAAAGATGGCATTTGAGATGCCAGAGCAGTGGTGTTTGCCTTAGGACTGTGCCAGAACTAAGACGGCTGCTCTTTGCGGGATTTCCCCTTAGAACATGTATCGCTTGGAGGGCGAAGCTTTTCCCACCATTCCGCTGCTGATTGACCATTTCCTGAAGACCAAACAGCCCATCACCAAAAAGAGTGCTGTTGTCTTGGGGAAGCCCATCGTCAAGGTACTGCTCTCTGCCTCACCCTCTGCTGCCACTAGATTGGGCCAGGCTAAGGAAGGGAGGGTTGGGGTTGCAGAGTTCCCTGACCTGTGACTGAGTGGCTGTTCTTGCTGCAGGACAAGTGGGTGCTAGACCACGAGGACGTGCTGCTTGGGGAGCGCATCGGGCAGGTGAGTGACTCCCTGGCAATGGTGGCGGTAGTGGAAGGCATGCTCTGGTTAGGCACCACCTTCAGGAGTCCCACTGTTGGGCTCTTGACAAAAGCTATGCGCTGTGGAGCAGCTGACTGCCTCTCCCCCTCAGCCTTCCTTTTGTTTAATGGGAATAATCCAGGTAAGAGAGGCAGAGCAGCATCCTGCCTTCTGGAGACCTGGCCAGGGGCCCGGGGCAAGCCTCCCTGCTGCCCTGTTTGGTGAAGGGAAGCAGTCCAAACCGACTCACCCTTAGAGCCATGCCTTGGCTGGCTCACCACCACCACAATGACACTTTCTTCTGTGGACCCTGGAGACACCCAGCTGCATAGGTTTGCTATGCAAACTGGATTCAGAAGCACTGGACCCTGCTGGCTGCACACCCAGGAAGCAGCAGGGGATAGAATCTCTTCCCTGGGCTAGATTTTGGAATCTGTTTCTGTGGGCAAAAGGGCAGGGAGAGAAAGTGGTGCCATCTGTCTTCTTTCTCCAGGGCAACTTTGGAGAGGTGTTCAGTGGGCGCCTCCGCTGTGACAACACCCCAGTGGCTGTGAAGTCCTGCCGTGAAACTCTCCCGCCAGAGCTCAAGGCCCGATTCCTGCAAGAGGCCAGGTGTGTAGGGAGCAAACTCATGAGCAACTGGGACTACATTGCTATGCTCCTCCCGAGTCTGAGCTGGACACTCTGGGGCATGTTGTGGGGGCAGGATCTTCCCTCCGAACTCTTTGGAACAAACGTAGGAAGCTGCCTCTAGCTGAGTCCACCTGGCTCAGTGCTGGCAGCAGCTCTCTAGAAATTCAGGTAAGGATCTTTCCCCCCAGGCCCTGCCCGGAAGTGCTGAGGATTGAACCAGGGGCCATCTGCATGCAGGGCAGGTGTCCTAATCCAAGCTGAGTGGTGCTGGTGGGAGGTTCCATCGTCCACACTCCCATGGTTTCTTTGAACGGAGCCTTTTAAAGGCAGACATCCCACCTTCCTTGAGAAAAGTGGCAGAGATTTCAGTTTTCCAGAGATGGTGGGGACTGATCATTTTGCCCTGACCCCACTTTCTCTGCTGAATCTCGTGACCTGTCTGGCTGGGGGAGCTTCAAGACCACTGCATTTTCCCAGTGCTGCTGCCTTGCCACAGAGTAGCAGCATTGCCCACCCTGCTCCTGCCGTTAGCATCTTTGTACTGGGGGTAGGAGCGAGGACAGGTGAGGTGCTGGGGACGCCCCTTGGAATCCCTTACCTGGCTGGCACTTGGCGTGCCCTCCCTTCATTGGGTCTCCTCTCACTCTCACTTGGCGTGCCCTCCCTTCATTGGGTCTCCTCTCACTCTCACTTGGTGTGCCCTCCCTTCATTGGGTCTCCTCTCACTCTCACTTGGTGTGCCCTCCCTTCATTGGGTCTCCTCTCACTCTCACTTGGTGTGCCCTCCCTTCATTGGGTCTCCTCTCACTCCCCTTGCAGGATCCTCAAGCAATACAACCACCAAAATATTGTCCGGCTCATTGGTGTCTGCACCCAGAAGCACCCCATTTACATTGTCATGGAGCTAGTTCAGGGTAAGTCCAGCATTTCACGGCTTTCCATAGCCTTCAGCCTTTCCGTTTTAATCTCCCCCAGCAGTATATAGGGTGTGTCTGTTTTCTTGGTGGAAGATTTCTGCACTGCAGCTGGTGGAGAGATAAACATTTGCCCATTACATTTGCCATTACGAGATATATGCAAGCTTCCTGGTTTTGCAGAGGCCACTTGAGAACAGGCACTCTGTGTTGCCTTGAAGTCTAGAAGCATTTATTCACAAAGCTCCAGGTGCTCTACATCTCTCCCTGCTGACTTCAGCAGAGCTTGGCTGCTGGATATGTCCAGGGGCCCATTTAGTTTGGCATCCTGTTCTCACTATGGCCACCCAGATGCTGATAGGAAGCCCACAAGCAGGACTTGAGGGTCACATCCCTCTCCCCCTCCTGCAGTTTCTAGCAACTGGTATTCAGAAACATTTCCTGTCCAGGAGGGAATCTCAACCAGGAGCTCTCAGGCCGAGCTCCAGAGACTCTGCTCCCTATCCTGCCATGGCTCCCAGCTTCCCTGGTGTGACATTGCCCAGCTGGCTCCCAGCCCAACTTCCCTCTCTCATCTTACAGGGGGTGACTTCTTGTCTTTCCTGCGGAATGAGGGAGCTCAGCTCAGAGTCAAGGACCTGCTCAAGATGATGGAGAATGCGGCAGCAGGCATGGAGTACCTCGCCAGCAAGCACTGCATCCACCGGTGGGTACCCCCACCCCAGTCTGTACAAAGAAGGTTTCCTTCCTTCCTTCCTTCTCTGCCTTGGCAGAGACTGTGGTGCGGGGTTGGTGGCACTTCCAAACCTGAAGGCTGGAGCAGGCAGGTGGAGAGGCTTTTTCTCTGGGGAAGGAGGCAGAGTTCCCACCTGTGGGCTTTTCCTATCTTTGAGCAAGGAGGGAATGAGCTGCCTGCAATTCTGCGACAATGTGCACAGGCTAGTTTACATGTACAAAACCCATCAGGTGATGTTTGGGGCTGGAGCCGGGAGTCTCTTGCCTAGGTAGCGGGAAAGAGCTGGGAGTTAAGTTCTAGGCATTGGTGTCTGGGAAACTCCCCCCCCCTCCCAGAAGTCTTTGGCACCAGTCAGACATTTGGATCTGCTACCCCTTGCAGGGACCTGGCAGCCCGGAACTGTCTTGTGACAGAGAAGAACGCCCTGAAGATCAGTGACTTTGGGATGTCGCGGGAGCAGGAGGACGGCATTTACGCCTCCACTGGTGGCATGAAGCAGATCCCTGTGAAGTGGACAGCCCCAGAGGCACTCAGTCACGGTACCCACAGCTCTGGCTCCAGGCCCACCTGCTTTAGTAGTACCCTCCAGCCTGGCTGGCAGGCAGGGGGCAGGGCCCCTTGTCCTCCAAACTGGTATAGGGATGCCCTAATGAGCTTTTGGATCATGTGTAGCTTGCCAGAGGCAGGTATGGGTTCGTGGGAACCCAGCCTGGGACCATGAATCTAGGACAGTGATGGGCAAACTTGGCCCTCCAGCTGCTTTGGGACTACAGTTCCCATCCTCCCTGACCACTGGTCCTGTTAGCTAGGGATGATGGGAGTTGTAGTCCCAAAACAGCTGGAGGGCCAAGTCTGACCATCACTGATCTAGGATAAGCCACCTCTCATGCCTGCTCTCTCTTCCTCCTTCCTCAGGCCGGTACTCCTCAGAGAGTGACGTTTGGAGCTTTGGGATCTTGCTCTGGGAAGCCTTCAGTCTGGGAGCCACACCGTACCCCAACATGACCAACCAGCAGACCCGCGAGGCTGTGGAGAAGGGTGAGAGCCTAGCAGGGTAGGCTAGGCAGGAGGTGGGGGGAAGCTATGTCTCTGGTCTCCTTGGAGGGTCTGGGTTTATGCCAGCACCCTTCTTCTCTTGGCACTAATTGAAGACATGCTATGGACTGGCACCAAGGAAGATGAGTGGTAAGTATTTTTTAATAAAACGGAAGGAGGTGTGCACTGTGCCTCTCCTGCCTCTCAAAAGTTTGCTATTTGAATGGAAAAACTTTTGCCCTGCACTTAACCCACACATCCAGGAAATTGCAACCAAAACACATTATTAGTTCACCTGCCAGCTCCATCATCCTGTGACCTGGCTGTGTCTTTTCTAATCCCAGGAATGCGCCTGAGCATCCCAGACTTGTGCCCTGAGGTGGTGTACCAGCTCATGCAGAAGTGCTGGGAATATGAGCCACAGAACCGGCCGAGCTTCAGCACCATCCACCAAGAGCTGGTTGTCATTCTGAAGAAGCAGCGGTGAGAGAACTAGTTCTAGAACACACTGGGTGGCAGCAGGGGGGCAACCATCTCTTGCACCAAGGCTGCACCCACTTGACCTCCTGCCGAGTCTGCAACCTTCACGCAAAAACTTCGCTCTTGGCACCCCTTTCTGGCCATGAACACCTTGCCCGCCATCCTCTAGCGAGCCTTCCATGCAAAGTCAGCCAAACGGTCTCAGCTGCGGTGTGGCCAGTAGACCCTTTACCCCAGTGGTTCTCAAAGTGTGTGGTGTGCCACACTGGTGTGGCAGGAGAGGATGGCAAGTGTGGCAGGAAGATGCAAGGACAATCAGATAAATTAGTACATAATTCTATTTTGGGGATGATAAATCTTATTACAATTCTTTTTTTATAAAAAATTATGATTTTCAGGTTTATACATTTCAATAATTTTTGTCATTTTAACATTTCAAAACTTGACTTCCTTCCCCCTCTTTCTGCGGTTCCTTAAATGTATTTTTAATATCTTCTGCATATCCAAATTAACTTAATTTGTTCATTTATTCATCTACTTTAATATTCTTATCTGTTTACAATTTATCTGTAAATATTCAATAAACCATTTCTATTCTTTTATTAAAAGTTTGTTATCTTGATTTCTTATTTTTCCAGTACGTTCCGCTATTTCTGCATATTCCGTAAGTTTTTATATCCATTCTTCCTTTCCTGGGACTTGTACTTAGTTCCATTTTGGGGCAAGTAACATTCTTGGCACTGTAGTAGCATACTGTACATGAATAAGTTTCTATACAGTTTAGGTAGTTCTGTCCCTATAATTCCCAAAAGAAAAGCTTCTGGGTTTTTTTTTTTTTAACAAATGTTGTTTTAAACATCCTTTTCAATTCATTATATATCATTTCTCAGTAAGCTTTAACCTTACTACAAGACCACCATATATTATAAAAAGAACCTTCTATCTCTTTACATTTCCAACAGATATTTGATTTAGATTTATACATTTTACATATTTTCTCCACGAGGAGTAAGCAGCCCTGATATAAAGTGGTACCTCTGGTTGCGAACGGGATCTGTTCCAGAGGCCCAAGCCCAAATCTGCACAGGTGCGATTTGGCGCTTGTGTGCTTGTGCAATTTAGCGCTACTGTGCATGTGCAAGCAGCGAAACCCAGAAGTAACCCTTTCCGGTACTTCTGGGTCGCCACGGGACGCAACCTGAAAAAAACGCATCATGAAGCAAACATAACATGAGGTATGACTGTAACAGGGTGGGAGGCTGAGGAAGCTGAGGAGCAAATTGCTGGAGATGGCATTTACTACTACTACTACTATGCTATCATTAATAGCAGCAGCAAACACTATTTTAGTGTGCAATAGTATTTGCTGCTGCTATTATTGAGAATTTAGTGAGAATGCCTCAAAAAGGGGCAGAAAATGGCAAATACAGTACAGCACTGATGCTCTTCTGCCTTCAGAAGATGACTGAGCAGCACCTGACCTCAGCCGTTTTAATTTAAGGCAGAAGTGGAATAGCAGGCTGCTTCTGGGATCCAAATAGCATTCTGTAGCTGACTGGACAGTCCCAAATATTGAGGGAGAGGGGTTTTAATTGTCACCAGACTAGTGCATAGGGAAGAGTGAGATGATCCTCCCACCCTTGATCAGGGGATCCCTTGCTGCAATGGATACAATATACAGTACAGTACTGTTAAAGCAACTCTATTTGCAAAGAGAAGGGGTTAAAGTGATAGAGCTGATGCCTAGAAAGGGGGGATTATGCTTAAAACCCAGTGAATGCTGCTGCTACCACCTACTTACCATCCCTGAAGCCTAAGGTGATATAGATCTTTCCAGAAATCACAGGTGGACAGGATGCTGTCAGGGGTGGGGCAGTGGTCAATGGGTTGAACTAGGAAAGCACAGAGTTCAAAACCCCCATTCATCCACGAAGCTCATTGGGTAACCTTGGGCCAGGCACTGCCTTTCAGTCTAACCTTCCTCACAAGATTGCTGTGGAAGGCGGGAGAACCATGCATGCACGCCACTTTAAGCTCCTCAAAGAAAAAAGGTGGGATATTAAACGCAGTAAATAAATGGCTACCCACCCACGCCTGGCTCTGCCTGCACGCCTTGTTCCTTCTGCACATGCGGGGTGGGGGGAAGCCATAGGGCCCCAATTCTATGGGGAGAAAGAAACCCCCAAGCAGGAGCAGGAGGATCTTGGGAGCGGGGCATCCAGAAGACAGCAGGAGGCTCCTTCGCCTCCCCGCGATCCCGCTATTTCGAACTCCGACTCCCAGCAGCCCCCGCCCGCCCAGCGGCCGCCTCCTCTTCTCTTTCTCCCTGCCTGAAACCTGATCGGCCGGCCCGCCGACGGCGCCCTTCGCCAGCTTAGAGCGGAGGGAAGAGCCTCTCTATTAATAGAGGACTGTTGGCTCCGGTCTCCGTCTTGGGACTCGCCGCGGCGGGCTTGTGTGGAAGGAGGCTGGTGGCCTCCGCGGGGACGGCGCGCTCTTGCTGCGCCTCCGCCATGGCCAGCCCTGCGCTGAGAGGCCGGTGGCGGCGTCGGCAGCACGCCGGGGCTGCTCCGAGGCGCCTGCTCTGAACAAGACCTGCCCCGAAGTAAGCCTTCTCCCCACCCCACGGCCAGCCCCGAGGCGGGGACGGGGCTGCGTGCGGCCCGGGAGACTCCAGCGAGGGAGGCGACGGAGGCGCAGGGCCGGGAGGGGCCGCAGTGCCCGGCGACAATGCGCCTCCAGCTGGCCGGAGCACCGGCCCTTCCCTCTCTCTCGGAGCGGCCGAGCAACCTGCAGCGCTGCCCGCTCGGGCACAGGCGAGGAAAAGCGGGTCGTGCAGCTCCCGAGCCGCTGTGAGCACCCCACCGCCCTGGCCCGGCTCCGCGGCTCCTCCTCCTTTTCCAGGCCCGGCAGCTGCTAAGAATATCGCGGTTGCTGCGGCCGGCGCTTGCTCAGCCTGCGGGAGCCGCGCCTGCTGCAGGCAGCGCTCGGGCGCCGAGGGAGAGGCCGCGGCTTCCCCTCCAGCGCCAGGCCAGGTGAGTGGGCGCCGCTGCCTTCCCAGCTGGACAGCGCAGGCCTGGCGGCTTCGGCTTCTGGCGCCTCTGGGCTCCCTCCTCGGCTGGTGGGGCAGGGGCTGGACAACGCCACCAAGTCCTGCTGTGGAGGAGCAGGGGCTGGGCAGTGCCAGGCAGGCTTCTTTGCCTGGGCAAGGCCTCCCTGGTACAGGGGAGATGAGGGTCCTTGGCCTTGTGGGGTGGGAGGGGGCTGTGCAAAAGGGAGCCCAAGGGGGGAGGTGGGGGCTCAGAGTGCCTGGAGAAAGGCCCCCACCTGGACTGATGACTACACCCGTGTCCTGTCCTGGCTCGGTTGCAGATGTTCCCTCTGGCACCCCCGGGATGAAGCTGAAGAAGCAGGTGACGGTGTGTGGGGCAGCCATCTTCTGTGTGGCTGTCTTCTCCCTCTATCTGATGCTGGACAGGGTCCAGCATGATCCTGCTCGGCACCAGAATGGGGCCAATTTCCCCAGGGTAAGTGTGTTGTGGGCAAGACCTTTCTCCACCTGTTGCTTTACCCTCTTTGTGCCCTTTGTAGAGACACAGGAGCCACTGCCAAGGGCTTCCAAGAGTGACTTGGTGGGTTGGGGTCTCTGACTGTCTCCGCAGCAGTGGCTCAATCTCTGGTCCGAAGCGGCAGGGTCAGAGAAGAGCGGCAGCCCCCCTGCCACACTCTAAAGAGCTCCCCCCAACCCTAGTCCCTTGGCTGCACTTGCACAACTGCTGGCAAGAGTGGGAAGGTGGCCGTGCCACGCTGGAGGTCCCTTTTCGCTCAGCCAGGCAGTGTTTGGCAAAGGGAGGCAAGGAAGAAGGTTGGCAGGCTGCTCATGACTTCCTCCTACTTTGTGCCACCTCTTCTGTCCTCTCCCCTGCCCCCGCACAGAGCCAGATCTCGGTGTTGCAGAACCGGATTGAACAGCTGGAGCAGCTCCTGGAGGAGAACCATGAAATCATCAGCCACATCAAGGACTCTGTGCTGGAGCTGACGGCCAACGCGGAGGGCCAGCCGGTGGTGCTGCCTTTCCACATGCCCAATGGCTCCTGGGTCCTGCCTCCCGAGAGCCGGCCCAGCTTCTACTCCATCTCCTCTCAGGATTGTCAGTTTGCATTGAAAAGCAACAGCCATAAGGAAGACCTGCAGGTCAGCTGGGTGGGGTGGGGGGTTGAGGGACAGGAATGTGTAAATGGTGCTGCCTGAAAGAGTTGGAGGGGAAAGAGGAGTGAAGAGCATGAGAAGCACCTGGTTGCTGCTGGATCAGCCCAAAGGGGGCTGCATCCAGCCAAGCACCCTGTTCTCGCAATGTCCTCCAGATGCCCAAATAGGGAAACCCTGGGGCTGAACCTGAGCACAAGAGCACTCTCTCCCCTCCTGCCATTTCCAGCAACTGGTGTTATTTGGTGGAGGGAGAGGGAGAACATAGTGCTTGTGGTTGGAAGCAGGACCCCCTGTGCCTTTGGTGTTCACATGACAGCACAGTGGTTCCCAAAATTATGCTACCCTAAACTCATTCCCAGTGACACTTTTCCTCCTCTATGAAAATGGGTATTCAGAACAGCAGTTTTCACAACACATTCAGGAAGATAATGCTTTTTCTGGGGGGAACACAGGGGGACGCATACCCCTAAACATTTTGTGAATCTAAGTTTGGCCTCATTGAGGGGCAGTATTTCAGTATGAGTAGGAAAGTAAGAGTACCCCAAATATTTTTTTTTAGAAAAAAGCACTGAAGATAATAATACAATTAAATTCAGGACAGTAACAATTAATTGCACGTTTATACAAAATCCAATTAAAACTACACCTCCAGTGACCCATCTTGTCCTGCATCTGTTTCTCACAGTGGCTACCCAGATGCCCCGATGGGAAGCCCACAAGCAGGACCCAGGGCCTCCTAAGGCAAAGGGAGTAGCTGGTGCCCTGAGCTGCGAGGCTGCTAAGGGCAGACTGGCTTGCGGTGGGTGGAAAGGAAACTCTTTCATTGCTATGCCTTGGTTTGACTCTTGTCCTTTCCCAGATGTTGGCTGTGTCTGCGTTGCTCCCCTATGACAACCAGGATGGCGGGGTGTGGAAGCAAGGATTTGATATCACTTATGAGCCACACGAATGGGACGCCGAACCACTGCAAGTGTTTGTGGTGCCACATTCCCACAACGACCCAGGTAAGCAAGCTGGGGGGCGGCATGCAGCATTCCCCCATTGCTTGGTGAGAGACTCATTTGTAGCCAGGAGCATCTGCAGGGAAGACAGGGTTCATTCGCAACCTCCTTACCCCAGTGAGCCACAATCCTCAGAGTCTCTAGCACTTGTAGAACCCAAGATAGAAAGCAAAATGTGTGTGCAGGAGGAGGTACGTTGACCTTCTTCCAATCTGGCGGCCATGGGCTGTGCCGTCAAAGGGTTGATGGGAGTTGTTGTCCGGAGTGCCTGGAGGGCAATTTGTTGAGGAAGGCAGCTCTAAACAGGCCTGCAGTGATGTTCCCTTTTCTGCTTCCCCAAGGCTGGATCAAGACATTTGACAAGTACTACTTCGACCAGACACAGCACATCCTCAACAGCATGGTGGTGAAGCTGCAGGAAGATCCTCGACGACGCTTCATCTGGTCCGAAATCTCCTTCTTCTCTAAATGGTGGGACAACATCAGTGCCCAGAAACGAGCTGCTGTCCGCAGGTAACAAGAGGGGGAGGAAGGGGTTAACTCTCATCATTTCCCCTGCTCTTAGGATGGTTGGTAGGAAGATGTTTAGGACAATATTTCTTTCATTTTTTTTTAATGATTTCTATTCCACTTTTCCTCCAAAGAACTCAAGGTGTGGCGTACACAGTTCTTGTATTCTTATCTTGTATTTTTATGTTGTGAACCACCCTGACATCCACGGACGAAGGGTGGTATAGAAATTTAATAAATAATAATAATAACAACATAAATGTTTATGGAAAGAACATACTTCATGCAAATGAGAAGTCCTGCTGAAGTAAGTTTTTTTTTTAAAAAAGATAATTTTTATTAAAGATTTTCTCGATTTACAAAAGTACGTGCATTGTCTCTTTTTTGATGTTGTAAAGTGTTTTCTACAGATCAGTTACAGTGAGGGGGGGAAAGTATTTGATCCCTCACTGTACGTTTGATATGAGATATTAGTGTTGTATCCTGAAGTAGGCTTTATATTCATGTGGCAGACTTGATTGATTGCCTCCTCTGTGGGAAGGTCCACTCTTGGGCTGCTGCTGCTGTTGGTGATGGTGGTGGTAGCCTCTGACCTTGACCTCTCCTTCACAGGCTTGTAGGCAATGGGCAGCTAGAAATGGCAACTGGCGGGTGGGTGATGCCAGATGAAGCCAATTCCCACTACTTTGCCATGATCGACCAGCTCATTGAGGGTCACCAATGGCTGGAGAAGAACATTGGTGAGTGCTGTGCGCAGACTGGGCCAAGTTTGGGGGGGTGGGCGGATCAGGGGTGGCGGGGTGGCATCAGCCACATTTGTGCTGACAGCCAGTGCTTGAGCCGGGCAGAAGCGCTGAGAGTGGTGGGAGGTATAGAATGGAGAGAAGCACCATGGAGGTCTGCAGACTGGATGGGGATAGTGAACCCCTCTGCTGTGTGTAGTTCTGCAGAGCTGCTGTTGCTTTGCCAGACCCAAAGGATACAAGATACAAGGCATGCCACATTATAACTCAGGTCAGCATAGGAGCATTCAAGCCTCCTGTTTCCCATGGCTCTTCAGAATCTCGAGTGTGTTTGAAGTGGGGCAGGTTATAGCGACTAAAACACAGGCCCTTGCCTTTTCTGCTGCTGACGCCTGCCTTTTCTCCTTGCTCTTCAGGGGTGACACCGCGTTCTGGCTGGGCAGTGGACCCCTTTGGCCACAGCTCCACCATGCCTTACCTGCTGCGTCGTGCCAATCTGACCAGCATGCTCATCCAGCGGGTCCACTACGCCATCAAGAAGCATTTTGCAGCAACCCAGAATCTGGAGTTCATGTGGCGGCAGAGTTGGGGTGAGGAGTGTGTGAGTGGAGGCCCCTGGATTGTTTATGCCCCAACCTCCCTTTTTGGCTCTGCAGAGTCTTGCCTGTGAACCCCTTACAGCCTGGCAGCTGGAGCAGCTGGCTGCCAGTGTCCTCCACCCCCTCATTAGAGGCCAATGCGTCGTTTGTCCCTCGTCCCCCACAGTTGGGGCTTCCTCCCACTGCAGTCAGCACCGGCCACCGGTAGTTGTTTGCTCCATACACACCTTCTGTGGGGCTCTGGACTCCTCCCTTGCCTGGTGTGTGCTGTTGCGTGTTGCTGGCGTGTCTGCATTGTGGGTGGCAGGCGAAAGTTCTTCCTGACAGTTCCTGAGTCTCCATTTGCCTGGGGCCCTTACTGAGCAGCACAGAGTGACCCTGGCATTGGCCCCCTCAGATCCTGACTCCAGCACCGACATCCTGTGCCACATGATGCCCTTCTACAGCTACGACGTGCCCCACACCTGCGGCCCCGACCCCAAGATCTGCTGCCAGTTCGACTTCAAACGTTTGCCTGGGGGGCGCATCAACTGCCCCTGGAAAGTGCCCCCCAAGGCCATCACCAGTGCCAATGTGGCTGAGCGGTGAGTGGCTTCTGACGGTCATCCTTGGCTCCTTGGGATAGTGGGCGTGCTCCCTTCCTTCCAAGCCCTCTCACACGCTTGCTTCTTCCATTGACCACCTGCCCCCTGCTCTCCTAGCTGGGTTCTGTGCCTGCAGGATGATGCAGCCCCCACAGAGCCCAGAGTGCTTGGGGACTGTTTGACCAACTGCCTCCTCTCGCTGATTCCAGCATCTCCTAAGAAGAGCCTTGCTGCTTGGACAGGCCCATCTAGTCCTGCATCCTGTTCCCACAGTGGCCAACCAGGTGCCTATGGAAGCCTCCAAGCAGGGCCAGAGTGAAACAGTGTTCTCCCCACTTGTGCTTTCTAGCAGCTGGTATTCGGAGGCAGAACATAGCCATTGATGGACACTTCTTCCCTGCTGAGTTTCTCTGACTCTTTTAAAGCCATCCAAGTTGGCAAGTGCCATAGTTTAGATGCCTCCTCCTGTCTCTCTGGCCCTGGCCTTTGAGGTGCACATGAATATCAGACCATGTCAACCAGGCCTACAGGCATGTCCTGGTCCTGGTTGTTGACCACCCGTCCTCTCTGCAGGGCACAGCTCCTGCTTGACCAGTACCGCAAGAAGTCCAAGCTGTACCGCAGCAAAGTGCTCCTGGTGCCGCTGGGGGACGATTTCCGCTACGACAAGCCCCAGGAGTGGGATGCCCAGTTCCTCAACTATCAGCGTCTCTTTGACTTCCTCAATGCCCACCCGGATCTCCATGTGCAGGTACGCCCACCTTGGCTCAAGTGGGGCGCTTCCTGGGAAAGGGTGGGGTGGTTTTCCCCCTTGGGAGAAAGACGTGGCTGCTGCAGAGCGCCTCACTCCAGATCCTTTGGGGCGGAGTCTCCTTCTGGGGCTCCGGGGGGCAGTTTTTCTCCTGTCATGCATGGGGCCTCCCCACCATCCCAAGGTACTGGGTCTCCCCCCCCCCCCAGGTTTCTGATGCAGTTTCAGCTTATGCCTCCCCCACAGGCACAGTTTGGGACCCTCTCGGATTACTTTGACGCCTTGTACAAGCAAGTGGGCATCGTCCCTGGAATGCGCCCACCCGGCTTCCCTGTGGTCAGCGGGGACTTCTTCTCCTACGCGGACCGAGAGGACCACTACTGGACTGGCTACTACACCTCCCGGCCCTTCTACAAGAGCATGGGCAGGGTGCTGGAGGCTCATCTCCGGTGAGGGGTCTGTGGGAGGGGGCAGATGGGAGGGAGGAGACTCCCTGCCTGGCATCTTCTGGGAGAGCAAGGTTTACTCACAGTCTCTTTCTCCCCCCCCCCCCGTCTTTGCCCCCAGCGGTGCTGAGATCTTGTACAGCCTGGCACTCAGCCATGCCCGCCACGCCGGCATGGACAGCAAGTACCCACTCTCAGACTACGCCATGCTGACGGACGCACGGCGCAACCTGGGCCTCTTCCAGCACCACGATGCCATCACTGGCACTGCCAAGGAGGCAGTGGTAGTGGACTATGGGGTCAGGTGTGTGTAAGGCCTGGCCTGCGTTGTTAAGGCCTGACTTGGATTCCCTGCAACCAGGGTGTCGCAGTGGGGCTCTGTGCCCCATGGCCTCATGGTCATCTTTCTCTCCCCACCCCCAAATCCTCTTCTAGGCTGCTCCACTCGCTAATGAACCTCAAGCGAGTCATCATCAACGCTGCCCATTACCTGGTCTTGGCAGATAAGGAGGCCTACCATTATGACCTGGCGGTGCCCTTCCTTGGCGCAGTGAGTCACAGCCCGCCCCCCTGCTCCTCTGTGCCCAGAGGGAGCGATCTAGAAGATATGGGGTGGGGAAACCTGGCTCTGCTGCCCCCAGGGAGAGGGGACCATGGCAAGGGGGCTGCAGCTCATATGCTGGCCCCAGCCAGGTCCTACCCGGTGCTTCTAGACCCCACGGACACTCAGCCTGACCCATTCTCTCTTCCAGGATGAGGCCCGCCTCAATCAAGACTCCCTGCCAGAGAAAACCATCATCAAGCTGGATGCAACACCCAGGTGGGTGAGTGGGGCGGGGAGGGGCTGCCCTTGAGAAAAGAGGGTGGGGATCAGGCAGGAGACACAGAAGGGAAGCGGGTATCCTGGGCCCTGGGCTGGGACATCATGGGGTTACGCACTTGAGCCTGGGAGGGACTGACCAAACTGGCCAATCTTGCAACCTCCCTGCTCTCTGTTGCAGGTTCGTGGTAGTGTTTAACCCCCTGGAGCAGGAGCGGCTGAGCATTGTGTCCCTGCTGGTGAACACGCCTCGTATCCGGGTCCTCAACGAGGAGGGGCAGCCCCTAGCAGTGCAGCTCAGTGCCCAGTGGACCTCTGCCACAGACATGGCACCAGATGTCTACCAGGTAGAGCCTGGAGGGAAGGAAGGCAGAACTGGGGACAACATTGTTCAGCCACCTGGGGCTTGGGAGGGCCATAGCTTGATAATCTTCTAGATGCCACCAGGCTCTTCGTTGCTGGAGGTGGAAATTGGTTAGAGAAGGTGCCCAGGTACCCTTCCATGCTGACGGGCTCCCATCTTCCCATTGGGCTGTTCCTGTGTGTTTACCATTGGGGCGCACTAAGCCTTACCGGCATGCCCCTTCCCCACAGATTTGCACAGGCAATTGTTCTGCTCACCTGGTGGCTGGAGGTTGCTGCTGGGCCCCTTGTAGCGCATCGAATGTGTGCTTGGGAGGAGCAATGGGTACTGCTGCTGCCCTTGCCTATGCTCCGATTGACAGGTGTCCATCACCATGCGCCTGCCGGCCCTGGGCCTCAGCATCCTGCAGCTGAGCAAGTCCTTTGACAGCCACAACACGCTGAAGTCCTCGGTGCGCCTCTTCCTGCACGGGCGCGACCTCCCCGTACACAAGCACGAGGCCTTCCCGGTGCGGGTCATCCCTACGGCCACGGAGGACTTCTGCCTGGAGAACCAGCACATGAGGGCCTGCTTCTCTGGGGGCAGTGGGTCCATCAAGGTGAGGGCAGGTCCACCAGGCGGACAGAGGTGCGGCTCAGCTTGAGGGCCACAGGGAGGGCCCCTTGCGGGCCCCTGTGCTCACCAGGACTCCACTTGTTTTCTGGCAGAGTGTGCACCGGGCAGGCGATGCCCAGGAGCAGAAGCTGAGCAGCCAGTTCCTCATCTATGGGACCCGGAGCACCAAAGACAAAAGCGGTGCCTACCTCTTCCTGCCTGACGGAGAAGCCAAGGTCTGGGCAGGGCGAGCCCCTGTGAGGGCTGGGGTTGGTAGAACATCTCCCGGGTAGGTGGGTGAGCTGGGGGGAAATGATTCCCAGCTTAGACCAGACGTTGGTGTCTCACTTTCTGTGGTTGGCATTATTATCGTCCTGGTTGGCACAGGAGACAGCCCACTTCCTCTCTTTTGGACTATAAACACAGTTCAAGACAAAATAGCCAGGGCACACATTATGAACCATAGTTCCCATCAGCCCCAGCCAGCACTTCCATATTGGTACCCTGTGGCTAATGAGAGATGTAGTTCAGAACATCTGGAGGGCACCAAGTTTGGGTAGGCTCCCTTTAAGGGTGGTGGATTCCTCCGTGTCAGAGATTCCACCCCTGAAAATCTCCCAAGTGGACCAACATTCCTCTCTGTCTACTTCATTCTTGGGCTTCCAGGCAACCTGTGCCATGTTTGGCAAAGGGGCATCTTTGTCTCTTCCCGGCAAATTCCTACCTTGACAGTTTACCCCGGGCAGTCCAGGCTGTGAAGGGCAGGTTCCCACCCCCTGCACTTGTCACACCCTTCTGGGTTACGAAGGGAGGCAAGAAAAGGCAGCTTAGAAATGGTGGGAAATGAAATCCACACCCTCCCCCTGGTAAGAACTCCTGCCTGTTCTGGTTATTTATTTATTTATTTGTTTGTTTAGAATGTTAGTATGCCACTATTTCATTTTTAAAAAATCAAAATTTCAACAAAAATACATAATACTATACAGTGACAGCAGAGCAAAAGTTAAAAACAATCAGCTAATCATTGAGGAAGGAATTGCTCTGAATTGCTTGCATAGGCCTGGCAGAATAAAAAAACAAACTTTTCAGCAGGTGTTTAAACAGTTCGCATGGGAGGCATCTGCTGAATGGCATCTCTGCCACATCTCTAGTGGCAGAGAGTTCCTTGACACCCCTCTCCCTTGCAGCCCTATGTCCCCAAGGACCCCCCGGTGGTGCGGGTGACGGAGGGACCCTTTTTCTCGGAGGTGGCTGTTTACTACCAGCACATCCAGGAGGTGGTCCGGCTGTACAACGTGCCAGGTAAGGGGCTTTGGGGACTGGGATTGAGCAGTAGCAGTGGAAAGCTTGTCCCATTCCTGCCTTCAGGGGCGATGCATCCTGTTTTGCTGCCTGAGGTGAAAAGGGAAGGTGCCACCCCATCCCACTGTGCTGCCCCCGCCAAAGCCTCCCTTACCAGGGTGGCAGCCATAAAGTAACAACAACAATGGCAGAAGCCACTGCCAGCGCCACTTCTCTGCCAGCGACAGAGGTGGTGGGGCAGCTGAGGATCCCATTGGGGTACCTCCTCTTGGACTTTGGTCACCCAAGGCGGCTGCTGCTGCCTGCCTCGTGAGCAGGCAGGCAAGCCCTGCTTCCCGTCATTGCTTGATTTGAGCTCCTCCCTACAGGGGTCGACGGCCTGTCCCTAGAGATCTCCTGCCTGGTGGACATCCGAGACCACATCAACAAGGAGCTGGCCCTGCGATTTAGCACAGATATTGAGAGCAAAGGCACTTTCTTCACTGACTTGAACGGCTTTCAGGTAATGGGCAGGGAGGGAGGCTGAGAAAACACACACACACACACACACCCTGCTGCCCTTGCGAAGAAGCTGGAGAGGGACTGCCTGCCCCCTTGGCTTCTCAGCACTCTCCTCTCCTGGCAGATCCAGCCCCGCCAGTACCTGAAGAAGCTGCCTCTCCAGGCCAACTTCTACCCAATGCCGGTCATGGCCTACATCCAAGATGCGCGGAGCCGCCTGACACTGCACACGGCCCAAGCCTTGGGCGTCTCCAGCCTCAGCAGTGGTGAGCAGGTTGGGACAGTGGGCAAAGCTGTCTCTCCTGGGGTGGCTGCAGATGGGAAGCACCAGGCCTAGGACTTCTCCTTCTCCCAAGACTCTAGCATGCAGACATCCCATGAAGCTGAAAGCTAGACGATTCAGAACAGAGGAAAGAAAGTCCTCCTTCCTTCATGGCAGACTCGAACTGTGAAACTTGCTCCCACAGGAGGCAGGGATGGCCACCAACCTAGATGGCTTTAAAAGAGGATTGGATAAATTCATGGAAGAGAGGGCTGTTGATGGCTACTAGCCAGGTTGCCTGTGCTCTGCCTCCACAATTGGAGGCGGCAATGCTTCCGAATCACAGTTGCTGGAGTCTACAGGAGGGGAGAAAGTCCCCTTGTGCTCTGATCATGCTTGCAGGCTTCCCACAAAGGCATCTGACTGGCCACTGTGAGAACAGCATGCTGGACTAGATGGGCCGCTGGCCTGATTCAGCAGACTCTTATGTTCTTCCCATGCCTGGGACTGAGCCAGAAGCCTGAGTGGGAGGAACAGCAGTTTGTGGGATGGGAGGTTGGGGCTTCAGTAGCTGCTTCTGTGCTGGCAAGATCCCACCTGTGTGTCGGAAGTGGGTCACCTGTCTAGGTTGGAGCTCCTCTTACTTTCCCCCTTTTCCTTCCTCTCCCTTCCCCGGTTCAACTTCCAGGCCAGCTGGAGGTGATTCTGGACCGGCGCCTCATGCAGGATGACAACCGTGGCCTCGGGCAAGGCCTGAAGGACAACAAGCGGACCTGCAACCGCTTCCGCCTCCTCCTGGAGCAACACAGCGCAGCAAGAAAGGTACAAGGACTGGGTGCTGAGCACCCCTTGCATCTGGCCACTCTGCCCAGGCACCGGTCTCTCCCTTGCTAGTTGGCTTGGGTTTTTCAGAGTGCCAGCAAACATGTGCAGAGTTTGATCCAGTCTTCTCTGATACGTTCAGAAGGACATGGAATCTGAGGCTCCTTTGGGGCCCAGGGTCCAGGCCAGGTCTACAGCTCAAGAGTGGCACTGGGTTGCTTCTGCTTGCCAATCTCCTGGGCACCAGCCCCTCACCGCACCTCTTGCAAGCACCTCTAAGGAAGGATTTTCCTTTGTGTTTGGGAAGCCACAGCAGTTCCCACATGGATGATCCCATAGCTGGGAGTTCATCTTGCATGATAAAAGTCTTATGTTCTACCACCCATCCCAGGCTGATGGAACCTTGAGCTAGCTCAAAATCCACACATTTGCCCTATTGCACAAATTATTCCTCTGTGCCAGGATGTTCAGCATATTGCCCTTTCCCTTGCTCTTCCTTGGAACACCTGCCTGCCACACTGCAGAGCACCCATTCATTCATTCCAGCAGCGCTTTAGTCAGATCAAACAGGCTAGACACAAAACGCTTCCAGTCTTTGTCTTCTGTGTTTGGGAAGAGAAAGGAGAAGTGAGTCTCTTCATCCTGGGGACAAGATTCCTTTGTTGTGTTTGAGCCAAAAGGCTCCTGAGAATAAACAGATGCATGCAAGTACAAAATAATGCTGAATGATACAAATTCGAAACGTTCCAACAGTGTTTGCAATAGTGATTTTGGCTCTCAGAGGGCAAACTGCAGGGTCTCCTTCAGAACAATTGCAGTAGAGAAAGGTGGTTCCACCCGTCAGCCGCTGGTGAAAAGGCAGAAGACTGAGTGTGGAGAGAGTGGGGTGGTCAGTCTCTCCTGGGGAGAAGCATGAATGCCCCCAGAGATCAGCCCTGGGGTGTGTGAAATGGAGCAGCCTAAGATAGTTGCTGAGCAGTGAGGGGAAGAAACGCCATGCACAGTCAGCAGAAGGAAGTCCCTGGCAGGCTGGCTTCAAAACAAGGGAAGTGGGAAGCAGACTGTTGCCTTGAGTAGCATGTAAAAGAGAGGGTTTTGGGGGGGGGACCTGCCCCCCCACATGTGCCAGGAGCCCCACCAGCCCAGGCGAGACGGCCTGTTCCTGCCCTCCTTGCTCTGCAAGGGCTGTGCACCTTCGGATCGTGTTGTAACATGGCTGTTCTCACCGCCCCTCTCCCTGCCCCCATTTCCACCCAGAGCTCCAGCTTCTTTTCCAAACTGGCCTCCATGCTTAGAGACTTGGTCTTTCCCATCTACAAGGCCAACAGCCAAGAGGTAAAGCCCGGCCCTGTCTGGTGTGCTAGCTGGTGGTGACGTAGCTGCTGGGCCCACCTCTGTGCCCGTGTGTGCGTGGTAGCCTGGTTCCTAGCTCAGTGGCCATCATAGCTTAGAAGGTGGGAGGGCGGGCTTCCTGTGGCTGACCTCCTGGCCCCCAGAGCATCTTTGGCCCCTGGGGGTGGGACACACATCTACCTGTCATTGCTGGGCTTTCTTTCCTTCCCAGGCGGAGGCCGGCCAGGCAACGAGTTTCCCGTCTCTGCTCAGCCACCTGACCTCCATGCAGCTGAATGCTGAGGTGCTGGTGATGCCTGTTGCCCAGGAGAAGCCACCGCCCCCCACCCTGAGGCCCTTCCTGCCCCTCTCGGTCCCCCTGCCTTGTGACTTCCATCTTCTCAACCTGCGCACCCTACAAGGAGAGGTGAGTTGCCCCCTGGGTGGGAAAGCGCTGATGGGGATCAATCACAGCTTTCTAGAAGTGTTGTAGTAGTAGTAGTAGTAATAATAATAATAATAATAATAATAATAATATACCCCACCCATCTGGCTGGGTTGCCCCAGCCATTCTGGGCGGCTTCCATAACAATAAAACATCAAACATTAAAAACCTCCCGATGCAGAGCTGCCTGCTTAAAGTTTTCAGTGTCTTCTAAAAGTTGCAGAGTTATTTATCTTCTTGACATCTGATGGCAGGGCGTTCCACAGGGCAGGTGTCACTATGAAAAAGGCCCAGGTATACTGGGCTGAGGCCATTTAAGGCATTAAAGGTCAGCACCAACACTTTGAATCGTGCTCAGAAATGTACCAGGAGCCAGTGTAGCATTGGAAGGGACAAAAAAAAAGAGTCATTTGCCCAGTGTGGGAATCACAGCTCACTCTAACCCATCTTGTGCCTGCTTCTCCCCTGCACTGGGCCCTGCTTTCTCTCTCTCCCCACCCCCTTCTATGACCAACACCCATGCCTTTCTCTCCAGGATGATTCACTGCCCTCCACTGAGACGGCTCTGATCCTGCACCGAAAGGGCTTTGACTGTGGCCTGGAGGCCAGAAACTTGGGATTCAACTGCACCACCACCCATGGCACAGTAAGCGGGGAGATGCCATGGGGCCTTTGAGGGAGAGAGGGGCAGGAATGGGCAACCCATGAGAGAGGGAGCAAGAGCTCTGGTGCTGTGGGGAGGGTGGAAGGATGGGTTCCTTGGGCTACTGCAAGAGGCAGCCAAAGATGCTGGGCTTTGCCGTCTTGGAGCTTTGCTTTCTTGACTGAATGGTAGGCTGCTTCCCTCTGGCATGCATAGACTGGAGCCTGCTTTTGTGCTGATCCCCCTCTTTTGACCTCTTGTCCCTGTCCCCCCAGCTATCCCTGGGCGGCCTCTTCCAGGGCCTTGAACTGGCCTCCCTGCAGCCCTCCTCCTTGACGCTTATGTACCCGCTGGCCACGACCTCCCCCAACAGCACCTCTGTCCACCTGGACCCCATGGAGATTGCCACTTTCCGCCTCCGACTCGGATAAGACTCCTCGCTGGCCCAGACTGGATTTCATTGGCCAGTCAGGCATTGGACTGGACGTTAGCACTTCCCCCACTGATGTCCAGGCCAGACAGGACGTGGCCCAGCACCAGGAGACTGCCAGGATCCAGAGACTCATTATTTATTTGTCTGCTCCTAAAAGACAGTATGGCACCAAAGGCCCGGCCAGACCAGGCTGGCCTGGCATGGTGACGCCTCCTGTGCAAAGGCTTCACAACACCCCTTGCAGTTGGATGCTAGATGCTGGAGGTGACTGGCTGTGCTGTCAGGACAGGACGCTGTGGCAACAGGTGCAGCGGCAAAGATCTTGGCTCTGTCCCGCCCTCTCAGCTTTCAGGAAAGGAGATCTCTAGGTCCGCACCCTGGGAGGCTCTGTTTCACAGCTCCTTCAAGAGGGAGGCAGACTTAATGTAGCAAACACTGGAAGGATGTTACAACTTGTGAGCTTCCTGGAGTTCAGAACAAGTTTTTAGGAAACAGAAACAAAATAAAATGTTTTTTTTAAGTGTTTGGCTCTGGAGTTGTGCTTTGGGCTTGGCTTCTCGTGGTCCAGATCTCAGGAACAGAGGGGGGAGGGGAGTTCTGTGTAGGTGTGCACAATCCTCCAGATCTGCAACGCCAGAGCCGAAAGGTTATGGAGGACATGTGACCAGAGGGAGCCACTTGACCCCTCTCAAATCCTTGAGGAGACTCACCCCCTCTCTATGGGCGTAGGCAGGGAGGGGCAGCTGCCCCCAATCAGTACAATTCAATAAAAACACATAGCAAAGGTTCTGTCCCCCCAACAAAAATTATGGCCATGGCCATGCCCCTCTCCCTGCTTAAATTCCAAAATGAAAAGTGCACGAGTGCCATTGCCTTATCAGGAATACCTTCTCCTTGAGTGTCAATGTCCCTGCTGTGAATGGATCCAGAGCAACTTTGGCTGGCAATTTCCCTTCCCACCTCGATTCAAGTTTGCAGCAGCAAGATTCAGAATGCAAAGGCATGCTGGACACTCGATGCTTTTTCCAGAGAGCCAGTGTGGTGTAGTGGTTAAGAGCGGTAGACTCGTTATCTGGGGAACCGGGTTCGCGTCTCCACTCCTCCACATGCAGCTGCTGGGTGACCTTGGGCTAGTCACACTTCTTTGAAGTCTCTCAGCCCCACTCACCTCACAGAGTGTTTGTTGTGGGGGAGGAAGGGAAAGGAGAATGTTAGCCGCTTTGAGACTCCTTCGGGTAGTGAAAAGCGGGATATCAAATCCAAACTCTTCTTCTTCTTCCAGGGCAAAATGCTAGTGTTACCACAGCTCAGAACAGCCATTTCAAACTGGATGGGGAAGGGGAACCCCATCTGCTGCTTTTTGCTCCCCTTCTCTCTGTCCCAATAAAATGGTGGCTGGGTGGGCGTAGGGATTGGGGGGCAGGGTGGGAGAATAAGCAAAGACAGAGACAGAGCATGTCTGCTGTCTGTACAGCCAGGTGGTTTAAAATCTCTCTCTGCTGCTTTCTAACCTTGCTGGGGATCTCAGGCACCATTTCCCGCCACTCTTGGCAGCGCCTGCCTCTAGGGCACCTCTGGTTGTCATGGGGACTAGCATCACCAAAGCTCAGGCAACTCCCAGGAAGGGACAGAGGCAGCGCCTGAGAGTTGCTCTCTCTGCCCAGTGGGCATGCTGGTCACTGCAGAGCCACATTCCACCTGCAGCGCTGATCCGGCACCAGGAAAAGTCTTCCTGGGCATGCTTTGGACAAGCTGGATGGTCTCTGGTGGCTCCTGGATTGTTGCTTCTTGCTGCACAATGGGACAGTGGATAGAACAGCTGCACTGACACCAGGATAGGAACCAGAAAAGACGGCTTCCCTTTGTGAGGGGAAGCGATCTGTGTCTCACGGGGCAGGCACCAAGGCGGCCAAAACCAGATTGTACCTGGGTTTGTGGAGACCCTGGCCAGGAGCAGAGCAAACTGATGTGGACACCAGCTTTGGAGAGCCTTGGGCTGTGATAGGTAGGCTGGTTCCATGTGCTGCGGCTGCTTTTTGATGCTTGAGAGGGGAATGGCACCTCTGAGCTCAGGCATTGTGGGGTGGGTGGCAGCCCTTGGAGGATGGGTGAAGGAGCAGGAGGTCACACATGAAGTTTCCCAGGCCCTGTCCTTACCCGTGGTGCAAGGGTCTCAAGTGGGGATCAGGAGGGATGGCAGGGGAAAAGCCTCTCATTGCAAGCAGTGCCTGGCAAGCTAGCAGCTTCTTGGCCTCAAGCCTGCCTGCCTCTGCTCATCTCTCCTTGCAAACATGCTCAAAAGGTGAGAGAAACAGCACCCATCCCATATTCCCTAAACTCCTAGTATAAACAGAAGGCAGGAGCTCTCTCAGTGAAGGGCCAATCCTGCAGGAAGTGTGCAGGGGCATCCCTTACGGGAAAATCATGCTGGGAGCTCTGAGAGGGTTAGGCCAATGGCAGGGAAAGCAGTAAGGGAGTTCTCAGGATGTGCCTCATGGGGTTTTAAGCACTTCCAAAAGGAAGGAATGGAACCTGCGGGCAGAGCAACTGCCTTTGCACACTGAAAGGTCCCAGATTGAATTCCTGGGAGCAGTTAAAGCATAAGGAAGAAAACAAAAAGGTCAGGTAGCAGGCAGTGGAAAAGGTAGAACTGCAAATTCATTTGAATTATTAGCTGGAAGTATGACAGAGGCAAGCATGCACAGACCCCACTCTTAAAAGAAATACGGGCAAATAAGTGAAAAATTGAAGCCCTAATTACAAACAATTCTGAAAGGACTTGTGCCAGCTTTATGAATGATTAATGCAATCTAATTCTGATTGGGGTCAATGAGAAATGAGGATGTGAGCAGAACTCCTGGAAATGAAATATGGAGTGGTTATGGCAACATAGCCCAAAGCTGGACTTTGACTCTTCAAGAGAGATTATGTGTGGTTCCATTGTTCTGTTTGTGCAATGGAACTTCCCCTCCCTCTGCCTGTGTTGTCCCCTCATGCCTTTCAGAGTGGGGTGGGGATTCTGGAACAGATTTAAGGGGTACATGGGGAGAAGGGAGGAAGGAGCCCTGTGATATAACCAGAGATCCTCACACTAATGAAGCCACTTTGCTGGATGCTGCCCCATAGAATCAGACATATATTGTGTCCATTAAAAATTTTTAAAATCAAATATTGTGAAATTTTGGGATGTGAAACATTGGGTCAAACTGAAGAAGTGACTGGATATAGAATCCCTTTAGACTCATTCTTGGTTCTGTTATTTGAAAGTTGTAGAGGGAGTTGCAAAACGGATGACTGCATTTAAGTGTGAATTTACCTGTTGCCTATTACAGATGTGGGTTGCAGAGGGACCTCCCCTGCTCTGATTAAGCTGACTGAGAAGGCTTAATCAGGGGGTAGAGATCAGGTTTTGCACACAGAAGGTCCCGGGCTCGATCCCTGGTGGCATCTCCCCCAAAAGGTTTTTCTCAACTTGGAGAGCCACTGCCAGTTCAAATAAACAATACTGGACCAGGTGGATCCCTAGAGGTAACTCAATGTATGGCAGCTTCACAGATTCAACAGAACATTCTCCATGTCAGAAAAGATTTGGAATCGTGTTTTAGTAACAGTTGTGACTTTCCTAGAAAGGGCAGGACACCTCAAGATCTCTCAAGGGGGGAGGGGCTCAAAGCCCACTAGGTGAAACTGACCCTTCTTTGATGTGGTCCAAAGGAAAGCAAAACAATACATTGGGCACCAGCTTGGCTGCAGGTGTTGTGTTGCCAGAAGCAGGTGTACGAGGTGCCATTCATCTGTCTTGGGGACCCCAATTCAGATTTTTTTTAGGGTTTACTCCTTAGTCTTTTCTTGTCCTGAAGATATCCCACAAGGAGTCTTCCTTCTCCTAGATAGGCTGCCTTCCCAGATTGACGAGCCTCATCTGCCCCTCACTTCCCTCTACAGCATGTGCAGAAACCGCCTCTTGACTGTTGGACCCACTATTGGTCTCATCCGCTCAATCTGCTGGAGTCTGCCTTCGCATGCAGGGGAAGGCCCTAACTCACTGAGGGCTTGAGACCCATCAGTTACCCTCATCAAAAGGCGTAGATCTAGACAATGCCAAAACCCTGAGTGTTACAAATACAACCAAGAACACCTGTGACACTATTAGGAAGCCAAATGCAAACTTTTGTTGCCTACAGCTTGGGCATTTCCCACAGGGTTAGGGTTCAGCACCTGGTTGGCCACTGTGAAAACAGGATGCTGGCTAGATCCAGTACGCTCTTCTTACATTCTTACAGTAGATGCATATTATCTAGCCCAGTAAAACCCATACCCAAGAGAAGTGCTCCTGGATTCTTGGCTGTTTGTTCTGTAGAAGCCTGCCTGCCCCCTGCCCCTGCCAATATGGGATGCTGCCCAGAAAGCGCTTGTCTGTCTCTCCTGATGTTGAACACAGCAGGTGCCTGAATTCTGAGTGGAGGCCTGCCTTCGGGTAAAAAGCCCCCTGGGCCTTTCTCCTGAGCTGAAGACCCTGCTGGGGAGGCTCCTGACCACATTATTTCCCCCCACTACTAGGCCAAACTCTGGCCCCTCCCATTAGCCAGGTCGCTTCCCTAATGGATCTTCCCTGCCCCCAGCTTGGCAAGGTCCCTGCAGAGGCAAGCCGTTAAGTGCAGCCTGGCCTAATGGCGCAGGGAGGTGCTTGATGGTACCCGGTAATGGATGCAGGAGCCAGGCAGCTCCGTGTGGTTTCTCTGCTTTCCCTCCCTAGGAGGAGACAGTCAGAGCTGCCTCAGCCCTCAACACTGCTGCTGCTGCTGCTGCCGGGAAGATGCTGCTCTTGCCCTGCCTGCTGCTGCTGGCCTTTCTCAGGACAGGTACCTGCATCTGGTCTCCCTTCTCTCCCTTCCCCACCAGCCCAGTAGCCCCCGGGAGCTCCAACTTGCTGTGCCAAACCCTCACTTTGAAATTGCAGTCTCTATAGCCTCCCAGGGGCTTCTCAGCCCATGTGCAGATCTGCTTCGAGCAAGACTCTCACTCTCAGGGGCTTCAGGGCCATCCTAGAGCTAAGTAAAAGCCCTGTTTGCAGGGTGCCACTTGCTCTGGGATGTCCCATCAGCTGGAGGAACGAATCAACCCAGGATCCAAGCATGCTGACAAGGAATGATGAGCCTGTGTTTGTCTGCATGACAATTGGAGGGCGTGCGTGAATGTGTTTGAGACAGAGTTAAGCTTGTGTTCATAGGCCAGTTTGCCCGCAGGTGCTCTGCTCAGTTTTCCAGTCAGTATGAGGAAAACCTTTCCCAGCTCCTTGCATCTTCCAACCCAAGGACAACTTCACCAGACAAATTATTGTGCCTTGCCAATGCAGATTTGTCTAATCGGAACTAGGCACCCTCAAATCCCTTAGCACAGAACCAGTCACCTTCAGTTTGGCTTTACTCCCTGGACCCTGGGTGCTGGTTGTTTGCAGCTCAGGGCAGGAAGTGGTTCTCCTCTAGCAGAAGTGGCCGCGACTTTGCAGCCTTGTTTATTAGGATACTGTTCAGCCCGCTTCCACAGGACTGCCAACCACTCTATAGCCATGCGACCGAAGAGACGCTGAAACGGCAGTCCCTGGGCCCGCCTGCCCCCTCCCAAGGGTCCTCCTGTGTGGGCTTTCAGCAGGGCTGGAGCGGCAGTATCCTCCCCCCTCCCCGCAATTCTCCCGCGAGCCCCGGCAGGAAGGGCAGCCCACCGAGCACCCAGCTTGTTCCGATCGCTTCCTCTTTCCAGCTGGTACCCAAAATGTGCACCTCTGCGAGGGCTACCTGGACCCTGCCGGGCTCCACCACGCCGGCTTCTACTGCCCACGCCTCACCGACCCCCCGACCCACGCCTACTGCTGCCTGCCTGCCGCCTCTCGCCGCTTCAAGTCCTGCTGCCCACGGCCTGAATTTGAGAGGCTCCGCGGCAATGCCTCGGCTTCTGCTCCGCCAGCAGCGCCCCGGTGAGATGCCCTTGTGGGGGGACGGACGGGGCGGCGAGACGGGTGTTGGGGGGTCCCCCTCTGCCCCTCTCCCTCCCGCCCTTCCGTCTGAGCCCGCTTTCCCTCCACAGGAGCCCGCTGGTGCCGCTGCTAGGCGTGGGGCTCTACGGCTGCCTCGTCCTGGCCCTCATGACAGTCGACTTCCTTCACTTCTACCGCCTCCACCAGCGCAGCTTCCACCGCCTCCTCCACCGACGAATCCTCGGGAGGTGCCCCTGCAAGAAACAGGAAGCCGGCAAGAAGGCACGCGGGGCGGGGCGGGGCGGGGTGGAGCAGCTCCGCTCGCGGTCCGCCCGGTCTCTTCTCCGCTGGGCGCTCCAAGAGAGGCGCTGCCAGCACGTGGGTCGGCTAGGGAGCGGCTGTCGCGCTCGCGTGACGTCACTAGAGCGCGCCATGGAGGAGACGGCGGTGAGTGGGGTGGGCCGTGGGAGCCCAGCTGACCCCCCAAACCGAATCGCTCATCCACCCCCGCCCCTCTTATCTCCGCAGGTCTCGGAGCTCCGCCGGGAGGGCAACGAGCTCTTCCAGACAGGCCGCTATGAGGAGGCGCTGGCCGCCTACACCCGGGCCCTCAGCCTCTGCCCTGGGGATGGCGAGGAGCCCGACTCGCACCGCGCTGTCCTCCACCGCAACCGCGCCGCCTGCCACCTCAAGCTGGTGAGGGGGGAAGGGGGGTGGAGCGGGAGGGTTGCCTGAGTTACGGGAGCCCCCCAAGGGGCATTGCCAGCCTGCCGCTCACTTCTGCAGGAGGAGGAAAGCTGGACACTCTTGGGGAAATTTTAAGTGATTATTCCCACGTGTCTTTTGTTCTCAAAGCTCTCAAGTGAACGTAGCACACATCAGAAGGTAGGGTTGTGTGTGTCAGTTTCCCCCTAAATGGCCACAGAGCTTCCCTGTGCCCCCCGTGTCACCGTTTCTGTGCATTTCTCATTCTAACTGTGCTGAGCCCCTTCTCACCCTACTGCTTCTTAGAAGCTGAGATGCCTTTATGCACAGTCAAGGGGAGCCCTCGGGCATGGCTGTCTGGCTATGAGGTACCAGGAAGACAGAGGCCATATAGTGAGAGGCCAGCCTGATCCCTTGCCACCGCCTCCTCCTGTAACCTCGAGAATTTAGGATTTGACAGATGTCCCCCAGAAAGATAGTCAGGGCTGTCATTTTCAGCCTGAGCTCCTCTTGATTATTTCTGGGGAGGGGCAGGAGGTGCTCCCCCTCTTCTCCCCTCACTTCCCACCCCCGTTATGTCTCCTTTCACCAGTGCCTCTCTGGCATTCTGCTTCTTTTGCAGGAGGACTATGTCCAGGCAGAACTGGATGCTTCTAAAGGTGAGCTGCAAGGGGTGGGGTGGGGTGGGGGACTACTCTCCTTCCAAAGTCTCTTTCTCTGCAGAAGCCTCTTTGCTGCCTCTTAATACTTTCTTGCCTGTTCACAGCCATAGAAGCCGATGGGCATGACGTGAAGAGCCTCTTCCGGCGCAGCCAAGCCCTGCAGAAACTGGGCCGCCTCGACCAGGCCCTCCTGGACCTGCAAAGGTGTGTGAGCCTGGAGCCCAAGAACAAGGCCTTCCAGGAGGCTCTGCGCAACCTTGGCAGCAGCATGCATGAGAAGGTAGGAGAAGCATTGGGGGAATAGGGGCATTGCCAGGATAGGTGCCTCCCTTGTGGGGCAGCCTAGCTCTCCACCCAGGAAAGATTCTGGGCTTCAGGTATGTACTGGGCTTCTGAAGTATGACTGCGGGGTTTCTCACCAA
This sequence comes from Lacerta agilis, assembly GCF_009819535.1. Lineage (NCBI taxonomy): Eukaryota > Metazoa > Chordata > Lepidosauria > Squamata > Lacertidae > Lacerta > Lacerta agilis. Next base: position 26,838,365 of record NC_046324.1, on the reverse strand, counting down.
CTGCCTGTTTGCCTCAGATGACAGTCATGTCCCGCACAGACTCCAAAGTGGAGCAGATGTTTAAGTTGCTGCTGGACCCTGAAGAAAAAGATCTGGACAAGAAACAAAAGGTACCCCTCTAACCAGCAAGCAAGTGGGAGGTGTGATGTGCCCTGATGAAGAGCAACTTTGGGGGTGCTGCAACTGTACATATATGGGATGCAGTTGTGGAATTAGGCAGTCTTCAATTCTGTTTTCTATTTCAAAATACAAGTTTTGCATTTCCAAAGTTGCCTATAGGCAAAAGCCAGAGAGCTTTTGATTCTGATGCCTCGATCAGGATACCTGAGGGAGGAAGGGAGGAGGATTTTGAGTCATTGTACTGTAACTTCCTTTTCCGTGACTGACAAAACCAGAATATATTAGGGTGGTGCTTATTTTAATACTATCAGTCTCAGTCTAGAGTGATTCATTCTGTCTCATGGGATTTGTATACCGCCCTTCATCCAACAATCACAGGGTGGTTCATAACATAAAATGATGGTAGTTACAGTGCGGCAGCACTTGGAGGGACTCTGCAAGCTTCCCAGCTCTGCCCAAGGAAGAGATCCCCACCCCCATGACTCTTAGAGAAGCAAGGACAATGGAATTATGGGACAGAATCTCCAAAGCTCTACAGCCCTAAGTTTTGGCTGTGCCCCTCCATCAGCTGTGTGGACTGATGGGGAGCAGATAAAGTTGGAGCCCCTTTGTCTAGTTAACTTGCTCTTCTCCTGTCCAGGCGGCTCAGAATTTGATAGTTTTGGCTCGCGAGGAGCCTGGTGCCGAGAAGATTTTCCAGAATGACGGGGTGCGCCTCCTGCTACAGCTGCTAGATACAGGTCGGACGGACACGGTATTAGCAGCTGTGCGAACCCTCACTGGCCTTTGCAGTGGGCATCGTTCTCGGGTATGTCCACTTTTTAAGATGAAAGCTGCTTCACTCTTTTGGGGGGGGAGGGGTAATAGGTTCAGTCCGTTTGCTGACAAATTATGCATAAAAAACTCTCCAAAACCTGTTGCTTCAATGGCATGCCACTTCTCCGAGGGTGTGTGTGCCTGGAACTTGTCCCTGACCTTGTACTGCATCTTTGAAATGCCTCAGGAAGTCAGAGGCAAACCAAGTGGCCTCTTCTGTCCCCCTCCAGCACAGAGCCAGGGAGGGGCTGCAGAGGCACTTGGGCTTTCTCTGCCTCTGCACCTGCTTATAGGTTGCAACCCCATCCACCTGGCAGGCACATAGTTGAGTTTTTGCCCATTTTTCAGCCTGGGGAAGGGGATGGATTCACCCCTCCCTCTCTGCTGCTTCAGTGTTGAGAGGAAACCTCGGGCTTCTTATTTGCTGGAGTCTGGCTTGTGGTGGAAGAGGGGGTTCAAAACCACCCCACAAGGGGGTCAGAAATTATATGCCAACAGGATCAAAGACCCGGTAGAAGCTGCCACCACCCTTTTGGGTTCCACCAGTAGCCCTGAACCAGGGGTAAAAAGGGACAATCCCCCTGCCGTTACCAGGCTACAGGTTCAGACAGAAATCACACTGGTAGGGTCAAATGGATAGGCACCAGTTTAGCTTTGCAGTCAGAACCACAAAACAAAGACAAAAGTTGTCTTTTCAAAGGTTTATTAAAAGAAAGAACAATAACTAAGAAAAGGTTACACAGTTCTCAAGAAAAAGGTTACAAGGAATAAAACAAAAATGGTGTACAATATGGCTAGCTAAGTTCTCATACTCACGTAATAGAACTTAGAAAATAAAGCAACATATCAACCCCTCTCCTGTAGGCAAGGCTTGACAGATGTCCGTGGCTGACAGGCAGATCCCAGACAATGGCTAAAAGCAAGGAAGCTAAGCAATTAACATTACAAATTGTTGCGTTCTTATCCCCAAATCCGTAAATGAGCCAATCAAATTAAAGGTTTAATTGTGGATTGACCAATGGCAAGGTGATAACCATTCATCTCCTAGCTGTCAGAAAACAAGGCAGCTGCTAGTTATTTACACTTCAAAGCAAATAGTAGAAGGAGACTCCCTCAGTTCCCAGACCCGTTGTTTACACATCTGGGGTTTATCATCACTATGATGTTGATAGCCTTTTAACTGACCCATACACATCCCTTTCACACAGCTAAAGCAGATCTTCCCATTAACATATAAATCAGGTATCCTCCTTCCCAGCTTTTACTGGCAGGGGCAGTTAAACTTACATAGTAACATTCCACTTAAGGGGCCCCAGCATATCCCAGAATGCTGCGGCTTGACCATTTTCCCAATATGCACCACGATTCAGAACCAAAGATATAATGTACAGATTCTCTAGTTCACTACATGGCTAACCACCAGTGATTCACCAAGAGTGCTCCCCAACAGTTCCTTGTCCAGTGACAAGTGGGGTACTGCAGGGTTCTGTCCTGGGCCTGGTGTTGTTCAGCCTCTTGGAATGGACACCCTCTAGGTAGTGGACTCTCCTTTATTGGAGGTGTTAAAGCAGGGTGTGGATGGCCACCTTTAGCTGTGATTTCTGCATTTCAGGGGGTTGAACTGGAATACCCATTGGGTCCCTTCCAACCCTACAATTCTATGATCACTTACCACAGGGGACGGGGGGCTAGCACGACTGTTGAATCCTCAAGTAATACATGCTGCAGGATAACCTAGATATTCCTCTAGTATTAAAAAACAACAACCCCTGAACTCTGTCTCCTTGGGTAAGTTTAGGGTCCCCAGAGTTCCTACTGACAAACCACAGTTGCATTTGTGGAGTTGCCTACTAGGCAGGTATCCAGCTCTGCTCTGAGCATTGTTGGGGAGGTAACTGGTTCTTGAGAGACAGGCCTGGATTCCTCCCCAAGTCTCAGTGGATGCTGCCCTTCTTTCAGACTGCAGTGATCCTGGCTGAGCTGGGGCCGCAGCGCCTCTTTGCTATCCTAGAGATGGAGGATGAGCAAGTCTCGCTGGCATCCTACAACCTGCTGCAGGTTATGTTTGATGCCCTCAAGGAGGGGCTGCAGAGGGACGTGCGTGGCAAGGAGGAAGCTGTGGTCTTGGGTGAGTCTGTTGGGTGCCTCCCTGCTGGGCTCAGCATCCACTTTGTGTCGTGCCAAGCTCATCTCTGTGCTGATGCTTTGGGTGGGGCTGGGCTGTGAATGCTGGCCCTGGAGCAGAGGCGGCTCAGACCTCCTCAACTCTGATTCTGCTCCTGTAGATACATCCAAAGAGCTGAAATTGCTCCTCAAGCAGCTGCTGGAAGCCCTGACACGGGAGAACATTTCCTCCTATGGCCGGGACAGCATCCTCAACCTGCTGATGAGTGTCGTGCCCCGGAAGTCGCTGAAGGACCCCAACAACTGCCTGACCCTCTGGGTCATTGACCAGGGTATGTCTAGCCCATTCCTGAGCCCTTCCTCTTCCTGGCCTGGGTCCCTCGCCAGCACCAGTGAGCATGTCTGTCCTCGCTAGGTCTCAAGCAGATCCTGGAGGTGGGGGGTACAGTGAGTCACAGTCCTGGGGGCCTGCGGGTGACGGAGAACACCAACATGAGCGCAGCCGTCCTCCTCAGCAAGCTCTACGGGGACCTGAAGTGCGATGGGGAGCGGGAGAATTTCCACCGGCTCTGCGAGGACTATGTCAGGTAGGCCTGTGACTGACTCGGGGGCCACCCCCTGCTGCTTCTGGTAGGGGTGCTGGGAAGGCATGGGGGGGGCAAATGAAGTAGTGCAGAAGTGGTGGGGAGTGATGCTCAGTGCTTAGTTGCTGACAGACATCGAAAGCATCACAACAACCCATCAGCTTGGCCAGAGACACCCAGTTACTGTAGTTCATGTACTGGTTGCTTCAATACTGGATTACTGCAGTGCGCTCTATATGGGGCTTCCCTTGCACTTGATCTGGAAGCTGAAGCTAGCGCAGAATGCTGCAGCTTGATTGCTGAAAGGAGCAAAAACTTGTCAGCATATAGCACCCATGCTCAGAGATCTGTACTGGTTGCTGATTTGCTACCAAGACAGGTTCAAAAGGTTACTATTAGTATGCAAAGCCCTTAATAATTTACCTGTGAGATTGCCCTAACCAGATATGCTCACTTGACCACTTCCATCTGCAGAATTGGCACTGTTCCAAGTGCCATATAATACCTGTTCTGCATTTATAAGAAATGGATCTTCTAGTGTGGTGATATCAGGCAGGCACCTTCATTCTACTCTTTTCGTTGTCTGATGAAAACATTTTTGTGTAGGCAAGCCTACCCATTTATTTAAACCACTGGTGTGTTTTTAGTTTATTGCTGGTTTTAATTTTTAGAATGTGTTTGTACTAATAATCTTACTGTTTTATTCTTTTTATAAACCACTTTGAGGTTTTCTACAATCACGTGATATATAGATGTTATGAAATAAATACATAATAGGGGGTGGGAGGAGACTTTTGCTGCCAGGAGATGCCTTGGTTGATCTCAGATTTGAGACTCCAGCCTTCTTTCTGGTGCAGAGTTTGGGGTTTCAGCTTTGGAATGTCTGTGGCAGCTTCCTGGCAGCTCCTGATGGGCCACCTTTCCTTCACCTCCCAGGGGCTGGTTCCAGGACCACGGCGTCCCTGGGAAATTGCGGGCCATCCAGACGGCCTCCTGTCTCCTGCAAGGCCCCTCTGAGGCTGGGAACAGGGTGCTGGAGCTGAGTGGTATCATGGAGAGCATTCTGGCCTTGTGCGCCTCGTCACGGGAGGCCGACCAGCTCGTGGCCGTGGAGGCCCTGATCCACGCTGCCGACAAGGCCAAGCGGGCCACCTTCATCACTGCCAATGGGGTGACACTACTCAAGGAGATCTATAAGCACAGCGAGCGCGACAGCATTCGCATCCGGGCCCTGGTGGTGAGCAAGAGGCAGCAGATCTTGGAGAGGGAGGGAGCCATTTTCTGGCTGCAACGGGACCCAACACTGTTCCTCCTCCATCTTCCCAGATTGAAGGAAGTTCAAGGGTCTGGTGGTAGCTGCGGCACATCACAGTTTCTCTTTCCAGGGCCTCTGCAAATTGGGCTCGGCGGGGGGCACAGATTTCAGCATGAAGCAGTTTGCGGAAGGCTCTACCCTGAAGCTGGCCAAGCAGTGCCGGAAGTGAGTGAGCGCTGCTTTCTTCCCCCATGTCCCAGGCGCTTTAGCCTCTTCTGTGCCACATGACTGCCTTTCCCTTTAGAAGGAGGTCAGGCTGCCTGCCCCCTTCTTCTCAAAATCTTGGGGGCTGGTGGGAGCTGACGGATGACAAGATCGAGTCCTTCTGGCGGCAGTGAAACAGACCATGCCCCACTGAAGTCTGGGGTGGTGGGGCTTCCTATGCTGCTTGCCCGCTAGGGCCTCAGCTGGTAGAGGCACTAGGGAGGGATCCTGATTCTCCTTCTGCTGCCTCCAGGTGGTTGTGCAATGAGGCCATCGATGCTGGCACCCGCTACTGGGCAGCTGAGGGACTGGCCTTCCTCTCCTTGGATGCGGATGTTAAGGAGGAGCTCATGGAGGACAAGGCTGCCCTGCAGGCTCTCTTCTGGCTGGCCAGGGTGAGGTCCTCTTCCAAGAGGGAGGGCAAAGTGGGTGGGTGGTGGTGTACCTGTGGGAGGAATGGGCAGCTGGGCATGTCCATAGGCTCTTTTTGCCTCTGCCTTGTTTCTGTTGAACTTCCCTTGCTTAGAATTAGCAACCCAGCTGTAGTATATGGTACCCAGTAATTTTTAGAATTGTAGAGTTGGAAGAAGTCCCAAGGGTCATCTAGTCCAACCCCTGTAATGCAGGAATTACAGCTGAAAATCCCTGACAGATGACCATACAGCCTCTGCTAAAAAAAAGTGTACACCTTCTGAGAGAGTCTGTTCCATTGTCAGACAACTACCATCAGAAGGTTCTTCCTAATGCTTAGTGGGAAACTTCTTTCTTGTCATTTGAATCCATTGGTTTGGGTTCCTACCACTGGAGCAGAAGAAAACCACTTTGCTCTGTCTTCTATGTTGTCAGAGTGATGGCCCTTCATATATTTGAAGATTTAAGATGTAAAATGCTGTTCTGTTACAAAATTTCCCGAGTCTCAGTGAAGTGTCTCCGCTGTAGCACTTCAGATCCATAGCTGGAGCTTCACATGATGAAATTATTCCCCTACTTCAACAGCACCCAAGAAGAAAATGAATGAGTGTTTTGGAGAACCCTTTGCAACAACACGCCTCTTCTCTGTGTGCAAAGATCTTGTTTGTGCAGAAGCATTTTGATTATATCTCCCCGCAGCGGGCTTTGTACAGCCCAGAGACATGCTGGTTGTCTCCAGGAGGACCAGCCCAGGGGGGTAGAGTTGGCCCACCTAGCCCCTTTAGGGCTTTCAAATCCAGACCAGGCTCTGAAGCAGGGGTTGGCAACTTCCGGCCTGTGGGCTGAACTTGGTCCACCATTTTGGGGAAGCCATGCCTGGCCACCTGATGTTAGGTGTGGGGGGGGGGGTAAGGGGGGGGGGCTTCAAAGGAATACTTGAGAGCTTAAAGGGGATTACTCCTTTGCTGAGGCAAGGCTTGTTCCCAGCCTCTCTTCAGCTGATCAGCCTTGCTCAAGTTGGTGGGAAAGTGGATTCCATTCAGGAAAAAACTGCTCCTCCCAGCACTGCTCTTTCAGCCTCCAGTTTCCAGAGGTTTCAAAAGCAGGGAAGGGCAGCTCCCAAAAAGCCTTTCACACAGTGCCATGCCGTGCTTTGAAGTTTGGGCAACTGAGGCTTTAAAGTGCAGCATCACCATTACATCTGGCGATTGACAGGTGGGTGGTCCCACCTACCTGCCCAACTCGGTTCGTCAGGGTGCAGATATATTAAGAGATCACTTCTGATCAGCTTCTGGTGTTCTATGGCTGGGCTGTCTTGTTCTGCATCAGCTGATGCTTCTGAATAGTACTCAAGGGAGGGCACAGTTTACTTTGCCTGGTAGTAGCCTAGTCTTGAGGTAACAAATGCACAAGTGGTGGTCCCTGGTCCCAAAAAATCATGAAGATCCTGACTGACCACTTTCTTCGGCTTCTTTGTCTTTGTTCCTGCTGCCAATCTGCTCCCCTCAGTCAGAAAACCGGAGCGTCCTCTTTGCGGTGGCCTCCACGCTGGTGAATTGCACCAGCAGCTACGACCAAGAGGAGCCTGACCCCCAGATGGTGGAGCTGGCCAAGTACGCCAAGCAACACATCCCTGAGAAGCACCCAAAGGTGAGAGTGGGGAGAGGAGTGCCCTGAGGGAGCCGATGGAAGCCTTCTAGCAGGCTGGGGTGTGTGTGGCTGGGCCTGCCTCCCCTGCCCACAGCAGGAATGGTTTTTCGGGTAATGGGGAGTTGAGGCTGGAGTGGGAAGCTTTTAGAAGTTTGTGATGCAAAGACCACAGTTCTTGTGTGAAATGCTGGTGGATGGAGCAAGGAGGGGAAGAGGAGGAGTAGGAGGTGGATAATAGGCATCTCACGGCCTGTACTCATCCTCTCTCTCCATCTCTTCCTGCCCAGGACAAGCCAGAGTTCGTGCGCCAACGTGTGAGGAAGCTGTTGGCCGCCGGTGTGGTGTCAGCGCTCACCTGCATGGTGAAGAGTGAAAGCCCCTCCCTGAGCCCCGCCTGCCGGGAGCTGATCTCCAGGTGAGGCCAGCAGGCCACAGGCCTTGACCCCTGCAGAGCTTTCATAGAATCATAGAAGGGAAGGGACCCAAAGGGTAATCACGCCCAACCCCATGCAATGCAGGTATCACCGTTAAAAAATCCCTGATGGGTGGCCATGCAATCCCGGCTTAAAAACCTCCAATAAATGAGCATCCACTTCCTTCCAAGGGAGTCCGTTCTGCTGTGAAAGAGGTCTTTAACGTCCCAAAGCTCTTAGTAATGTGTAGTCGGAATCTCCTTTCTTGTCATTTGAATCTGCTGTGGGGTGAGCTGGTTCTGGACCTTCCAACCCTTCCCAGGTTGGGGGAAAAGGTGACTTCATACCTCTGGCTGGCTTGCCCCAAACATCATTGATCATTGATCAAGCAGAAGCCAAACATGGCTGCTGGGAGCTGGTCTGCTCACATACCTCCAGACCTGCTACACAGGGGAGACATGCTGGCCTTCTTACCTGTGGGTTTCTGCTTAGCCAAAGAGCTCAAAAAATTCAGTCGAGCCAAAATGACATGTTCCTGTAATCTCAAGTTGCTGTGTGTGTGTGTGTGTAGAGAGAGAGAGAGTTCTGGGTCCCACATTCAGTGCCTGCTATTGTGTGCTTCAGGGTGTTCCTGGCTGTCGTAGAAGACCCTGAGGACCGAGGGGCTGTGGTGGCTGCTGGAGGCGGAAAGGTGAGCCACACACGTGCATACACACCCTCTCCTGTTTGGCTTTGCCCTGCAGCAGCACTGGGGCATCAAGGCTTTTTCACAGTCAAGCAGAATATGGATTTTATTCCACCACTAGGCACTCATCCCTCTGGCCCTGGAAGGCACTGAAATAGGGCAGACGAAGGCTGCGCAGGCCCTGGCTAAGATCACCATCACCACTGCCCCCGAGATGGCTTTTCCAGGCGAACGGGTCAGTGTGGAGTGAGGGCAGCATCACAGTAAGGCAGTGGATGGGGTCGGGTTCCCCTTTCCTCTCCCCACTGCCCTGAGCCTTTTCTCTATCCTCCTGCAGATCTACGAGGTGGTCCGGCCCCTGGTGGGCCTCCTGCACTTGAACCGCAGTGCGCTGCAGAATTTCGAGGGGCTGATGGCTCTCACCAACCTGGCGGGGACCAGTGAGCGGCTCCGGTAAGGCTGGACAGGCAGGCAAGCAGGCTGGCCATCTCCCTGGGTTCCAGCCATGTCCTCTGGGAGGGTTCCGTTCCTTGGAGGCAGGGACCGTTACCTTCTCCTGCTGGCTCCTCCTCCTGCAGGCAGAAGATTGTGAAGGAGAAAGCCGTGCCCATGATCGAGGGCTACATGTTTGAGGAGCACGAAATGATCCGCTTGGCAGCCACTGAGTGCATGTGCAACATGGCGCTGAGCCCAGAGGTGAGCGGGGGTCCTGAGCCACCTGGCTGTGCAGGGGCCTCGGGAGGGTTATCTCCACTCACATCTCTCTTTCGGGCAGGTTGGGGAGCTGTTCCTGGTGGAGGGCAGTGACCGGCTCAAGCTGCTGGTCCTGTACAGCGGGGAGGATGACGAGAGGCTCCAGCGGGCAGCTTCAGGGACGCTGGCCGTCTTGACCTCATTGCTGCCCCAGATCTGCTCCCGCATCCCTCAAGTGGTGAGTACCGCCTGGAGGGTGGGCTGAGCCCAGCAGCTGCCCACTGGGCACAGCAGGCCTTTGGAGTGTCTCCAGGAACTGGGTGGAGGCAGGGTTTCCTTCCTGCTTGCTAACTGACCTCTCACCCTCTTTCCCCAGACGACTCACTGGTTGGAGATCCTGCAGGCCCTGCTCCTCAGCCCTGGCACCGAGCTCCAGCACCGCGGGGTGGTGGTAGTGAGGAACATGGTGGCTGCTGACAAGGAGGTGGCCGAGAAGCTGATGGAGAGCGAGACAATGGAGATCCTGTCTGTTATGGCCAAGGCCAAGGCCAAGCCCCAGATTGCCCAAGTGGCTCAGGAGTGCCTGGCGCAGGCTGTGGCTTATGGCTTGATCAAGCCCAACCCTCCTGCAGCTGCTGAGGAGGAGGAGTGAGAGCTGGCCCCTCCCAACCTGCTTGGGCACACTGCACTGCCGCTGCTGCTGGGCACAGGCACCAGGGCACAGGAGGGAGGGGGCTTGGGGCTGCTGGGACCAGGGGAGTGAGCCACAGCGGTTGCCGCTGGCACCCTTCAGAGCCACAGGGACTCGTGCCACCATTTTGTGGCACAGAAGGCAGCTCCAGGGGCTGTTTTGCAGCCTCTTGGTGCTCTTAGCTGCCTCTCACCTGGAGGAGAGTCTTGCTAGGCTGCTGCTGCCACCCACCTTGGCAGTGCTGGTGGTGACGTGTGTTGGGCTCCCCAACTAACTCTAGGCTTGGGGTCACGGAGCTGCTTGTGCTGCATGGCTGCCTTTTTAAAATTTCCTGCTGCTGGAAGTCACAGCCTTCCTGTCTCTCTGGAGCTGCTTCTTCATGGTCTGAGGCTGCAGCTCCCAAGGCCTCCTCCCCTCCCTTGGGGTAGGAAGAAACTGCCTTACTGACAATCCATTCCTCTTGCCCTCTTTGGCAAACAGGACCACCGTTTATTGTAAGCAAAGATGATGTGGGAAAGAATGTAAACTGTATGAAGAGATTATGGGAAACTATACAGATGACTTTTTCGGTAAATCTGATTTCGTGTGTTTCTCAATATTGCATTGATCAAATGGGGAGGGAACTGAACTAGGCTGTACTGTATGTAAATTGGGAGAATGGGACCCATCACCATTTAGGGATATGTCTGACCTCCAGAGTGACTCAGGCAGAGGGAAAAGATGATCGGACCTCTTCCCACTTGGACCAACCTCCCTCCCACAACAAAGCCAGTGTCCTATGGTGTTACTAGGCCCAGAAGCGAAGGCTGAAGCCCCCTCCCTCCTGCTTTACATTAAACTCTTGCAAGCAACCACTCACTTGCCATGTACTAATAGGTGGCGTACTTTTGAGGGTTTTAAACTCTCCCTCCCCATTTTACTTTTAAAAACTAAGCAGGGGTGGGGCGGGGTTTTTGCAGGACATTCATAATCCAGGCCAGCTGCCTTTGCACTTTAAAACTGGGCCTGGAGCTGGTTCTAGGTCTCATGGCATGAACTGTCATTTGCAGGAAAGAGTAAGATACAATGGAACCTCAGGTTGCGGGCGTAATCCGTTACGGAAGCACGTCCGCAACCCGCATCCACATCCTGAAGCTCCGCGTCTGTGCATGTGCGAAGTGCAATTTAGCGCTTTGCGTGAGCTGCAAAACCAAGAAGTAACCCGTTCTGGTACTTCCTGGTTTCCCACAGTCCACAACCCGAAAACAGGTAACCTGAAGCGTCCATAACATGAGGTATGACTGTAAAGGCCTCATATCACCTCATGTGTTGGGGAAAGAGAAATTGAGATTTTAGTTTTCAACCCTTGAGAGAGCCATGAACCGATTTGATGTGGGTGCAACAGTGGGTGCTGTCAGGTTAAGTTTCTCAGGTGATCTGGAGGGTTTGCAATCCCACAGAGGTTTTTGAAACTGCAAAAGAATGAAGAGTCCTTCAAACTCCTTTGAGAAGAAAGCCACAGAAGTGCTGCTGGTTCTCTCCACTGGCTGTTTTCTTCACTAGCAATACCATCAGCATAGCTGGGCAAAGGTACTTCAGCCCCCGCCCCCTCTCCTGTCAAAGCAGCGCCTTTTGCCAGCCAGGGAAAGGGGACCTGGTTTCAGGCTTGCCCTGGTTTTCTGTGGTCCAGCTTCTCCACCAGCTGCTTGGCAGTAGTAGGGGCATCATAATAGTTCCTCTCTGCTCCTGGTTTGAATTATTTAGGATATTCTCTCCACAGCTTCATTCAAGGTAACACATGTAACACAAGCATCAAGCTGTTTCTCTGGTAAGGGGCAGGGAAGAAAAGCCTTGAGTAATTTTAAAAGCAGCGTTAATGTGCACTCTTATGCTTGCCTACTGAGCAGGAAGCCCAAGGGGACTTAACCCAGGTAATTATCGCAAGGACTGCAGCATTATGTTGAGGAGTTCCTTCTACTACCACTGTCTCTCTCAGCTTCATTGTACTGGGGTGGGGGTGGGGGGAGAGGCAGCTCCTGTGTGCCTGCTCAGAAGTATCCCACTGAGCTGCATGGGACTTGCTCTTGGGGCAAGCTGGGTTGCTTGTAGCTTATGACAGATGTGAAGGAACAACCATTACCTACTAAGAAGCACTATAAGTCCAGTACTGCCCCAGTTCACTGCCTCGGGCACCTACGAGGCTAAGCTGTTCCTTGTTCCATGTCAAATTTGTGAATCTTTGGCAGAAGTAAGACGGTTCCTTCAGTTTAATTCTATTAAAAGTTGTCATCATGGTATCTTGTGCCCAGGGCGTTCCACAAGTTAGCTGGAAGACATATCCCAAAAGCTCATTTTCTGACTTGTCCTGCATTCTGAATATTGGAGGAGAAACAACTATACTTTGCAGGATGATGTTAAAACCTATGCTTGCCTGTCTATATCTGAGGCCTCAGCCTACATCAAATGCTGCAAATGAGGAATCTCCCTCAGCACTCTTGCCACCATTTCTTCTGTTTTCAGGGGTGGGAAGCAAGGGGGACTCCTCCAGTTGATTCCTCAGAGCAGGGATGCCAACTTGAATAAAATATTGGGTGGGCCAGTTAAGCCCTGCCCCAGACAATCGATCACATGATGCAGCACATGCACACCATTTGAATGGCTCTAGTTACAGGTAGGTAGCCGTGTTGGTCTGCAGTTGTCGTTCAGTCGTGTCCAACTCTTTGTGACCCCATGGACTAGAGCATGCCAGGCACCCCTATCCTCCACTGCCTCCCGCAGTTTGGCCAAACTCATGCCAGTCGCTTCGAGAACACTGTCCAACCATCTCATCCCCTGTCGTCCCCTTCTCCTTGTGCCCTCCATCTTTCCCAACACCAGGGTCTTTTCCAGGGGGTCTTCTCTTCTCATGAGCTGGCCAAAGTACTGGAGCCTCAACTTCAGGATCTGCCCTTCCAGGGAGCACACAGGGCTGATTTCTTTAAGGATGGAAAAGTTTGATCTTTTTGCAGTCCATGGGACTCTCGAGAGTGTCCTCCACCACCATAATTCAAAAGCATCAATTCTTCAGCGACCAGTCTTCTTTATGGTCCAGCTCTCACTTCCATACATTACTACTGGGAAAACCATAGCTTTAACTATACGGACCTTAGTCGGCAAGGTGATGTCTCTGCTTTTTAAGATGCTGTTTAGGTTTGTCATTGCTTTTCTCCCAAGAAGCAGGCGTCTTCTAATTTCGTGACTGCTGTCACCATCTGCATTGATCATGGAGCCCAAGAAAGTAAAATCTCTCACTGCCTCCATTTCTACCCCTTCTATTTGCCAGGAGGTGATGGGACCAGTGGCCATGATCTTAGTTTTTTTGATGTTGAGCTTCAGACCATATTTTGCGCTCTCCTCTTTCACCCTCATTAAAGGGTTCTTTAATTCCTCCTCACATTGGTCTGCAGTAGTCCAAACAAAATAAAAAAGAAATCCAGTAGCACCTTAGAGACCAACTAAGTCTGTTATTGGTATGAGCTTTCGTGTGCATGCACACTACTTCAGATACTTTCAGATTGGTATGAGCGAAATTTCGTGTGGCAATAGCCATCAACTTTGAGCGGAAAGAGCAAGTTGTTTTCGGACGTAGGGGTGAGGGTAGCGGGACACCGGGGCGGCCCAAGGCAGCCTCCGCCAGAGCACGGGAGAGGGTGGAAACTGCCGATCCTGCCTCTTGTCCCCGACCTGCCGCAAGGGGCGCTCGCCTTCCGGAAGGCAGAGATGGCGGAGGGAGCTCGAGGAGGCGGCAGCGGCTGGTTCCAGTTCGGCTTCTGCTTCGGGAAGGCGACGGAGGCCGGGCTGGAAGTGGCGCCGCTGCTGGTCGGGGGCGAGGCCGGGCCAGTGCGCTGCGTGAGGCCGAGCTGGAGCTTTTCCGGGATCATCCGCGCCGGCGGTGAGAGGCGCCCACCAGAGTTCCGGGGCCATGCGGGGTTCATGCTTCCTTACCCCTTTTTATTAGGCTGAGCAGGAGCGGGGAACCGCGCGCTCCAAGGCATATAGAAGGGACAGGCTAAGGGGTCCCGGCCGTGGGGGAGATGCTGCTCTGCATCCTCACTAGCACCCCCAAACTCCTCTCCTCTGCTTGCTGGGGCTGCGGGAGATGCAACCCCACGACGCCAGGCAGGTCACAGGCGCCCCATCCCCTCTATAGAGAACAGAGCGGGAAATTTCTCCATGAACCTTGATGGTGGCGCCAAGCTGCCTTTCTAGGTTGCTGCCTAATCGTCCCTGGCGGGGAGGTGGGGTTCCTCCTTTTCTGTGGCCCCGATATTCTTCCTTTGCCTCCTGCTCCGCTTGGACTGAGAGATCCAATCCGCGCGCCCCCGCGCCCCGTCTTGCCTTCTGCCTCCCGCAGGGTCCCCCCCGGTGCTGTTGCAAGGCGCGGTATGCGCGGCGCTGCCCGAGGACTGCCGGGACGTGCTGCCGTCGGAGACGCACGTGCTGGTGCTGCGGGAGGCGGCGATGGAGAGCTGGCCGGTGGAGGGTTCGGCCCTGGTCCTGGAAGGGGAACCGGCGTGGAGGTGCGAGATCCTCCCTGAGGAAGCAGCGACCGTAGGTAGGTACCGTAGGTGCGCGGACAGAAGCGGCGCCCTGAAAGAAGAGGAAGCTGTTGCTGCACCCTAGGAGGCTCATCCCTTCTGTCCCTAACCCTCTTTCTCTTCTGCCCCAGAGCTGCCCCTGGTGCCTGGCGGGTACGTGGCCCCTCGGCCCCCTTTCTTCACCCCTCTGCCCTCCGCCTTGCAGGCTCGCAAGCTGGCCCTGGGCTACGAGCATGCGGTGCTGCTGAACACAGAGGGGGCCCTCTTCTCGTGGGGAGGCGGCAGGTGAGTCTGGCACAGGTGAGGACTAGCGTGGCCCTCCTGGCAGGGCTATAGTTAAAACTAGCGGCCGACATCCCACAGGAGGTAGTGATGGCTAGCAACTTTAAAGGATGGTTGGGCAACTTCATGGAGGAGAGGGCTCTCAATTACTACTAGCCATGATGGCTATGCTCTGCCTCCATAGTTACTGGAAGCCAGTAGAGGAAGGGAGAGGTCCTCTTAGGCTCAGATCCTGCTTGTGGGTTTCCACAGGCATCTGGTTGGCCAATATGAGAACAGGATGTTGGACTAGAATGGCCATTAGCCAGATCCTGCAGGTCTCTTCTTAGTGCCAGGTGGGCTTCTGCATTGGGGGGAGAGGAAGCATGGTGGCTCCTCCTCCTCCTGTCTTTTCTTCCCAGGCATGGGCAGTTGGGCCATGGGGAGCTGGAGAGCAGGACAGAGCCCCAGCTGGTGGAAGCCTTGCACGGGGTGCCCCTGGTGGATGTGGCGGCTGGAGGATGGCATTCAGCTGGCATTAGTGGTAAGGGGGCAGGAGGGCATGGTCTGCAGTGGCCCATCTTAAGCAATGACTAGCTAGGGATTCCAGCAGCCCAAAATAGACTTGCTGTAGTTTGTTTGTTGCTTTTTTACATTGGTAATAACAATAGCAACAAAAATATCAGCGGAATTATTGATGCCAACCTTTTGAGGCTGCTGAAGAAATACAACCTGTGCCATTAATAATGATAGTGCAACTTATACTCAATTTTTGTTTTTTAAGTAAGTTCAAGAAGAAGGTAGGTAAGTTCAATGATGTTCCCGGTAGCTGTGAAGTGCAGGTGGAAGGCAGGGTGCCAGCGTTCTTTCCCTGTTTTGCCCTAGCAGTCCATAAAGTTGAAGAGCTGCTATTTTGCCCCCGACAGGGCCAATTTGTTGGGGTTGATGGATAGCCTAGGCACAGTTTTCTGAGCTTCCTCAGTAGTCTTGAGCCATTAATGTATCTATTAGTGCTAACTAATAATAATCCAAGCAAAATCTCATTAGAATCATCATAATACATCGTTGAACTTACCTACCTTCTTCTTGAATTTACTTAAAAAGCAAGTTACAGGTAGGTAGCCGTGTTGGTCTGCCATAGTCAAAACAAAATAATAAATAAATAAAATCCTTCCAGTAGCACCTTAGAGACCAACTAAGTTTGTTCTTCGTATGAGCTTTCGTGGGCATGCACACTTCTTCAGATACACTGAAATAGAAGTCACCAGACCCTTATATATAGTGAGAGAGTGAGGAGGGGTATTACTCAGAAGGGTGGTTGGAATGGGTCATACCAAGAACAAACTTAGTTGGTCTCTAAGGTGCTACTGGAAGGATTTTATTTTATTTTTATTTTGTTTTAAAAAACAAGAAAACAAGAAAAAACAAAAATTGAGTCAAGAAATTATAAGAACTTAATAAAATCTGATATTACAAGTTCACTTTATTCTAGATAGCTTATAAGTTTTCATGGCACGTTGTAAGCAGTTGTCTTATTCATACAAACTTGATAAATGATGAAAAAATGTTTTTGAACAAGAATATTTATTGTATGAATAATTGTTGCCTATGTGCTGTACAGGTTGCACTAACATTTTGAGGCTGGCAAGAACAAACCTGCTGCAGGGATCCTCCTGTTCATTTGCACCTGGCCATTTCCCTCATTGTTGATGTGGTGTCAGGGGTTAACTGGGCTCCTGCTCCTTAAACAGAGGCAGGGACCCTGTGGCCGTCCAAATATTTTTGTTGGACCTCCTCCCTCAATGGCCAGGGCTGACTTAAGGCCACCAATCAGCCACTGCTAACAGTTACCTCCTTTGCCCTTATTTGCCTTTTCTGTCTTAATCTTTCTTAAAGTTATAAAACCAAAAATATAAAGATGGAGGTGAGGCTTCTTCTACAACCCTTCCCATTCCCATCACTTTCAAATAATAAACTCCCCTCTGCATGGGAAGTTAAATCCCTCATAGGGCCAGCCAGAACCAACTTTCGCTGGAGAATACATTTTGCCAGCCCCATGAGGCCTCTTCCTTCGGAAAAAGGCCACGTTGGTCCTGGACTGAGCTCTGAGCTGCTCTCTTTCCCACTCTCTGCCAGAAGCAGGTGATTTGTACGTCTGGGGCTGGAACGAGACGGGACAACTGGCCCTACCTTCCAAATCTGTGGCTGAGAGTAGAGCCACCACGGCAGAGGTGAAGAGAGGTGAGGCCACTTCTGGGACAGAGCTAGATGCTCTGTTGGCAAACTTGGCCCAGGGCAAACTTACACTACACCCTGCAGCTGTTGCTGGGGTATGGGTTGACTTTGGCAGTTTTATTTATACTGGGTTGTTTCTAGGGGACACGGAGTTGAGCTTGGCAGAGCAAGAGGCAGCACAAGGATTCATTTCCATCCAAGCCTTCCCTGCTTTGCTGGATATGCCAGATGGGGCAGATGTCTGCAAGATCAGCTGTGGTTCACGACACACTGCTGCTGTGACATGTAAGAGGATACTGAGTTTGTCTTTGTGAGGGGAGCACAGGGACAACAGGATGAAGGCTTCACTGCCCAGTACCTGAAAGATATCCTGGGGCTGTTGCCTGAGCCTTCATTGTCAAAGGTGAAACATCCAAGAGTGAAGGACAAACGTGCATAAAATGTGTGTGAGACCTAACACAGTTTATGTGTAAGGATGTCCAGCAGCCCTCCCAAAACAGCTGCACTTTAAAATGGAGTTCCTAAACAGCACAAGCTCTTTGGTTTTTGCATGGTTGAGAAATCACAACATAGCGTAAAAGGGTCCTGAAGGTTTCTCCTTTTCCATTGCTTCTTGGATCTGCCCCATTCCCCCAAAGAGGTGCTCAACTGTTATCCTTCAACAACTTCAGTTAAACACAGGTCACCCTTGTATTTCAGGTACAGGAGAGCTCTACACCTGGGGCTGGGGTAAGTAAGCTGGGGGGGGGGAGGATTATAGCTGCCCTTAGGGTTAGTACTTCGTCTTCTCCTCTTCCTGCTCCAAGGGCAAACTGGTGCCAATAGCTCTTCTTGGTTGCAGGTAAATATGGCCAACTGGGGCATGGGCAGACAGCCAGTTCTGATGAGGCAAAGAGGGTGTCCTGCTTTGTGGACTGGGGTCTACGTGTAGTGGACGTGGTATGTGGACCATGGACTACCTATGTACATGCTGTGGCCCAATAACACCTTAGATGGAGGGCAAGAAGCCAGAAACCTTTGGGAAGACAGCCTGAACAGGACCTACTCCTACTGCCGCTCCAGTCCAATGCTTTACTGTCTGAGTTCAGGCTCAATCTTACTTTATCCAAGCCCCAGATCAGGGGCAGTGGCTCCATCTAATCCTAGTTCCACCTGCCTTCCAGTAACGGCTACTTCAATGGACAACACAAGGGCATGTTTAGATAAAAGAGGGAGCTGTTTTAGCATCTCCAAGAACACCACAGAGGCAGAGTTATACAGAGCATATTTTATGTAGCGCTAAATTGCCATGATGGACAAAACAGATGTTGGAACAGTCATTATGTGAATAAAGGATGACAGTGGCAGCAACAGCTTATTAGCCTGAAACACAGTCATGGTTCTTCGGGCAAGAAGCCAGATGCCAGGCTAAAGGACATTGCGGTACAAGTGGAGTAAAGTTAGACTGCTCTCCTCAGCTAAGAGCCCTCATCAGAACAATACAATTGATTAGTCATTATACAGAACAGCTGATAAACAAGATGTGAACATACTGCCATACAAATAAATAATAAAAGGACACTGTAGTGAAAACAAGGTGCAAATCTAGCCATGGTGATGGGGAGGGTGGGGGTGGTTGGCAGAAGCCTCTCCTCCTCCTTCCCCATCCCCATGAGGAAGCCAGGACTAGCCCAGCTCAAAGGCAGCAGCAAGAAGTCAGCCCCGTCCCATTTGTCATAACTAAAGGTAAGCTGTGCTTCTCTCCAGTGGAACAAGACCCCTGGAGCAAGCATGGGGAAGCGTCCTAAAAAGCCCCAGGACCTGATCACTTTTTCCTACTGCAAGCAAGTTTAGGGGCTGCCTGCTTTCCCTCCCCACTTCTGTTGTAATTACTCCCTCCCCCAAAAGCAACTGCATGAGCACCAAGAAGGGCAGTAAAGATTCAGCCCCCATTAACAAGATGGACGGAGTGCTGCCACTGTGGGCTCTCTTGCACCCTTTGCCTAGCAGAGGGCAGGAGCAAACGTTCCAGAGGCTTGCTAGAGTATAGGTTGGGGTGGGCCATGATCCCTTTTCCCTTGCTGTTGGAACCCTAGACTAGACAGCAAGTTGTGCACTAGAGTAGGCTTCTAGAAACCCTTTGCAACATTTACATTTTATTCTTTTTAATATACAAAAAAATTGTTTAAAAAAATTCATTGTGGTAAAAACAAGGAACAAATAGTTAAAAGTGGCCCTGCCTCCATTGCCACACAGGCAACAGGGCCAGGCAGGGAGGCACACGGCTTTTCCTAATGCCAGGAGTGAAGTCCAGTGGTGCCAGCTCCTTAGGCTACCTTCCTTTGCCGCTGTGTACAAGCTCCCCATCAGCTCTCAACATTGGAAACCGTGGAGTTAAGGATGCGGGATTTGAAGTCAGATCTGGAAGCCTTTGAAAGTTCTTGCTGTGAAAAGATAAATTCTATGTGATGTAACTGAGCAAGCTGGAACAAAGAGCAGTGGAGACCCTCTTGTGAATGTGAAGTCCCAGCCCAGGGCAGAAGGGAAGGGAAGGTGTACCAACACTACACAACCCAAGGGCACCATCCCCACTGACACCAAGCTCCGTGCAGGTATATTGCAGGCAAACACATGCAAGGGGAATAAAGAGGTGCTTAACCCCTTTCCAAATGTCCCCTCCCCACTGCTCTATGCTTGTTCACCCCCCTCCCCAACGCTGCTTTCCATTCCAGAAAACACATAAATGGGGCTAGGGCTTTATTACATAGGCTCACATGCAACCTGAGTTTATCCATAAAGTGCCACCACAAGCCAGGTGCCGTCCATGTTTGAGACCAACTAAGCAGGAGAGAGTGGCCAGTGATCAAGACAGCTGGCTTGTTGCATTAGGAGGTTGGCTCAGCTAGGGAGGGGGTGCTCTTGGGAAGGAAAATGTGAAATGATTACCGTTGTACTGCATGCTCCATTACAGTTCAAGGGTGGCTCACAGCATCCTGGGTGGCCTGTGGCTGCCCAAGGGAATGAGTGGGGCAGGCAAGGGCGGTTGGCAGCCCAGTTGCTGAGAGTGGTGGCTATCAGGTTAGAGGCGTTGAGAGAAGAGGGAAATTACCGCAAACTCGGAATAGGTGCTGGCAACAGAGTTAATGCTGCAGGAGCTCTGGGCAGGGGCTGCAGGGATGCACCCACCGCTCAGAGCTGTTCTGTTGAGCTGAGCGACATTCTCCTTGTTGTGCTCCATGGGTCCTGGGCGAGGGGACTTGGGGGCCATGCGGCTGGGAGTCCGGAAAGGCTGCGGAGGCAGAGGGGAGCAGCACTGGAGGTTAGAGCTTTTGACAGTCAGCTTCCGGGAGCCCTGCAGAGAAGCAGCACAGAAAAGGAGACACTAGTTCTTGGTTGCTCAGTACGCCACAGGGGTGGGTGGGGGGCAACACAGAACAACATTCTACGAGGGCACTGCGTTCTTCTGACTGGGCATAAATGTGGCTACAGAACTTTTGCTGAAGTCTTAGGAAGATGGCCTCTTTTCTACTTGCAATACCCGTCGCTTAAGAGGAAGAAATGTATGTTGCCTAAATAATGTGTTACAAAGCAAGTAATAAAACATTAACACTTTTTTTAAAAATAAAAAGTTTTCTTGCAGTTCAGTAAACCATGAGGTTGCCCCCAGCCCTTTGCTGATAATTTCCCTCTTGGGTCCATGTGTAGCTATAAAAAACATTTGCACCTAGGACTGAATGTTGGAAATAGGAAGAATTTAGATACCAGCTGCTACTGCTTACTTTTCCTCCAGTAAGTGCTTGGTGGGGTGTTGGGGAGTGGAACAGAGAGCCCCCAAATGCTGAACGGATGGTGCTGTTCGGGGTAGCTGTGGTGTTAAGCTGCAAGAAAAAGCCATGAGTTAACACAAATGTGCTCTCCCTAACTCCAGGTGGCAAAAGCACTCTTTCCACCCCAAGCACCTAGCAATAAAACATTTCTTCACAGTGGAGGTGCAGCTCTTTTTTTCTTTTTTACACCATCTCCAACCTTATCAAATATTGGAAGGGTGTGTGGATGCATAATAAGAGCAAGCAGAACTGCATAATGCTCTGGATGTGACTGCACCATAGGATTTGGGTTTTTTTTATAGAAGAAAATATTGTACAAAAGGTCAGGATTAATAAAGGGTTATAGCTATGCTATTTATTATTACATCATCTCCTGAGAAGTATACCTTCCTAGACTATCAATCAGTAAACATACTGTAGTTCTGCAGAAATTTATTAAGTTTGCCTCCTTTCCTTTTGTGTGAACTTTGTGATTCACACATCTTTGCTTTTTATCTCAGCTATTCCGGGAATTTGCGTTTCCACCCAGTATTTTGCAAAAACAGGTTCTTGCAGCCACTGTGAGGGATTCTCAATTCTCTTTGGCTCCTTGGGCATTTTTTCTTGGTCAATGAAAATCATTTGGTTTTATTGCACTAATGCTTGCATTTCCAGCATTTATATTTCATTGCTATTTTGTACACCACTTTTCTAAATTCCTGTACTTGAGGCTGTTTGCAATCGAAATGCTCAATAAAAGACACACAGCCATCCCATAACTATTTCAAGAATAACTAACCCCCCCCCCCCCGCCCCAATTCATAATTCATTGCACATGTGGTACTAGGGAACAAACAAAGTGCCCCTTCTGCATGAAGCATCACATGGCAACACGGACCTTTCGCACTTTGCTGGGTGTGATGAAGCCCAAGCCCCGTCTCTTGTTGGGGGTCCGTGGGGTGCTACCATACATCATCTCCTCCTCAATCTGGCGGGACTTCTTGAGTTGCTGGAAGAAAAAGGAATAGGGGTGGTTGGTATCCACAGAAGCCCCAGAAGGGGATGGGAAGCAAGTTAGATTAGCCACAAAAAGGGAAGGCAACAAGAAGTCCTTCATGTCTGGCTACAAAACTGGTGGGACGGAAGTCCTCTGCAGGCATCTTCTCTTCAGCCTACCTACCCACTGCCAGAGGGGTACTGATGACTCCTACTCAGGTTGCCCAAGATAACCCAGCAGCTAATTTTAAGCTTCAAATTACTGGGTGGTTCTCGTAGCAGCATGTGTCAGCTTTGGGACCATTGCTTCAAAGTATATCCCCCTCTCCCCTGTACTTCAGACACACAAAGCAAGGCCTCAAACACCCAGTGCGGAAGGTTCAGCTCATCCCCATCCTTTGGAGACCTTGGCCAAGCCACCTGTGATCTGTCACCAGCCAGAGAAGAGAAAAAGGAGTCATTTTTTAGACTAAAGCAGGGAGGGCAAGAGGGTCCTTGTTAAGTGATATGGAGATGGAAGCTGCTCGAGGGCTCTCAGCTGGTTCACTCACTCGCTCCTGCTTTTCCTTCTCCTTCTCCAAATGGTGGAGCTGCCATTGCTCTGCCACGTACTCCATGAAGCGCTGTCCATTCACCAGGAAGGCCTGCTCTTGCTCCTGCTCCCAGAGCTCCACACACCCCTTTAGCTCCTCTTCCAGCTGCAACAAGAGACAACTGGCTTCAGCTAAGCTACACAACCAGGGTGCAAAGCAAACAGCAGGCTGGTTGGCCTTCTGCCTCAGTCCCTCCCAAGGGCAGAAAGGGCCACATGCCTTTGGAAGAGTCTTCTGGAGTTTCGCTCGCAGCTTCTCCTCTTTCAGAAGGTTACCCCCTCTGTTGGTGAAGCGGCTGGGGTCCGTCGCCTTCCTCTGAAAAGGGAGAAGTTGGGAAATGGGCCGTCCTCTTGTGCTTGGGAACCCACCCTAGGCTGGCCCTCAGTGGCTTCCCACCTGGCCCAGCACCAGACATCTGGCCACCTGTGTGACTTGGGCTTCTGGCTGTACCTCAAGCTCCTGGAAGAGGCGCCAGTTCTTCTCCCACTTGTGGATGGATTCAAACAGCTCTTGATGCCTTTCGTAGCACTGCTTTATCCGGGAAACTTCCTCTTCATGCTGCTGCAGCAGCTCTTCAGTGAAGTCATCTGGGAAGGAGGAAAAAAAACACCAGGATGCCCAGTAGAAAGAGGCCACAGCCAATCAATCTATACCCAGCAGCAACAGCTGGGGGGGGGGTCTACTTACTCACCTTCATAGTAGGGGGAGAAGGCTCGCCTCTGCTCATCCCCATAAAAACACTTCTCCCAGTAGTCTGCCAGCTCGGCCCGGGTGGCCTCCACTACATTTCTGATGTTCTGAAACTTCAGCTCTTGCAAGCGATCCACTTCCAGTTGCAGCTAGACAGGGAAGAGCAAAGGGTCAACACACGCCCTGATGGCACTGACCCCCTCTCCCCTCCTGCGTGCACCACAGAACATGAGGGGGGCTCTCTCATGGTGCACAGGGATTCGGAGAAGGCAGAGAAAGGTTTGATACAGCTCCCCTTTGATCCTGAGCCCAACAGCCCAGCACGAAGCACCCCTTCTCCCTGTTGGCTTGGCATAGGGACCACTGCTGCTGGTCCAAGACCTCAGGCCTTTAGTATTCCTTACAGCATCCATGACGGCAGCTTTGGCTCCCACCATGTAGGGGGCAAAGGCTTCCCTTTCCTCCGCAGGCACCTGCAGCCGCTCCCACAGTACCCGAATCCTGGAACGCAGCTCTTGGCACAAGGCTTCCTTCTGAGCTCTCCTGCTCTCGAGCTAGGGACAGAAAGACCAGCCTGAGCCAAACTAAAAGCAGCAGAAGAGATGAGATGTCACATGCAAGGCCCCCCAGATCCTTCACCCAGACCGCACCCTCTGACCTGCTGCAAGAGATCCTTCAGGGCAGCAATGTTGTCCTCCGAGAGACAGAAGGCCTCCTCCTCCTCACACACGACATCTCGCTCAAAGCTGGTGTCTGGGGTGTGCTCCAGCTCCTCCATGCACAGGATGATCTGCCTCTTGGTATCGAGGAACTCCTTCTGCCGGCACTCCTGGAGGAGCAGGACATTTTACACATCAAGCCCCAACCTCAGCACCCCCCCCTTTGCTCATGCACACACAAAGTGTGCCCACCTTTTCGGCTGCTAGTCCTGCTAAGTGGCGCCGGAAGCGGTCCAGCTCCGCCAGGCTGGGCACAGCCTCACTGTCGATGTCATAGGGAGCTGTGCAGAGCAGGTCGCACATCTCCCGGTCTCGCTCCTGCAGCACCTTCAGCTCCTGCTTCCTCTCCCGCTTTTGCTTCAGCATTACTTCCACACGGGTGCGCAGGTCTTTCTCTAGCTGCAGGATGGTGGTCTCCTCGTCCTCCTGCGCGAAAAATAGTCCCCCTGAGCTCAGCAGGTCCACCCTGTAAGAGATGGCATCTGAGCCACATTTGCCAACCCACAGCCTCACCTCAAAAGGAGTCAGTTGCAGCTCCTTGCAGAGGTTCACCAATTCCTTGCGACACACTGCAATGCTCTTCAGGAGACGCTCTTTGAGGTTCTCCTCCTCTGCAATCATCATGTCCAGCAAGCCCTGGTGGCACAAGAGCAGGCAGCATTGAACCCAGAGCAACAAAGGACACTACAGCAGCTGCAGAACCCAGTCAGTTTAATCTAGGAAACCCCCTCCCCTGGTGCTTGCAGCTCCACATCAGTAGAGCATGTCAGAGGCCCCCGCTGATCATTCCCAAGAAAGCCCCATACATGTGGGCTTATTTTTCATGATGATCAGGCAGAAGTGCTTCACCAAAGAGAAACTGTTAGGACGGGGCCAAAATTAAAATTGCCTATATTGTAACATCTTCATACAAATGTGGTACAGCTAAACTTGGACTGTGAGGTTGTTTTGGTTCCTGCATCTTAGAAAAACTGTAGAGCTAGAAAAGATAAAGAAAAGGGCAACCAAAATTATCAAGGTGCTGACGCAACACCTTTGTGAGGAAAGGTTACAACATTTTGAAAAAAGGTGATAAAGGGAAGCATGGTATAGTAGTAGGAAATTACTGTAATAAGAATTTTAAGGTAAATATTCATAAGTGTGCCAAGCAAACAAGGCCACAAGTCTGAAGCAGCACAGGGAAACAGCCTGAAACCAATTTTCACTCCCAAACTGCAAGGAAGGAGGGGGTGAGAAAATTAAAATGATAACCATTTCAAAGGAATGGCCACACATACCAGGAAGGGCAATCAGAGAAGGCATTACCAGGTAAACTGACAGACAGAAGGTAAACAAGGGCACTCAGATTTCTGTTGAAATCTGTTGGAGACTGCCTTCTTCTGTGATGCTTCTGGGGGTGGTCCTGAACCCGTGTGGGCAATTTCAAATTTCTATATAAGGCCAGGCACTCCTTTGTTCTGGGTTCTTCCCTGCTTTCCCTGTGTGTGGGGTAAGCACCCTGTTGCAACAGAACAATAAAGATCAAGTTTACTAGTTGCTTTGCTTCTAAATATTCTCTGGTTGGCGTCTGTTATTTTACTCCTACCCATGGAGAACCTGTGAAGGACTCTACAAGGGCTCTTGTGTACCCTATAAGGGAATAAGAGCAGATTTTGTTTATTACACCGTGTTGGTCTGCCGTAGTCAAAACAAAATAAAAAATTTAAAAAATCCTTCCAGTAGCACCTTAGAGACCAACTAAGATTGTTCTTGGTATGAGTTTTGTGTGCATGCACACTTCTTCAGATACACTGAAACAGAAGTCACCAGACCCTTATATATAGTGAGAGGGTGGGGAGGGGTATGACTCAGAAGGGTGGTGGGAATGGGTGATAGGCTGATAGCTGTGGTAAACCTGTTGACTGTTAACGACTGCAATTGGTCTTATAGGTAGCCAGACAGGTAGCCATTCCAGAAATAACAAACCCAGATGAAGACAAAACTTGGCTGGAAAACAGGGAAATGTAAATATCTCTTTTGTTTCACTTGATGGGTGTTTGGTGGAGGACAAGAGGAGGCAGGGGGCAGGGTCCAGGATGCTCAGATTACTGCCACCAGATCCCCTTTCATGATGTAACAATGATGTTTCTGGGGATGGTCTTGGACTCCAGGGTGGGAAATTTAAATGTCTATATAAGGGCAGGCAGACCTTTGTTCCTTCCCTGCTCTCCTGTGTTTGGGGGGAGTACCCTGTTGCAACAGCTTTAGTAAAGATCAGGCTGCTTTGCTTCTCAATATTCTCTGGTTGGCCTCTGTTATTTTCTCCTACTGATGGAGGATCTTCAAAAGGACTCTTGCATACCCCATAAGGGAATAAGGGCAGATTTTTGTTTATAACATTACACATGGTGTGGAGAAAGCAGACAGTGATTTGCTTCCCTCTCATAACCAAACAGGTCATCCAATGAAGCTAAATGTAGGGAGATTCAAGACAAACAGAAGGAAAACTTGTTCATGCAGCACACAGTTAAAATTGCGGAATTTGCTCCCACAGGAGGCAGTGATTAAAGAATTCCATAAAATATAAGCCTATCAATGGCTACTTATGTCATTATGACTGCATGTTACTTTCAGCAACTATTAGTTAACCCTCCAGTGTTGGGTGCACTAAGCCTTTGAATACCAGTTGCTGGGGAGCAGGGGCAGGCAACAGACTGTTCATTCCTTGGTATCTCCAGGTAGGGCTGGGAAAGCTGAAACCTTGAAGAGTTGTTGCCAGTGAATAATACTGAGCTAGATGGACCAAAGTACTAAGGCACTTTCCTGTGTTCTGTTGCATGACAAGATGGGCTTTTGGTCTAATCCAGTCACAGGACTCATCTTACAGGTCTTGACCTTGAACCGTGAGGCCAGGTGAGTCTCCTCTATTCTCTGTTCCCCCCACCCAGACTGCTTAATGATTTTTACACCTGTAGCAATTGTAATGCTCTATTGTCGGTTTATTCTGCTCTGAGATGAAGGGTGGTATATAAAGCAAACAACAAACAAACAAACAAACAAACAAACAAACAGATAGCAATACAACACAAATGAAACAAGCAATTAAATTATGGTTAAAAATCGATATGAACAGTTAAAGTGGGCATGCCACAGTGACCTGAATGAAGAGCCTCAGACCAGCTTGGGAGCCCCTGCTCCAGAACAGCATTTTGCAATTTTCGGTATCCAGATATTGTTGGACCTACAGCTGCCATCGGCCTCTCTGACCACTAGCTAAGCTAACTGGGGGAGGGTGGAAGTTGTAGCCCAGCAGCACCTGGTTGAGCAGTGCAATGGGGAACAGGGATGGCGTGCCTCATTTAGTCACTTGAGGCGAAATGGAAAATGCCACCCTGCCCTGCTGCCTCCAGCTGCAGCGCCCCGCCCTGCCACCCTGGGGGCTCTGAGGCAGCCTCACCCTGCCTAATATCTATGCCAGCCCTGGTAGGAAAGGACCATGTCAGGCTGCGAGAAGACCCTGTCTGAAACCCTGGACAGCCATTGCTGCCAGTCAGTGCAGCCAACGCTGGGGAAGATGGGCCACTGCTCTAAGTCAGCCTAAGGCATCCCATGGCCTCGCACTTGCTCAGCTGGCAAAATCCCTCGGCCCTGCTCACCTTGACGTGCTTCTTCACCACTTCGGTGCGCTGCAGGCGCTGGTCCTCGGGGATGCCGATTTCCTCCCAGATGTCGCGCAGCTGGAACAGCGCCTGGTTCAGGCAAGCCACCGACTCGCTGGCCAAAACCTCGCTGCGAGAGAGGGAAGGTAGTCCGTCAGGGGCGGGGGAAGGAACCCTCCCCATGACCGACCAGACACCTGGGAAGACAGCGACGCTCCGGGGCAGAGGCCGCCCCTGGCCAGCCTGGCTCGCAGCGAGGCGACTGCGGAGTTACACCGGACGGGCAGCCGCCTGCGAACCAGAGAGCGCCCTCTACTTCGTCCTCCAAATGCCCACCTCTTCCTCATGGCCGCGGGTATCCGCCAAGGCCAGCCAGCCCACTTCTCTCCCTCTTGCTATCTTCCTCGCTGTTGCTCCCACCGCCGCGGATTATTCGGCTCCGCGTCGCACAACTCCGCTAGCCGTTGCGCCTCCGCCTAGGATTCAAACTCTACCCCACCGCCTCCTGATTGGCTCCCGTATAAGGCGCTGCCACGCCCCCAACTGCCAGACGGACGACACCTTGCTGGCGTTTATTCCGTCCGAACGTTCGTTCTGCCCAATGAGAGGGAAGCGCTGTTTTCACTGTAGCCTATCGGAGAGTAGCAAACGTAGAAGGAAGGAACGTAACAGTCGCCCAGGTCCGGTGCTTGGCGCGAGGCGAATGTCAATGCGTCAAGCAACTCCTCTGACGTAACGCCGCTGAGGAGGAGGAGCCTGCCCGGTCCTGCGGAGCATTGGATTGGAGTGGGAACCCGCCGCCGGCTTTTCCAGCCCCTGCTTTAAAAGTAGGGTGGGGGCCGGACGGAACGCGTCTCCCCTCTGCAAAATTAGGCCGGGGATTCCCCGGAATGCGCACTGATTTTGCTGGAGGGGAGGGACGAGGTGCCACCCACCCATCCCCTGGTCTCTGCCCAGGCCAGGGGGAGGGGAGGAAAACGGCAACGGCCAGGCGATTGCAGCCAGCACGGAGGGAGCAGTTGCCATAGCCCCAGGACCCCTTTCGTGGGCCATGGAGGCAAATGGGGCGCTGCTCCACATCCTCAGGCTACTCCCCACCTGCCTGCCTCCTTCCTGACGACCAGAGGGTGGTTCTAGCCCAGGCTTCCTCAACCTCGGCCCTCCAGATTTTTTGAACTACAATTCCCATCATCCCTGACCACTGGTCCTGCTAGCTAGGGATCATGGGAGTTGTATGCCAAAAACATCTGCAGGGCCCGAGGTTAAGGAAGCCTGTTCTAGCCTGTCAGTCCTAGAGTGCCAGTGTGCTTTAGTGGTTAGAGGTTAAGTCTCCGCTCAGCCATGGAGCTCACTAGGTGATCTCGGACTGCTCCACCCATTCTGTGACTGCTCTCAATTAATCTACCTCACAGGGTTGTTCTGAGGGTAAAATGGAGAAGCTGGTAGAACCACACGCACTGTCTTGATATCATTGGGGGAAGAAAGATGGGATAGAAATGTAACCAATAAAATAAAAATTGGCTCTGGTTCCACCTACTTGGTCTTCCTGCCAGTGCCAGTGGGCACCAACCACCAGCTTTTTGCATTGCCCAGCATTCTTGACAAAGGCACTCTTTCCCCTTCAGGGGGTCTTGAGTGCTTCTCCACAAGGCTGTGCATCTCTTCTGCCCAAAGGACCAAAGTCTATGCTGTGCTGTGCTGTTCCTCCCAAAAATGGTGTGACTTTCACTCCTGTTTGCTTGCACAGCGGGTGGCAGGCACTACCACCATTGCCATAGGAAGGGGGTGCTAGAGTGCCATTGCTGTGTATGTCAAAGGGGGAAGATGGTCCTGGGGCTGCCACCCTCCATGGGGTGTCATGACTGGCAGCTGATGCTTGGTGTGCACTGCCAGTCTTGCTGCCCTTTGTGTTTTCGGTGCATTTCCTTCTGAGGGTTGTGTTTCTTCCGCCTGAGTCCCCCACCCCCATGACTATAGGATCTGGCGGCCAGCCATTCTTTCCACTCCTTGCTGTAGCTTGTGCATTGGATTACTCACCTTCCTTCCCAAGGGAAAAATATCCACACCTTGTCTGAGTAGGCAGCTTCTCCTGCAGCAAAGAGAGTTGAGAAAGCAAGCAGAAAGAGGAAAGTGCTGCTGTGTGTTTCCCAGAAGCAGAAAGCATTTTTTGACAGGGCTGGGCTCTCATACCGTCCTAGGGTCTCATTTGGTCAAAGGTCTGAAAAGGCCTATGACTCTTATCTTCCGCAATACACCAGCAGACATGAGCTTTCTTTGCACCATTATGCACAGTTGTTTCTTAGTCACAGTTTCTCTTATCCCTTCTGCCTCTTCTAAACAGTATGTTAGGGGGTGTAATAAGAATATTAAGGTCTTATATATATAATAACTGTTCATCGGTGTACCAAGCAGACACATATATATATAAGTGTATGGGCCACATGTGTGAATCAGCACAGGAAAACAGCCCTGAAACCATTTTTCACTCCCAAACTGACAAAGTGTTTCTCTGCAAGGAAGGAGGGGGTGAGGGAACCTTCCCATTGTCTCAGGAATTAAAGTGATTACCCTCTTAAAGCAATAGCCTGACATACCAGGAAGGGCAATCAGAGAAGGCATTATCAGGTAGCCTGGCAGGTGGAGGAAAACAAACTTATCAGATTTCTCAAAACAAAATAAACTAAAAAATTCCTTCCAGTAGCACCTTAGAGACCAACTACCGTAAGTTTGTTCTTGGTATGAGCTTTCGTGTGCATGCACACTTCTTCAGGTACATCTGAAGTGTGCATGCACATGAAAACTCATACCAAGAACAAACTTAGTTGGTCTCTAAGGCGCTACTGGAAGGAATTTTTTAGTTTATTTTGTTTTGACTATGGCAGACCAACACGGCTACCTACCTGTTAACAGATTTCTGTTATAGACCGCCCTTTTCTATGACGTAGGTATGATGCTTCTGGGGGTGGTCTTGGACTCCAGGGTGGGAAATTTCAGGCTTACTAGCTGCTTTGCTTCTCAGTATACTCTGGTTGGCCTCTGTTATTTACTCCTACCAATGGAGAACCAACAAAGGACTCTACAAAGGCTCTTGTGAACCCCATAAGGGAATCAGGGCAGATTTTTGTTTATAACGGGGGGGGGGTCCTCTTTTTCCTCCTCTTTTTATTATTACCTATCCTTCACCCTGAGGTCCCAGCATAGGTTACAGCATTAATATTAAAAAAATATATACAAAACAACTTACAACCATAAAATTAAGGTGGACCCCAAAAACACACCTCAAATGTCAAAAGCTAGGACAAAGAAGTGCATCTTCAGCATTATCCAAAGAAGGCACTGGATGCACCGCAGTAGGGAGTTCTACAGCTTAGGGACTGTTGCAGAGAAGGCCCTCTTCTGGGCTGCCCCCCCCCTTTGACAGTGGAGGAACTACCAAGAGGGCCCCCACTGCCCCCGAGACGGTCTGTAGGAAAGGTGGAATTTCATATATTTGGGAACCTCCCTTCTCTGTTGCTTTTTCACTCTTATGCTTTCATGTCTTGATCTATTTCAGGCTTCCTCAAACTCTGCCCTCCAGATGTTTTTGGCCTACAACTTCCATGATCCCTAGCTAGCAGGACCAGTGGTCAGGGATGATGGGAATTGTCGTCTCAAAACACCTGGAGGGCTGAGTTTGAGGAAGCTAGATCTATTTTATATGGAGTTTTTATTTTTATGTATTCCTTAGCCCCAACACTTATACTAAAAAACAGCATATAAAACCTTAGTAATAAATTTAAATATTTGTGTAGAGTTGTCATTTTGGCAACTGCAGCTCAGTTTTCTTTTGGATCTTGCACAGACCCTGAGGCTGAAAAAGGATCGTATTTGTTGAGGGGAGAGGGTCTGCAATGACTTCCTCTTCTCTCCTGTGTGCTGAGGCAGTCTCCTTGGGGGCCAGGGCCCTTCCCTGCTCCCACTTCAAAGCTGGCTTTGTGCCACTTCCCTACAGCTACAGCAGCCTGCCTTCCCTCTCCCCCCCCCCCACTCCTGCTTCTTGGTTGGCTTCACTGATCTGCTGGCAGAAGCTCCAAAGCACCTCAAACTGGGTAGTCAATGACAAAAGAAGCAGTTTCCCTGCCAGCCCACTTCCCCCATATTGACATGGAGGGAGAAAGAAGAACGAGCAGGGGCTCAGACCAGTTACCAGACACATCTTTATTGCACTGCTAAAACTGGCAGGAGGAGTCACATTTGCAGGTGACCACCTCTCCCTGCATACTCCCAGTGCCATGGCAGGCCAGGAGAAGTCGCAGTGGAAGGGGCAGTGGAAGGCCAAGTGTCTCCAGGGTAGGTGAAGGAAAGGCCCTCTCACTGGATAGGAGGCAGCCCGAAGTTCAAAGCATTGGACAGTCAAGCTCCTGAAAGAACAGCCCGTTGCCTGCCATGGGCGGGCTGAGCAAGAAGGAAGAGACATCCAAACCCAGATTTCTTGCTGGGTAGAGAAACAACTCTCCAGCTGCCGGCCTACAGGAAGCAGTGGGGATACTTTCCAGGTAGCATTGCTGCAATATCCGAGGGCTGCCACAGCTGCTTGAAGTATGCCCATCGCCCATGCCTTGCTGCAGAAGCTCTCATGCCCTTGTCTCTATCATTGATTCCAGCAGCCGGGCACTGTTGGTGATGGCTGTCGTCAGGAAGATGAACCTGATCCCTGCAAAAAGGGGAGCCAGAGAGTGAAATCGCAAAAGGCAAACACAGGCTGCCTGGAGTCTGGTGAGAACAAAAGCCTCCACTGGCTTGCTCTAAGAGAGGCAAAAACAGCCAAATTCAAAGCCTTGAAAATACGTTAATTTAGGGAGCTTGCATGTGTTTGCTTATCTGCACAATTTATTAAGCAATATATTACAAGGAGCTACACAGAGAGGCCTCTCTGGCTTCTGATCCCTTTTTCAAACTTCATAAGGGCTAGATTCTTGCTTTCCTCTTACATTTAAAATAGTATTTAAAAAGATGTATTAATGCAAACAAACAGTTGTCTGGGATCATAAACCAGGGCAGGCCCACTGCCAGTTCCCAAGCCGCCGCTGCCTCTGGCTCAGGGATTGCTTTTACCTCTTTCTCTGCCAAGGAAGCGAAGAGCTGAGATCTCAGAGAAGGTGCAGCCACCTAAGAAGACAGCCAGAACGATGCGCTGGGAGTCCCAGGCAGGATTCTCCTCTGCAGTGGTATCTGCAAGGAGAACAGAGGAGGATGCAGCCAGTCTCCCTCGGTTTAATTCCAAGGAAATGCTTAAGCTCCGGGCAGGCATGAACACACAACTGAAGCAGGTGTGTGTGTGTGTGTGTGTGTGTTATATATCAGGGAGGGCTGGGGGAAAAACTCTGCCTCAATCCCCAGAGAGCTGCTGTCAGTCAGTGTCCTAGATTGTATGAAGCACCTTCCTCACTTCAAGCTCTGGTGCTTGATAATGTTGTGTTTTACAAAAATGTGTTAACCACCTTGATTAGTTTTTCCAAAAAGTCAAGAAGGCATGCTGCATTTTAAAAATTTTTTAGAGTATAATGTCTAACCACCATTCCAGAGATACAACAGAGGGAACGTACACAGCTTCCTGTATTGCTCAGGCTATGGCGAATCCCCATGCCACTCCACGCCTTGAGGACATATATTATCACACGTGGGCGAAATGATAACGAGAATACCCCACGGGGTGAAAGAGCATCAACAGAGCATGTTGGTGCTGCCCACTCTTTGCTCCCAGCCACTGACCTGCAACAGAAAATTCATTTCCCCCAAGGAGCCGCACCACCTCCTCCAGGCCCAGCCAGCTCTTGCGCTCCAGTACCTGCATGAGGCAGCCAAGATGGCAGCAGAGTCAGCAGAAACCACAATAAGGGACATGGGCACTGGGGCCTCTCTTGGGAGGCTGGTCAGGGCCACAAGGGAAGAGGGGGGATCTGGTTTGCACCTGCTCTATCAACTTGCAGCTCAGGGGGATGTAGGCACCGCTGAAGACGTACGCCATGTCCCGGGGCACTTTCAGGTTGTATTCGCCATCCACACGGGGGATCTGGAGCAAGCGGAGAGATTTGTCTAAACAGGATGCCTGCTGCCCTACACCGTCCTCACGGCTCCATCCACCCCCCAATGGCACTCACTAGTCCCAGCTTCTTGCTGATGCCTCGGAAATTACTCTTCCTGGCCAGTGAGTTGAAGGCATCTGAGAGCTTCCCTGGAAGAGGAGGGCAAAAGGAAGCAGGTCATTGGGGCCAACAAGGTCTCAAGGAGCACTAAGCTCTTGTCTGCTCTGCTGAGGAGCTGCTGCTTCCTGGCTCATCAGGATGCCCCTCCACAGGCCACACAGAGGCTCCAAAGGGAAACTGCTGCTGCAGGATGCTGTACCTGCCGCTCTGTCTGTCACCAGCTTGCTGACTTTGTTCTCCACGGCTGTCAGGGTCTCCCCTGGCACCTGCTCTGTCAGGAGCCCCAGGTGCTTCAGGTTATGGAAGGTCAGCAGGTGCTCTGGTCCATAGCTCTAGCAGGGAAGGGTGGGGGGAGATGAGCATCAGAGCAGAGGCATTGCTGAGGATGCTCTGTCCCAAGAAGAGGAGGACCGCAGGGAATCACAACAAAGGGGAGCATGAGGCCAGCAGGACCAGCACCAGCCAGGAGGAACTGCACAGCTACAGAGGCTCAGGAAAGCCATTTTCCCTCTCCTCCTGTCCAAAGGAGAGCTGCTCCCTTCCCGCCTCACCTGGAGGTACTGGGTTTTCAGGGAACGATAGTCCTTGGGGGCGAACCCTGGAGCAACCAGAAGAAAGGAGAGGTGAATGCGCTGCAGCACACCCCTGCATGCTCCCATGGCTCCCCTCCTGCAGCAGAGCACCCACCGTTCTCTGTGATGGACAGCAGGCACAGCATGCGCAGACTCTCAAGGGGGGAGACCTGCAAGGAGGGAGAGAGAAATTTCAACTTTTTGTACAATTATATCTTCTGAAAAGCTAACCATGTACTAGTGGGGGCTATGTTACTGAATAACAGTGAACTGAAGCCCTTCCTTTTAGGGGAGTGGATTTCTGCTTCTGATTACATGGTCTGGTGAACCCGGATGCCAAATTGAGGTCAGTGCTTGCATTTTCTCCCCACCCCGGGCCTCTCCCTTACCTGTCGGTCAATGTGCTCTTCAATGAAGCTGATGCTGTTGCGGATGTCAAACCCTTCCAGGAGGGCTGCAAAGGCAAGCAGGGTGGGGGGCAGGGAGAGCAGAATCAGCCCATTCTTTCTAACTCTACTAGAGAGTTTCAGTATGCTCCCCCTCCCCTCAAAAAAATCCCTTTGCTTCCCAGCAACATATCTTGCAACAGCCATGCTCAGAGGTGCTTGTAAACCTTCTGGGTTAGAAAGCATAAACTGTTCCATAAGAATCCACCAACTGAGGCTGAGAACTCTCTCAACTGTATCGGTTTTGAAACAGAAAGGAGCCCTGATATTGGCAAGCATGGGGGTTCCCTCTCCCGGTCACCCCATTGTGTCTCTCTCTTGTCTTCCATTCTAACTCCCCAAATTCAGCACCTGACTATTATCATCAAGTTCAACCGCGATAGGTCTTCAACTGCAATAGATAAATTCTTGATTGTTTAGTGGTCCAAATCTTGGGTGTAGCAGGCATGGGATTTCAGTTGGGAGAGAAATAGCAACAAGAACATCTAAGGCACTGAGAGTTTTTGGTTTTTTTCCAAAACTCAGGAAGCAGTGAGATATTCTAGAAGCCCGAAAAGATGTAAAACCAGCTTCCTGGCTTCTTCAGTGATCCAGATGCCATTTGTCAGAGGCATCAACAGCTACTGAGCACCTGGATTTTTACATGCCTAAAAATGAGGCTCGTAGGGCTCAGGAAGCTAGATTGAGGGGGAAAGGTCAGGATCTCACCATGCTCTGTCTTCAGCAGCTCCTGGAAATCTTGCTTGGTTTTTTTCTTCATGATGGACTCGCATGCACCAATATCTGCAGGCACAAAGAAGACTCTTGAACTAGGGCGGCACTAATCAAGGGCACTGACCCAGAGGAAAAGACAAATCACAAGCTGTTGCTGTCAGGGGATGGAGTTTACAGCACTGCAGGGGTGCACAGCACTCTTCCCACCCTCTCTCCTTGTGCCACTTCAACCCCATTGTTCTTCTGCTCTCCATGAGCAAAAGGCAGCATGTGGCTCATGGGGTA
Source organism: Lacerta agilis (assembly GCF_009819535.1). Lineage (NCBI taxonomy): Eukaryota > Metazoa > Chordata > Lepidosauria > Squamata > Lacertidae > Lacerta > Lacerta agilis. The sequence continues at coordinate 26,802,984 of NC_046324.1, read as the reverse complement.
CAGGTTCCCCACACTAGAACGAGGCTACCGGGCCAGGTCTGTAGAAGGAAGTCAGTGATGACACTCTGTTGCTCCTAGCTGATCCAACCCCCATTTGATGCTGTTGCCCTAGGAGAGAGAGAAGGAGACCTACGGAGACTCAGCAGGCGATGCTCTTGCTTCAAGCCTTTCAGCTCCTGGGAAACAAAGTTCTTCATCTGCTTGATGTCCATCCCTCGCCGTCGCTGCAAAGGGAGAATACTTCTTGCATCCTGAGGCTTCCAGGAATCTTACCCACCCTCCACTGCCCCTCTCCGCTTATCCCACTCACGTCATACTGCGCCTGCAGGTTTCGGGCCTTCTGGCTCAGGAAACCGAAGACGCTGGAGAAGTGCTCATTGCGGATCTGGCTGAAGACCTGCGGGGAGAGGCAAGTAGGGTGGCCAGACAGCACCCAGCTCCCCCCACCCTCATTTAGGCCAACCCTCAGCTCACAGCACGAGTTCTCCCACCACTCACCCCCACAACAGGGCAGCACCTTCTGCTGCTATCGAGAGGCCTTAAATTCCCTGACCAAGCCTGCCTTCAGGAGGAGAAGAGAAGGCAGACACTCACCTTGTCCTGAGCATTTAGCAGGACTTTGATGCTCCGATCGGAGGAGGTGACATCTGGGCCAAAGTCAACGCTCCCTGCAGAAAGTGAATTCACCAGGGTGCTCACTTGACAGGACACCTGGCCTGTGAGCAGCCTCTGCCCCCAAGTGTCAGCTGATCAATGACTGTTCTGGGAGGCAGGCAGGCCCTCCTGACCTCTGGAGAGGTAGCAGGTGGGGAAGCAGCCCCCCACCCCCACCCCCAGGAATGGAAACTTACCACACTTGATGCGGAAGGTATCATCCACCAGGCCTTCGTACACAACTTGGGAACAAAGGGCTGTGACATAATCCACGTCTGAAAAGAGCCAGGAGAGGGATGGGATGGGCAGGTGGCAGGAAAGAGTATCAGAACAGAAGAGGACACCTCCTGAGAGGACTAACAGAACCTATTTCTCATGCCCTTACCTCTGTCCATGAGGAATATGTGACCAATCTCTGGCTTCCGGCCCACACTGTCAACTTCGCTTTCCTCCACCACTTCTCGCCAGAGTTCATGGACCATCTAGGAGAAGATCAGACCGTGCTCGTCAGCCCAACCAGTGTAGCGGGGAGGGGGCCCCTTCAAGGAGGCAGGAATCCTGCCTCCAACTCCAACAGCCCCATTTAAGTGACTTGGCAGAATCCAGCTGCTTACTTGTCCTGCACTAACTTTGCTACCCACTATGATATGATGCTAAGGTTTCACCAATGTGGAGGAAAGCTCTTGGAAACATCTGTATTCAGAGCTCTTTCTGCTATATACTCAATACATGCCCACCCCATCCTAACCAGAGACTTTCTGCTCTCTGGACCAGGCCCCTCTCACATCCATCCAGTTGATCCTCCTGTACCAACAAGGTACCTTAGCACACCGGCCAATTCCGTAGGTCCTGCTGAATGGTCCATAGAGAGAGTTCATCAGCTGCAAGGCCTGGGCCACGGTGCTGATCCAGCGCTGGTCTCCTTCCTACTGGGGCACAAGAGAAGGAAGCTGTGATTGACCCAAGAGGCTGGAAATGGAAGTTGTGCCTAAAATTATTGAACTGGTACTTGCTGTGTGACACTGAGGCAAAAAAGGGGGCAGGAGGGCAGTGTGAATAGATAGGGACATTGCAGGAGTCAATACTGACCAGGAAATAGTCACGGAAGAATTCTGGAAGCTCCATGCTGATGATGTCATCGTCCAAAGGGAGTAAGTAGAAGGACCACTCGTCCCAGGTCACGTCTGCCGAGGAACCAGGACAACACAAGGGGGGGTTTGCCTTTGACCCACGATACAACCTTCCCACTGCCTTAAATTAGGATCAAAATACCTTAAAAGATGAAAAACTAACCACAAATTAATACAACACAGATCAATCCCATACACGGAACAATGAACACTGGCATATGCAGTCTTATGCCGTTTAACTGGAAGTTAGCCTTATGAAACACAGTGCGTCTTACTTTTGAGTAAGCATGAATAGGACAGCATTGCTCAAAGTTTCTGAGCTTGGGGAAGGGGATGCCAGGGAGCCAATCACCAGCTGAACTGCTGCTCGCCTCGAGTACAGCCCCCTCCCCACCCCCTGACTTTGATCCTGGTGTCCTGCCAAGCAAGACATCTGTTCTCCATCTCTGAAACTCACCCCCATAGATCCCCTCTTCTTCCAGCACCATCTCACACGTGTAGAACTGGAAAGGGTTGGAGAAGACAATCAGCATCAGTCAGCCTTGGGAACAAGCAGTCTGAGTGTCCCTAGAACCCCCTTCTACTGAGAAAAATTGAAGAGACTCCTCCAAGGGCAGAGGAAGGTGTTTTACAGGCACAACCAACTTTAGCCTCTAAACTGTTGCAGAGAGTAAAATTGGCAGTACCTAAATTGAAATATGTTAAGCTCAACCAAATGTCTGGGGGCTTGGGAGATAAAAGAGACCCCCCAAAAAATCTACACCCATATACCACCTACTGCCCACACTACACAGGAAGCTGCCTTATAACAGATCAGAACATTGGTTCATCTAGCTCAGAATTGCCCACAAATCAATGCATCTTAGAGCTGGGCAGCCCAGGCAGCAGCCACAGCCCAGACTCGGAAATGCCACCTAGCCAGAGGGACCAGCCAGCCAGCCAGCAGCACTTCAGAAGGCCCACACATCACATCATTGCTGAGCTAACACCTGGACTACTTGCAAGCTAAGTCCCAAGAAACCCGACCCTACAACTCCCGGCTACAAGAGACTTGCCTTCTGAGGACTGAAGATAATCTTGTACTTGCGGGTCCGGCCAGCTGCCTTATCGGCGTTTACTATGTCTAGAAAAAAAAAATGAGTCAAGGAGCAGGCGAGGCTGGCCAAGCCCTTCCCAGGCAGTCCAGCAAAAGGCTGTCCACATTTTTTAATTTAGAACATTTTTAATTTAATCTCAAGGCAGCTTTGCAACAGATTGTAATAATACAGAACACCCCAGGAACTTGCACAAAGACCCCTTAGTCCCATAAACTGTTGAGATAGATGCAGGTAGGCAGACTGCCAAAAACCAGGAGAAGAGACAGGCTGAAACCCACTCCCCAATTACCCATCATCCCTCCTGAATTCTGGTAGCAGCCTGAAACATCATCATAGGCAGGGTAGATAAGACTTCTGCTCTGACCTAGTCATGAGACCCTTGTTCCACAATTCCTCAGGTCACTGCTACAATCAGACCACTACACGGTTCATAGCCCTTTCAGAGGTGCTCCGCACAGACTGTCCATACTGGGACCTCTTGCTAAGCCTGGGCTAGGAAGCAGCCTTATACTGAGTCAGACCCTTGGTCCATTTAGTTCAGTATTTCTACACTGACTGTCAGCAATTCTCCAAGGTTTGAGGCAGGGAGACATTCCCAGCCCTACCGGGAGATTGAACCTGGAACGTTTGGCATGTAAAGCAGATCTATCACTGACAACTGCCATTACTGCTCCTCCCTCAGGCCAGCACATGCAAAACACCAACTCACCTGCCACGTACTTCATGTTCCTGATCCGTGGCCGCACCAAAAAGCACAATCTTGGAAGAAAGAAACAAAACAGACAACGTGAAAGGAATAGTCTTGGAAACAGCTCTGCTCTGTCTGCCTGTGGGTGACCTTGTCCCATGGCTCAGGGATGGAGAAGCACTGCCTTTCCCTGGCAAGCAGAAAAAGAGGCAGGCAGGCAACCCCATGCAGCAGGCTCAGTCAGCACTGGCCTCCTGCCACTCACTTACTGATCACTGGTACTGTGGGCTGGTTTATTCTCCACTTTGTAAAGTTTGTCCACTTCATGTTGCTGCAAATAGAGATGGAAGCAGAGAGTGATCAGCGCCACATCTTGCACAGCACCCCTGCTTCCTGAGGGTGGTGGTGGGGATGACTCCCTTTTCTTCTTTCCCCATTTCCTCTTACTTATGCAGCAACGAAATTGGACAGAAGTTGCCAGTAGGCACAGCTCAAGTGGGATCCTCCAAGTTCAATTCCTCATCCCAGCATCCTCATGTCAGTCTCCCCGCCCCTTGCCTTTTTCTCCTAGATGAGATGTGCCTTCAGCAGCTATCTTAAAGCCCGGGCAGTCACAACATGGGAAGTCTCCCCACCGCTGTCCGTACTACACCCCTAAACGGGGGCGGGAATGTGAAGCTGCACCTGCCGAATTTCTGCCTGCCTGAAGGAGCAGGAAGAGGGAGCAAGCGGGGAGCTCCTCGCGCACCTTGAGGATGGAGACGTTGGCGATGCGATCGAGGGGACTCATCAGGTCGGCCTCGATGAACAGATCTTTCTTGCCGGGGAGCTGCAGGGAGAGGGAGAAAAAGGCGAAGCGTCATTGCCAGGCAAGGGCCGAGGGGAGCAGCTTTCGCCTTCGTCCCGGTACCCGCCCATCCCACCTGCTCCAGCAAGTAGACCAGCTGGTCCCGCGCGAGGCGCTTCAGAAGGCTGAAGTCCGGCAGCTCCGGGGCGTCGCGGTGGCCGGGGGATGCCATGGCTGGCAGGGTAGGACGTCACCCTTCCTTCCCGGAACCCTTCGCAGCGAATGCTGTTGTTGCCGGGACAGCCCGGAAGTGGACCTGCTGCCATGACAACGCGGCCCAGCCGCCTTCCGTTCGTACCCCCGTCCGCTCTTGTTATTGTTCCGACTCCCCCATTTCCTCGTTGAGGTGGTGGGGAAGCTTCTCATTGGCTGTCCGATGATGCTGGGAGGGCAGAGCCAACAGCGGCTGCATTAGTTTCCCTGCTAAAAGGGAACACTACTTGCCTCCCTCGCAGCAGGCTGCTTCGGTGCATACTGCCCCATCCCCGGGGGAGGGGGGCTGGCCCCCCAAACCCAGCCAGCTCTCTTCCTAGGCGAGCATTTGCCTCTCGGATATCTCTCCCCTCCTTTGTCCCAAAGCAAACTGTGACCACCCTTGGGGCAGTTGCCTTTTCCAACGTTGCCAGAGCAGCCACTTCATTTTGTTTTGGTGATTTATACCAGGGGCAGCACACCCACCCACCCCATCCTTGAAGCTGGAAACCCTCCCTCTACCCCTCAAATAGGCAGGGAATCAACCCACCTCCTTGCAAGTTTTCAAGACTGATGCCAATGCAGAGTCACAAATTGCTCAAGGCTTTTATTGAGAACCACTCTCAACATACATGCTTTCGCTATCCAGCCAAGCAAGGTGGGTGGATGAGATGAGCAAAGTGATCTTCTGCAGATGCCCGTAATGATGCTGTGGTTGAAATGCAGGTGCCGGAAAGTTCTTTGTAGTCCTGCCCTCCAAAGGTGCTGCAATAGCCAGGCCACATGGGAAAAGGAGTAGGCCAAGTCGTACCCTTAGGTTGCCTTCCTCTTTATTTGCAGGGACTGGGGGCGGGGGGGGGGGGGAGAGAAGGAAGTGAGCTACTTTCATCCTCTCCCCTTGTATGCCATAATGTCTACACATGTTCCAGAGGATGGAAAAGGCATCTGGTGAGGTTGCCTTGTTTCCAGCATACTTTCAGAGTATTCCAAATATATGTAGAGGGCATCACTTTACAATGAGTGTACCTAGTGGGCAGTGCAGAAACCCTGGGGCAGGATAGGAGTAAGTGGGACCGAAGACAAATTGGCGAAAGTCTTCTCCATTTTTTACGTAGTAGCTCAACAAGGTTTGTTGCCTGCTTTCCCTTCCAGCGGATTTGGCTGCAGCTTAGCCATGTCACTCAGGTAGCCCTCTGGCTTTAAACAGCAGCCACAATTTTTCCTCCAACACCGGGCTTGTCCCGCACAAGCCCGTCACTACCTTCGAAGCCCAGTGGAAGTACTCCTGGACTCGCTTCTCGGACCAGCCTGGCCAAAGAGAGACAAACCCACAAGTCAGAAATTCACATATGCATCCATACACAAGACTGACTACTGCTTTGCCATACACTGTGACAGCTGGACTTGCTTTGCTACTTTGAGGAGGGGATCAGAGCCGCTCAAGAAGTGGGGTGGAGACTGTGTGATCTCCCTGACCTATTCCAAAACAGCATTGATGTCTACTAGCTAAGCCTGTTCTCATAGGTGCTTTACTCTTCAGTTGACAGCAATGCTCACCAGAGACTAATTTGGGAAAAGCTACATGGCTTTGATATTTGAACTCATTTTTCTGTGTGGCCAGAACTGTGTGCAGCATAGGAAGGTTTTGTATTATGTTTTGTCCAAGCTCAATATTTTAAAATGCTGTACTACCGGTATATTGGATCCTGCCCCCACCAGATTATAGATATAGAGCAGAAGTCTTAATAAATTAGTTATTGAGCTCCTGTTCTGTAACAGAGAGAAGGACAGCAAGGACCCTGCCATCCCATGCCAGCTACTCCCCCTCCTTTCAGAAGGGCTACCCAGGGTGGCTGGCCAGAGACGGACCTTGGGGTGTGCAACGGTTGAGATCTCGCAGGTTGTACAGCTTGTCTGCCAGTTTCACCAACTTGGCCTCTCGGCTGCTCTGAGCAGCTTGTTCAATCTGCAGCCGCTTGCGCTCCTTCTTGCCCAAAGTCTTGTCATCCGTCACTTCCTGCACAATTCGCCTTACTTCCTCCCCGAAGTGCTCCTCAATCTCTGAGAAGGTGGTGTCTGTGTCTTCAACAGTGTCATGGAGGAGAGCAGCCTGGAAATAGGAGGTTCTTGATGGTCAGTTTCTAATGGACTTTGATCCCCAACACCCTGCCCTCTTCTTTGAAGTGCTTCTCTGCATGAATGCAAGGCCATTCACACATGTTTAATGGCACACTTAATATTTTTCCAGGCTAAACCTTGCCAGGCTGTGCTTGAAAGTTTTAAACTAGGACAGGGAAAATATCAGCGAGGGAGAGGGGGTGCCCTTACCTGGAGTATTGCAATTTCCGTTATTCCAGCTTCCTGTGCCAGTATCTGGGCTACACCTGTGGGGGGTGTTAGACAGAGGGGCAGTACTTAAGCTTCTAAAAGGAATAATAGAATTGTAGAAATGGAAGAGATCCCGAGGGCCATCTAGTCCAACCCCCTGCAATGCAGGAATCTCAACTAATGCATCCACGACAGATGACAAGCTGGAAGTGAAGCCCCCGTCCCCACTGCATTGCGCAAGAGAGCACACACTGCACATGCTCAGGAGACTGCTCACCTATGGGGTGGTTGATGTACGGCGTGCCTTCCGGGTCTTTTCGCCGCTGCGCCGCGTGCTTCCGGGCCGCGAAGTCGGCGGCGTCCAGCAGGCGCACCGCGTCCGGGGCACTCATGGCCACCCTCCCCAGATGCAAAGCGCAGGCGGCCTAATGCCAAAGAGCACGCGGGGCGGGCAGGCGCTCCGGTAGCCCTTTTGCAAAGGCGATGGAGGGACGGCGGCGGGCTGGTTTGGCTGGGAAGGGAAAGGGCTGCCAACGGCATGGAAAGGCCCCTTCCGGGTTCTTTTACGGCCGTCCCCTCCGCAGGGGTGGAAATGAGACGCAGAGGAAACAGTGGCATCAGCTGGACAACTGATCTCCCCCACGGCTTTCAACCAAATGGTTGCAGCCAGGAAAGGACTATTAAATCCAAATACTGTACGTACTTCGACATAGGCAGGGAAATCCAAGCATAGTTGTTTTAAAAGGGGCGTGCGGGTTTGTGCAAACTTGACTGCAGCAGCACGCGGCCATTTTTGCAATTAAGATCAGCCCCAACTGCTCCCCTATCTTCAAGCAGCTCTGTTTCTCTATGCACCTGGGAAATGAGCTGGGAAGGGTAGCATTGAGGATAAATCACCCTACTCTCCGTGTTGCTATTGCAATTCAAGTACACAAATTAAACCAGAATTTCCATTCTACAAAATCACCATCATATATACTTAAGAGCCTCAAGGTTGTTAAATGTGGCTTTAAAATGCTGCGGTGGACCATAACCACTGTTCCACATTCCCTTTCAGCTGAGGGCATTTTGAATGCCCTGCAAAAGGCCTGGATCCCAAAGCACCAAAGGCCAGTCTTTCCCAAACCTCTGTCTTGGCTACCTGCAGTAATGGGTCTTTTATTGACTCAGCCTGCAGCCACACTGTTCTTTTGTTCTCCACAAAGTGTAAAACGAACAAAGGCATCACAGAAAACAGGGCAATGTGTGCAACTCTAGCCCTGCTTTATGTTTGGGGCATGCTATTCACCAGATGGACGTAAGACTGACTGATACTGACAAGACTAGATTTGTCTAGCACAGGGGTAGGCAACCTAAGGCCCATGGGCTATAAGCTGCCCACAGGGGTCATTTAACCGCCCCCGAACTGAGCTGCCCACTTGGTGAGTCCCTGTGTGCTGCACTAAATTGTTGCAACACGTGGACTCGCTTCCGCGGCACCAGAAATCGCATCTGCGCAGACGCTGGAAATCACAGGCACATGCTCTTGTGTGCGTGCAATCCGGCCCACAGAGGGATCTCCGCTGGAGTGCGCCGGCCCAGGCAAGGTAAACCTTGCTGACCCCTGATATACCAGGTAGCATCTCCAACAGGCAGCCACTTTTTCAGATCTCGGGCAAAATGTATTTTCCCTTTAGAGATACAGGAGACTGCATGCAAAGCAACCGCTGCTGTTCTGCTACCAACTGGTGGCCCTTCCCATCTTGAAAGCAGTCAGGGTACCTGGAGGTTCTGCAGCACAAGTTCACTGAAATGAATAAAAGGGCAAAACCCTTTCACAGGCCGAATGCAATAAAGTCTCAATCCCCACCCAATTAAAGGGAAAAAAACCCTCCTTACTGCTTTATATAAGAATGCAGTTAACTGCACGTTTGTAGAATAAAACAGAAGTATTAACTTGAAAGATTTAAGTATTTTATTACTTAAATAAGGATTTGAGGGTAGAAAAAGCTGTAAGAAACTTTAGGATAACAGAAAAAAACTTTGAGCTGAGACTGTTACAAATCGGGGTCTCACATCTTTATTGCTTATAATTCACTCATGAACTTGGAAAGTGTAAATTTATTTTCCTGCTTCCACTTCCATGCCAAAGGAGTAGTAAAGACTTTTTCTGTAGCATATTGGTATCCAGTTTTTTCCAGTCCCATGAAGTCCTCCTAAGAGCAATGCCAGTTCCACAAAGGTGAGCCTTGCCCAGTATGCTTACTTTCTTTTTCTGGGTTTTTCAGCCTCTCTCATCTTCTCTGCTCTGAGGGCAGAGGGAAGCAAAGACCCTCATGTGCTTCCCATTCACCAAAGAGACATGCAGTGGGGCACCCCCCCCCCCAGCTTGGCTTCACCTCCTATTGATTAGAATGGGAACTCTGAAACCTCAATTTTAGAAGCCCCTAAGAGTATTACACCAAGCCAGCAAACGGGAGACCCCTCTGCCTATAGCAGGGGCGTCGCTAGGGGGGGCGCTGGGGGCGGTACGCCCCCGGGCGACAGGGGCCACAAGCGGCGGGTGGGGGCGACAAGCGGCGGGTGGGGGCGACAAGCGGCGCCCCTCCCGCCACTCCCCAGGCAACGCCGGTCACCCCGGGAGCAGCAGCGCTGCACGGATGGGGTGCTCCCTCGGCCGTGCGCTGTTGCTCCTGGGGCGACCGGAGCGAGCGGCAGCGCATGGGGGTGACAAGTGGCAGCCCCTCCCGCCATTCCCAAGCGCTGCCGCTCCCTCCGTCACCCCAGGAGCAACAGCGCACGGCCGAGGGAGCACCCCGTCCGTGCAGCGCTGCTGCTCCCGGGGTGACCGGCAGCGTGGGGAGTGGCAGGAGGGGCCGGCGCTTGTCAGCCCCACGCGCTGCCGCTGGCTCCGTCCCCCCCGGGAGCAGCAGCGCACGGTTTGTGCGGTGCTGCTGCTCCTGGGGCAACGGAGCGAACGGCGGCACGTGGGGGGGACAAGAGGCAGCCCCTCCCACCATTCCCACGCGCTGCCGCTCCCTCCGTCACCCTGGGAGCAGCAGCGCACGGCCCGACGACGGAGTGCGCCTGCGCGCGCAGGCGCACTCTGTCATCGGATCGCCGCTTCCACAGCCTCCTTTTGAGCCGGAGAGCTTAAAAGCGAGCTCTTCGGCTTAAAAGAGGGCTGCAGAAGCGGCGCCGGCACCCCCGGAAACGCCCTGGGGGCGGAGCGTCATGACGTCACAATGTGATGTCACGACGCCCCGCCCCCGGGGCGTTTCCTTTGCCGCCCCGGGTACCGCGGAGCCTTACTCCGCCACTGGCCTATAGCACAATCTTTTACATTCTGTAAACCATCAAAAAAGAGAATTGAGGTTTTTAGGGGTAGAGCACACTCACATCTTCTTCACTCCTCTTCCCCTACAGATCTTGCACTTTTATTGATCATCCCAAATCATTGATAAGAGAATCACAAAGTCATTTCCCTCTGACAGCAGGCACTTCATGTTCCTCACACAGGAATTCCCTCATGCTCAGGATGAATTGGTTTGGGCTTGTTTGACATGACAGACATGGGTAGGAGCACAGAATATGGATCCCTTCTATTAGGCTGAGAAGAATTTTATCCATCAAAATCCTTTTAATTCCTTGTGCTGTGTCCTGCCACCAACCCTGCCCAGGCAACATTATTTTCATGATCTGAAGGGCCAGACTGTCACCAAGGAGCAGGGCAGGAGAGTTCTGGCACCCAAATGAGGCATCAAGGCAAGAGCACAGCTTTCACCCAGCTCCAAGTAATTGGAGGGAGAGGGCAGGCAAGGCACTTCCAAGCACTGGGTTTTTGGGCTACCCTTTCACACACCAGCTACGAGACAGACATTCAAGCAGGGCCTAGCTAACCCAGTCTGGTATCCTCCAGATATTTTGGACTATAGCTCCCATCAGCTGTGCTGGCTGGGGCCAATGGGAATTATCTAGTCCTGAACACCAGGAAGGCATCAGGTTAGGAGGGGCTGAGTGACAGCTGGGCAGTTTGCTAAGAGTCGCTTCTCTGGTGCCTGCAAAAAACCCAAACAACAACCTACCAACTTCTATACTAAAAGAGTAAGTGAGCTTCCCCAACCTGCTTTTCATAGTAGGTGGCTGGAGCTTCCTCTCAAGAAGGGGTAACAGGCATCTGAAGAACTTTAAGAAACCCAAGCTACTAATCCCTTCCGAAATGCTTTCAGAAAGGCATGGAAGCTTATCATCATGTACTTGCTTTCCATAGGCCTGGGAGACCTTGCTGCTGTTGCTGTAGTCACTACCATTGAGTCCCTGCAGAGCCACATGGCTCTTTCTGAGTCTCTCACCTGCATGTGTCCAAGGGAAATTCTAGCCACCTGCGTCACAGCACCTTGTAAAGACAAAACTCAGCACGACCCTTTATATAAGCCTGGTGTCCACCTCTCAATGCTTGATGATTCTACTGTGAGCAGACAGCAAAGAAACAGCCTAGGCAAGATGGTCCCTTGTACTGCAGGAAGCAGAGTTCTCCTAGCTGCCCGGGAGCAGAATCTAGTTAGGAGGGGCCCCAAAACACTTTCCACCACAACAGAACCCCCCCCCCACCCTTTTCAGAGGCTGGATGTGGCCATTTTAGCTACAGAGACAATCCAGACAAGGTATTGCCCTTGACATGCAAAAAGAGGCCAGCCTGCCTTCCAGTACAGTACTGCCAGATGATCAGGTCTGCTGGGTTTGGGGGAGCCTGTAGAGGAAGTTCCCATTGCTGTCAAAGAACTCTCGGCCCTTCTGCACGACTTTCAGCTGGGACTCCCAGGTGCCCTCAGCCACCATCGCCTCCAGTTCCGCAGGGCTCGGCCCCCGCCAACCCCGACCTTCCTCCTCCTTTTCCTCTTCTTCTTCCCCCTGCTGCTGCTGCTGCTTCTCCGGTGCAGAGGGGCCCGCACGTGCCGCCTTGGGGGCGACTGGCCGGGAGAGTGCGGTCGCAACGCCAGGGGCTGGCAGTAGACTGCCGGTGGCCTCGGTGGCCATGATGATCCTGGGGCGTGCGCTGCTTTTGGGGGCCGAAGCCACGGCGGCGGTGGCCTTGGCGTCCTGCTTGGCGCTCCGCTCCGGTGGAGGGGAGAAGCGGCTCCGGAGGACTCGATGTACGACCCCGGGATCCACCTGGAAGCTCTGTGCCAGGCGGGAGATGGGCCACTCCTCCGGCAGCTCCTGATTCAGGTACCTGGCGCAAAAAGGAGAAAGAGAAGTTAGAGTGGCGCGTTGGAGAAGCGTCGTCCGTGCCCCGCTTTGGGGCGGAGATAGAGAGACGCGGTTTGTCGCGAGCTGCCGTCGGGACTCCCCTTCCTCCGCCGCCGCCGCCACCTTCCCCGCGGTTGACCTCCCTTGCCTCCGCTCTTACCGGATCTGCTCCATGGCCTGGCGGGTCAAGGTGCGCTCGGGGGGCCCGCGCGGTTCCATCAGCCTCTGGATTTTGCGCAGGCGGATCGCCTTCTCCTGGCGCTGCAGCAACCTGTCGTGGGCGGGGAGAGAGAGAGAGATGAGCGCCTCGGGCAGGGGATCTCCTGGGCCAGGGAGGGAAGCTGTCGAGGGATCGGGCCCTACCTCTCCACCTCCTGCTCTACCTCCTGCTGCTCCTCGGGCAGTTTGCCTTCTGCCTCTCTCGCCGCCAGCCGAGCAGCCACCCGCCGCAGACCCACCAAGCGTCCAGACCCGGCCATCGTCGCTCAGAGGAAAGAAACTGGCGAGGCCACGCCGCCCAGGAGCACTTGGGGGCGGGGCGGGCTCTTCCGGAGGAAGGGCGCAATCCGGAACGGGCACCACGGAGGTCGAGTTTAGTTTCAGTAGGAAAAGCGCGCCTCGGAGTTAATGGCCTGATGCGGAATCCCTGTAGCTCAATGTTGTCTACACAGACTGGCAGCAGCTCTTCAGGAGAGTCTTTCACTTGCTGCATGCCAACTGGATACTCTAGCCCTAAAATAAGGTCCATCCCCTTTCCCCCCTGTAAACCTTGTGGGCCCGGAAGCTTATGCTTTCCATCCCACCCAGGTCAGCCCTGGGTGGGGTAGGGTCTGCCGCAGTTTGCCTAGCAGTACTGTAGAGGATCCATGGGCATCGCCAGGATTTATGGAGGGGGCAGAACCGAGCTATCTGCGATACAATTGGTCAGTTAGTTAAGTATTTTTATTTATTTACTTGATTTAGGGGGCAGCTGCTCCCCTGCCTACACCCATGATCCCCTTTGCATCCATTTCACTGGAATTCAAGTATGATGAAGCGCAAAGAACAATGAACTCTTTGTATTCCTCTGCCTCTTTGAATAACTTGCTGGATCTACCCACCATCCTGTTCCCACAGTGGCCAAACAGATGCCTTCATGGTAAACCTGCAAGCTGTATCTAAGCTCAAGAGCCCTCTCCCCTCCTGTGGTTTCAGCAGTTGATATTCAGAAGCATTGTTGCCTCCAACTATGGCTGCAGAACATAAGCACTGTAGCTAGTAGCCATCGATAGTCCTCTCCTCCATGAATTTGTCTAATCCTCTTTTAAAGCCACCAAACTCAGTGGCCATCAGTGCTTTCTGCGGGAGGGAGTTCCATAGTTTTAACTCTGCACTGTGTGCTGGACATCCTTTTATATCTCCTGAATCGTCCAACGTTCAGCTTCATTGGGTGTCTGCAAGCTCTAGTGCTATGAGAGAGGGATAAAAACTTTTGGGGGGTAAGGAAGTCCCTGTTCCTGCTTCCAGAAAGGAGGGTAGCTGCTGGGAGAACAAGATGCTGTGCTTTGCGAGTCAAAGGAGAGAGAGAGACCCCAGATTGTATAACCGTATAAAACTTTAATAAAAAGTTGGCTACAAAAGAAACTCCGTTCCCAGCCCATAGTGCTCTTCAGGATTGGGACCTGGCCTTTGGCCGGCTGACTGGCATTGGCGGCAGGGGAGTTGGCATGGAGGAAGGGGGGGCACGGCCAAAGGTGCCTAATACTGTTCTTAGAATTTGTTGCTGCTGCTTTGGAGTGGAGAAAGCGGGAAATGACTTTGGCATGGAGGAGTACGTTGGCAAGGGGCTCCTGGACAATTGCCTGGCTGGGGTGGATGTGTTGTGCCAGGCACCAGGCTACTGCTGCTGCTGCTGCTGCCACTGCCTCCACAGGGCAGGGGCTTCACCTCCTCTACTGCTCCTCTTGGCACAGGCCGCAGCAGCAAAGTCCCCCAGCTCTTCTGGCTCCTGGATTGCTGTTCCGCCAAGAGGTCAAGTCAAGTGCCTTTCCTGGGGGAGGAGAAAGACAAGGAAATCATGAGGAGGTTTGGCTGAGGACCTTCTTAGCGGGCCTAGGATGAGGAGGCTACCTGGGCTGGTTGAGATGCAGAGTGGCCATGTTGCTGGAGCGGTGTGGGCTGGTGCGCCGGATGAGCGGGGCAGACGCAGAATTGATGGCCAGTCCGTGCAGATCAGTGCGGTTTAGCGGAGCTGCCGCAGAGGGGAAGGGAAAGCTGCTGTACATGTGGCTGGTAGCTTTGCCACCGTGCGACAGGCAGCCCAGGGAACCGGACCTCATGTACAGGGGCTGCTTGTTTGCAGAGCTGCCTGAAAGAGAAGGAGAGAGGCATGGGTGGCTGGGCTCCATGCCTGTAGGGCAAGCAACATGCTGGGGGAGGGAGGAGGAGGTGGTGGTGCTGAAGAAGACCGCCTGTGCTCCCTGCTCCTCAGTGGTCTGGCTGCCCCTTGGCACCACTGCTGGACACACCTGCCAGGATACTTGCTTGCCCTGTCTCCACTGCATGCTGTGTCCCTCATGTTGCCCCTGTTCCTGAGTCTTGGGGTTCCTGAGCACGCAGACAGGGAAAGGTTACATTTCCTGGTGTCTCAACCCTCCTCCTGCTTCTGGCAGTGGTCGTGGAGCAACTGGGGCAGCACCAGAGGACCACAAGGCTCTCACCCGCAATACTCACCGACTTCCAGCTTGTTCTTGGCGCTGCCAAACCGGCGCCCTCCTGCCTTCAGCATCCGGGCCAGAGAACCCGGCTCGCCCACCATGGCCGCACCCAACCAGCTCATGTTCTTGGGGGGCTGGATGTGGAGCTGCGGCTTGAAGTGTGTGGAGTAGGACTCATGGGAAGATGGCCCCAGGCCCGACAGGGCACCCAAAATGGTTGGGATGAAGCCTTGGTTTCCCAGTAGTTGGACACGGGTTGTGGGCTGCTGCTGCATGATCTGCTGGCCCAGCTCCTGGACGGAGCCCCCTAGGAGGGAGAGGGGGACGAGGGTCATCAGATTCTGGGGCTCTCGGTTATTAAACAGATCCTGGAGAAAGTGAGGCTGAAAGAAAAAAGCAGCAGGGTGAGGCTTGGAGAGGGGACCCTACAGGAGTCACCTGTGACTGCTGCCAGGTTTTGAGGTGTTCCCCTCCCACACTGACAGCTTCTTTACAAAGACCTACATAGCACAGCCAAAGGGAATGGTAGGCATCCACTCCCCATTGGTCATGTTCCCTCAAACCAGCCATTAAACATTTTCGTAGCCTTGGTAAGCAAACAGTTGTCCCTTTGAGACTAGTCAGAAGGATTTCTGCTTTGCAGGCAGAGAACAAAGCCGGAGAGCAAGGCAGGCTGATTGCAAGGCAGGAGCAGGAACCCAGCTCCCTCCAGAGCCAGGGAACAATGTTTGTTCCAACCCTCCTCCCTTGGTGGAGAGAGATCTCCTCCAAGACTTTCCATCCAGTGTGCGTCTTGGGGTCTGGAAACAGCACCTGCATACCTGGCTTTCTGAGATGTTAATGTGTGGCCTCTGGATCTCCACAGGCTTGGGTTCCGTGTTGCGGAGCAGGCGTGTCAGCTGGTCGACGATGCCCAGCCCTCGGATAAGGTTCTCCCTCCGTAGGAGGGCTTTGACTCTCTCCACTTCCTCTTCCTCCACAATGGCCTGGGGTGTCATGCTGTCATATGGTATGGAGGACATCTAGGGAAGAAGGCAACCTGGGTCAGACTTCAGAAGAGGAACTGGGCTCATTTTAGATATTTAGATCCTCAACAGCTCACCAAGCAGCTTACAGAAAACAAAATAACACACCTGCTCCTCCACATAAGAAGCAAAACCAGATCTAATTCGGTAGGCCAAGATTGATGACAGTGTGTTCCAGCTTTAGCCCCCATATCTTGTTTTGTCCTGCAGCTTGTATCCCAGAGTCCTCTGGCCTGCTCCTCTGCAGCCATGCCAGACAAAGTACAAGGCCCACCCTTATCGCCAAGTCTGGTAGGACTCAGGCTATTTCAAGCTCCAGGTTGCCCAAAGGCAAAAAAGGACCCTTCTGCAATTGCATTGCATGCGGAAAGCCACTGGCTCCCTCAGAACTGCAAACTCAGTTCCAGCAAAAACAGGCTGCTTGCATTTATGGCTAGGGCTTGCTGATCAGAAGGTCGGCGGTTCAAATCCCTGCGACAGGGTGAGCTCCCATTGTTCGGTCCCAGCTCCTGCCAACCTAGCAGTTCGAAAGCAGTTCGAAAGTGCAAGTAGATAAATAGGGACCGCTCTGACAGGAAGGTAAACGGTGTTTCCATGTGCTGCTCTGGTTCACCAGAAGCAGCTTGGTCATACTGGCCACATGACCTGGAAGCTGTACGCCGGCTCCCTCGGCCAGTAATGTGAGATGAGCGCCGCAACCCCTGAGTTGGACACGACTGGACCTAATGCACAGGGGTCCCTTTACCTTTTTTACATGCGGGCAATAGCTGTGGAAAGGGGCAGGGAGGCTGGGGTGGGACTATGGGATCCCTCACCTCTCCTTGGGGCAGGCAGAAGATTAAAACCATGCAAGTTTTAAAAAAGAAACATTCACCAGGATCTTAAAGTAGAATAGTTCCATCTCTAGGTGCAGTAGCTGGCTTTGAAAGTCCTTCCTCCTCCCAGCTGTTAGAAGAGGGAGGGACTCGCTGCTTCTCACTCCCACATGAGGTACCTTTGGGTTCCAGGTCTTGCTGTGGCTGTAGGCTATGCGAGTGAGGGCTGGCTTGCCCTTCCCCTTCTCCCCTGCTGACTCCCCCTGCAAGTTCTCCTTCACGTCCCTCTTCTTCTTCGCAGCTGTGCTCTCCCTCTGCTCCTGCTTCTGGCGAATCTCCTCCAGCTGTTGCCTGACAGAAGACACAAGACACTGTGTGTGGGTGTGTCATCCTTTTGCATGTCCATGTGTGTGTACATGCAAGGACTAGGCCTGGCTCAGCCTGCCCTGTGAGGAACGGCTTCCCCTTGCCCTACCTGGCACACTCTTCCCTGGCCTTGGAGGCCACGGTCTCTTGGAAGAGGGATCCACTGTGCTTGAAGAAGGGGGTGTACTTCTCTGTGCCCCGCGATGGGTAGATCTTTCGGTAGCCACCCAGGTGGCTGCTCTCGTACTTCTCAGCCTGGGCCAACCAGGCGGCCTGACTGCTCTCCAACTGCTCCCGCCTGCAGATCGAGAGAGTTCAGGCTGGGGCCCCGGCAGCAGAGAAATCCTAGGTTCTGCCGGGGAGGGAGAGACTAATGGGCACTGCTGTCCTCTGAGTCCCCTTGGCCTCCCTTGTCACTGGTACCCAAGCCACTTTCCTCCCTCTCTTCCCCCTGCTCCCCCACCTTGTCTGCATGGGGTGTCCCACAGCTTCTGCCAAGGCAACCAATGACTCACATGCCACGATCCAGGACTCCTGCACTGCCACATGTTCCATTACAGGACCAGAGAAATAAAGGCAAACCCATCTGATTGGCTCCCTGCTCCATTTTCTTCCCTCCCTCGTGGTGATTGGAGGCTATTGTGCAACCCGACAAGGCTGCAGGGACTGGGTGTTGGGCGTCTCTGAAGGCAAAGCCAGGAAAAGCTGCTTCTGGGGGAGAAGGAGGCAGCATGGCCAAGGCAAGGGAGGCACTTATTACAGCCACAGTCAGGCTGGGCCCCTCCCAGGGTTACCTGGCTTCTCGAGGCGGCTGGTGGGCCTGGAGGAGGCGCTCCTTCACCCGCCGCTTGTCCTCTTCTAGCACCTTCTTCTTGTCACAAGCACGCAGGTTGATAAGGTTGATGGCATCGCAGAGCAGGGCATCCTTCACTTCACGGTCCAGGCGGGAGTCAGTGGTGAAGCTGGGGGAGTGGTTGACCTGGAGGGGAAAGAGCAATGGGGAAGGGCCTGGGTTTTACATGCAGCTTCTTACAAAGTGGGCCACTCTGGGATCTGGTTTGGCCCATGAGACTTCAGGACCTCCACTCCTTCTAGGACAGAGGCATCTGTTCTGATGCTTAGTTTTTTTCAAGAAATAGTTTGCAGTTTTTTGTATACAGTTGCAGCTAGTTAGGTAGGGGGTAGTAAGACACTGGAGCAGTCAGGATCACAGTGGGTGCTTCAGGGAGATGGAACAAGTCCCCAGGGGCCTGAAGTGGCTGGACTGGGAATGAACGATAGGCTGGGAGAAGTTTGACATTTGCAGACAATCAGGACTGACAATTTTAATTAGATCTGGAAGCATCCCGACTCAGTCTCATGTGCCTGTTTGTGTTACTATTGTCCGAAGATACCCACCCTACCTCACCTCTGACTTCCAAGGTATTAGTTACAGGTGGGTAGCCTTGTTGGTCTGCCATAGTCAAAACAAAATAAAATAAAAAATTCTTTCCAGTAGCACCTTAGAGACCATCTGAAGAGATATCTGAAGAAGTGTGCATGCACACGAAAGCTCATACCAAGAACAAACTCAGTTGGTCTCTAAGGTGCTACTGGAAAGAATTTTTTATTCCAAGGTATTTGTAGACATCTTTCCTGCTTCTTTCAAGATACAAAAGAGTAGAAATAGGAACAAAGGAAGCTGCCTTATACCGAGCCAGACTCTTGGTCCATCTAACTCAATACTGTCTACACTAACTGGCAGCAGCTCTCCAAGGTTTCAGGCAGGAGTCTTTCTCTCAACCCTACTTGGATTGAACCTGGGACCTGCATGCATCTACCATCTACCACTGAGTGATGGAGACTACCTGGATTGGGTAGAAGGAACTATCAAGGAAGAGCCTGAGACTCTTCCCAGACTTTGTTGGGATCAAGAACAAAAGAGTGTTGAAGAGGGGGCTGAGAGTGTTCTTGGGATTAGAATCATAGAATTGCAGAGATGGAAGGGTCTTGCTGCAGAGAAGCAGTTCAGGCTCCAATTGGGAATTCTGCTTCAGAAGGACAACAGCACCCCACATACCTCCAAGAGCCAAGGCTTGAGCTTCCTGTCCAGGAGGATGTCGAAGCCCAGGATCTCAAAACAAGCGCAGCCTGATATGTGGTTGGGGAAGCAGGTGCGGTAATTGTGCTTCAGCACTGGGTGGGCAGCAATGAGGGTCTTGATGATGATGTCCTCAATGTCCCGCCACAGCTCAACCGTGTCATAGCTGTGCTCCCGCATCCAGCTGTTCAGCGTGGACAGCTTCCTATGGAGATGAAAATGGGCTGCAGGGATGTCAAGGCCAGACTCTGATCCTGAGGATGGCCAAACCCCAAACCCTGATCCCCACATCCACAAAGAAAGGGGCTCAGCAGGACAACCAGGACTCTCCTTTCGGCAGGGCATATTTCCAAACAAGCATTAAGACCCTTCCCGCTTTCAGCCATGTTTTTTAGTTGGAGATGCTACCAAAGATTGAACATGGGATCTTCTCCATATAAAATGTGTCCCCTCTACCCCTCCTCCATAATACTGATGGCCTGAGTGGTCTTGGATAAGTTTCTGGCTAAGAGGAAACCTGAAGCCGTGCATTGTCCCCCACCCTGCACTGTCCTTCCAGCTTGCATTGCTTCCAGCTGCCTCTGCCCATCTAAGCAGTCACTTTAGCAGAAGGCAGCTGCCCCCAAGCAGAAGGCCCAGCTCTGCTCCTGCAAGGGGCTTGGCAAGGAAAATACCTCTTGCTGCCTGTATTGTCATCACGCACAAAATTCTCGTTATGCTTGTTGATGGCGTAGTTGGTCAGGTGCATACATATGTCTTCCTGCAGGAGAGACAGTGGAAGGGTTTACTGTCCGCACCTGGAGGCCCGTTCCCCTCCTGCCTAGGTTCCCTGGACCAACAGCATTCATCAGTCCTGCCTGAGCAGCACCAGAACCCTCTTGCCCACATGCCTCAGTGCTGCCTGTGATGGGATGCAAGGAGGGCAGTTCATTTTCCTGACAGCATCTCTAAAGCAAGACTCCATTGAATGGATCTGGGTTGACCTTTTACTTGCAAAGTGCCACAGGGACACCACATCCATCCACCCCCTCTTGAAGAGCTCCCAGAAATCACATCAGGCACCACAACAGCTTATAATTCTACAAAGCAAATGCCAGTTCCTGGGAAACATCCCTTCTTTACCAGGTTGCTGCTGCTGGGCTCGATGTACCTCATGGTGGCAAAGCGGGCGAGCCCCTCCTCATAGACAAAGATCTTCAGTGGGTCGCAGGAGGTGACCAGGACGTAGATGCGCATGTCAAACTTGAAGCCATCAATGAGGAAGGGCTGCAGAGAGAGGGGTGGGTCTGTGATTGGCAGTCAGGGGCAGGCAGCCAGTAAGCTCAGGAGCCTTGCACCAAATATCCCCAGGCGAGGCCAGTTTTCTCAATCGGCTATGCTAAGAGGGCATGAGTTGTGCATTTAGGCAAAGGGAGGCCGTTCTCTCTCGGTGTCCACCAGACCCACCTTGGCAATGTACTGTTGGCAGATCATGTGCTCGCCATGCTTGATCTCCTTGGGATTGCGTGTGATGAAGATGCCCCGTCCTTGGCAACCGCTATCTGGCTTGCAGATGTAAGTCCTGTTCTTTCTCATGCGCCCATAGGCTTGGAAGTCCCCATAGCTATAAAGGGACAACACAGAAGCTGGCATATGGGAGATTCCACAAAGGGTGCCCTCTCTCAAGCCAGTGGCAGGAATTGTTCATCTGAATGAGGGTTCATGTGTGTGCTCCAGAACTGGCATAGGATGACTAAGTTCCCTTCCCCCAGCACCACCACTTGGATCAGAGTCCCTTCACTCACTCAGCTGGCAGGCACCAAGTGCGTGGGAAGATGCTGTACTCCTTGGGAAAGAGCTTAAGCATGCGGTTGAGGTTGCGGGCAAGCAGGTCTTTGCGGCAGATCTCTGCCATGCCTGGGAAGTGGTTGATTTTCTGAAAATAGAGCAGGGACAGGGGAAGAGAATCACCGGCATCTCTGGAAAGGAGTATTGCTGTTTATTTAGGGTATTTTTTACGCCACCTTCCAATATCCATTTTAATGTAGAAACTGCCTGGGGAATTTTCTTGTAGGATTCCCTAGAAAGCTTCCATATTAAAACTGAGTACAATCAATCATAAAAACCAACACCTTGAATTGAACTCAGAAATACACAGGAACCAGTGCAGCAGGTGCAGATGGCAGGATACTTTGCAAGTGGTGGGTTTATTTTTATTTATTTATTTATTAAATCTATATGCCACCCTCCATCTGAAGATCTCAGGGCAGTTCACAACATAAATGTCGACAATCTAGCTGCTGTATTCTAACAATGCTTTGCCATTGGTAGTCTAATTTGTGGCTAAGCAGTGTCTGTCTAGGAGGGGTTGCAGCCAGACCTTGCCCACCACCCTCTCCTTGTGATAATTTGGATCAGAGCAAGGCAGTGGAGTGCACACAGGCATGCCCTCCTGGTAGTGGCAAAGCCATGGAAGAGCCAGGGCTTAATCGGACAGATGCATGGGCAGCTGCCCCCCACAAATCAATAAAAATCAATAGCCAACTGAAGTTCTGCTCCCACTAACAAACATCCTGGCTATGCCCATGGACAAATGTGCTGATTGACACCAGGGGCTTCCCCCAGCAGAGGGGCACAAGCCACTCAAATCCCAGAACTGCCTGAGGCAGCATAAGAGATCAAAAGTGCTGTGACCTGTCAGAGACTAGCTACCGGTACCTCCCTGCCTGCCAGCCACAGCTCCCTCCCCTCTAGAGGGCTCTGCTCCAGCTACCTGAAACCTCTTCATTTCCATGACACGCTCCAGGGAGACCGAGCAGTCAGTCCAGCAAACGGTCCACTCCTCGTCCTCCCCCACTTCTTTCAAACCACAGCGTCGAGCAGCACGCCTAACTGCAGCAAAAGAAAGAGGGCCACATGGATCCAAGAGGCACTGGAACCCCTCTGGATCTTGCCAGTGGCAGCAGGAGTCACCTCTCTGGCAGCTGGGGGGGGGCAACCCTCTAAAACAAAAGTGACCCTGGGAACTTCTATCCTAATGTAGGTGCCTCAAAGGTCCCCTAGCCCAACCAATTCAGAAGCTGCCTGGAGTCACCCTGACTGCTGTTGGTTCCTTCCCCTGTGAGTGGCATAAAGCCAATCCTGGAGACAAAAGCAATAACCAGGGCCCATGTGATGATGCTCTCAGAGTACAGGAGAAAGCCACCAAGGAACAACCCTAACTTACCACTCTCATATTTGCAGCTGGCGAGGTTGATGGACAGCAGCCTGGAATTGAGATGGAACAGTGGCTCAGTGGCTGGAGAGAGCAAACTTTGAGCTGACAAGCAGCGGCTGCTGGGAGGGGAAATGCCTATGGAAACATGGGGCCAACCCACCAGGCCTTGACCCCTGTGGCCTTGGGGCACAGAACACAATGACTTGGGGGGGCCAAAGTAGAGAACTGGGATTCCAACAGCGGCGGCGTCTGCACTCCTAAGTGCAAATGGAAACTCCATAGCTTGTCCCGAAGAGATTCACAAGGGGTTCCAAGGGGGAAACCCAGAAGTGGCCCACCTGTGTTTCTTCTTCTTCCTCCTTCTTGTCTCTTCCAGCTCACATTCTTCTGTCAGTTGCTCCTCCAAATCGATCAGGGAGACCCCCGGCTGGTCACTCTTCTGCCCTGGTGGCCTGATGCCTTTGTTCCCTTGGCCCTGGGTTCGCTGCTTCTCCTTGTTTTCTGCATCCAGCCTCTTAAGGCATTCATTGGCAGACTCATCTGACAGGCCCCCTTCGTCATCCTCATCTTCGTCTTCATCAGTTTCGTTCTCAGACTCACTGCTTTCGTCTGTATTGATCTTCATTCTCTCAGGCACTCTTGCAAAAGAGCACAGGGAAGAAGGGTTGTCAGCAGATCCTGCCACTCTGACATTTCTTACTAGCTACTGATAATCCAAAGCAAACTTGTCTTCTTTATAATGCTCCTTTGTATTATGGTATTTTAATGCTTTTGTTTTACTGGAATGTTAATTATTTGTAAGCTGCCAAGGGATGTTCCTGAATATGGGGTATAGGTAAATTTAAAAATGGTAGCACCATCTTTGTGGGTTTCTTCCAAGCCTCTTCAGCCACCTAGGACATCCTCCCTTCCTCTAAAACTTCCTGCCAAAATGCCTCATAATGAATCAGAATGGCAGTTCCACATTCATATTAATACCTGCTCTGGCAGTAACTCTCCAGACAGGGCCATCTTAGGGAGATCGGCCGCCGTGGTGCGGCGAACCCTCCGGCGCCTCCAGCGTGCCGCCTCTCCGCCGCCTCCCGCACTTGCCACCCCTCGGGGGGGGGGCGAGCGGGGGATGAGGGCCGTGGTGCTGGTGCTGGAGCGGCGCGGGGCTCTGCGCGCCCTTCCACGGCTCCCGGGACGGGAGGCAAGGGTGGCCAGCCCGCAGCCCACCCGGGAGTGGCATGGGCGGCAGCGGCTGCGCTGCCGGCGTGTGAGCGCCTGGCCGCCAGCCCGCCCGTGGGGGCGGGTGCGGGTAGGGTAGGGGGTGCCCCTGGGGGGGGGTGGCGCCACTAGCCCCTATGGATGAGACGGCCCTGTCTCCAGATTCTAAAACTGAAGCCTTTCTAAATCCACATTTTACTTGCAGCTGATTCAGTTTATCAGCAAAGCACATATCCCACAAATTACTTGAGAGGCTTGGATTATGCAGTTTAGCAGCCAAAGACAGAGGAGGTGCCCTGCCTGAAGACTGGGACATCCAGAGACACTGAACAAGAAAGGGCCAGGGAGACGGCAGCTTGGAGAGGTTGGCAGGGAGTGGCACAAACCTGTGCTGACCTTAGCAGTATTAATCATGGATTGAGCACTACTGTACTAATATATAATTCATTGTTTATCTACTATATTTCTAGGCTGTCACGATCACTGGGTTGTTTACAATATTCATCTTAAACAAAAATAAATGATATTAACAAAACCAACAGAATACAACCAAAGAATTAAAATATTATTTCTGTAGCCAACTCTGCACTTCCAATTTCAGCACAACTTGCTCTCCTTGCAAAGGCCTGGGGGGAGGGGATAGAGAGAAGGAAGGCATTAAGGCAGTCTTCCCCAACTGGCCACCCTCCCAAAATGTATTGGATGGCGACTCCCATCAGCCCCAAGCAGTATGGTCAACGGTCAGGGATTATGGAAGTCATAAAACAGTCTGTAGGGCACTAGATAGGGGAAGACAGCCTCCGGGAGAGGAACCCATAGGCAAGTGATCTGCGTGTCTGCAAAAGGGGAAGGGTGGTGTGCCACAGGGAGAAGCGCTGGGGAAGCAGATTTTGGGGAGAGGAGGGGCAGGGGACTGTCTGTAGCACTCTAGTGGCTGCTCTACAAATACAAGCAGGCGGCAGGTAAGCCAAGAGCCAGGAGGGGTGGATGGGTGGGAGCTGTTCCCAACTACACCTGCAAGGTACCAGCGACCCAATCTTTGGCAGCCTTAGGCAGCCTGGCATCGCCCTCTAGGTGTGTGGGCCTGCGAGGAACTCTAGTGGTTCTGGCTGCGGTTCTGGGCTCCGAGGCGCCAGGCTGGCCGGGGTTGCTTTGGGGCCCGACCGGTTCACACCCACAAACTGACTAAACGTGTAGGATAGCACTAAAGCGGCCTCAGGTTCACCCTGCGAGGAGGCGGATCCTCGACGGCCCCCTTCCGCAGGAACGAGAGGAGTCACCGGGGAGGGGAGAGGGGTCGGCGGGGCACCTTCGAGGCTTCCCGGGCCGGCCCGGGTGGGGGAAACCCCAGGGCTGCGCCGCCACCGGCAGGCCTGTGGGCTCTTTCGCCTCACTGCCAGTCATTCCTTCTGGCGGCTCCTTACCGGCCCCGCGGCTTCCCCCGGGGCGGCGGCGGCGGCGCCTGGGCCTCGGGCTGCCTCGGGCCCTGACGCGGTCACCATGCCGACAGCGGGCCCCGCCCCCTCGGGCGGACGCGGACGAAGGGGCGGGGCCGAAGCGCCACCACCATAAAGGGCGGTTCGAAGGATGGAGCGCCGCTTCCTTCCCACTGCGCTTCCGCATTTCGTCATCGCCTGGCGACCTGCTCTTTGTGACGCGAGGCAGGATCTCGCTCGCCGTTGGCCCGCGTTGTGATTCGATTTACATGAACCATCAAACCGGCTTCTCGGATTTGCTCATTCCAATTGGACGTCTCTTCCCTGACATGGCGGTGGGGAGAGAGAGGGAGAGAGGGAGTGGAAGCGGATATCCGGTCTTGGAGATTCCGGTTTAAGAGTCCTCGCTGCCTGTGACCGCTTTGGAAAGCCATTGAGCAGCCTCTCTCCTCTCTTCTTCCCTTGTATTTATCTGGACATTGTTTGACCTTGTTTTACTAAAACGTCATTAATTACCGGGTAGATAGATGTAAAATAAAAAGGTGGCCTTGAAAGAAGCTGAAATCACCTTTATCATGCCGAAGTGTACAAGCTTTAGTTACCCAGAACTCTTCTTCACGGAAAGGACCATTAATGGCTTCTAGCCACGATGGCTTTTCCCTGCCTTCACAGTCAGAGGAAGCAATGCTTCTGAATTCCAGTTTCTGAAAGCAACAAGAAGGGATAGTGCTGTTATTGTGCTTAAATCCTACTTGCCAGCTTCTCAGAGACATGTTAAGCTACGATGCTAGACTAGATGGGCCATTGGCCTGATCCAGTAGGTTCTTCTTATGTTCTTAATTGGAGGTGTAAATAAATAACCACCAATAGCTTCAGGACTGTTGTTATTCAGGGGTGGCTCAGGCAATACTAGGGCATTTTCCTAAAAATATCTCTACAACCAGTGCCTAAGGCTCATGCTTAACCCACCCTGGCTTTCAGCAGCATGGCATTGTATACAACCCTACTTATTTGCAACAGTTGGTTTATATAGAAAGATGTCAAATTAAGGATGTGCCAAATTAGATCCTTGGTCCATCTGACTCAGTACTGTCTACACTGACAGGGGCTCTAACTGGGAAAGCTTAGGTATCACACATACTCAGTTTAGCACTCATGTTTAATCCACTAATCTCTTGGAGTAAGCCTGCAGGTGCCAGGATCCTTGCTCCATCAGAAACCTCTGCACTAAACTCACTAGTCCCTTTTAAACAATCCATGCAAGACAAGCTTTGGGGCTATAGCAAAGTGCAGAGCAGGATTCCTAGTCCAAGTCCAGGCAGCATCTCCCAGTAGGGCCGGGAAAGATTCCTACCTGATACCTTAGAGAGCTCACACCTGACATTGTAGACCAGGGGTAACAAGAGTGTTGCCCACCTAGATGTGGAGTATGATTCCCTTAATTGGCTATGTTGGCTACTCCTGGGGTGGACAATACTGAGCTAAATGGTCTGACTCCATGTAAGCGCTTTAAGGAAAGCAAATATTGTATTACAGCTTGGGAGTCAAAAGAACAAAGACGGGAATTCAGTTGAATTTATGCTTTATTGACCAGCAATCTTGCATGCGCTCCTACCATGGCATTTGTGGGTAAACAAGGTCTCCCTCCTCTCCTTACTGAACAGGCACACATTAGCAGAATTTCCAGAAGGACAACCATCCCTGTGAGGTCACTCTTTGAGGAGGGCCACCAGCTCACACTGGAGCTGGGAAAACAGAGAGTCTGGAAGGAGACATTTCTGAAGGGTGTGAATGGCCAGTGCTTCTGTGAGACTCTCAAAATCCTGGGCAGTTTTGATGGGCAGGTGCCCTGCCAGTTCGCAGAGAGCCACATTGAACGCAGACTCTTCTTTGGTACCAAAACAGGATTTCCTGGCCCAGACTATGATCCGGATTCCAGGTCGAGCTCCTGAGTGGACGGGCCCCTCTGGTTTAGCACCCCTGGTTATGAACAGGTTGTGAGCGATCTCCTTCTTTACCAGATAGTTGGTGACCTGGCAAACACGCTGTGCCAGCTCCTCTAAATGCTGCCCTTCGCTATAGAAGACAAAGCAGGGAACTGGGACCTCCTGCAGCAGATAGAAGTTTGCTTCGGGCAGGAGAGGCTCACAGGGGGCTGATTCAACCAGCAGCTCCCAGTTCAAGTAAAAGCCATGCAGGTGCAAGTGGTTGACCGAGGCAAAGGCCCCAAGGCTGTTGAAACCCACACGGAAGCCAGGGTGGCCACTGAGGAGGACGGCATCCAGGCCAAAGCAGACGACCTGTGGGGTGAGGATCTGTGGCAATGAGAGTGTGGGATCAGGGATGAGAAGGATGTGTCCAAACTCCAAAGGGCTGACATTGATCACTACAAGGACAAAGGCAGAGCCAGGCGGGATCTGAGCACCTGCCAAGCAGGGCCTGGAGGAAGTCTGGCCCCTGGACATGCCAAAGAGAATCTCCTCAGGCCGGATCTTGTTGAAGTTGAACTGCTGGAGGTCAAATCTCTGCTGGATGCTTTGGATCTCCTGGGGTCTCCTTCTCTCTGACCCCCTTTGGATGTTCAGCTGGGCCACAAATCCTACCGTCCCTGGCAGGATCCGGGTCTGCAGCTCCTCCAAGTAGTAGCGGAAGAGTCCCCGGTTCTGTCTGTCCTTCCAGCCTGACTGAAGAACTCTGTCAAAGCGGGACATGGTGTGGCCAGGGGGTCCACGATTCCCTCTGTTTTCCTGCCACTGTACTCCACTCAGCACAAAGTCCCTCTCGTCATAGGCAAAAACCTCTGCAGAGGAGAGATCAGAGCCCTTCTGAGATTGGGGTCTCAGAGGTTCATGGCTGGTGGGGCCCATCTCCATGGTTAGGGTGGAGGCAACCAGAGGCTCCTCTGCTGCTCTGAAATAGAACTAAGAAAGACAGAAGAGCCCGCATTAGAGAAAGCCACAATGAAGCCCCAGAGAGCTGTTCTTGGTTGCTTTCAGTGCCTGAAAGTTCAGCTGGGTAACTCAGTTCTGGACTGGGAGGCCAAACATATGTGGAGGAGGAGTCTGAGGCTGGCACCACCAGCCCTTCCTTTGCAAACACCAACCTGGTGCCCTCCAGATGTTTGGGGGCTGATGGGAGTTGTAGTCTAAAACATATGGAGGCACCAGGATGGCAAAGGCAGACTTACTGGGTCAGTGTGAAGGATGAAACTCTCCGCCCCTTGCTGCTCTGTAGCCCTGCTGGGCTGTACCGTTTCCTGAAAGCACAATAAATGGGGGGGGGGGGACTCCTTATGCTGGGAGTCCAGGCAGCGCCAGTGGGTGCCCTCCACTCCTCGACCATGGCGCCCCCCTCGGGCTCCTTAACGTACAGGGGGCTCGCCAGCCCCAGCCTCTATTGGCGAAAAAGCTCGGCGTGCTCCGGGGCGCGTCCAGAGGGCCGCCGTCTGGGGGATCCGCAGCAGCATCGCCAGGAGGGGACGCCGCCCAGGGCCCAGACTGCAGCCTCCCCGCTGCCCCACAAGCAACACAGCCCGGCCCGCTCCTAGCTTCCTACCTCTTCTGGGCCACGCAGACGAAGTCCCGCCGGATCCCTCTCTCTTCTTCCTCACCTGCTGCCGCTGTGCTGCTCACGTCGGACTGCCGGTGGACCACGTGGCCGCGTCCCGGGCGGCGCTTCCTTAGTCGTGGTCGTCGGGCGGGACTGGCAGCAGCGTCTAATAATCTGGGGGTGGAAGTCCATCACCGGCTTGGCCACAGCGCGCGACGCCATCGCTGCAGATTCCCCCTCGACGGCTCCGATCGCCGGAGCTTACCTGGTGCGGGGAACCGTGGGAGAGGGGGCCTCCATCCAACCTGTTCTAACTGGCCGGCCGGCTGGCGAGCGGAGGAGGGGATGCCTCGGAGTCTGCCAGCAGCGACGCATCCCGGGACACCCCCGCCCCACTCCCCGCAGCGGGCTCTGCCGGGCTCCGCCTGCCTCCTTTCGGAATGGGCGGGGCTACGGGGTGGTTGCTTGGCGACAGTGACGTCCCGTCGAGGGGAGTGGGGAGGAGGAGGAGACAAGGAAGTTCCCGGAGTTTGCCTGAAGTTGTACCGTCGTCGCCATGGGGTCCTCCGGCAGCCGCCTACCCCGAGACCTCCTTGGGGAATACCAGGTACCCACTCCCGTCCCGTCCCTTCGCTGTGCAGCTCGCTGGGCTGCCTTCGTCTTCGCTGGGCTCTCGCTTGGCGGGGTGGGGTGGGGGTGGAGCTGAGGGGCCGAAGTTGTGTGTGGGCGTCAGCTTGCCCCCCGTAGGGGGCTTTCCTCCAGATGTGGCGGGGCTCTAGCTCATCCCTGTTGCCCATAGATGGTGCAGGCTTCTGGGAGGAGGAGTCCAGCCCTGTCTGGACGGCAGCCCCAGGGCGCGGGGGGGGGGCAGACTGGTGAGGGGGGCATGATGGGACCCCTCCACGCCTCCCTCTTCTCCAGCAGACTAACCTTCTCTCCCTCCTTTCCACCCTGTCCCGCTTTCCTAGGAGCTGACCTTCTTGACCAAGCAAGAGATCCTGCTGTGAGTATATCCCCTCCTTTGTGAGGCTCTTTCTAGGGTGCCTGGGTGTGAGCAGTGGGGAGACAGGCTTCTCAACGACCCTGCCATTGCTGAGCAAGCTTGCATTGCAGGGGGTTGGAGTAGATGACCCTTGGTGTCCCTTCCCACTCTGCGGTTCTATGATTTTAAGGTAGCCAAGCCATTTCTACTGGCACAGGGAGGAGTACAAAAGGTATCTGCTGGAGATACCAGCAGGGGTTGAACTGGGTGCCCCATCCCTGAGCTGCTGTGGCCCTCCCTCTCCCCTGGGAATGCCAAGGTCCAGTCCCCTCACCCTGGCCTCAGCCCTGGGTTGACAGGCAGACTTTGCTCAGGGTTCAGAGGCACCTGCAGCTTCACCTGGGGGGATGTGGTGATGACAGTGGGAATTCCCCAAGCTGAGTGTGGGTAGATAAGTGGGATGAGGAGGAGGGCACTGCCAGGCATAGAGCAGCACAGGGAAAACACTCTACCCCCCCCTCAGAGCAGCCACAGAGGAAGAGCTGGTGCTGCAGGGCTGATGGAAAGCTGGCGCCAGCTGGGCAGGGCATCCGTCCAGGGAGGAAGGAACTTGGCTGGCATTGCCCGCTATCTTCTCTTCCAGGGCCCACAAGCGATTCAGTGAACTGCTGCCCAAGGAGGACCGGGATCAGGCTTTCACCACAAGGATCCCCAAGAGCAAGATCTTGATGCTGCCTGAACTGCGGGTATGTTGGGAGGGGAGGGGAACACTGTTTGCCTCTCAGGAGAGGCCCTGGGCAAGGTCTGTACCGGATACATGTTTATTGTTCTGTGACCCGTACAGAAGACTGCAGCTGGGTGCATCCAAGAGCTGTGGCTGGGCTGCACATCCCATCTGTTTGCTAGTGAGCCCAACTCATTGTTTTGTTTTTGATATGTAGAGCCCTAAATGGCCCAGAGCCCACCTCTTAAGGCAGTCTTCTCCATCCCTGTATTGTCCAGCCTGTGATTTGAGATCTGCCAGGATGGCCATCTTGGTGGTACCATCACCAAACAAGGTCCTGGGTGCTGGGACTCAGGATAGGGCCTTCTCAGTGGTGGCACCATGGTTGTGGAACAATCACATCCTCCAGTAAGCTGGTGCCTTCCTCTGGGTCTTTTGAGTTTAGGCCTGTATAGCGGAGAGGGAGCACGAGGGGAGTGATCTTTGTACTATACCTTAAGCTGCAGAATTTTGTCCCAATTTTTGATTGGATTTATGTAGTTTTTACTGTTGGGACCTGTCCCGAAATCATGTATAATGAAAGTGGGGATATAAGTATTGCAAATACAGTACAGTAAATCTAATCTGATAACTGGCTGTGTTGGCTGGAGATGATCACTGGGGGCAGGGGGCATCCAGCATCACTTGGAGGGCCCAACACCTGCCACGGGTAGATCTGTAGGGCCATTTGCTGGTATGGGTTTAGCCTTCTGTTCCTTTCCACCTGCACTGGCTTTGGATAACACACTGGAGGAAGCTCCTTACATTCCCCCCCTCCCCTCTTTGTGCTTCCAGGCAAACCCCTTCCGGCACCGCATTTGCCACGTCTTCTCTACCACAGATGACAGGGAAGGCGGCCTGTCCTTTGAGGACTTTCTGGACATGCTGAGCGTCTTCAGTGACTCTGCAACGCCAGAGATCAAATCGCATTACGCCTTCCGCATCTTTGGTGAGTTCCAGCCTGGTTGGGGCTTAGTCTGCGAGAGAGAAAGCGGAAGCACTTTGTTGGGAGACTTTCTGTGAGCCAAGAGTGCAGCTGCACTCTCTCTGAAAGAGCTGAAATGCAAGAGCCACGCGGGGATACGGATTGGCACACAGTGTGCAAAACAAGCTTATGGGATTCATTGCCTCAAGACAGGATGGCGCTGGCTTCCCAGCAGCTTGGTCAAAGGATTAGAAAAATTCAAGGAGGATTGATGGCTACCAACAGGCATGGGTGAAGGACTCTCGACATCTGGAGATGGCATATCTCCTTGCTTACCCCCAATGTTAGGAAGGGGTCGGTTGGGAAGTGGCTTTTATCTTGCTTGCCTGTGGGCACTGCTGGACTTGATGAGCAATGGGAAACCCTTCTGGCTTCTTGAAGTAGCCTGGGCTGGCCTTTTGAGTCTCCAAGGAGCACTACTAAGGCTATTATGATATGTTATATCTCCATGGTCAGGCAGAGTAATGCTTGTGGGCTTCCCTTTGGGGCACTTGGTTGGCCAATGTGAGAACAGGATGCTGGACAAGATGGGCCATTGGCCTGATGCAGCAGGTTGTTCTTAGGCTCCTGCCTGGGGATGCCTAGGTGGCTGTTGCCATGGAGGCTGGAAGATGGTCTCTGCCTCTTTGACCCCCACACTAGGGATATATGTGAATCCATGTTCCTTCAGACTTGGTTGGAATCCCAGCATGGCCAGTGAGTGAGAGATTATCCAGAAACATATTGAGGGCCACAGGTTCCCCAGGACTGCCCTACACTGCAGGGCTGCTGCTTCCCCCCTCACAGTCCCTTACAGTATCCATTTGTCCCTTCTCAAAAGCAGAGCAGTGGAGAAATCTAGAATACCCCTCAGAGCTTTGCTGAATGTAGTCTGCTTCTTTCTTAGAAGCAAAGCAGGCCTCCCCCCTCAAAATAAAAGGACCTCTGGGAGCAGGCAAGTTTAGTAAGCTCAGCAAGTGCCAACTAATGGTCCATTCTCCTCCCGCACCCCCAGATTTTGATGATGATGGAACTCTTGACAAGAAGGATTTGGAGAACCTGGTGAATTGCCTGACGGGGGAAGGCGAGGACAGCAGGCTGAGTGCCATGGAGATGGACCAGCTCATCCAGAACGTGAGTGCCAGCCAAGGTGGTGTTACTGCTGCTGGGGAGCTGGGTTCAAGTTCTCACCTCTCTCCCTGGGTGGGGTGAAGAGGAAGGTCGGCCCAATCTGGGAACTGTTGCTGCTCTTGCCCCACGAGGCTCCTTTGTTTCCATCAGATCTTGGAGGAGTCCGATATCGACAAAGACGGGACCATCAACCTCTCTGAGTTCCAGCACATTATTTCCCGCTCCCCAGACTTCACCAGGTACCTTCTGCCCTTCCCTTGCTTCACTTGGGGTTGGGCTTGCTCCCTGGTTGACCAGCTAGCTCACAGCCAGGGGTGTGTGCATGTGTGAATGCTTCACGAGCCTGCTCTGGGAGTATTCTGCCTACGAGCTCCTGGGGTCCCAAGTTTGCAAAATCAAACTCATTATTCCTCCTCTTCTCTTTTCTCTCCCAGTTCCTTCAAAATTGTGCTCTGATTCCTCCCTACTTCTCCCTCCTGCTGGAAGATGTCTCCATCTCTCTACAGAGGGAACAAAGCACCTCTTTCTAGCCACCCGAGGACAGCTGTGCCAAGGGGAAGATCTTGCCTTACAACCCCACCCAAGCTCTAGGTCTGGACAGCAACCAGGCTCTTGACAGGGTGGGGTGTCTTTGAGACTCATCCCCCCCCCACTGTTCTTGGGGAGATGGGTATGGAGCAAGGCATGCTGGGAGCCATGGTCTGTACTCTGACTTCTTGCTTCACTGCAGCCTGGGACAGGGAAGACCCCGGCTGAGTGCTGAGCACTGGACCTTTCTCGCCTGCAGCAGGGAGGTTTCTATCCTGGGTGACGACGATCATTGTTCCCTGGTGCTGTTGTACCTACACTGACATTCCCACCGACTCCGTGCCTTTGCTGCAGCAGGGGCTGCCTCCAACTCTGCCTGTCTCTTTGTGGGTCCTGGACTGGCTTTCGCACCCTGGGAAATGGACAGCAGCTCCTATCGATTGCCCACTCCTTTGCAAACTCTTTCCAGCTTCTCACCTTCCCCACTTGGAGATCAGCTGTCGGGAGAGCAGTTGGTGCAAAGACAAGTGCAGTCACCACTGCTGGCCCACTCGTGATATTGGCAGGTTGGGGTGGGGTGGTGGATCTGAATTTTCTGGCCAGTTATTTGAGCTGGCGGAGGGAGGGGGGGTTGGAGGCGCACTTGCAATCCAGAGGCTGGTGGCCGTTTCCGAAAGCCTTAGATATCCACCCTCTTTTTACAAAACCTGCCGTGATCTTGTCTGGTTTCTACACTTCTACTAATAAAACTCAGGACCTGGCACTTGTAAGTCCCCTGGTCTTTTTTGTTTACCCCGTCAGTGGAGAGATGACTAAGTTCATGTTGGCAGAGTGCAAGGAGAAGTGACTGCATCTGCCCCTCGTGAGAAGAGTGGAAAAGGCTGCTGGAGCAAGCTCCTCTACTGCCTCCTCCAACAGGACTTGTCCCCTGCTCCTTCTGCCTCTGTCTCCTTCTAACCTTTGGTCTTTGCCCCATTCGGAAACACTTCTAGTCATGCAGCCAGAAAGGCGGCCGGGGGGTGGGATTGCTGCGTGGCCCACAGGGGCAGCAGCAGTAGCCATTCTGCCCAGATTCCCCTGGTGGTAGAGGCTGAGGCTTTGCCCATAGATATGTGCCACAGCTCCCAGCACTCAAGGGGTACACAGGGATGCTGGTGGGACCTGGAGGCTCCAAAGCACACACCGTGCCACCGGGGATGCCAGGGAGGGTGGAGAGGCAGGGATCAGGGAGCCTTTGCTGCTTTGAGAAGGCTGGGCAGCGTCGAGAGAAGTCAGGCTCAAGCCGTTGTCAAAGGAGACGTCAACTTTTATGTAAAAATAAACACAACCAACACACAAGGCTTGTGCAAGTGCACTTGTGGGAAGCGTGAGGGAGCTCTGGGGCTGCTGTTGCGAGTGGCCCATACCTGGCCTGGGCAGGAGGCAGCTCTGTGCTGGAGCCCAGGCAGAATTCACAGTGGCAGACAGCCAAACCTAGTGTTTGCAAGTGTCAGAAGGGCAGGCCTGGTATCTGTGTTTGGTGGGCGTGTGTCCCTTCCCCCTCGCAACATGGCACCTGAGCCCCTCTCTCACACTTCCACACACCAAGCAAACACCCTAAACATTCAACAGGTTCTCCCCCTAACCCCACAGAGTTCACAAGAAGCCAGACTCCACCCCATGCACACAACACAACACACCCACCCATTGAGAGAGCTCGCAGGTGCCACTCCTTGGCCCAGAGGGTGCTCTATTTGGAAGGAAATGCAGGAACTGGGCAGGCCAAGGACAGGGCCTCCTTCTGCAGCCTCCTTGCAGTCTCTCGTCCTGCCCCAGCCCAGTGGGGCTTGGGTCTGGCTCCTCTGACCTAGGACGACAACCCGGGCCAAAGTGTCTCCCCTTCTGCCCAGCTGAGCATCCTTGCAGCAGCCAGAGAGCAGGCTACCCCTGCTCCTCAAGGCTTAGGAGTGCCCGCTCTGCTCTCAGCAGGTTCTAGCCATTGTTTGCAAGGAGTCCAGGGCAGCGCGGAGAGGCACAGGTGCCCCAGCGCAGGGCGAGAGGACGCGGCCCAAGTGCCCAAAACCTCAGGGCCTCTTCTGTCGGTTCACAGTTCTTCGGGCAGTTCTGGTTTGGGCGGGGGCACCAGGAGCTCCTGGTTCCTCGGAAGGCTCAGCACAGCAGTGTCTGTGGAAGCAACAATGCGTCTCATACAACCGAGTCCCGGATCTCGGAGCCGAGGCGCACACGCGGCCGCTGGGTGGGAGTCAAAACCTCCACAACGCTTTCGTGGACGCTGAGCGGGCGTCGGTCAGACTCTGAGAAGGCCACAACGGGCTGCGCCGCAGGAGCAGCATGCAGAGGCGTGTTGGCCGCGTGGCTGTCGTGGAGGGCCTGGTAGCCCTTGTGGTCTAGGATGGCGCTGGGCGTATGGGCCCCATTGAGGGGCAAGTTCTCTGCGGGAAGCCCCATCTTGCGGGGTTTCTTGGGATGGGCGCTGGTGCACTTGCCCTGCTTGAGGAAGGTCTTCACGGCATTGCGGTGCCGGTGCAGCACGAAGAGGGTCAGGAGCGTCACTGTGACGGCAAAGGCCACACACATCACCAGGAACTCCGTCCAGTAGGTCTTGCCCTCCAGCAGAGCCGACATGCTGCTCCCTGCAGCCGCCGCCGAGACGCTCCTGGAGGTGCTGATGGTTTCCAGGGGGTTCTGGAGGGGCACGATCCGAGCTCCCAGCGTGGGCTCAACCCGCACACAGTAACTGGCCATCAGCTGCCGGAAGCCGCCCTCCTGCGACCAGCAGTCATATCGTCCCGCCTGGGTCGGGCTGCCCATCAGTACCAGCTCCCCTTCGGGAAGCACCAGAACAGCCGAGGTGTTGATGGCAACCCCATTGTGCAGCCAGTGCCGAGAAGCCAGGTTGGAGAGCTGCGGGCAAGGGAGCGACTGCACAGCGCTGGAGCCCAAGATCACCACCGCCTTGCATGGGGGCTCTTCTGCAGAGGGGAGAGAAGGGACACCCACCAGTTAGGCCCTGGGTGCCATGGGAAGGCTGCCAGGCAGCTGAGCCCAGGAGACCCAGTGTGGTGTTGGACTGGGGCCTGGGAGACCAGTGTTCAAATCCCCTCTCACCCATCAAATACACTGGCCGTGGCCTTGAGCCAGTCACTGCCTCTCAGCCTAGTCTACCTCATAGGGTTGTTGTTCTGAGGATACAATTGCGGGGAACAGAAGAATGTATGCCACCTTGAGCTGCTTGAGGGAAAGGTGGAATATAAATGTGATAAACAAATAAGTTGCCAGAGAGACTCTAGGCCAGCAGGCAGGACAGAGCCAGAAAGAGGGTGCCTGTAAACCCTCATCTCATTTCCCCCCTTTTGTTCCCAGAGTTCTCAAAGCCCCCACCCCAGCTTTGGTCTTTACCTGTGGCTGAGCTGCTGGGCTGCCCATTGCCCGTCTGGCAAAGCTGGGTGGCATCAGCCCGTTCGATGTCCTGAAGCCGGCTGGGCCTGGTGAGAGATGGAGGCAGCAATAGTGAAGGGAGAGGCCACCCATGGGTTGAGGGGGAGGGGGAGGAAGGAGATGGGCATCCCCACTTAAGCCTGGTGGAAGAAGCACTCACCCTGCATGAGGCCATGAGCGGTCTGGGAGAAGTGGATGGCAGGCCCCTCCGCTCCAGATGCAGAAAGGGTCCCGAGACAGGATGCATTCGGCACAGGTCCGGTACATGCTGCAGTTGGAGAGCGGCACTTGGACGAGAGCAGTGTAGGAGGCAGCATAAAGGAGGCCCTGCAGGGATGACAGGAGGAGCTAAGTCAGGGTTGTTCCACAGAGCAGACCCACCGTGCCCCCTGTAGGTCACCTGTCAGAGGGTCTCCAGTCTTGCAAGCCAGTCTTGCAGCACCTGACCCCTGTGGGTAGAGCAGCTGGCCATCAGGCAACAGAAGCTCTCAAAACCAGCCCTTGAAGCAAGTCCTTCCCACTGTGCCTAGCTAAGGGGGTCCCCTGCCGGTTCAGCAGTATCTGCCTGAGTCCAGGCTAGCACACAGCGACGTTTCTGGGAAGGAGTGGAGGCAAGATATGGCACACCTTTCCCTCCAGAGACCCCAGGTGCCCACGCAGATCAAGGCAAGGGTTGAAGCTCAGGGCTGAGTCCTCTTGGAAGGCACACAACCCCCAGACTGGCCACTTCTCTCTCTATGGAGACAGCTTCCCTCTTCTGATGAGGATGCTGGCAGGAGTTTCCCAGGATGCCCCTCTGTCTTACCTGGGCGGGGTCCAGAAGCAGCTTGAGGACAGGCTGCCCAGCAGGGAAGAGCTGGATCTCTTCAATGATCTGGACCTGCTGCTCCGTCACCACAGCCTTGTGCAGCCAGCCGTCATCTGCAAAGCAGAAAGGGGAACACAATGATGAGGGTCAGGACAAACAGCTGTCTCCCACCCTGCCGGCCAGTCCCACATGGCAGAGCTCCATTCTCTCCCTCCCCACCTGTCCAGGGCCAGCCACAGAGAACCAAAACCTGCATGTTTGAAGAGAGACCAACAGCCTTCCCAGACACCTGACAGCCTGGTCTCTCTTGCTGTTGGGCATGTTTCCTGCCTGCTATTCTGAGTAAGTGGAAACGGCACAGAGTCCCCTTTGTGGCCAGATTGGCCTTAGGTTGGGCTAGATCAAGGTTTCCCAAACTTGGGTCTCCAGCTGCTTTTGGACTACAATTCCCATCACCCATCACCCCTGACCGCTGATCCTGTTAGCTAGAGATGATGGGAGATGTAGTCCAAAAAACAGCTGAAGACCCAAGTTTGGGGAACCCTGGGCTATCCTGTCAACAGCCTTTAAGACAAGATGTGCCTCACTCTGCAACACTCTCCCACTGACCTCTCCCACTTTTAAATTCAGCATAGTCTCTAATTCCTCCCCCACCTGATTCAGACCCCTCAATAGGCGTCTTAAAGAATCATAACACACATGGCAAATTGAAACAGGGAAAATTCTGAAGGCAGCAGCAAGAACAAAGAAGCCAGCTGTAGAATGAGAGACTTGGAGTATAATAATAATAATAATAATAATAATAATAATAATAATAATTACTACTACTACTACTATTATTTATACCCTGCCCATCTGGCTGGGTTTGCCCAGCCACTCTGGGAGGCTTCCAACAAAATATTAAAAATACAATAAAACATCAAACATTAAAAACTTCCCTAAACAGGTCTCTCCCACCCACCACAGGGCAGCCACAGCAGTCCAGGCAATGGAGAAGGTGGTGGAGGTCACTATCACCACCTTCCTGAAGATAAGCAGGCCCAAGCCTGGTCAGGGCCTGGGTGGGGGACCTCCTGAGAGCCAGGTGCCTGCTCCCTTGGGTTCCATGATAGGGAGGATAGAACTGAATGTCAAGAAAGGGGGCAGCCCGGGGCACCTCCAAGAGTACTCCATGAGTACTCAGGACGCAGCCCTGCTCTCTGCAGGATGCCTCCTCTCTAAGGATGCTTGGAGCAAGTTTGCAAGAGAAGATCTAAGCCATTTGGGAGGAGAAACGTAAGAAGAGACCTGCAAGATCAGGCCAATGGCCCATCTGGTCCGGCATCCTGTGTTCACAGCAGCCAACCAGATGCCCATTGCGGGAAACCCACAAACAGGACCAGAGCACAAGAGCCCTCTCCCCTCCTACGGTTCCCAGCCACTGGCAGAAGCATTGTTGCCTCTGACCGTGGAAGCAGCACATACCCATCGTGGCTGGTAGCCATGGAAGGCAGAGGACCTTCTTGGTAGTGGCACCCACCCTGTGGAATGCCCTCCCATCAGATGCCAAGGAAATAAACAACTATCTGACTTCTAGAAGACATCTGAAGGCAGCCTTGTATCGGGACATGTTAATGTCTGATGTTTTACAATTTTTATGTGCTGCAAGCCACCCAGAGTGGCTGGGGAAACCTAGCCAGATGGGAGGTGTGTGTGTGTGTGTGTGTGTGTGTGTGTGTGTGTATAATTATTATTATTAATAATGCTCTCCTCCAGAAAGCCAGCACCTTGGAGGGTCCATCCTTCCCTTTGCCCAGCTATGAACCATCTCTTCCTCCTCCTGACATTCTAGCCATTGCCAGTGGGCCTCCCCCCCTGCCTCCATCCTCCCAGCCGCCGCCGCCGCTGCCACCACCCACCTGTGCCCAAGAACAAGACATTGTAGGCGCGGTGCAGGCCTTGGACACGCTGGACGCTGATCTGCTGGTAGCGGGCATGACCTTGCAGGAGGAAGAGCGGCTGGCTCCGAATGGGGCTGCTCATCAGGAAGTGGTCCTTGAGGTAGTTGAGAACCCGGTCGGGCATCTGGAGTGAGGAGGTGATCTTCATCCGCCGGGCCTGGCTGTTAATGCACTGTGGGCAGAGGGGTTGAAAAGAAAGAACCATCTTGAAGTGAGGGGGTGGGCGGCAACAGCAGCAGCAGCTTAGGTTGTCCAGCACTGGACTCTGGCAGCCCCTACCCTCTGCAGGATCTCAGGCAAAAGCCAAAGGCAGCCTGGTAGCCTTCAAGGGGGAGGGCAGGCAGATCCACCAGCATCAGTCCCAAGGCTTTCCCGCTCCCAAGCCCATGGAGCTGGTCGCTGGGTGATGGACATACCGCTCCAGGTCGGGGCTCTGGCACAGGGTGGGTGTCCGTGTACCACTGTTGGGTCTCCCGGTTGACTTCCTTGTACAGCCCACTGAAGGCTTCCTCCACATCCGCCATGGAGAAGGCACAGACTGCAGCGCCCCCAGCGCCCTTCCTGTCCCTGGGAGAGAGGAGGAAGGAGAAGGAGGGTCAAGGATGGGACAGCTGAGAAAGAAGAATGTAACATTTAAACTACTATAACCTCACTTGTCAAGGACTCGGGTGGCGCTGTGGTCTAAACCACAGAGCCTAGGGCTTGCCGATCAGAAGGTTGGCAGTCTGAATCCCCGCGACGTGGGGAGCTCTTGTTGTTTGGTCCCAGCTCCTGCCCACCTAGCAGTTCGAAAGCACGCCAGTGCAAGTAGATAAATAGGTACCACTCCAGCAGGAAGGTAAATGGCGTTCTGTGTGCTGCTCTTGTTTCGCCAGAAGCGGCTTAGTCATGCTGGCCACATGACCTGGAAGCTGTCTGCGGACAAACGCTGGCTCCCTCGGCCTATAGAGCGAGATGAGCGCTGCAACCCCAGAGTCGTCTGCGACTGGACCTAACGGTCAGGGGTACCTTTACCTTTACCTTTTAACCTCACTTGTCATTTAATATAATTTTGTTTGATCTATATGCAGGAGTTGGTAAAGGCACAGCTGAGGGATGAGGAATTTGCTAAAGAAAAAATACCAGTAGGTGTTAATTAGAGATAAATCTGTTAAATAAGCAGTATGTAAAAGGGGAAGAAATGGAAATATCTGAGAGAGCGGGAGGCCAGTTTTTTTGGGGGGGAAATGAGCCCACAGAGGCAGCCTCCTCTCGCTGCTCACCACTGAGAGGTGAAGACCCCATAGAAGACGGTCTCTGCCAAGCTCTCGCCTGGGGTGAGCACAAACATGTCCTGCAGCACGTTGAAGGGGAAGCCGTCCTCGGGGTGTGAGCACAGCAGCTGGGCCTTCAGGAAGGTCGTCCACCGCCTCTGGAGAACACGCTCACCCCCAACGTCGCCCTGGCAGGGAGAGAAAGGGAGGGGTGAGGGGTGGTGCTGTCATGCCAAGTTGCAAGAGCTGGGCCTAGAAAAGCCACAGTGTAGCAGGAAGGACATCTAATGGGCTTTTAATTTTGGACTTGAGACAGGCTTGGAAGACGGTTAGACTTGGGGCCAAATGAGATGTAGCTAGATGCAAATTGTACTTCCCTCCCCTCCCCACCCACCCACCCAATGGGAGGAGGCAAGTTCCTGCATCCCAGATGCACACATCTAGTTTGGTCCCAAGTGGTATTACGTTACAGAGCAGAGGTCCAGGATGCCCAGAAGAATTTTCCCTGGCAGCCTATTTGGAAACACCTGCCTTGTTTTGAGTCCTTTGAGGGTGTAACTGGATCCACTTTTATTTGTAAGACAGTCTAGGATTACACTTGCAGTAAAGAGTGGTGTAGTGGTTAGAGCATGGGTAGGCAAACTAAGACCCGGGGGCTGGATGTGGCCCAATTGCCTTCTCAATCCGGCCCACAGATGGTCCGGGAATCAGCATGTTTTTACATGAGTAGAATGTGCCCTTATATTTAAAATGCACCTCTGGGTTATTTGTGGAGCCTGCCTGGTGTTTTTAAATGAGTAGAATGTGTGCTTTTATTTAAAATGCATCTCTGGGTTATTTGTGGGGCATAGGAATTCATTCATTTTTTAAAAAAATATAGTCCGGCCCCCCACAAGGTCTGAGGGACAGTGGACTGGCCCCCTGCTGAAAAAGTTTGCTGACTCCTGGGTTAGAGTGTCGGACTGGGACTCGGGAGACTAGGGTTCAAAATCTCCACTTGGCCACAAAGCTTACTGGGTAACCTTGGGCCCATCACCATCTCTCAGCCTAGCTTACCTTACAGGGTGGCTGTGGGGATTAAATGAAGGGGAGGAGAAGCCTGTAAGCCACCTTGAGCTCCAGGGAGAAAGAGGTGGGATTTAAATGCAATAAATAAGAAATGCTTCAATAAAACTTTGAGAGGAACTGGTTGAAACCTGCTGCACATAAAAAATCGAGTTCTCCACCTGGGACAGAAAGGTGGATTTTAATTTTTTAAAGCTCTCCTTCCATGCTGAACCCAGCTGGGAGCTTCCAGCTGCCACTTGCTGTTCCTGCTGGTGCCGAGAAGGC
The DNA here is from genome assembly GCF_009819535.1 of Lacerta agilis. NCBI lineage: Eukaryota > Metazoa > Chordata > Lepidosauria > Squamata > Lacertidae > Lacerta > Lacerta agilis. Next base: position 26,761,308 of record NC_046324.1, on the reverse strand, counting down.
ATGAGAGAGCAAGAGATGGGCACCAGGGGGCACTGCAGGCCCAGAGAAGGCAGCAAGGGCAGCAGCATATGGCTAGTTTATTAGTTTATGACCATTATTCTCCCAGGGAGAAGCACTTGTAGAATCTCCTGCCTCAGGCGCCAAAAAAACTCGGCCAGCCTTGGGCACAATGAACCTTGACTTAAGAGGGCGGGGAGGACCATTTACTGCTCTGGCTCAGGCAGCAAAATGTCTTGGGCTGGCCCTGGCTCAGCAGAAGGGCAAGGTTGCTGCCTCCTCCAAACTTTTGCAAAGAGCAAAAAGAGAAAGGGGGAAAATATCCCGGTCCCCAAAGAGACGAAGCCCTCCTCACCTTGCACACGCGGGCGATGCGCGACACCACAGTGTCTTCAAAGAAGTCAAACTCCTTGCCACTTTCGCTGAAGAAGAAGTAGATCTTGTCGTCATCGTCCCCCTGGGGGCTGCTGGGTGGGTGGCTCTCTCTCAGGTAGGCCGAGCCCACAAAGAAGGGATCTGTGGCACATAGGAACACAGGAAGCTGCCTTTTACAGAGACAGACCATTGGTCCATCTTGCTCAGCATTACCTACACTGGCTGGCAGCAGCTCTCCAGGGTTTCAGGCAGGAGTCTCTCTGACCCTTACCTGGAGATGCCATGGGGGACTGAACCTGGGACTTTCCACATGCAAGGCAGATGCTCTGCTGCTGAGCTACAGCCCTCCTGATGGCAAAGAGGCAGGCCTTTCTGCAGTTGCTCCCTCATCCCATTTATCCGGATGCAAGGAAGAAGCTTGGAGCCCCCCATCCCTATGGCGAGTCCAAACCAGAGCTGCAGAGGGTCTGGCCAGTGGAAGAACACCTTGGCTTGAAGAGGGCTCTTGCGAATTCACTCCTGCCCCCAAGACCATGGGAAGGGCCAGTGAAGGTCTTGATGTCCGAGCCATTTGAGGCAATAAACATGCTCCCCAGTCGTTTCACTGAGCAGCGGAGCCTCCCTGCTCACTCACCTCCTCCAGCATCATGAAGGAGAGGACCATGGATGCCTACTAGCCACAAGGCTCTGCTCTGCATCCACAGTCAGAGGCAGCCATGCTTCTGAATACGAGCTGCTGGAAACCGCAGGAGGGGAGAGGGCTCTTGTGCTCAGATCCTGCTTGCAGGGTTTCCCTTTGGGGCCTCTGGTTGGATGATTGACTAGATGGGCCTGATCCAGAAGGCTCTTCTCATGTTCTTACGCTACCCCACACACCTTGTAGCCAGTTGAGCGAGTTCTCGGTCTTGATGGCCTGGCGACTGCCGTGACTCCGCAGGATGGTCGGCTCATTGCCTTGAAAGTTGCTCACAGTCCCCGCGTATAGTTCTCCATCTGCCAGAAAGCATGCCCATCAATCAGGGAGACCCTCAGAGCCCTTTACCAGACACCCAGGGACAGTCTCCTCTTCCTCAATGCTTTAGAAAGACTTGGCTGGCTCCCCTCTCCCTGCTGCATTGCAGGGGACCAGACTAGTTGACCCTTCGGGTTTCCCCCACGTCTATGATTCTATGACTCTTCCAGTCCTGGGGGTGGCCCAGGCCCTTCCCTCCTTGGTTCCATGGAATGAAGGGAGGCAGCCACTGGCTATAACCCAGGATCTCCTTACCAACCATGATGGCCGTGGACCTGTATGCAGGATCAAAGGGGCAGCGCCCTTTCCCGTCCTCCAGCAACAGCTTCCCGGAGGCCTCTCGCTTCAGGCTGAATTCTGGAATGTTCTAAAGGGGAGAATGGTGCAGTCAGGAAGATGCCAGGAAGTATGTATTTGGGGGTAGTGTTGAGGCAAAAACGTTTGATTTCTGTTTTTTAAAAAGGTGTGGGGGCTCAAATAGGCCAGGAGACAGGACCTAGCCTAACCCTTCCCACTAACCCCAAATAGTAGGGGCTGGGGCTTCCCTGAACATGTAGACTCTAACTATAGGGCCGTCAAGAAGACCCTTGCACAGCCTCCAGGTGCAAATCCTGCCAGGGTCTTGGCCTGTGAGAGCACTAAGTTGTGTTTCCAACACTACAGCAGTCAACAGCAGTTGCTCCTTCCCAGAAAACAGGACTCCATCCAGGGTCTGCCCACAACTGGCAGCTGGAGGCTTCTTCATGAATGGGGCTTGATCCTGTGCGAGAAGGTCCACACAGGACTGGGCCAGGCTGCCCAGGGAGGTGGTGGAAACCCCTGGCAGGACAAACATCTCCAAAGGGCATTTCCTTGATCCTGCTGAAGAGTGCATGGGAGAGTCTCTTGAGCCAGATCAGCCTCTGTCAACTTGGTGCCCTCCACATGCTATGGACTACCACCCCCATCAGCCCCAGCTTGCATGTGACACTGCTGCACTGGCTGGGCTGCTGGGAGTTGTAGTTTGAAATACCTAGAGAGCACCAGGCTGGTGAAAGCTGAGCTGGTTGGCCCAACCTGATACAGTTGTTCTGATTCTCCAAGGTGAGGGGTCCCATACTGGCAGCAAGGTGTGCCTCCCCCCACAAGCTTACTCACAATGTAGGTGCAGGTGGGGCTGAAGGCGCTGGTTCCACAGGTGTACAGGTGGGTACTGTTCAGCTGCAGCAAGATCTTGATGTAATTGTGACAGTCTCTCTGCACAGGACAGAAGAGGAAAGCTTTGAGCTCCGCCTAACTCAGAATGCCCCCCAGCAATGGAGGGGATGCCTTGAGTGGGTCACAGCCCAATCCAAGGGGCAGAGGAGCCCCCCTGGCACAGGAATGGCAGACCCACTTCTGGTAGGGAGGGGGGAGTCACATCCCTGGCACTCACCTGGGGGTCTTTGCCCTTGAAGACACACTGACGCTTCTTTTCTTCCTCAGCCCCCCACAGCAGCTGCAGGACAGAAAGAGAGGCAGTGACCAGGGGGCTCAGTCCAGGCACTCCCCTTGCCTCAGTCTAGGGCGGTTTCTAGAATGGCATTTCAGAGCCATCCTTGGCAGGCTGTGAGCCCCAGCAGTGCCCCTCTTGCCCCATTCCCAATGGACCCTTGATTTCCCAATCTTCCTTGATTTTCCCACTGGTACTTTCTGGGGCCTCTCAGTGAACTTCAGCTGTGGCAGTCTCCTGCCCCAAAGGACAGCTCATCAGCTGCAAGGGGGACCAGCCCAGTGATGTCCAGTGCCAGGGCTGCAGATGCATTAAATGGAAAACCCCAGCATTCCCCTAAAGTTTAAAGCATTTGATAAAGCGGGATATCAAATCCAAACTCCTCCTCCTCCTCTTCTTCTTCTTTGACCCAAATATTATGGCAAGAGCAGAACCCTGGCATCTAGAGTAACTGCCATGGGGCAGGGCTAAGGGAAGCAGCAGCAGCAGCTGCTGCCCAGTCCTCCTTTGGCACCTGGAAGGCCATGGGGTGCTGACCAGCATTTCCAAGATGTCCTCAATCAAAGGTTGAAGCAGCTTGCTTATAGAAAGACCACAGGCTCCAGGTTGCCAGTTTCTGTGCCTGAACCCAAAGAGTGACGTTGTGTGTGGCAATGGTTAGGAACCCTCCCAGGCTAGGAACCATCAGAGGGGGAAGGAGAGGCAGCCTCTGCTGCCAGTGTTGAGGACTGGCTCCTTGACTGCTGCCCAAACTGCTTCCAGGATGAGTAGGGACTTGCTGGTCCCATCAGACTGAGAGGTATAACAGAAACAACCAGCCAGCCCATCAGCTTTGCTGCATATTTCCACTGCACATCTGAACTGGGGGGCTCTAAAGTGGCCGATGGGCACCCTGCACTTACTTTTTGGTGCTGTGGCCCAGGAGAGAAGGAGGTGGTGTTGAGGGCAAGGAGCCTCTCACGGGCACCCACGTACAAGGTGCCCCCATCTGGGCTCAGCAGCATCGTGGTGTAGTTGGTGATTCCAGGCTCTTCAAAGCGGGTCAAGAGCCGGAGGGGGGAGCCTGGGGGGAAGGAGGTAAGAAAAGAGAGATGGCCTATGAGTGGCAGGTTGAACCCCAGTGTCCCAAGCAGACCTGCCCCCTCACCAAGCAGAGAACAAAGGCGCTGCCACATTTCAACAACTTATCAAGTGTGTCTCTATTGCACCTTCATTTGTCAAAACAAAGCTCAAAGTAGACATAACAGGTCAGAACTCTCCAAAAAGGCATTTGAGTGTTGCAAACAACATTCAGTATTGCAGAATGCCCAAGAGCAGCATTTTGCTCAGGGAACTGGCCACACACAAATACAGAAAAGGTGAATGAGTTTCAATAATCCAGTAAGGCAGAAGATGAGAGTCCAGCCTTTTCGGATTATCAAAAGCAGTTTTTTTGCTCCCAGTCTTTTCTACCCACTACAGGTTTTGCAGTTACTTTTCTCTCATGTCCACCTCTGTGCTGATAATGGCAAGGTTGCAGATTTGATCCCCATATGGGACAGCTGCATATTCCTGCACTGCAGAGGTTTGGACTAGATGATGCTCAGGGTCCCTTCCAACTCTACAGTGCTATGGTTCTATGGTACCTGGTGGCGCTCGTGGTGTTGTTGTCTCTACAACAGCCTTGGGCAAGGCAACATTCCCAGAGACTGTGGTGTCGCACATGCCAAAATCTCCACAACTGGCTTACTGGTTCCCTCTTGCATATATGATGGAGTTTTATTTGGGGGTGGGGTGGGGGTGGGATGAGGGACAGAAGATGAATGACTCCCCAAGGCAGAGCTGGCTGCTGCTCGAAATTCACCTCCACACCTGGGATGACTCTGCCTGTGCTCCTTTCCCCTTCCGCTTCAGAGCAAAGAGGTGGCACCTGACTCTGGGGGAAAGACCCTCCCGCAAGGGCCTGGTGGCTTCCAGTCAGGGCTCTTGCTAACAGGAAATGACTCACCTCTACCTGAGGGTACCTGAAACTGCTGGATGATTCAGCTGCAGTGCAGGATGAGATCCTATTGAGTTGTGGGGGGACAGGACCCTGTGAGTCACCCATTGCCATTCTTGGCCCAACTCCTTGTGGGGCACTGGCACCTACCCATTTGAACTGACACACAGCTGAGGCCTCAGCTTTCAGCCCCAGTACCTCTCATTTTGGAGCGTAAGCCAGAGTTACCATGCTCTGGATGCCTAGAGGACTGGCTGGGGAGGCTGGCGGGGTCTGTGTAGCTTCAGCAGAAGGGAGGGAAGGGCAGAGCACCTGGGTGTGGCACCCATCACAGGGACTCTCCCTGGGAGCTTGCCTGCAGAGTCTGGGAACAGCCTCAGTGCTAGATTGCGAAGCCCCACCCAGGTGACCTTGGGTGACCTTCCCTGTTGCACAACTTCAGCTCTGCAGCACAGCCTGTTCTGTGTGTTTCAAGCAAGCCTGTGCCTGATTGTTTGCCACTGGACAAGTTCCAGCCCGTTCCTGCTCCTGCTTCACTAAAAGGCTGAACAGTTCTCCCAGCCTTGCTCTTTCTCCTGGGTGGCAACACAGGCCTGGTGTAGGTGAGGGCAGCTGGTGCTCCGGCCCTGCCAAGCAGCTTCTCAACTTCAGCCCACACGTGGCTCAAAGAGTCACACTGTTTGTCCCCAGCCAGCCATGGGCAACAGCCATCTCCCTGCAGCTCTGTGGACCGTGGATGAGAAAGGAGGAGCCTCCAATGCCCTTCTGCTGCTCCTTTGATAGCTGAGGGGCTCTGGGAGTTTGGAAATTCATAGAATCATGGAAGTGTAGAGTTGGAAGGGACCCCAAGAGTCATCTAGTTCAACCCCCCACAATGCAGGAATGTAAATTCCTCTTTAATAAACTAGAGCAGTGATTTCCAAACCTTTTCAGGTTCCACAAACTCATCCCCAGTGTCTCCTACCTTACCCTATAAAAAGCAGTATTAAGAAAAGCTGTTTGCATGATCCACTAAGGAAGGTAGTAAGTAGCACAATGACATTCAGAACAGTAACAACTGCACACTTATTCAAAATCTAATTAAACTACTAGTTTAATTAAGTCAACAAAATTGATGAACCTGATCCAGTGACACCAGCTTTTCAAAGTCTGATAGACAGGGAGCCCCTGTCATCCCGTTGCCTCTTGGTGTCCCTCTAGGTCAGGGGTCAGCAACCTGCGGCCCATGGGCCACAAGCGGCCCATGGGGGTCGTTTAACTGACCCATGGACCCCCGCCACCTCGTCAGGGACCCCCGTTGCCTGCTTGGTTGGCTCCCGTGCGCTGCACTAAACCGGCACGGAGCAAAGCAGGGACCGCCTTCCACGACACTGGCCAGCTTCCCATTGGCTGCAGGAAGCTCCTGCAGCCAATGATGGAAAGCTGCGCACACCTCCTATGTGGCAGAAGGAGTGCTGGAAATAGCATTGGCACATGCGTGTGTGCGCGCACTCCAGCCCACTGCGGCGTAAGCGAGACCGTGAATCGGCCCAAACCACAAAAACTTTGCCGATCCCTGCCCTAGGTAATCTCAGTGCCCCCCAGGGAGTGGTACTGCTCACTTTGGAAATCACTGAATTAAAGGATAACAGAGGGGTAGTCCACTTATGGGTCACCAAAACAGACAGGAAAGTAAATGCATCACCCCAAAGAAAGAAAGAGGACACTGATCTGCATAAAATGTGCATGTGCTAATTTAAATGTACAGATGCAAATTTAGAAACAATTGCTGTCATTTAAATAAAACTACATCTCAGCATAACGGGGGAAGTCTGTGGCCACGTGAGCACCCTCAGTCTGCTGCCCAGGTGGCATGCCCCCCCCCCAGCTTCTCCATCTTTAAACTTGACTCTCTGATGCTTCAAATACAGAACACACGACTACCTTCAGATTACACTGCTTATCCCCCACCACTGCATTCAAGTTTGGAAGCTGCCTACTGAAACAGGCAGTGCTACATGAACACCCCATGCATCAATCACCTGAGTGCCTGCACACCTCCATCAATCCACCTTGTGACACTCTCCCCATTCCACCTGGTTCTCCCACAATACAAGCCTCATCTAAAACCTGCCAGCCAGGCCTAGCCAGGAGAAAATGCTTGAATCTGGTTGAGAACCTGAAAGGTGGCACTTTGAGCACTGGTGTCCCTATGAACTGGGCAAGGAAAACATTCCCACACAGGTGAGTGTGAGAAAGATTCAACGATAATTGGTCTCGCTGGTGAGGCTGTGTGGGTGAGCATCTCACAGGTACAGTGAGGGATCAAAAGAACACCTGGGAGGACATTCAGACACTGATGCCTCTTCCCAAAGACTTCCCAGCTGAGAGCTTTAGCAGGTGCCTGTCCCCCAAGGGTGACTAATGCCCTTGAGCCTCACAGGTGGCATAGGTGTGATACAAAAGGGGCAAAGGGACAGCAAGAGTCTGTCTTGCCTTGTTTTCCCTGCTAATTACTCATCATAGGCAAATGAGAGGAAAGAGGAGGAAACCAAAGGAGCTCCAACCTCCCCACAGGTGACCTGCTCTCTTGCAACTGAGTCACCCCTTGAATGTGTGACAAAAGGTGAAGAGGACTGGAAGGAGGGACTGTCCCTGGATAACTGGCCATGCAAAGAAGCAGCTGGCCAGAGTATCAGGGCACTCTGCCTGTGGGGATACCACTGGGCCTTTATTGATCTCATGGGCAGAAGAAGCAGGAACACATTCGAAGAAACTCTGGAATTAAAAGTGTGGCTCGTCAATGGAGACCTGGAGGGACGGTGAGGATCTCTCTCTGATGCAGAGGCTGGGCAGCCATTTGAGCAGGGGGCAGATCCTGCTGGCTCTGTCCAACCCCAGGAAGCTAAAACATTCATCTATTAATGGAGTTATTCATCACTTTTCACAAAAGATGCCTCAGAGCAACATGCAATTCATACAATACGAATCGTTTAAGAAACACACACGCCAAATACACAAATACCAAAAAGTGCCCATTCATCAATACATATGAAAAGGTCAGAAATCTAATTTCAAGATAATAAAAATCAAGATAATAAACTTTTCCATAAATGAATGGAAATGGTTTGTTGTATATTTACAAGCAAACTGTAAACAGATAAAGACATTGGCAGGATTAGTGTAATAACTGGCAGTTTAAAAAAAATGTATATCCAAGTAGATGAATAAAAGAATAAATTAAGATAAAATATGCAGGGAATGATGAAAATAAATTTAAGGAACCGCAGAAAGAGGAGGAAGTAAGTCGAGGTTTGAAATGTTAGAACTACTGTTAAGCTATTGTTGAAATGTATACAACTGAAAAATCATAAATAAAAACTGTAACAGAAATCAAATGTTATGAGCCAGAACCTGGGGACAAAAGCATCTAAATTTAGGGACTATAAACTGAGCATGATGGAGTCAGGTGGGCCTCCCTGGGTAGAGCATCCCTCCAAGGGGGTGGGCAGGAGGAGACACCAGCCAGGCTGCGCCCAGCTCCTCTCTTCCCTTTTCCCAGTCACATCACCTTCTGTCCCTCAAGCTGTTCTTCCTTATCCCCAAGAAGCAGGACGCTGCCACATGCCTGGACCTAAGGTAGGCATGTCCAAAGTCCGTTTTGGGGGCCTAATCTGGCAGTTTATTTCCTGGGGTAAAATAGTAAAAAAAGCTCAACAACTTCAATCCTAAAAAAAGCTCAACAGCTTTGGTCGGCCCTCACACATGTTCACTTCATCAAATCTGGTCCTCTTTGAAAAAAGTTTGGGCATCCCTAAGGGAAACTTTGCAGGAAGTCCTGGGGCTCCATCAGCAGGAAGGTCAGGCTGGGCTGAGAAGGAACAGCTGGCTCAGCCTCTTCTGTGCAGCACAGAGAGGCCCTGACCCACAACTAGGTGCCAGCATTCCCAGGGGCCCCTCTTGTATCCAACTAGGCACAAAGAATGCCTAGTTTGTCAGCTGGCTCTCACAGGCAAGATGTCATGTCCTCCCCTGCCTCTCTCTCTCTCTCTCTCTCTCTCTCTCTCTCTCTCTCTCACACACACACACACACACACACACACAGCCTTCACCAACCCATAGCCTTCCAGATGTTTAGGACTATAAATCCTAGCAGTCTCAGCCTCCATGGCTAGAAGACAGGAGTTGCATTCCAAAGGATCCTGCTTGGCAAAGGTTATGCAACTGTGGAAGCCAGGAACTGAGGTGCAAGTCACAGGCCAGGCTTCTGTGCCCCCCCCCCTTTCTCTTTGCCTCTCGCCACTGTGCCCTGAAGCCTTGACTAAGCTTGAAGCAGGCTTACAGACAGCACAGAGAGCTGCATCAGCAAAGGGACCCAAGAGTGGCTAAAGGTAGGCCCGGGGGGGGGGGAGGCAAGGCTTTACCCTGCCCCAGCCTGTCCATAAGCCCATCCAAGCAAAGCAAAGCGCTGGACAGAATCTCCCTCCAGCTCAACAGTTGCTCCTCCTATGGGATTCTCCATAAGATTCAAACACTGGGACAACAAGCTGTGCCTGGCAAGAGATCTGTGAGCACAAACAGAGCTGGCTGGGTTTTGCTGAGGGCAGCACAATGCTTTTTGGCAGGCTGGATGAGCGGGTGGGATTCAGCAAAGCCCCTTCTATCCCAGGAGAACAAGTTTAGCTGCGCTGAGGAGAGGAGAGGAGAGGATGAACACAGTGAAAGGGCTATGAAATCACAGAGGGGCTAGCTGCATTGCTTTCTAGAGACCACGGACTCCTTCTGGGTGACAGACAGCAGCATTCTGGGAAGGCTGGAGAGGCCCCGATTCTGACAACTTCCACCAGCAATTTTCCCATTGCTGCATTTCTCCATGCAAAGCTTACCTTTAGAAATGCCTTGCTTCATAAAGTTAACCAGCAAGCGAATGAATTGGCTGAGTGCAGCAGCACAGTGGCAGGCCACAGCTTAAAGTCAAAGTTGCAAATAACTTTTTCAGGCGACTCTCCATAGGAGAGTCTCTAAGGTGCTACTGGAAGGAATTTTTTTGCTTCTCCATAGGAAGGGCAGATATTATTCCGCTCAGTTCTTCAAGCAGGCCAAAATTTCCTTCAAATCCAAATTTAATATAAAAGGTAAGTTCAAACTGTTGAGCTGACATCTCTTGAGACAGTTACAAGTATTCCCATAAAATCCGTTTCCAAGAATTGCTCTCATTTCATTTGAATATAAACCACACTGTGCCCTTTATTGATCTCCCCACCACAATCAAATGTTTCGTCTTAACTACTTTTGGCTATTGAAAACACATTTGAAGTGTCTTCCCATCTATCTACAAATGTAAAATTAAATTACAAGTTTTGTTTACTAAACGTAAGTCAAATCAACACACACACACCCCATCTCTAAAATAAAACCTCAATTAAGAATATTCTGCTATGGAAAAGAGGGACATACAGGTATTCACAAAGGAAGAGGAGAAGTCTTATCATTAGTCAGTAGTCATCCATCATAATGGCTATATGCAACTGTGCCTAAATACCAGTTGCTGGGGAGCAGCACTCCCCCTCCCTGCCCTGCACCAGGAGAGAAGTTGTTGCTTTCATGTCCTGCTTGTGGGCTGAAGGCATCTCTTTGGCTACTGCAGGAAACAGGATGCTAGCCTAGATAGGCAGGGCAAAGTTTGAGGCGGCCGCTTCAGGCAGCTAGCTTGGGGTGTCAGGAAGACCCAGGCCAAAGACCTAGAGTAGGTGTGGAGTGTATCTGTGGCCCTCTATCAGCTGCAGTCAGGGTGGCCAAGGGTCAGGGAGGATGGGATTTGAAGTCCAACATCTGGAGGGCCCATAGATTAGCCATTCCTGATCTAGGACATTTAAAAATCTCAACCCTGAAAGTATGGAGAAGGAAAATTACCACTCCCCCAAAAGCATCTTCTCAGAATGCTTTCCTGGTCTGTTAAGCCATTGCAACCCCTGGAATGCCCTCCCCTTGGGTAATTTGTGAGAAGGAGGCAGGAATGACCTTTAAACAACTATTTTAAAACGTTATGTTTACCTAAGCTGTCTTGAACTCTGACTCAAAGTTTTCTGTTTTGCAGATTACTCAGTTTTAGTTTTCTCTAGTTTTGGGACATTTTTCTGAGTGGTGGTATTTGCATTGTTTTTGTGTCAACCATTTAGAAGCATTTATTAAATTAAGCAATGCAATTTTTTAATAAATAGAAATAAAATTATATGGGTGTCCAGCAGGGATGGGGAACAACAGAAAGCTCTCCAGGTACTAGACTTCAAATCCCAGCAGCCCTAGCAGCTAGCATGGCTCATGGATGATTGGAATTGTAGTGCAACCATTTCTGGGGAAGGGGCACATGTTCCTCATCCCTGAGAAAAACAGCTGACTGTTGAAATCCCTGCTTTTCTGCAAGTGTTCATAGAGCAGGATAACAGTAAGTTTGTGGGGCAGTGCAACAGAACGGCTGAGAGGCCCAAGCACAGCGTAGCTAGCGGGAAGGTCAGGCATGAAGAGGTGAAGGAGAATTACCAGAATTTGCCTGCTGGAGCTGGGCCGCCCCATGACTTCCTGCCCCTTGAATGGCCACAGCAGCAGCTGGACAAATCAACGCCTCCCAAACCCACTGATAACACAGCCAGCTTGTGTTTACACAGAAAACAGCCAACATCTCAGAGGGCCGCTGCAGGCATTGCGAAAATTTTTAACAAGAGACACAGGGGGAGTGTCTCCGGCTGCCCATTCAGTGTCTTGTGGGGACCACCATGGGGCAGAGAAAGGCAGAGTCCATCATATTTTAATGTGTAATGTTTTATTATGTTTTTATATATGTTGGAAGCCAGCCAAAGTGGCTGGGGCAACCCAGTCAGATGGGCGGGGTATAATAATGATAGGAGGAGGAGGAGGAGAAGAAAAGAAGAAGAAGAAGAAGAAGAAGAAGAAGAAGAAGAAGAAGAAGAAGAAGAAGAAGAAGAAGAACAACAACAACAACAACAACAACAACAACAACAACAACAACCACCACCACATGATCAGGGAGGACCAGGAAACTCCCTCCAACCCATTGGACACAAAGTGTGATGTTCTGTGGGGAGGGGAAATGTGCACTCTCCCCTCCAAATACTTGTGCAGTTCTGAAATTCAAGTGTCATGCAGAAGTTGTACAGTATTATGTTACTGCTGTAAAAAGTGAGGGCATCTAGTGAGCAGTCTGGGCTCTTCTAGAACCCTAGAGCCTGATCAGGCCACCCATCTCTCTTCCCCTCCTCAAACACAGTCACTGCAGTCTCCACACTACTCTAGTCCTCAAGAGGTTCCCCAAAGTTTCAAAGTTGAAGGGATCCCTTCCAGTATAGAGTCCAGAATTGTCAAGTGTTTTTATGAGGGTGGTGGTGCCAGGATTATAGCAAAATAAAATAAATAAATAATAATAATAATAATAATAATAATAATAATAATAATAATAATAATAATAATAATATCCTGGTGCCTTCCAGTTGTTTTTTTACAGCTGTGCTGGCTGGGCTTGATGTGAGCTGTAGTCCAAAACTTCTGGACAGCTCCAGGCTGGGGAAGACTGAAAACAGAGCAGTCCTAGCAGGGACCTTATTGAAGGAAAGCGACATGAAACATTTGTGTCTTAAAGTGGTATTCACTGTGAACCTGACCAACTTGGATGCAGCTCCTATGAAGGTGTCTAGTCTCTTTTTGGGATCAGTTTCAACTGAGGATGCCTGAGGATGTGGATAAAGCACCTGGCAAAGGTGTGGCTGACCACACCCTTGATCCTTGCCCGTCTTGGCTATTGACAGCTAGACAGGGGATGAGTGGCATTGGCTAGATCAGGGGTCAGCAACCTTTTTCAGCCATGGGCCAGTCCACTGTCCCTCAGACCATGTGGTGGGCCAGACTATATTTTGAAAAAAAAAAAACCCTCAACGAATTCCTATGCCCCACAAATAACCCAGAGATGCATTTTAAATAAAAGGACACATTCTACTCATGTAAAAACATGCTGATTCCTGGACCGTCTGTGGGTTGGACTGAGAAGGTGATTGGGCTGCATCCAGCCCCCAGGCCTTAGGTTGCCCACATGGGTAGAATTTGTGCTTTTATTTATTTACATGAGTAGATTGTGTGCTTTATTTAAAATGCATCTCTGGGTTATTTGTGAGGCATAGGAATTCGTTCATTTCACACACACACACCCAAAAATAGTCCAGCCCCCAACAAGGTCTGAGGGACAGTGGGCCAGCCCTCTGCTGAAAAAGTTTGCTGACCCCTGGGCTAGATGGTCTGAGAGGTAAGCAACACTTCTTTCAGAGAGTGGGTAGTCCTAGCTGCCTTGAAAGAGGTGGCTGAGCAACCACATCTTAAGAAATCCACTTTGGACCCAATAAATATGGCCATTTACTGTCCAGATAGTAATACTCCCTTGGGGAAGGGACTTGGAGAAACTCAGCTGCAGGCATCTTGGGAGGACACTGAGGGTAGAGCAATTTCAAGCTGGGTGTAAGCTCAGTTTTGGTACTGAAAACACCGTGGTTGCCCTGATAAATGACCTCTGTGATTCTCTTGACCCGACTAAAACTATTGATATCTTTTGATATCACTGGCCACAGTGTATTGCTGGACCAAACATGTAATTGGGAATAGGGGACACAGAGACATGGAGGTTCTGCTTCTATTTGCGGAGGCAGTTTCAGAAGATAACGTGGTAGTTTTCCACTTAACTCAGTTGCATTTGTGCTTTGAGGGTCCCACAATATTCCATCCTACCCCTACCCGCCCCTCCAGCTTTTTACAAAGCTGCTGGATGCAGTCAACCTGAAATCACTCTTGTGCAAGACCTCAGTATTATTTTTTAAAAACTCAAATGGAAATGGATATTGCTCCCCACTAGCCAGGGGATAAGTGGCACTGGCTAGATCAGGGGTCAGCCCTCCATTTGGCCTGTTGTGAAATGTGATAATTAACAGCTGCTGACATTTGCTTGTGTGCTTCTGGTGATTTTTGATTTTTTTTTATTAAAAAAAAAACCTGCATGTGCTCAGGTACAGAAAATCCTGTGTGCATGTCCAGAATAGCACAAATATATCAATCTCTGCCCAACAGAATGTGCAGCAACAAATACCCAAACAGTGTATGGAAGAGACTGTACCAAGAAACTGGATCTAAATGGCTCATTTGCAATATGACACCCTCATCTGGAAGCGCCCCAAGATTCCTCCAAATACTACAAGACGATAAACATTCAGGAACAACACTGTTTTATTTACAGAAATCTGCTGTCTAGATTTGTCACTGCAATAAGAAGCCAGCCACATCCTGACTTCAAAGAGGCCCCAAGGAAGGATGTTCATCTAAGCTCTTGCAATCACCCTCTTCACACATGATCTCTGTCTCCTGACATACAACAAGAGTGAACCATGCCCGACCCTCCCCACTCCAACACAGAGCGACAGCGAAGTCCTCCAATCAAGAGAGCAGCTCACACAGGCCACCTCTGTAAACACTGGGAGCTCCCGCAACTGCCCTAGAAGGCGATTCTGTGGCTCTCAAGGCAAGAGAGAGGAGCTTTCCTCCAGCCTCTCCCAGTTGCCCCACTTCTCCAGCCCTGTGGCCTCCCAGAAGCAGGAAGAAACTAGCTAACAAAGCTGACCACGTGCCTGGGAAGTTACTAACGCTTTCGTCTCTGGGTGATGAATGGGATCTGTGATACCAAAGATTACTATTTCTCTAAGAGCTGACTTCCTGGTTCCAATATAGTCTGTGTACTGGGAAGTGGGAGAGTTGAGCTCAGTTGTACTGATGTTTGTGCATCCCTCCACTTTTAAAAAATCTCTTATTCTTATTCTCTTATTCCAAACATAGTTTTGTTTGAGTTCATGACATCTCTTGTGTGAAGCTGAAATGCTGCAGCATAATACTGACAGTGAGACTGGGCCAGAATATAACAGATGTGCTCAGAGACCTGCATTGTTTGTCGATTTGCTACTGGGCCAGGTTCAAGGTGTTACTGTTAGCATACAAATAAAGCCCTTAATAACTTGGTACCAGTCTACCTGCGAGGTTGCCTTACCCCATATGTGACCTCTTGACCACTTTGATCTGTGGAACTGTTACAGGCGTCACATAATATCTGTTCCACATTTGTAGTAACTCAGTCTTTTAGGGTGGCAGCCCCTACAACTTTGGAACTCCTTGCCTATTGAAATCAGGCAGGCGCCTTCGCTGTACTCTTTTCAGTGCCTGCTAAAAACATTTTTGTTCAGACAAGCCTACCCAGACATGTTAGAATGCTGATGTGTTTGTTAGTTCATTGCTGCTTTCTAATTTTTTGAATGTTTTAATTGCTTTGCTAATGACCTTGCTGTTTCATTCTTTCTGTAAACCACTTTGAGGTTTTCTACAATCAAGCACTATATAAATTTAATGAACTAAATAAATAAGTGAATATAAAACGTCTCTGTGTTAGCACTGCCAGATTTCCCAGTTCTGAGGCTTCTCTGCTACTCTTGTGTTGTCCTCCAAATGCCATTGGAATAGGACTCCAAGCAAAAGCGTGTGTGTGTGTGTGTGCACGCGCTCGCAGAGAAAATGCAGAGGTGTGTGTTGCAAACTACAATCACATAGCACTTGCGAAGTTCCGATTATCCCTTAGAAAAGCCCCAGCTCACATTCACCAGCAGAGGACAGATGGTCCAACTATGGGAAAGGCAAGAGGGAAACAGCTAAGCAGGGAACAGGAGGCTTGCCTCTCCCCGAGGAACAGGCACCTGCCTGTCAGTCTGGATGAGCCAGCTTCCACAGGATGGTGATCCGTGGGCACCAGCACAGCACACATCTGTGACTCCGTACCTCGTCACAGGGTTGGGCAATCTCTCGCCCTCGCTTGTGACCCAGAAGGGGCAGAGGGCCACTCCCACCAGTCTATCCAATCCAGGAATTTCCTGGTCTAGACTCAATAGTATCACAAACCATTTGACAACTTTGTTGCTGCAGCAGCTCTCTAGGAAATGAGTGAATATGAGGGGAAAGGACTGGGCTGGCCAAGTTCCTACACCAGCAAAAGAGAGTCCAAAGGCACAACCAAAAGACAACAGTGTCCACGAAAGGGATCGGCTGTGATGCTTTAGGGAACCATACCTTTGGTCAAGCAAGAGGAATTCAGGACATGGTGCTGTGGGGTTCAACATTCCCATGGACACTGAAAACAAGGCCCTAAGAAGAATGTGGATGCTGGATCAGGCCAAAGGGGGTCCATCTAGCTCAGCACCCAGTTCCTCCAGTGGCCGACCAGATGCCCCAATGGGACCTGAGCACAATGGCAGCAACTCTCTGGCATTTAGCAACATTCTGTTGACAACAGTGGAGGGAGAGCATAGCCATTGTGACTGGTAGCCACTGGCACCAAGAATTTGGTATCTTCCTCCATGAATTTGTCTAATCATCTCTTAAAGCCTCCATAAGAATGTAAGATCAGGCCAATGGCCCATCTAGTCCAGCATCCTCTTCTCACAGTGACCAACCAGGTGCCTGTGGGATTTGGGAACCAGCAGGATTTGAGCACAAGAGCACCCCCCCCCCTGCAGTTTCCAGCAACTGGCATTCAGAAGCATTGCTGTCTCCAACTGTAGTGGCAGAGCACAGCCATCATGGCTAGTAGCCATTGACAAACCACCTCCATTAAAAACTGGAAAAGTTGGTGGCCAACTATGCACCTGCTCTGAACCTCAAACTGTGAAGCTTCACTAGAAAAAATTGCCCTCTCTTTCCCTTGCAAGCTGTGGGAAGAGAAGGAAGGAGATGCAACAGCTTGTCTGACTGCAGATGCTTCTAGCTTGGGTCCTCCAGGACATGACATGTCTTCCTTACTGCTGGGGCAGCCAACTGGTTTCTATGAGGGGAGTAACAGCAAGAGGGAGCACAGTCTTCCAAACTCCAACCCCTTCCTGGTCAGCAAGAGGCATTTCCAGGTAGAGGCACCTAGGTGAGCCCATCTCATTTCCCAGTGGCTTATTCCTAATCAAAGTCCTGTGAAGCACCCTTATCAGAAGGGATTGTTTTTGAGGTCACATAGGGCTGTGCCCTGTGATGAGCGCTTCCTATAGGCAAGTTGTCACTTGATGTGGCAGCTGTCAGAAGGATGGGTTCCTCTTCCTCAAACCCACTCAACCTGCACACCTGGCCCTGTGTTGGAAGAAGCAACCTGCAAGCTGAGACAGCACTTTGTTGCCTCTTGCACGCACACACCCAACCAAGGCCGGAGGAAATAGCAGCCACCCCAAAGTCTGCTCACTAGATGGGTGTTTTGTCTTATACCCAATTTTGCTAAGCAGTTCTTTACTACTAATCCCCTCCATAAACCAGCTCCCCATATAATTAATGGTTTTCACAAAAGAAAGTATTTCAAGGAGGCCACAGGTGAGTCTGTTGGGACCATTCGGGTCACCCACTGCAGCTGGCACCTGGCTGGCACATGCACAGGAGCAGACCCCAATCCCTCCCTGGATCTCTGGAGGTCCCCAGTAGCTACCCAGCCTCTATTTCATCAGCTCCACTGAAGCAAAATGCAGTTGCCAGAAAAGCTTGTTGGGGCAGGTCCCGCCACCTTCAGACAAAACTGAGGGAGGGAGGGTGCTCAAGCTTCTCCTTCTCTTCCTCTTGCCCCCTGCTGGTCTGGGGAGCAACAAAAACACAGCCCAGGGAGAGTGGGGACTGCTGTGGATGTGGGGTAGCAGCAGTGGCCTTGACGGACCACAAGAGTGGTTGCAGTGACCTCCCAGGGGAGGAAGGACCTCCTTCACTGCCCAGGCCCTGTGGAGCAAGAGATGTTGGGGCAGTCACTGTCGACCCCCTGAAATGCGAGAGGCTGGCAGCTACTCTTGCTCTGGCAATGAATGGGAGTGCCCAGGGAACAGGGAGCCCCCTTCTCAGGCTCAGCCCACGACTGCTGCAGGGTCAGCTGGACTCCCCTTCAGCTCCAAAAGACCCCATCCACACAGACATCAGCTGTCCGAAGCCACAGTTTCCCCAGGGACATGCTCAGGAGCCCCTGGCCAAAGCCCCCCACTGGATCAAAGGGGGTTGGTACTGGGTGGGCTGGAAAACAAGGGTAACAAAGCCCTGGCCAGGGTGCTTTTGGTGCCACCCACCCACCAAGGTGCAAGACATGTGTAGCTATCATATGGATGCTGGCCAGAGTCCGGCCATGGGACAAGTCAGGTCCAGCTCCTGATTTCATGGAGCGGCACTGCTCTCCAGTCAAGAAATCCTTTCCTAAGGTGAGAGGTTGGGTTAGATGGTCTTGGCAGCCCCCTTTCAAGGCTTCCGACTCCAATGGGGAGAACAAAAGTGCCAGGGCAGTCCTCGCCACGTCGAGGAAGAAGCCCAAAGCGAAAGCCTCTTCACGGGGCCTTTCACGGTATTCGGGCTGTGTGTGCTTTACAAAGAACAGAAGGAAAAGACCCTGGGCTCCGCGTCCTCCAGCCCCCGCAAGATACTAAAGCGTCCCACCAGCCTGCAGAGATCTTCTCCCCACCAGCAGCATGAAATATCAGCGCCCCCCACCAACTAGACCCGAAGGGGCAGGCCGAGAGACCAGCGTCGGTCCGGTCCCCGCCGCTTCCCCGGCGAGGAGCATCCCTCGACGGGGCCTCCGCTGTGGCTGGGCCGCCCCCAACCTCTCAGGCTTACCGAGGCGCAGGCTCAGGCGCGGCACCGGCTCCTCTTCGGCAGCGGCGGCCAGGAGCGCTCCCAACAACAGCAGCGCCGACTCTCGGACCCCCATGGCGCGGTGGGTCCGAGGGGAGCGGGGCCTGGGCAGCGGCGGCGGCGGGCCGCGGAGCGTCGGAGGCTTTGCTCGCTCGACCAGGAAGGCAGGCAGGCGGGCGGATCAAGTTGCAAAACTTCGGAGCTGCTCTGGCTGCTGCTCTTTCTGGTTCCTCCTCCCCCGTCGGGGAGGGAGTAGCCGCGCCTCCGCCCCCTCCCTCGGGGAGAGACAGGTCCGGACCTGAGAGAGAGAGAGAGAGGGAGAGGAGGAGATGTGGGGAAAGTTCCGAACACCTTCCCCCGGCCGTTGAAAGCAGCCGTGAACGTCCCTTTGCTAATCTCTCCCAGAACCGCACCACTCCATGCGGTTCCTCCTCCTCTCTCCCGCCCTCCAAAACTGACGCCCCAATCCCGAGCTAGGCAGCTATCCTCGAACCAAAGCACACGGCAGCTTTAGCACCCATGGGTGCCCCTCCCGCCAACCCCAAAACCGCAGCCCAAAACAAAAGAGCCTCTTGGGCCCAAGGCAACCTCCCTCCCTCCGGGGCACTATGACAAAGACAGCCCCACCCCGGCGCCCCTCCCCTCCGACTCTTCCTTGGGCTCCATGCCTGCTTCTCCCAGGAGCTAGGCTGCTTGGGGGCATCTCAAGGACACCCCACTGGGGTGTCCGCATGCCCCCCGCACTGGGCCAGACCTCCCTGGCAGCTCCTCTGCCCTGTGGGCATTGTTGAACTCTGGGCTAATCTCCATGCTCTCCTGGGCACCGTGCCCACCCCGCCCTGGCAGAGCGCCCAGGCAGGGCTGGCAAACAGAGAGGGAGAGACACACAGACTGTGGGGCCAACCAGCAGGGCAGCCTCAGAGAGGCAGGCCTGCAACAGGCTCCTGCCTGTTCCCCTGGCAACTGGCCCGCTGCTCTGAGCCTGCCCTGGGCACCTGGCTCTGCCCAGTCTGACCCTCCTTCTCCTCCTGGGTTGCAACTCCCTCTGGTGCATCAGCAGTGAATGGCTGAGAGTCCACCCTATCAGCTGCCTGGGTCAGGGACCACATTCTCCATCAGCAGGGTGGAAGTAAAATATGAAATATCAACACCATCATTACAACACTCCTGAGCAGGGATCACACCCCTTTCCTTGATTTTGTTTATGTAAAATCTTATCCTGAATGAGCTGAATCTCTTAACACAGACTCCATCTGCCTTGGAGGGTGGAACCTTGAAGATTATCATGTCCCAGTGGGTGTCTTGCTTTTTCTCTGTAAACAAAAGAACATCAGGAAAGCCTATTGGATCAGGCCAATGGCCCATCCAGTCCAGCATCCTGTTCTCACAGTGGCCAACCAGATGCCTGTGAGAAACTGGCAAGCTGAACCCAGGCACCAGAGCAACTCTTCCGGCTTGTGGGTTCCAGCAACTGGCATTCAGCAGCATTGCTGCCTCTTAAGTGCGGGTGCAGAGCAGAGCCATCATGGCTAGTAGTCACCAATAATAGCCTTTTCTTCCATCAAATTGTTTAATCCTCTTTTACTGCAGTCTGGGTTGGTGGCCATCACTGGCTCCTGTGGGAGCAGTTTCCGTAGTTTAACTATGCACTGCATGAAGAAGTGCTTTGTCTTAACTGTCTTCAGTCTCCCAACATTCAGCTCCGTTGATGCCCACTAGTCTTTCTTGCCCCTCCTGTTTCCCCAGTAACTATTTATTGAGGAACTCTCCCATGCTGATCCTGATGCCAAGACCCATGATTTGGGGAGAGGCAGAGGTGGGGGACCACTTGACTGAGCATCCTATGTCTATGTTTGTTAAACAAACAACAGACAATAAATTAAAATGGTGACTATAATATTCGCTGAATGTGTTTCCTGCCTTCTGCCTGTTGCTGAATTGTCTGGTCTAATATTTTGGAGGGTTTTTTTGTATATAAGTTGTTTCAGCTAAAGAATAAACGGATTAATTCCTTCTCTATGGCTGTACAAAAGCTGTAACAATCAATAGAAAGTTCTCTGGGCCTTGACTTGCAAATGCCAACCCCTGTGCTGAGCTGAGTTTCCTGGTCAGCTTGTTTGGACGTGTTTATTTTGAATTCTTAATGCTTTAATTCTGTGCCAGTTTTTTCTTTTCTTTAATACACTATTGACTAGATGGTTTCTGAAGGTTCTTCTGCCTTTGCCCTGGGTGCACTTTTAGGCCGAGCCCTCTACCTTTCAGAAGGTGACCTGGGAAGCCTAATCCTGCATCACATAAGCTTTAAGATGCCAGTGTGCAGCTATGCCCTGCTTCCAAACAGCCTGTGCTGCCCAGTGCAAAGGAGGGCTCAGGGCCTGCTTGCTTATGAGTTCCGCATTGGTTGGGAACAAGATACTGTACAGAACTAGGTGAGCCTGTGGTATGACCCAGCTGCTGCAGGTAGGCTCTTCTGATGTTCTTCAGACTAGAACTCAACCCCTCCATCAAGAATAATTAGAGAGCTGAAGCTTCCTAGCTTAAACCACAGCTGCAATCTGCGGTGCACATGGGCCTGCTTGCCTGCCTTGGAAGGTTCCCCAGAAATGTCAGGACAGAATGCAGCTGCTGGGCTGGGACTGGCTCTACATAGGACCCCTGGCCACCAGGCTGCTGCCCATCCATTTCTGGGCACAATTCAAAGTGCTGCCCGTCACCATTAAAGGCCTGATGTCATCTCAGTGCCAGGCAAAGGACTTCTGCATTTCCTTACAGCTTTAAGCTGTAAACTGGCTATGGGTTTTTGTTTTGTTTTGCTTTCTTTTTTATTACTGCTGGTTTTATATTTATTGCTACGTGTGTCTGTTTTCAATTATGCTGTTGGAAGCCACCCTGGGGTATTTTCTGTAATAGCAGCTTTACAATATCAGGCAGGCACAGCTGTGGATCTTTCCTCCTCCTCACAGATAAGCCCACCTGGACTTTATGATTGTCACCTGAGCCCTTCAGCAGAAGCCCTCTGAAGTCCAGTGGGTGGCAACTGTGGAGAGAGAGAGAGAGGACCCAGTGCAGCGCCCACCTCAGCATCTGCAACCAAGACTCTCGTCTGGTGTTGATGTCCTTTGGGTGCCAGGCAAAGATGCTCTTATTGCTCACCCAACATATTTTGGAGCTGGTTTTAACTGAAGTCCTCTTCAGGCACCATTTAGTCCCTTCCTTCTGATGCAGTGCTCTGGTCCATGGGGTCACGAAGAGTCGGACACGACTGAACGACTGAACAACAACAACAACAATGCAGGAATCCTCCTGCACTGTGGGAGCATTTGCGGGGAGCCTCCATGAGCACAGGAAGCTATCTGCTTCAGGAATAGCAGTCAAATGATGGAGAAGCTAGAACTAGCTGGACAATGATTTGGCAGTGCTGTTCCATTATGTGTGTGCTTCCTCTTCAGGGCAGTAATGCCTAAAGATGGTATGTGTTGTATTGTTGTGCTGTATTTTGAGTTTTTATTTATTCAAATATTTATAACCCACCACCTTCTAAAAGTTGTTCACATGCTGTTTTAAGCTCATAAAGATAGCAGCAATTTCAACAGAACCACTAATTTTTAAAAGAAATTCAAGCACAGCATATGAAATAATCAAACACAGGCTGGAACAGAAACATCTTCAGAGTTTCCTTAAAGGCTATCAGTGTCCAAGATATACATAACAAAATAAAAAATAAAATAAATTCCTTCCAGTAGCACCTTAGAGAGCAACTAAATTTGTTCTTGGTATGAGCTTTCGTGTGCATGCACACTTCTTCAGATACACAGAAGAAGTGTGCATGCACATGAAAGCTCATACCAAGAACAAACTTAGTTGCTCTCTAAGGTGCTACTGGAAGGAATTTATTTTATTTTTTGTTTTGACTATGGCAGACCAACACGGCTACCTACCTGTAACAAGATATACCGGTACATCTCTCCCTGGAGAGAGGCTTCCAGAGACGTGGGGTCTCCACTCAAAAGGCCCTGTCCCTGCTGCCCACCAATCTAACCTCTCCTGCTGGCAGGCCAGACCTTAGGACTTCAGGCGCTGATCTCAATGTTCAGGTGGGCAAACGGCCCTTCAGGTAACCTGGTCCTAAATGGTTTAAGACCCTGAAGACCAAAACCAGCACCTTGAACTGGGCAAAGGAATGAACAGGCAGTTAACCAGCACAGTATAGGTGCGATATAACCTCGGCTGCCACTTTCTATAACCATTACAGGTTCAAAACCACGTTCAAAGACAGTCCCACCCAGAGCACTCACTTTAGGAAAACAAACTGTGCAGCAAGAGGAACAAGCACTCGAGGAGATGGGGGAGGGAGGGTTTCAATGCACAGACCTGGCCCTAAACAAAAAGAATTTTCCCTGCTTCTCTTTCTTTGGGGCGCTGAGACGTTGAGTAGGCTTGTTTCCTCCAAAACACAGCTGTCAGGAGGGAGAGGATGATGAAGAGGGTCCAGGTGGGACTCTGCTCAGGAGCCCCCTCTAGGACCTCCTAGCTGCATCCGTCCAGCAGTAACCACGGCAACCCGTGATGAATGCCTGCCACTTGGTTTGCCATGGCAACAAAGGAGCATGAGAGAATGGCCCGGGGAACTAGCAAGGGAACTAGCAAGGGTCGAGGTGGTGGGTCAATGAGCATTGGCATCAGCACGGGGAGGATCAGGGGCCCAGCGGAGCAAAATAGGGGGGGAGAGAGAGGCGGGGGGGGGGGGGAGGAAGTGGGGGAGGAGGAAAGTCAGTGGCTGTTTTCATCTTTCCAGAGGGAGGGTGGCCAAGATGTGGCTCTGGATTGGTCCCAAGCAAAGGGCGGCGGAGGCAGCAGCAGCACCCATTGCAAAAGGAAGGAGGCAAAGCCCTGGCAGCCAGGACAAAAGCAGCTTGGGAGAGAGGCCAACTCCACCCCAGGCCTCCCCTTTCCTGGGCAGAGAGGTGGAATGAGGGAGCAAAGCTCTCCAAGGGCAACCAGTGGCTAGAAGAAAGAAGGGGGCTAGAGGGCTCTAAACCAAACTGCCCAGAGCTTCTGCCCTTCCCTTTGCAATCCTGCAATTTGCCTGCAGAGGTGCTCAGGCATCTCCAGTGGCAGGTCCGTTTCTAATACCGCTATCCTTACCCAACCCCACCACTGAAACAAATGCATCAATTCAACCGGGCAGAGGCAATGGATAAATGGGGGTGGGGCTGGCAGCCCATGCCTGGAGTAAGGAGGCGCCCTTGGGCTTGGACCCCTTTCTTCAATCTACAGACCACACAGCCACACCCCCGTGTTGGGGCTCCTTGCTTGTTGTGGACTAGCAGCCTGGGGAGCCTCCTGTTGGCAACAGTGGGCTCCCTCACAAGGTGGCCAGGAGGGCAAATGTCGAAGTGTGCATGCACTCCTTCCCTATCAAAAAGGCAGTTAGTCCCCTGCTGAGCCTTCTCTTGGACTCTCCTCCACTTCTGGAGGCTGAGGTTCCAGGTGGCTGCCCAGGTGGCTAGCTGGCTGGCTGCCCACCCACAGGACACCTCTGGGCCTGAGAAAAATGCAGCCAGCCAGCTTTGCTTGGCCCAAGTCTATTGTCGTGCCCTGGGATTTGGGAGGAAGGGATCCGTTTGGAAGCACATTTGATCAAGCACACAATCATCAATGGTGTCATTTGATCTCCTAGCTCAGGGCAGGGCCCAGATCTGGTTGCAGGCAGGGGCAGGCAGCTGCGAGACCAGCCTGTAGAGACTGAGTAGGAGCTCAGCATTGGCCCTTTCAGCCTTCAGAGAAGGGAAGGGCAACCCCATGCCCTGTTGCCTATAGCAGGCATGTCCTACAGGTAGATTGTGATCTACCGGTAGATCACTGGACGTCTGCGGTAGATCACTGGTAGATCATTGGGTCCCCCCAAAGAAGCTGAACAACTGTGGCCCCCCTAAAAAGAGCTCAACATTTTACCTCCTCCCTGAAAAAACTCAACAACTTTGACCCGAGCCCCCAAAAAGTGGGTAGATCACTGCCAGTTTTTAACTCTGTGAGTAGATCGCAGTCTCTTGGGAGTTGGCCACCCCTGGCCTATAGGATCCAGGCGCTGTGTTGGGGGGAGAGAGAGAGGGAGCCCCTCCAAAGTATTGGGAGACAGACCACCATGTGCCATATGACCTGCTGCACCCCCTCCACAACTGCCTGCCCTCAGGGACTCTCCCACATTTAAAGTGCATGACTTCCCCCAAAGAATCCTACAGTTTGTTAAGGGTGCTGAGAATTGTAGCTCTCTGAGGAGCAAACTACAGGATTCTTTGGGGGAAACCATGCACTTTCAATGTGTATGGGGTGGGTGTGACCCAGTGCAGTGCTGGGTGCTGTCCTGTTGCCAATGCTGAAGCAAGATCCAGCCACTGGTCCAGTTGGATGACCCAGTGCATACCATCAGATGCCCCCTCTCCTCCCTTGGAGAAAAAAACTATCCCCAGAAGAGAAGAAGAAGAGTTTGGATTTGATATCCCACTTTATCACTACCCAAAGGAGTCTCAAAGCGGCTAACATTCTCCTTTCCCTTCCTCCCCCACAACAAACACTCTGTGAGGTGAGTGGTCTGGAGGGCACCAAGGGTGGCAGAAACAAAGGCAGGTAGAGGGAGAGATTCAGCCACATAAAAAAAACAACACAGCAATTCTGTAATGCAGCTTCCTTGGGCAAATGTCAGGTTGTCAGCACCACAGCAGGGGCCACAATCTCATGATTATCGGCTTGTGATAACAGAGAGGTTGGGTTTTATTTAATTTTTTTGCTGGTGGCACCAGTGTTGTGGAATGCCTTCCCTGATGAAATTCGAGACACCCCATTACTGTTGGCATTCTGCCAGCACCTGGTTGCACACCTGCTTAGGTAAGCCTTTCCCTGAACTTGAACTTGTGGTTTTATTGTTTTTTCAAACTGTCTTTAATCGTCATGCTTTCTAAATTGCTTGTTTCATTGTAAATTAAAAATAAGGGAGTTTTGATGCCGCTGTGTACTCTGCATATTGGTTTTGTCATTGTAAACTGCTTAGAAACCATTTTGGCATCTATGCAAAGGTTCCCAGAGTTTTTTCAATGAATCCGGGGACACTTTTCAACTTCAATGGATTTTCTATGGGGACTGATTTGTAAATCCGGGGACTGTCCCCGGGAAACAGGGACGTCTGGTAACCTTAATCTATGTGGTACATAAATGAATAAATCATCACCACCACAGCCACTCCTCCCCACTTCTAGCTTTCTAATAAAGCCAAGGGAAAAATACTCTGACCTGGCTGTTCCAGGCTACTTCCTTTATTTCCGTTGATGCCCTGGTAGGAGTTGAGTTCTCAGACATTTTGGTGGAAGGTTGGAGAGAAGGAAGGAAATGTCTGCCACCCTAAAAACATGGTGACTCCCAATCCCTTCTCCCCCCCCCCAACACACACACTACCCTTATATAGCTCGGGATATTGTCAGAAAGAAAGATATGTGGCTGTGCGCTGCCTCCCACCACATGACACCAGGGGAAGCCCTCCCCAATAACCCTGGTGGGTCCCACTATTGTAGGCTGGGGTTCACAGAATGGCACTTGACCAAGGAAGGCCCCAAATTCATGGGGGGGGGAGAAACCTTTTTTGCAGACAAGTTCCCTCACTGATTGCCCAGCCTTTCCCAGAAGATGCCAAATACCCTCTCGGCTGGCAGCTGTTTCGACTTCTTTGCCCATTTGTTGAGGCTTCATCTCATAAAGGAAGCACACAAGCTGACAGGCTGAGGGTCCTCACACTCACCTCCTTCAGCTCTGAGCAGTTGGCATGGATGCTAAGATGCAAGGAACTAGCTTTACCTGGCTAGGAGGCCAACGATGCTGAGGTCAGCTGGGGCTTTCAGAATGGGCCTAGGAGAGAGGGAGAAGGAAATAAGGTTTTAAATATGAAAATTCCCAACCAAGTCGGAATAGTTGAAAGATATGGTCTATCTCAGCCTTCCCCAGCCTGAAGCTCTCAAGATGTCATGGTCCACGGACATGAAGTGCAAAGTTCTCTGCAACATGGGCAGCTGGTGCAGTAGTAAAGAGGTTTTGGGGATGATTGGTATTTGTTTATTGCATTTCTATCCCAGCTTTTCCTCCAAGGAGCTCAAGGTGGTGTGCATGTGGATCCCGGATCCACAACAACCATGGGCTGAGAGACAGTACCTGGCCCAATGAGCTTCATGGGGATTTGAACCCTGGTTTCCTGGGTCCTAGACTGACACACTAACCCAGTGTTTCTCAAACTTGGGTCCCCACCTGTTGTTGGACTACAACTTCCATCATCCCTGACCACAGGCACTCTAGCTAGGAATGATGGGAGTTGTAGTCCAACAGCAGATGGTGCCCCAAGTTTGAGAGAATTAATTGAGGAGGAGTGAACCCTATACACTACCTTGAACTCATTGGAGAACAAGATTGAATATAAAAGCAATTAAAAATATGTTCCTATAAAGCAGGTGGTGCCCTAGGGTTCTGGGGAGACAGTCTCTCTCTTTCTCCCCCCCTCCCTTTCTCTTTCTCTCTCTGCCGCCCCCCTGTGGCAGACAGTCCTTCCGAAATACACTTTTGTTCACAGAATCTGAGTTGGCAAGCATGCTCTATCCAAGACAGATACAAACATTCGTTAATGGGAGCCCAGATTGGCAGCACAGCCTGGTGTGGGGGCACAGCAGATGAAGGGTTTTGCAAATGCAGGCGAGATAGTGTGCGGGGGCCATTAGAACCCCGCTTGCGATGCCTTCCTCTCCTCAAGGGTGGCCCTTGAGGGCTGGCTGTGTGGTGACCGGGGTCTGGTCCAGCGCCTTGCTAAGATGGGTGGGGCACGTGGGCATCAGGTTGTTTTGCTTGCCAAGGGCCACGGCAGAACCCCAAAGTTCAGCTCCGTTGCAAGCTATACTGGTTGTCACATCCCCAGCCAAGGCTAAGCTTGGGGGGGGGGGCGCGCCAGAGGGGCCATCACCTGCGCCCCTCTAATGTTGAAAAGAGCCATTCAGACGGCCATACACACACCCCAAATCTCGGAAGCCCTTTAGCAATACTGTATAAAACCACTGCCCCTCCCACGCTAAATTTCGATAACTGCAGGGGCTTTCTTTTTTTGGGGGGGGGGCAAAATTCCGGGCGCGTTATTGTGCCAGGGAAGAGGGGCTTCCCTCCGCCTGTCCTGCCACTGCCAGGAGAAAATACTCTCGGCACATGGGCAGAGGCACTGTCTGTCTTGACTGCTAACAGGTCTCGGGGCTGAGTCCCTGCACAGAGCCAGCCTTTGAAGGCAGAGACACCCCCCGCCCGCCCGCCTCTCTTTCTCTCACCTCTTGCACAGACGCGACCCCTTCTCCCCGGCCCCAGCCTCTCCTGCCGTGGCCCGCCGTCGCCTTTCTTTGTAGTGCGTCCCTCCCTGTCTGTGCCGGAATCGCGGGGCGCCGTCGGGGTGGGGGGCGGGATCGAGGCGGTGCTTCCAGACCAACTGGTGACATCAAGAAAGGGAGGAGATGGGGGGGGCTGAATACGGGGAGGGGTCCACACAATGCAGAGGCGGGGGTGTGGCGGGTTGATCGGAGGCTGGGGAGGGGACGGGACCCCGAAATGTCACCCCAGCCCCCTTGGACAGAATCGCCTCCTGTCCCTATGTCAGGTAAGCACGACCCTCACCCCTGTCAGCCGAAGATGCTGCAAAAGAAGCCCTTTTCAAACAGCAACAGAAACCCCTCGCGCCCCCCGTTGTCGGTTGATGGCCAAATCAGTGGAGGAAACGGGCAAGGCGCGCGTTAATCTCTGCCAGGGGAAGTGGAAGAGGTAGAGGTGTGGGGCGTGGTGTGGGGCTGATTCTTGGCACACGGGAGCGGGATTCCCTTCGGACCAGCGCAGCAGCGGCAGCCCCAGGGCCGCATTGAGGACAGCAGCAGGAGCCCCGCCCCCGACTTTAGCTTCCTCCCTGTTCCCAGGTTGAGTCGAGTTCAAATCCTCCCCCTCCCCCGCCCATAGCATTCCCTGCTGCCTATTAGGGTGATTGCAACCCGCTTGCTGGCAGAGACCGCTCCTTTCCATTTCCTTATGCAACTCGATCAATGCCCTCCAGGGGGCGCTCCTGCAGGGAGGATTTTCCAAGATGCGGAATTAAGCGAAGGGCGAGGGAGCAGCGCCCTCTCGTGGGCAATGGCGGGCTGCGCATGGAACCCTTTAAGGCGGTTGGTACCTGAAGGGGCGCCTTTGTTCATCCAGGGAAGCCCCTACAATAGGGGTCAGCAAACTTTTCCAGCAGGGGGCCGGTCCACTGTCCCTCAGACCTTGTAGGTGGCCGGACTATATGTTGCCATGATTATGACCCGCATTTTTGGCAAAAAACCCTTATTGGGACCAACCCCAACGTTGCCCAAATATGATTTTTTTTGGGGGGGGGGTGTTCCCTCATACACCCACGCTGCTTCCTTTGCGTTTCACGCGTTGACAGTTATTATTTCTCTTGTAAGGTGGGGTGGGGGTGGGGGGCTGAGGTAAGCGCGCCATTCCTGTCAGCCATGGAGAACGTGTGCGCATGCGTGGGTGAAGGGAAAAGCCGTTGGCCACGCTAAGTCAGCCGCTCAAGCAAAAACGTCCTTTTACCCGCGTGAGGTAAGACGAGGCGGCGGAGGCTATCTACCTTTCCATGGCTCGCACCGTGTAGCTAACAAGTGGCCTCGGCGCAGAACTGCTTTGGAGTGCAGGCGCTCCCCGCTTCATCTGGCAGGGAGCACCACTGCCACAGACACTGGTGGGTGTCGCTCCCGTGGCGCCTGTGAGCCCCTGCCGCCGCAACTGCCCTTCCTGAGGTCAGTTGCTGGCAGCTCCATGGTGGAAATCCGAACTGTGGCTCCTTTTCCTTCTTCCCCACCCCCCGACCTGGAAGAAAAGATTGTGTGCGCACAATGGATGGAGAAGGGGCTTGTCTCAAGCAGCCGCTTGCCTCACTTTTGACCCCCAAGCCTGGGTGAGTCGCAAAAACCATCACACAGCCCACTATGTCGGCTGCCTGGATGTCCAGACCGTCTGAGGGCTGGATCATGTAGAAGGCAATTGGGCCTGATCCGGCCTTCAGGCCTTAGTTTGCTGACCCATGCCCTACAAGGACAGGTGTCTGTTCCAGTGAAATTCCTCGGCGAAATGCCAGCAGCGGAAGAAAGGGAAAGGACATTGACATTGACTGTGTTTGGCTTCCAGCTCAAACCCACTAAGAAGTACACCAAGAAAACCAGCGAAATAAAACGAAGGTTAAAGAGCAAAACGTGTCCTGAGCTGTATTGGTTCATGCAGGGAAGAGAATACCTCCAAACCACAAGAGAGCAACCCCTTCACTAGGAGAAAGGGCAGGAGGGAGGGAGGCAAAGCTGTCAACTTTCCCTTTTTTGCGGGAAATTCCCTTATTCCAGCGCCGTTTACCACTGCAAAAAAGGGAAGGTTGACAGCTATGACCGTTTCCCAATGAAGAAAAAAGGAAGGTTGACAGCTATGGAGGGAGGAAGCTTCCAAGTTCTCCAGGCCACCTCTACAGGCTGGTTGTGAGAGAAAGTTACAGAGACACAGAAAGTGTCCTTCCCGGAGCCAGACTATTGTTCCATCTAGCTCAGCACTGTCTACACGGACTGGCAGAAGCTCTCTAGGGTTTCAGGCAGGGTTATCTCCCATCGTTACCTGAAAGTGCCACCAGAGATTTAGCCTAGGACCTTCTGTATGCAAAGTGGATGATGATGATGATAAACTGTTTCCTTAAATATTGTGCTTATCTTTCTTGTTCTTGATGTATAAAGCCCTATAAATGAAGTGAGAGTACCTGAAGGAAGGCCTTCTCCTGTATGTACCACCAGCCCAATGCAAGGATCCTTGGATGAGCTTGTCTTGGGTATGTGCTGAGATCTTTCCTGCAACAACCCAAACAAGGGACTTTTCTGTTGTGGCACCCAGCTTCTGGAACAGCCTCTCCTTTGAAATAAGGCACCAACGTTGATGGGCTTTTCCTGCTTGCCCAGCAGGCATTTTTGGGTGGCATCTGGCTGGCCTGTGATGTATTTTAATACTGTATATTTTTTAATGTACCAGTTTTAATATAAATGCATTGTTTTGAACCACCATGGTATTATTAATGAAGGGTGGCATAAAAATATTTTTCAGGAATAAGGAGTATGTAGAATTAATTCTTTGAGTGAGCATCTTTTTTCTGGCTTCAGCTAATATTGTCTCCTTTGTTTTATTGTGCATTAATCTTTGTTTTATTGTGCATGAATCTTACAAGTCTCCTTTGTTTTATTGTGCATTAATCTTACAAGTCCTCTCTTATCTTTGCTTCTCCATGAGAGAAAGATGGCGTACTACTCTTTATTGTGGAAGCTGCAGTTGTGTCAGGGCTCCAGGACAAAGTGTGGCACCAGGTTCCAAGCCTGCTCAGGACTTAACTTCAGTGCATGGGAGCCTTGCCCATTTCTTCCAGTTCCAGGAGCTTGCCAAGTCAACTTCCAAGGGAGATTTCTGTGCCTGAACCCCCTACTGCTTTAGCAAAGTCTGAAAATGAAGATTTTGGTGGCCATCTTTTTCAAGGTCTTCTTGTTTGAGATACTCTCTATTTATATTTTTACAGCGCATCGTGTACTTTGTTCTGCAGCTCAGCTGCACTATCTCCTATGTTTGCAGTTTGCTTAAGAGTTGCCTGGACTTCATTTAACTGCTTTCTGAGGAGTCAAGCTTAGAAGCTTATCATGTGTTTTAAGTTCAAGAGAAGTCATGGGTTAGCTTTGTTTGCTTGTTTCCTGGGCTGTTCTTTCCTCCTCTCCTCTCCAACTGATGCTATGTCCCATTCCGTCCCGCTAAGTATTTAGTTTCTCCTTTTTTCAGGTGTTCCTTTCTGTCTGGGGAGCCCTTTGGGTAGGAAGGGATATCCTATGTGGGCTCTCCAGATGTTCTTGGACAACAATTCCCATCTCCCCTGACCATTGGCTATTCTGCATTTGGGTGCCTGTTCATTCTCACTGGTAAATACCCCCCATGAAGCTTCTGAGATTATTTCTGCTTGTTTGTGACTTTTCCTTCCCACCTCCCTTCCAGTCTAGAACACACAGAAGCCAACGACAAAGATTCAATAAAACCACCATGCAGCAATAAGACACAGTAAGAACCACAAGAGGACTCTAATGCAGAATAGCAACTTTTAGTCACCAAGACCAATCCCAGATAAATTGGTTCATTTATAATGGAACCAAAACTGAACTTTCCAAGCCCAGATCATAGACTCATAGAATTGTAGGGTTGGAGGGATCCCCAAGGGTCATCTAGTCCAACCCCTTGCAATGCAGGAATCACAGCTAAAGAATCCCTGACAGGCCATCCAACCTCTGTAATCCAGTTGAAACATTTCTGTTTAAACCATCCTGCTTTTGAAAGCATTGCCGTATGGGCATGAGCCTTAGCAAGCAGCATAGGTGGGTTGTTGTTTTTTTTGAGAGACTCTTTATAAATATCTGCACATGAAAAAAAGTTGCAATCTTGCCTCCAGTTTGTCCAAGAGACAAACACGGCTTCACTGGATCTAAGCTATTGTTTTTGCTTCTGTACCATAAACACACATGGACCTACAGACCCTGTAAAACTGTCCATGCTGCAGATGCAACCTCAGGCTCTGGGTACCTGATGCAGTGCAGAAGATATTTGCACCACAGGTAAGTAGAAGGTAAGAAGAAATGCCAGAATCTAGCCCTCATTGCTACTGGTGAGTAGCTGCATCTTTTTACAGTCAGGGCCAATTAGGGTGATGGGGGGGGCAGGCAGGAGGGCCATTTGGCCAGGGTCCTCAAGCTCAAATTGGGCCTCAGATTTAGACACAATTGTGAGTTTTCAGTTTGTCCAGAAGCAGGGGGTTTGTATGCAGCCTGTTCCAATAGGTTCAGGGGCCTTGCCAAGAGCTAGAACTCCAGCTGCACAGTTGCAAATAAAACGTTTTAAGTGTGTTGTAAAGTGTAATATACAAATGTGACACTAGATGGTGACAGTGAGCTATGGCAAATTCAATGTATTTTTCAAAAAAACATTTTCACAGTGGTTTTTAATATGTATGTAGATTCCACTCGTCCTCTTCCTGTTTTCTCACTCTAATTCTCTGAGAGATGTCAGAAGAGCCACTTGTGCATTGCCACACATTGTGTATAGGCACGGGGGGGGGGGGCTGCTGCAGCCAGAGCAACTCCATTTTCACCCTCCCCTAAACATGCAATACAGTATGCCTAATCTTGAAGCTGAGAGACACATATTGTCTCTCCAGGCCTGCCTGAAAAGCACATTGTGGTCTGCAAAGGACCACAGTTTAGGCGGTGCCTAAATCCAACAAGACAACTTTTGCAACCCATGAGAAGATTTTACACACCATAATTATGAGGAAACTTTGTGCTTTAATGTCTGTTAAGTCATCAAGTCTGTGCTCAATTAAAATATCTTGTCTGAAAGTTGGCGAGGCTGGCAATTCCAGAAGATCACAGCTGCTGTTGAAAGGGATCCTGGGCAAATGCAGAGTTTGCATGGAAGGGTGCCCAACCCTGCCTGCAACCAACCAGGCTGCCAACCTGACACCCCTTCCTGCCCCGTGAGAAGCAGAGTTAAGGAGGCCCAAGTGAGAAAGGACAGATCCTGAAGTTGAGGCTCCAGTACTTTGGCCACCTCATGAGAAGAGAAGACTCCCTGGAAAAGACCCTGATGTTGGGAAAGATGGAGGGCACAAGGAGAAGGGGACGACAAAGGATGAGATGGTTGGACAGTATTCTCGAAGCTACTAACATGAGTTTGGCCAAACTGCGGGAGGCAGTGAAGGATAGGCGTGCCTGGCGTGCTCTGGTCCATGGGGTCACGAAGAGTCGGACACGACTGAACGACTGAACAACAACAACAACAAGTGAGAAAGGAGAACATTACCAAGCCTCTTCCTAAGTAGGGGAGGTAAACAGGATGGCCTCTTGGAGTGCCTCTGGGTATGGCTCCTTGGCTCAGTCAATCAAAGAATAATAGGAACATAAGAAGAAACTGCCAGATCAGGCCAAATGGGCTCATGTAGTCCTGCATCCTGTTCTCACAGCAGCCAGCCAGATGCTGGTGGGAAACCTGAAAGCAGGATTTGAGCACGTGAGCCCTCTCCCCTCCTGTGCTTTCCAGCACCTGGATCCATTGCCTAAGCCTGTCCAGCACCAAGGAGGCCTCCTCCAAGATGAAGCCAGTCATGGCCAGAGTGGCCAACTCTTGCCAAGTAACTCTAGCCTGGAGCCCAGCATGCTGCCAGGTGAGGAGCGCTCAGCGCAAACCAGCCATGCCCAGGAGGCAAGAAGCAGAGGCTGGTGCTTCAAGGATGAAGTTTGCCAAAAACGCACCCTTTGTCCAAAATGTACAGCTGCTACATGTGCTTTCTAATATCCAATGGCCAAGGAGCACATCCACCCAACACAGTTCAGATGCCAATTGTCTCATGAGTAGCAACTATGAGTGAGCCCAGTGCATGTGTCTCAAGCAGCCGGTGAGCCCTGCAGCAAATAGCATGTCAAGCTGCAGGTCCAGTGCAGTCTTATGCATTGCACAGTCATTCTAGAAGACATCTACCCCTTTCATAGATAGGTAGTCTAAAGGATGGGAATCCACTACAGAGAACTGAAAGCACCCAAAGAACAGACGGCTGGTCTGTTCATGCATGAAAAGGTCAAGGAATTTTGAGCAAGTAGGAAAGAAGCAGTTATATTCTATTGTCACAAGTGCTCACATGCAGCATGAGCCAGTGCAGCCCAGACTGAGTGACCCCCACAGCCCTGGAGATTTCATCTCTCACACAGGGAACCCTGGCTCTGCCCTGGTGCCCCCTAGCTGGGCAGGCCTTCCTGTCCCCCTCTCCTCTCTTCCCCAGGGGGAATGTCCAACTGGCCAACCACTGGGTAGGCAAAGCTGAGTAAGGGGGAACCTCCAAAGCAGACCTTTGCCTACAACTTCCACCACCCTTCACTGTTGCCTCATTATGCCTGGGGCTGATGGGAGTTGCAGTCCATGCATGCTGCCTCTGATCTAGTCAAGAACACTGGTCCATCAAACTTAGTGGCATCTCCACCAGGACTGGAGTGGGGTGAGCCTTTAGCCCTCTACATGCTGCTGGACTTCCCAGCTCCCATTTGGTTGGAACTTTGATGAGTGGAGGTGTAGGGGTCAGCTATATGGTGCCCTTGAGGCAGAGCTTGGGGGCAGAAGCCCCCACTTGGCAGAATGGGCAGGACAACACCACCCCATACACAGCCAGCACACAACTCTAAAGGGGGTGATGGTCCGAATTAAACGGAGAGACTGAATTAAGTCCAAAGTCTAAAATTGCCCAACTGCTCTGCTGGCTGCGGCCTTGCAGCCAAGAGGGCAGAGGGGCAACTCCTCCTCATTCCCCAAACTCAAGCTGGGGTGGTCTCTTGGCAGGCTGCTCCCTGATTGGTGGTGTTGTCATGGGTGTTGCTGGTACGTGTGTTTGCATGACTCCTTTCTTGTGTTCCTGCCCTGAGAGCATTTAAGGTCCCGGCTGTGTCAGTCAATCAAAGTTTATTGTTCTAGCCAAAGGCTAGAAACCTGCAGCCATAGTACCAATAAAACAATAGAGATCATACATCCACAATATGAGCCAACGTCAATGATGTAAGACAGAGGTTGCCAGATACACCAACAAACTCAAATCCAGTTTGATTTCAAATTAAACTTCCAAATTACCACAACTTTATAGTGTTTTATCAAACTCCCTTTTCCTGATATTTATTTGCAGCTGGTGGATAGAGGGCCACACTGTGTGTTACAAAGCTATTATTGTCACCCAAAGGAAACTGGACCGTTTCTGCCGGGATGCACTTGCTTGCTTCTGTGAACAAAGGTTTCAGAAAACGATCTTTTGGGTCTCTATATAAGGGGCAGGCTAACAGATGTCTAACAGTGATGTCTTCCAACTGAGGCTGACCACAGATACAAGGATTAAAGGAATTCAAGGAAGAGGAGCATAGCTTTGGGCTACCTCCACTGCTGGAGACAGGATGCCTCTTAAATGCCGGCTGCTGGGGATCACAGGTGCACACATGGTCTGCTTGTGGCCTTCCTTTTGGGGTATCTGGTTGGCCACAATGAAGACAGGATTCTGGGTGGCCCCTCTTTGGACTGATCCAGCAGCCAGGCTGTTCTTGTGTTTTGACCTTAACAGCTGAGCCACAGTGCTGACCCTGGGTGGTTCAAGCCAAGAGCAAAGCAAGGGCTGCTTAGATTGCACTGTGCTCAGTGCCAGCTCTGACCTCCCACCATGCCCATGGGTACTAACCCTCCAGGCCCAGCACCTGCCTTCCCAAAGAGGCTCCCCCCTCCCTTTGGCTGGGTTGTCAAGAGGGCTTCTTGCACCTCCAGGCGGAATGGAAGGAGGGTCCCTCTTAGGAAGTCCCCACAGGGCTTCTCTCTCGGGCACCACCCTGCAAGGCAACCCAGCCTGGACCCAGATCTGCTCTGCTCCAGCCCCTCTTCCCCGGGTCTATTTGCTGCGACCTCCTGGATTAGTGGCGACAGGCGGCTGCCGTCAGTTTG
The DNA here is from genome assembly GCF_009819535.1 of Lacerta agilis. Taxonomy (NCBI): domain Eukaryota; kingdom Metazoa; phylum Chordata; class Lepidosauria; order Squamata; family Lacertidae; genus Lacerta; species Lacerta agilis. The sequence continues at coordinate 26,725,155 of NC_046324.1, read as the reverse complement.
CAAACAAATGACGCAATGCCCTCCGGCTCTTCCAATGCCCTTCAGCCCCGACGGCAGTCCAGGCAGGCCACGTCCAGCACAGGAGCGCATCCTGGGAAGCTGCCCTTCGCCTCTCGTTTCGATGGATGTCTTTTATCAGCAGCCAGGCCTGGCCTTGGCGCTCCCGCCCGCCCGCCTGTCTGGCGGCTGCAGCTACTGTTACCCAAACACAAGGCGAAGCAGTGGGGAGTAAGGGTAGCCCTCCTTGCTGGGCGTCTAGGGCACCCCACCGCCCAGCGTCCCCACGAAGGCCACATTTATAACGCGGGGGCGGGGGGCGGGCACCAAAGGCAGTGGAGCTGCTGCCGCCCGAGGGAGGGCAAGAGCGTAGTACCCAAGAGAGCCAAAGGGGCAGGAAAAGAACAAAGGCCGCTGTCGCCGCGTGTCCATTTCCCGGGTGGCCCACTTCGGCCCTCGGCGCCCCGCCCCGACGGGGAGGGCCCAAAGCGCGGGGACTTAGGGGGCAGGGCATCTGCTCCGCCCGGCGCGCCTCGGCTGCTCGGCTTCTCCTCTTTGCCGCCGCCGCCGCCACTGCCGCCTGCACGTCCTCCATTTCCTCTTCCTCCGTCCGCCGCCACGATGGCCCACTACCTCCGCGCCGTTGCTCCGGCCGTCGCCTCGGCCGCTTTGGGCCGCTCTCCTGCCGCGCTGCTCCCGGTGCTGAGCGCCTCGCAGCGTCCGCCGCACCGGCACTGTGAGTGGCCGGGGGGGGGGGAGCGGAGTAAATAGGGAGAGGGGATTAGAGCTGAGGGTCCCGGTGCTGCCCCCCTCCCAAGACCTGGCGACGGGAGCCACCTCTCTAGCCCCGGAGAAGCCGGCCAGGCGTTTGCCCCCTCCAAGATATCCGGCGCCATGGCCGTGCCCTTGTGTGGCAGGGTCCTGGAGCGCCCCGGCTCCCCCGTCCGCCGGTGACCTTGCGATGCCCCGCCGGGCCCCGCCGGCTACCTTCCTCTGCCCCTCGGCTCGCTCGGCTCCGCCTGCCATGCTGGGCCTCCCCAGGGACTATATTTAGAGCCACCTCGGGTGGAGCTGCTCTCGCTGAACTCCGTGGCAGCCAAGGCGGCTTTGCCCGCCTCGGGGCACCGGGAGACTCGGGAGAGTAGATTGTCTCTCCCGGGAGACCTGCAGCTGCGGGACGCGAGGCCCACATGGCAGCCCCTCTTCGGGGGCACTTTTGCCCCGTCTCGAAAGTGGTCCGGGTGGGGTGGGGGGGAGGCGGGCAAAAAGGCTGGCCAGCTTGGGGGTTCCTGTTGCACGGAGCAGAAACTGGCACAGCGTACAGCTGGTCTGGAGGGGGCATTAACACCCTGTCTGCATATACGTGCTTGCCTCATTGAGGCAGTGCCAGGCCTGGGAATGTAGGTCCCGCAGTTGCTTTGCTTCTGTGTCGCCATGAACTCTCTGCATGGAAGGACACCCCCCCCCCCAGCCCCACATGCACACCCTAAGGCTAAGCCCCTGTGGAGGCCTCTTTCCAGCTTGACCAAGACTCCTTTTCCTTCCTCTGTGTGTGGATCTCGAACAGAGGATTTGGCTGCCCCCTGCTCTGCCCTTCCTGCTTTGAACAGCTAGCAGCTGGCTCCAGGACCTGTTGGAGAGCCCTGCTAGTTCACTCTCCAAGGGGCAGGGAGGAAACTGCAGAGGGAGGGTGTGCCTGCTGCTCCCCTGTCGTCCTCTGAGGGTGACCTTGTCCCTTGGCCGGCTGGCTGGAGTGGTGGAGTTGCAGGTCCTGGCTGTGGAAAAGGGGCTGCGGGCAGATCCCCAGCGCAGGAGCCTCACCCCAGGCGAATGTGCTTGGATTATGGCTTGTGAAAGTCAGCAGGGCTTTGGGCTCAGCTGGGATTAGTTAGAGAGCCACTGGGCAGCAGTTAATTCACTTTCTCTCCTGCCAGGGTCAATCACAGGGTACCTTGGCCTGACTGCTTTAGCTCCACTCTGTGTTGTGCCTATTCTCAGTAGAGCTGGGGAAATACTTCAGATTCTTAAGATGCACCAGCGTCAGTCGCTGTTTACATACACGAAGGGGGAAAGGCTTGCAGGAGAAGCGCAGGCAGCTTCCATAAGGGAGGCAGTTTATCAATCTCTAGGTCCCACCAAGGATTAGGAAGAATTTAACATTAGGAAGAACTTCCTGGCAGTAAGAGCTGTTCGACAGTGGAATTTGCTGCCAAGGAGTGTGGTGGAGTCTCCTTCTTTGGAGGTCTTTAAGCAGAGGCTTGACAGCCATCTGTCAGGCATGCTTTGATGGTGTTTCCTGCTTGGCAGGGGGTTGGACTGGATGGCCCTTGCGGTCTCTTCCAACTCTATGATTCTATGATTCTATTATTTGTTTTGAGAGTGGTGTGCTGGGATGGAGACACACACCAAGGCCCTGGGATTTTTCTTTCAGTGGTTCTAGCAGCTGCACCCTGGCACAGCCCACATCACACAATTGTTTGGGTGCTGGAGGTTGTCTGTGGTGTCTCTTCTGCATTCTGACATTTCTCCACAGATGCTGACAGAAGGATCAAAGTTGCCAACCCTGTGGTGGAGATGGATGGTGATGAGATGACCCGGATCATCTGGGCCTTCATCAAGGAGAAGGTACCTGGAAGTTTTGGATCTGAGGGGCTGGCAATAAAGCAGCAAGGACCACGTGTTGATGGCCTGTACATTGGTAGCACAGTCATGTTTCTAAAATGCTCAGAGTTTGTGGAAGGGTGAAGAAAGGGGCAATAGAAAGTCAGAGGACTGGAAAATGTTTCTCTTTGAAGTAGGCTAAGGCGGTCTGGGCTTCTCAGCTTTGAAAAAGTTCCCAGGGGAAGTATGATAAGAGATTTATAACCTTATTCCACATGCAGCTATGAATGAGTTATATAAAGTCAGACAGCCCCTGCCAACCTGGTGCCCTTCAGCTCTTTTGGACTACAACCCCCTTAAGTCCCAGCAAACATGGCTGTATGATGATGGGGCTGATGGAAGCAGAGCTATACTGGCTGAGACTGATGGGTGTTGTAGTCCAAAATATCTGGAAGGTTTGGAGGTGGGGAGGCTGGGGTATGTTAGTGTCCCATTTCCCCACAGACCAAATGGAGCTTGGAGAAGACACCATCCTTGCAACAGGAGGGAAATTGTGTGAATAACATGTAATTATTATTAATTTTTTAAGTGCACATTTTGCATGCACGTCTCTGATGGGCCTTCTGCACTTCCTCAGTGGTGTGTTGATCTCTACTGCGGGGTCTGCATCTACATACCTTTGTCCTCACTGCCTTCCTCCCACAGCTGATCCTGCCCAACGTAGATGTCCAGCTGAAGTACTTTGACTTGGGGCTGCCGCATCGGGACCAGACGGATGACCAGGTCACCATAGACTCTGCTCTGGCCACCCAGAAATACAGCGTGGCTGTCAAGTGTGCCACAATCACCCCCGATGAAGCCCGTGTGGAAGGTACATGGGAAATGCCCATGGCAGGGTTCAATGAATCTGGCATGACCTGCGCTCCAGGCCCCCTCTCCCAAGGGGAAGTCACTTAGCCCAAAGCAGATTGCAGCTCACTTTCTTGTGGGGAATATTCCTCTTTTCTCTTGGGATGGATTGAATGGCTGGTGCTAAGGCAGTGGATTGGCAAGGAGCAGAGAAAGCTACCTTGTTTGGGTCAGACTCTTGGTGTAACAGGCTCCACTGACAGGCAGCAGCTCTCCAGGGTTTCAGGCAGGGGACCTGGAGATGGAGCCTGAGATTGAACCAGGGATCTTCTATGTGCAAAACAGATGAACTCTGCTGAACTGCCACCACTGGTCTCTTGCTCTGCACCTAACTACTTCTTCTTCCCCTCCGCACTTCCCCTAGAATTCAAGCTAAAGAAGATGTGGAGGAGCCCAAACGGCACCATCAGGAACATCCTGGGTGGGACAGTCTTCAGAGAACCAATCATCTGCAAGAACATTCCTCGCCTGGTCCCGGGCTGGACAAAGGCCATCATCATTGGCAGGCATGCCCATGGTGATCAGGTGGGTTGGAATGGAGAGTGGGTGGGTGGGTGGGCAGCTGGATTGGGAACAAGGTGGGATGTGCAACTGGGAGAGTAGAGCATTCTCTTCTCTACAAACCCTCTGGGATAGAGCAGGGCCAGTCAGTCTCTCTTACCCCTCGGCAATTGTGTTTTGATTATCTGTCTGGCTCCAATCTGCCTCCCCACCTCAGACAGGCATGCACAAAGTCAGGAGTAGCAGGGGGAATGTTGTTGGAATCCTGCTGGCTGAGTCAGGAAGTGATGGCAAGAGTGCAGAAAGCTTTGAAAGAACCTCACTGATAAATCTCCTTCATCCTTGAGTACCAGGTACTTGGTTTAAATACCTGTCCTAAATTCAAATGCTGTATAATCTTCTATAGGAATAGAATCAGAAGAGGAAAAAACTAGAATTTTCTTATAGTAAATGCCCTGTTCTTCATTGAAGTGAGGAGGACATTTGGAGTCCTTTGGGGTTGGCTCCTCCCATCTTCTAGAGGAGGGACCAGCTGCCTTGAACTTGACTCCTTCATGCTCTCTGTAAAGCAGACTTTGCAAAAAAATGTGCAGGGAACAAACAGGCCCCACTGTTGTGGGTGATGAGTGTGGTATGGTGGAGGAAGGATGGATGGTCATTGTAAATGCCCAGCTACAGCTGCCAGAACTTCCTTTGGTTCAGTTTACCTGAACCTCCAAGGGCAGGTCATAACTGGGGGATGGGACCGGGCCAGGCATATTTGCCCCCAAATTCCTCCACCTTCACCCATGATGTTAAAAAATCTATGTCCCTCTCTAGGGTGTGTGGAGGAGGTGGGTGGCTGTAAGCAGAGAAAAATAAAAACCGAAATTAACTGGAAAAACCCAATCCCTTTGTCAAGGGCTGATGAAGCAGGGCTAGTCTAGAAGCTAGGAGTTCAGCTCAAATTGCCCCTGCCTCCTACAGGTGGTGGGGTAAACCCAAATGATTCCAGAGGTTCCTCCCTTGCTCTTCTACAGGACAGTACTGTGGATCTTAGCTACAGAATACATTGGGAGGGAGCAGGCCCCCAGCATGGGGCTAATTAGGGGGTTTGATGTGGGGAGTCGAGAAACTTTGATACTGTTGGGCTCTCCTAACATTTGGGTTTCTGCTTTCCAGTATAGAGCCACAGATTTCGTTGTGGAGAAGTCTGGGACGTTTAAGATGGTCTTCACTCCCAAGGATGGCAGCGGAGTCAAGGAGTGGGAGGTGTACAACTTCCCCGGCGGAGGCGTCGGCATGGGCATGTACAATACAGATGAGGTGAGGGCAATGCCAGCTGGACCCCTGCGTTAGTTGCTTCCAGTTGACTGGGTCCCCTCCATGGGGCGAGGCTGGCTGGTGCATCTTGGGGACCCGCTGCTCCCCTTTGAATAGCGGGGTGGCAGCTCCTGCAGGCTGGTGCTTCTGGGTCACGTCCCACTGAGGGCCCTGTCTTCCTCCTGCAGTCCATCTCGGGCTTTGCCCACAGCTGCTTCCAGTTTGCCATCCAAAAGAAGTGGCCCCTTTACATGAGCACAAAGAACACCATCCTCAAGGCCTACGATGGGCGTTTCAAGGACATCTTCCAGGAGATCTTTGAAAAGTGAGCCCTTGTGACCCCCCTCTTGGTCTAAGTCAGGAAGCTGTGGGTGGGAGTTGCTTTCTCCCACCTTCCCCAAAACCCAGCATTGCCTGCTGAAATCCTAAGCGCCAGAGCACCTCCCTGTTGGGATGGGTTGGAGGTGCTGTGTGAGGAGGATTGAAGGGTTGATGCTGCATGAATAAGTAACCTCTTGTCCTCCACTGCCAGGCACTACAAGACAGATTTTGACAAGCTCAAGATCTGGTACGAGCACCGTCTCATTGACGACATGGTGGCCCAGGTGATAAAATCGGCAGGTGGCTTTGTTTGGGCGTGCAAGAACTACGATGGAGATGTCCAGTCTGACATCTTGGCCCAAGGTGCGGCGCTGGGCGGGGGGGGGGGGAGCTGTGAAAGGCTGCATTTGGTCTGCAAGTGGTGTGTGTGCTAGCAACTTGTAGGGACCAGAAAGCAGGGGGAAGGAGTTTGCTCTATTCTTGCAATAGCACCGCAGAACTTGGCTTCCTGTGTGACCAGGGCACTTCCGGGAGCTAGACCCTCCCATGTAGGGAGCTGCCACTGGTTCATCTTAACTGGCAGCACCTCACCAGGAGCCTTTCCCAGCCCTCTCTGGAGACGTTGGGGATGGAATCTGGGATCTTGTATGCGCAAAGCACACACTCTGCTACTGAGCTATTGTCTTTCCCCAAGACTGCATAGCATTCAAAAGGGCAGGTTTCTGCTCTCAAGGGGGGAAGCAGTGTTGCTGAGGTCTTCATGAGATTAATGGTTCTCAGAAGGGAGACTGCACAAGGCAAGACCGGAACATTTTACATCCCGCTTCCTGCCCTTCTGACTAGCATCTCAGGAGATGGGCTTTTCTCTCCCTGTGGCTGTTCTCCAGCTCTGCTGCAGTTGTCTGTTGCCAGAGTGGAGATGGCAGATCAGATGCCCCGCTGATGGTGAAGCTGGATAATTCAGATGTTTCTTCCTTCCTTGCGAGTCAGCTGAGCACTTGGCTTTAATCTGTTGATATAGAGTGCCAGGTACCCCATGCCCCAGAGGGGAGCACCGCATAGGCGCAGGAGCAAAGTGGCTCAGGGACCTCCCCTTCCCTCACGGAGGAAGATGTGGAAAGCTGATGTTGAGGAGACAGCCAACAGGAGTTTGGCTTTTTTCCCTAGGGTTTGGCTCACTCGGCCTCATGACTTCCATCCTCGTCTGCCCGGATGGGAAGACCATCGAAGCGGAGGCAGCTCATGGCACTGTTACACGCCACTACCGGGAGCACCAGAAGGTGGGTCAACTGGGTGGCATGTGGCTGTGGAGGGGGCTCACCTGGCCCCTTCTTTAGGCATATCGTCTCACTCTTTTCTGTACCAGGTGAAGACGCTTTCAGCTTCCCAGGCTTTAAATAGCTTCACCCTTTTAATCCACTGAGTCTTAGATTTGCCATGTACTTTTAGTGAAGATGTGCTAGTTTGCTTGTTGCTGCTGAAAATATGCTGCTTATTATAGTTTTGCCATTTTATTTTAATGTTTTATTGCTGTAAGCTGCCCAGTGAACACTGTGATTGGAGGATATAAATACTGCCAATAAAGTACCGGTAAATGAATGAAATAGACCAGTGGGAGAGACGTGAGTGCCCTCTTCTGGCCAACTTGCTGCATCTGCATTCTCACCAGACTAGGGATAGGGAAACTGTAGTCCTATAATGTTGCTTTAAGTCTCTTTAAGTATTGTCCATGCTAACTGAGGCTGATAGGGTCCAACAGCCCCTGGAGGGACACAGGTCTCCCCTTCTCTCAAGCTAAATGCTTGCTGGTCTGCCACCTCTGTAGCACTGGCTGGCAATTAACTGTGCCTATCTGTTTTCCTCCCCTGCAGGGCAATCCCACCAGTACCAACCCTATCGCAAGCATCTTTGCCTGGACAGGAGGCCTGAAGCACAGAGGCAAATTGGACAGCAACGCTGACCTCATCAAGTAAGGGCCACTGCCCAGCAACATGAAAAACAACATTGCTGTGGGAGAGCAAGTTGGTGGGGAGGGAATAGGGCTGCAATTATGTCAGGCTCACGACAGAGATTTTTGAAGTACAGGCATAAGAATGACCCAGATACTGCAATGGGAGAGTGCCCTGGGCCCCCCAGGGGAAAAGGTGTACCCTAAAGAAGGAAAGATAGAGCTCCTGGAAGGTGTTGTGAAAGGCCTGCTTGAAGGTGAGCGTCAAGTGTGTTGTTGGCACACTCCATCTTGCATATCGCTGCATCTGCTAGTTGCTTCAACAAGTGATGCACAAATCAAATAACAGCAGTAGCACAGCAGGACTTGAGAAAACAAACAAGCTTTGCTCCTTGCGAAACAAGAGTGAGGCTGGGCCTGGCCTATCAGTCAGAGAGCCAAAGGCTGCAGGGAGGTGTTGGGCCTTGCTGTTTTTCCTCCTGTGCTAGAGGCTGTTCTTTTTTCTATGGCCAGGTTTGCTCAGACTCTGGAGAATGTCTGCATTGAGACAGTGGAGAGTGGTTCCATGACAAAGGATCTGGCTGGCTGCATTCATGGATTAAACAAGTGAGTATTCCTGGCCTGCTGCAAAGCTAGCCTGTGGTTCCTACCTTCTCTCTCGAGAATTGAGGAAGCACAACTTGCCACCGCCTTGGCCTTTTCATGCTCCCCCTCCCCTTGTGCATTTTCAGTGTGAAGCTCAACGAGCATTATTTGAACACCACTGACTTCCTGGATGCTATCAAGAACAACCTGAACAAAGCTCTGGGCAAATAGGAGCAGCTGGAGGAGGGCGCTGGAGCGTGCTGGTAGGGGGTGGAGGAGTGCACAGCATAGCATGGAGGCACACAATGAAGGAAGGGGGATTGCCTCATTTTTAACAGAACAAATTCTGGCTGTTTGTACTGTCAACCAGAGACATTTTTGTGGCCTGGTTGTTTTTTTAAAACCTTTTTAGCTGCCCTACTTGGGCTCCAATAACATGTCCCACCTGCTGCTACTGCTGGCTTGGGGGAAGGTCTCAGTGCTGGACCCCCCCCCCCCCCGCCAGGCGGTCATAATGGTTTGTGCTGTAATTTATGTACTGTGGTTTGGGCCTCATGGTACCAAATAGAGCTATTAAATTATAGCTTTTACACATGGCTTGTTGTTTTTATTGCTTCCCAGTGTCGACGGTCTGTTACGGTGACCCTATTCTGGGGAAAGGCAATTCTCAGCCCCCCTTGAACCTCTCCCCACACACCCTGTCTTTTGATTCAGCACCAACCCACCTGGCCCTTCTTCCAAAGAGTATTCCTTTATTGCTGAACTTTTTCAGAACAGAAAATAAACACAGTAGATCTATGCACAAGTGGGACAATCCACCTTGTGGAAATGACATAATAATTTAAGATGGCCACAGGCTGCACAGGGATGTTCTCCACAGCAGGCTGGCTTAACTGCTCTGCCAGGGAGAGGGGATGGGCAAAGGGGCACTCAAGACCCATTTGGTTTTGGGGCAGAGACCCTGCTGTGTGTCCCCCTCTTCTTTCTTTCTTTTTTCTTTTTTTGCGCAGGGCAGAGGTAGTTTGTAAGAGAAACATACAGGAGCTGATCCAGTTTGGCTCTGCAATACAGCCTGGTGTCTGTAGCACTGAGCCCTGGCTGGTCCTGGCCTATCAGCACCACTACAAGGCCTTCTGCTTCTTTGTGCTGGGTGCAAGGTGCTGTGGGAGGTAGTCTAAGGCAAGTGCTGCCCCCTCCTGGTCCTTTCAAGCTGGAGAGAAAAGTACTGCCAGCCCAGCCCAGCAGCAGAGACCAGTCAAGGGTTGGTGGCAGCAAGACTTCCACAGATCCAGTGCAGGACTAAACGGCCAAAGAGGGCAAGAGTAGCAAATTCTGTGTTGCCTGAACAGAGCTTTTTTGGAGGGGATGGAAGCAGCTGCCCGTCCCCTTCTTCACCCAGCCTGCCCCACGCTACAACATGCTGTAGTAGGCCATTTCCTTCATGGCATGTTCAGTCAAGGCAGACTCGTTGGCAGGGTTCCCCACCACCCCATAGTCATACGAGTTTTCCTCCTCGTAGTCCTCCATCTCCTGCTGTCCGTCCATCTCTGCATGATCACCTGCCAGCTCCAGCATGGGATCTGAGGGGACAACAGAGGACAAGTGGTGAGCAGCACCTGGGCGGTAGTGCTGCGATGGCAGGCAATGTGGATTCAGCACTGGCCACCACAGCCTCCTTTGCCAGCAAGCCAAGACAGCCTGCAGAGGGAGCTGCAGTGCAGCCTTTCAGCATGAGAAGGCTGCTTCTACCTTTCAGGGCTTCTGGGGGGCGGGACGTGATGCCTTAGACCCATCCCTTCAGCTCCCTCCCCACCCCACCTACCTTGGCTGTCCAGGCTGATGTCCATCACCCCATGCTTGACCTTCATGTGCCGGCTGAGGTTGCCCTTCAGGTTGAATTTGCTGGAACAGTAAGGGCACTTGAAGGGTTTGCTGCCTGCGTGCAAGTGCATGTGGCCCAGGAGGTTGTACATGCGGTTGAAGGATTTCCCACACACCTGTGGAAGGTGGGGTGGGAAAGGGAGAGGATCACCTGTCGGTGGAGACTGGGGCAGCTTGGACTGCGGGCAGCAGGGGAGGGATTCACCTGCTTGCATCCACCCCAATTCCCCTTCCAGGCAACGGCCAAGAACCAGGATCCACTCCACACAGCTCTGAAAGCTCTCAGCAAAATAATTTCCGGGCTCAGTCCAGGCGGCTGGCAAAACCGGAATGACTAAGCTGTGCTTGAGAGGAGGGTGGATATGTGGACATCCAGTTGCTCATGTGGGAAGTGTGTTCTGCAAATGACCATGCCCCTCTGGGAGTTGAGTCTGGCCTGTCTTTGCAGGCTCTGCCACTGCTTTGCCCTGGCAGCAGCCCTGATCTCAGACTCTTCATATTCCACCACCCGTGGCAGCTTCTGCTCTTTGCACTTCCGCCACCTACCTTGCACTTGAAGGGCTTGACGGGCGAGTGGACGATCATGTGGGTCTTGAGTGTCTGCTTCTGCACAAAGGTCTTGAAGCAGATGTGGCACTGATAGGGGCGTACACTGGTGTGGATTAGCATGTGGCGCTTCATGTTGGCTTGCAGCGTGAACTCTCGCCCGCACACTTCACACTTGAACTCCTTCACACCCTGAAGACAAGAGCAGGCAGGTAACAAGGCTTCATTGCAGCCAAGAGGTACCACCCAGTCCCACCTTGGCCAAGGAGGACAGTGCTAACAATGGTGTTTTCATGCTCAGTAGTTTTGGGGGGATTTCAGAGGAAGGGGGAAGAGACAAGGGCACTTTGGATCCCCACTCCCTCCCTCCTATGGAAGCAGTTTTAAACCAAATTGTGGCAAGGCCTCTTTTTCAGAATCCAGGTCTGTGGTGACCAAGGACAACAAAAAGAGCAAGCCAGCTAAGGTGAAGCCCTTTGGGTACCCCTTCAGGGCACTGCAGGTAGACACACACACTCCTATAAAATAGCTTAGATCCACAGATGGGAAAGGCTTCGGTTACTCAATATCCGACCCCCCATGCCCTTCAACCTGGCACTCTGCTGCCTGGCCTACCTTGTGGGTCAGTGAGTGCTGCTTAAGATGATGGATCTGGCTGAACTCCATGCCACACTCGGTGCAGACGAAGGGCCGCACGTTCTGGTGCTTCAGCATGTGGTTCTGCAGCTGGCTGCGGTAATGGAAGGACTTGTTGCACTCTAGGCAAGGGTAGAGGGTGGGCCCCTGGTGGGTGGCCAGGTGGCGCTTGAGCTGGGTGAGGGTGGAGAAGTCCAGGCCGCACTCCACGCAGACGTGGCAGCGCCCGCTCTCATGCTTGCCCTCGTGGGCCTTCAGCTCGCTGGGGTAGGCGAAGCCGCGGCCGCAGAAGCGGCAGCTGTAGGGCTTGATGTCGGAGTGCAGCAGCATGTGGCGCTTGAGGTGGCTGGTCTGGGTGAAGGCCTTGTGGCACACCTGGCACTTGTGGGGCCGCGTGCCCTGGTGGGTGAGCAGGTGGGTTTGCAGGTGGCTGGGCTGCTTGAAGAGCTTGCTGCAGTGCGGGCAGGAGTGGGGCTTGATGCCATTGTGGCCCAGGATATGTGTCACCAGGTTGTACTTGGATGTGTAGGACTTCTCGCACAGGCGGCACTGCCAACGCTTCTCCACCAGGTAGGAGTCGTCTATCTGGACGTTGATGTCCAGGCGGTCCAGCTGAACCTTCTTGCTGTGCTCGCCGTGGGCCTCCGCCTCAAAGTCCAGGGGCTCCTGCCACACAAAGCCCAGCTCGCTCTTGCCCTGCCCTGGAGGAGAGTGTGGCACAGGATGCTCCAGGTTGATCAAGGGAGGAGGAACACCAGCCTGGAAGCTGCAGTCACTGGAGAAGGCCTCTGCACTCCCTGGAGTGCTGTCCAGGCTGGCTTGTGGGGTGCTTGGAGCCTCTCCTCATACCGCCCAGGGACAGCTCTTCTGGAGCTTGCTGCCGCAGGTGCCGCAGGCGTCGAGGCTTCCTGTTGAACGTGCTAAGATCGATCATCTTGGTAGCGCTGCTCTGCACTGTCTGCTCACAGGGGGACTCCTCCATGCTCACTGGGTGGCTGCTCATCTGTTCTTCCTTGCCCTCACTTGCTACAGATGCTTCGTAAGCGCCGTCTTCCTGTCCCCACTCCCCCTTCTCGGGCTTCACATTTGGGACCAGCCTCACAGGCGGGCGCTTCCTCCTCCGGGCATGTTTCCCAAAGGAAGCCTCTGCTGCTTCATCCTCCTCCGCTGGCTCGGCGTGACCTTGGCCCTCATTCTCTAGAGGGCAATGGCTTTCCGGCTGCTTCAACTCAACCGTGGACATGCCGTTGAGCCTGCCTGCGAAGCTGGAGAAGAACCTCCGGGGCTGACAGTGGCACCAAAAAACTCGTTCTCAGTCACCAAGCCCAGGACGGCTGCTTGGGCCAGAGACAGCACACCACGGCATCTGTCCTGTGTTCCAGAGTGGGCAAAGCGGTCCATGGCTCACACCATCAAGCACAGCTTCTGTTGTCTGCAGGAACAAAAGGGAGAAAGAGAAGCCATTATCCTGTTGGGGAAGCAGAGGGCTGTGGGCTGAGAGAACCTAGCTGGCCAGCAGGGGCCCCTAGCTGGCAGTTCCAAAATCATGGCAATGGAAAGTGCATCTACTCTGGACACATCCTTTAAAATGAAAGCAACACCAAAGGGCAGAGCTTAGAACCTGAAAGCATCCCATGTTTTGGAGCTAAACAAATATTCTGCACTCCTGAAACTGGAGGCAAAACCTGCAATCTAAGCATGGGTGTGCTTCACTGGCAGAATGAGGGAGGGTGGTGGTGGGAATGCTTAGTGGCCAGATGACAGGCCAGGACATTTGTATCCTTACCATTTCCCAAGACTAGCAGAAACCTATATTCCATAGAGCCCTATACAATGGCTCAGTTTTGCTGTGTTTATTCTTTACTGTAAAGGGCTCAGGGTTGTAGCAAAATCTTGTGGCCTTCTATCTGTTACCTGGGGGGAAGGTTCTGCATGCCAGGTCAGGAGCCTCCCCAAATGTGGCAAATTCTGCAACTTCCAGAAAGAGCAGGCAGTCTGATGGCTGCACCTCCCCAGGTAATGGGATGTTTTCACCCACCAGGTTGGGCTGGATTCCTTTCTACAAGAAAGGGCACAGCAGCCTCCTTGGTTGGGAAGGTGGCAAGCAGGGCCAGGCAGGACTCAGACCTTGGAGGCACCCCCTTAGAACCTAGGACCCCCCCTCTCAGTGTGTGCTTTTGGTGACTGGGAAGCACCAGAAAGCCACGCCAGAGAGAGGACAGCATGGGGGTGGAATACTGCTCCTTCCCCCAGTAGGGGCTAGCAGGACCAGAAGAGCCAGAATAACTGTTTCCTCTCATGAAATACAAAGCCAGTCTTCCTGGGTGCAGAGCAGAAAGACAAGCCCGGCTTGGACTAACCCTGAGGCAAAGGGAACAGCTAGACAGAACCTCAGAACTTCCCACTTTTGAACCACTGGAAATAAATAAACCTCATTCTACGCCAGAGCTGCCTGCACTCTCTTAAACCCTGCGCGGGTGAGGATGGCTGGTGCAGAGAAAAGAAATGTGAACAAGGGAAGACAAAAAAGGAAATGGAGGGGGGAAGATAGCAAGAGGCAGGTGGGGGAGGAGGGGGAAGGAGACAGCAGTGTATGGAGGCAGCCAAAACAAAGGAGAGAGGGAGGAGGCAGGAAGGAGAGAGGAGGAAGGAGAAAAGAAGAGGGAGCTGGCAGGCAAAGGAGAAGAAAGGAAGAGAGAAGGAAGGAAGGAGGCTGGGTATGGGGGAGGATTAGAGGCGGCGAAGGCGGCAATGAGCGCAGCAGGGCCAAGAAGGGGCCCATCAGGTCACCCAGAGACAAGCAGGAGAAGGCCATGTAGTGACCTGCAGGCTGGTCTCCGTGCCTGACCCATTTTGCATGCAAACTCCACCACAATGCAAGGAGGGCCCCTGTTAATCACACTTTCATGTCAATGGGCTGTAGAGGCAAAGGGGAACAACAGTATTGATTCCCTCCTCACAGGATGCAGTCTTGAAGCTGGAGACTGGCCATGATGGCAGCCACTTCTGTGCCAGCCGGCATGTCCTGGGCACAGAATGGTAGCAATCCTGAGCAAAGGTGCCAGAGGGGAGCCCACCTAGAATTACTGATTGTGGGCATAGGCAGCTTTTTTTTGGGGGGGGGGGTGTCAGCCTGTCCAGCCACTTGAGGCTTTAAAATCCATCTGCTTCTCTCATTCACCCTTTGAAATCCATTGCCTGCCCTCCCTCCCTCCCACTTCCCTTCCATTTCTGATTCTTGCCTCTTCTCTCCATCCTTCTCTCTCTCCCTCATTCTTTCCGTTTCCCTGGCAACGCCTCTCTCAGCTTGATAGTTCAGTCCTGTGTGCCTCTCTTATCTCCTCTCTTTCTCTCTCACTTTCATCAATCTCCTAATCTCCTTCTGTATTCCAACCCCGCTCTCTCACCCACCTCCATCTCCTCTAATGTCCCATCTCAGCTTCCAGGTGACATTAGATCTGAATCACATATTTGGGTGGGTGGAAGAAACTTTCAAAGCCAGGCTCTGCAAGGTGTATGGATTTTGGATGGGGTCCCTTCTCACCGGCTACCTTCCTCTTTAATCCCCAAAGTGGGTGGCTGACCACCCACACTAAAACCCACTTTCCTACCTGAAGGGGACACTCTTCACACCAAGCCAACCTTCAAGAAACCAATCAGATCCAACTGCTACATAGAGACAACCAGGATTGCTTCCCGCAGAAGCAGGGACATCACCACCACCATATAACCAACCTGAGTGCAGGTTTGGCTTCCAGACAGGTGTGTCCCTGCTCCCTATTTATTCATCTGTACCTTTGCTTGCATTTGAAGCAGGTTCTCTCAACTCTCCTACTTTTGAGAGCATCTCCATCACAGAAAACAAGCATCCTCACTTTTTTATGCCCCGACATGAATGAAAGCATAAACACCTAAGAATTGGCTTTTGCTGGACTGAGCCAAAGGTTTACCTAGCCCAACGCTCTGGCTCCCAAGACTTGTTCCATTTCTCTCTTTGGAAATCCATGTCTACTGGATGACTCCTGTCTTCATTTCTTGACCAACCATCTCTTGTTGAGGAATTGACGTAGGACTACAACCCCAGCCAGTCCAGCCATGTGATGCTGGAGCTGATGGGAGGTGGCCTATGAAGGCCACTGGTTTAGAGAAGGTTGCGCGATAGGAAAACCATCTGAGAAAGGGCCAGGCACTCTTGTATCATAGGCTTTCACAGAAGAACTTGGTTTCTCTCTAATGGCACAGGAAGAAGTATTTGAGTTGTAGTTTGCTGCCCTTGGCTATACCTCTCCTTCCACCATCTGCAAGCCTGATCCTCTCCAGCAGGAATGGAGAATTCACACTCTTTCCCCAAGCAAAGTATTATCAATACTACAGAAGACAATTACTACTAAAAGGCACTAATTCAACAATGAAATTCAGGAGATAAGAGGCTGGGAAGTCATTGTAATGAACAAAGGGCCTATATTCGTGGCATTCTGCCAGAGCTAAAAAATTCTGATTAACATGGCTATTGGGGGCTAAGCAATGCACATCTAGAGATCTACAAACTTGAGATTACACAACTGTAAGTCCTCACTGCTGCTTTCCACAAAATTGTTCTCTGCATTAGCACAGAGATCTCCTAAGCTCCCTGCTGAAGGTTCACAATGAAGTACAAATTGTTCTAAAGGCAGCATCCAGCACCCAAGTGGGCCCTGCACCCCACAACTCTTGCTGCAGAGCTAAAAGAAATGGGTGATGTCAGAAGTTGCAAAGAGGGGCATCGATGGGCTGAGGGTCTATCCAGGAAAGCAGCCATGCCTCTTGTGTTTCTAGTCTCTGCACCAAAATGCCCAGGGCAACATAATAAAGAAGCAAAACTGCCAGTACTTTAGAATGTTACTGGAGATGTGATCACTTATGAATATTTTTTTTTGGGGGGGGGGTGTTTAGGGCTGCGCTGTTTGTGGGAGAAGAGGCAGGAACAAAATAAAGATGGGTTTCTTTTTGTCGCCCTTGGTTCTCTTGCTTGAAAAACAATGTTTGCTGAAATAAACGAAGAAAGACTTTCGGGTTCCTCCTTTCTGAAACGACTTCTCTTCCTACATGTTCCCTGTCCTCTCTGAAAATAGAAAGGCTATTTTAAAAGAAGCAACCAAAAAAAGGGAACTGAATAGAGGAATGAGGAAAAGGGGAAAAAGAGCCTCTAGGGGGGTGGTGGAGGGAAACAGAATGAAAAGAGATGAAAAATAAAGGAGGGGGAAAAGAGAGAGAGAGGCAGAAAAGACTCTGAAAAGAAAGAATGCTTCCAGCCTGAATAGATTGTGCATGGAAGGGGGAAGAGAGAGAGAGAAAGAAAGAAAGAGAGAGAGAGAGAATGCTTGAAAAGAAACAGCTACACAAAATGACCCCTGATTCACAGGCTGTGCCAATCACCACAATGCAAACGTCTTTTTTTCTTTCTTTTTTTCACATTCTCCCTCTTTCCAGTGGAGGCGGAGGGAAAGAGACTTGATTCTCAACCTAGCAGAA
This sequence comes from Lacerta agilis, assembly GCF_009819535.1. Taxonomy (NCBI): domain Eukaryota; kingdom Metazoa; phylum Chordata; class Lepidosauria; order Squamata; family Lacertidae; genus Lacerta; species Lacerta agilis. Next base: position 26,708,417 of record NC_046324.1, on the reverse strand, counting down.
AATAAATCTGGCCAAATGGATGGTGAAGCGACTTGTAAGAATCCTTGTTGGGGGGGGGGAAGCACACACAATCCAATGAAAAATAAATAGGTTCTTTAAGAGGAAAGCTTCTGCTTTAACAAACAAAGCCTCTTGCAGATTAGGAGAAGGGCTCTCTCTTAGGGGAAAATATTCAGAGGCAACAGAAACAGGGACCTGCTTGTCAGAAACACCCAGCCTTGGAGCTGGCAGAGAACAAGTTGCTTTCAATTGAACCTCCAAACTAGACAACAAGAGTGTCTGTCTGGGCATGTGTGTTGGTGAGGAGATGAGGCCCTTTGCCTGGTCCTTAAAGGTCCCATGCCATAGAGAGAGAGAGAGAGAGAGAGAATGAGAATAAACCTTGAAACCCTCAAGCAGCCGAAACAGCTCAAATATTTTTCAACAACCACTCAACACTTCAGATTTATTGCAACTGGACCAAAGTGTTGGTTGGTCAATAGGAAGAAAACCCGTGGTCTACTGGCCAACTTTGGAAGGGTCCTGCATCACCTTCCTCACAGATGGGTTAATGCTGGCAGGGCTCATCTTCCATCCAAGAATTGCTAGAGTCAGAGCACCAGAATAAAAAAGCATTGGGTTTTAGGGAGTAGCAGGGATGGGGTCTTGGAGGGTCCATAACTCAAGCAATGGAAATCATAACTCAGAAGAATTACACACTTGGAAGGCAGTATCTTTAGAGACAACTGAGGATTTGTTTTTAAAAGGAAATAATAAATCATTAGTTGGCTTACAATGCTATTTAAGTTTACAAAAGCATTTAAAAGTAATTTCTGACATACACAGCATTGCTAAGCCAGTCTGTTGAGGGCTGCAATTTCCTTGCTCAGTTGCTCTGCGTGCTACACAATGACTGGGAGGGAATGAAGTCCCCACAACACAACACAACCACCCCTCTGCTGTCTCTTTAAGTCATAGCATTGTTGTCAATGCTTCTTAAGGCAGACAGGTGTGTCATCCCTAACCTGCAGCAGGTCAGACCTACAAGGCAAGTGCATATCATCATTTTAACTTCCTGTGGATGTTACAGTGTGAATGTCTGAGCTTTATTTCCCAGACCTGAACTCTCTGTGATACAGTGTTAGAAACATGCACAACAAAGGAATGCCATCTGAAGCCAGATCTACCAGCCACAGCTGTAGACCAGCAAAGACAATGCCTCTCCCCTTTCACAACAGTGGACTTCCTCCCTGCACAATGTGAAACCCAATACAGGAGCCGAGGGTGGGGCAAGGGAGTACAGGGAGATCCAAGCTTCCTCAGGTAAGCTCCATGACACAGAAGGTGAAGGAATAAATGGGAAATGCTTTAGAGCTGGAGTGTACTGTCCCAGTTTGACCCATTGCAATATAGTAAGTGTCAACTGCATCAGCACCAGCACACAAATGCTTTTCTAGGTAACTGATTGATATGGAAGTTAGCAAGACATTGAGATTGAAGTGGCTATTTCAAAAATTAATTGCATGTACTCAGATTTGAAGAACCAACCCCTCTGCAGAGAGTCAAGAATGCATTTCAAATCAGCAAGAGTCTGCATGACAACTTAAGCCATCACAGAGGATTTGCCAAGTTCAGCAGGTTGGAGCAGCCACCACAATGGACTTTCCAAGAGCACAAACTAACACTTCCTATATTTGCTGTATTCAAAATGTATCTTTTTAAAAGGAATCCATAAAAGCTTAGTTTGGAAAACTGAGAAGTGCAAAATAAAGTAGCCTTCCCCAACCCAGTACCCTCCAGATGTTTTGAACTACAATTCCCATCTCAGCCCCAGCCACAACTGTAGGATGCCTGGAGCTGATGGGAGCACAGCCATGATGGCTGAAGCCAATAGGAGTTTCAGTTCATAACTTCTGGGGGCTGATGGGAGTTGCTGTCCATAACATCTGGAGGGCTTGAGGTTGGGGTGGTTGTAACAGTGGGCTAAGCTGGTTGGGCCCTCCGCCAATGACCAGCAGTTTTTTGTGTGTTTGAGTTTATAACTTTATTCTAACAAGACAAGTTCCGCCTGGGCCTGGCCAACATGGTGTCCCCCAGGTGTTGCTGGCCATTCAACTTCTGGAGGATACTGCATTGGTTACCTTTGGCATATGGTGTGGATTTGGGAAATGATATGTGATTTCCAATTGCACCAGGAGGAATGGCAGAGCAGACATCACAGGACATTTGTCATCCCTTAGCCAAAATACTGAATCATACAGGGTCTGCATGGACATGTTAGTTCTGTTCCTGGTACCACACTTACTTGAATGAGAGGATCTTTTGTAAACTGCTTTGAGAGCCTCTTAAGGGCTATGAAGGAGAATATATGTACTGTATTTTGAATGAATATGTCAGGATCACCCAAGCAACTGCCACTATACTGATTCTCTGACAGACCCAGTTTTCTGGCTTTCATCCCAGCAGGTCTCACAGTCCTTTCACCTCAACCGACTGTCTCATACATCACGGTGGCAGCACTCAACCCAAGTAGGAACATAGGAAGCTGTCTTATATTGAGTCACAACCTTGATCCACCTAGCCTGGAGTTGTGTACACTGACTGACAGCAGCTCTCCAGGGTTTCAGACAGGGGACATTCCTATTACTACCTTGAGATACTGGAGATTGAGACAGAGACCTTCTGCATGCAAAGCTAATTCTCTACCACTGATTGATGACCCCTGTACAGTCTGAGAGGTCTGCCACCCTAATGATGCTTGGAGTCTAAGTAGGCAGAGGGTGGAAAGCGTCATTAGTCCTGAGCTCTTGCAAGAACTGTGGGAGATTAGCAGCCAAACCTAAAAAAATGCATATTCTTAGGTAAAGGTAAAGGGACCCCTGACCATTAGGTCCAGTCGTGCGGCGCTCATCTTGCGTTACTGGCCGAGGGAGCAGGCGTACAGCTTCCGGGTCATGTGGCCAGCATGACTAAGCCGCTTCTGGTGAACCAGAGCAGCGCACGGAAATGCCGTTTATCTTCCTGCTGGAGCGGTACCTATTTATCTACTTGCACTCGACGTGCTTTCGAACTGCTAGGTGGGCAGGAGCTGGGACCGAGCAACGGGAGCTCACCCCGTCGCGGGGATTCGAACCGCTGACCTTCTGATCAGCAAGCCCTAGGCTCTGTGGTTTAACCCACAGCGCCACCCGCGTCTTACTAGTTAGCAAAAGAAGGAGATAATACCACAGAGCTGTATTGCTGATAGGCAGATACTCAGACCATAGAAATACAATTGCTAAACAGGACAATTGGTGTCATTTCCCTTCCTCTCCTGGACAGGAAGGAGCATATAGTGCTTCCTATTCCTCTCTTCTCTCTTCCTTTGACCAGCATTAGATGCAGACATTGGGACCCAGGTGGCGCTGTGGGCTCGGTCCCAGCTCCTGCCCACCTAGCAGTTCGAAACCACATCAAAGTGCAAGTAGATAAATAGGGACCGCTACAGCGGGAAGGTAAACGGCGTTTCCGTGCGCTGCTCTGGTTCACCGGAAGCGGCTTGGTCATGCTGGCCACATGACCCGGAAGCTGTCTGCGGACAAATGCCGCCTCCCTCGGCCTATAGAGCGAGATGAGCACCGTAACCCCAGAGTCGGACACGACTGGACCTGGTGGTCAGGGGTCCCTTTACCTTTAGATGCAGACATGCTTCTGCTTGCTTCAGCTTTAGGCACATGCCTGAAGCTCGTTGTACTGTACATACTGTATATTTTTCCTGCATAGTTTTTACTACTGCCATTGCTGTGAACCAATGCAAGATTATAAGTGAGTAAATTATATTTTTAAACTTTGCAAGTTGTTGCCTGATTCTTTGTTAAGCAAGGTAAGAAGGGGGAAGCCAGCTGGACTTGCCCAAAATAAGACATTACAGCCTAATTCCTATGCTTTTAATTTTGCTGCCAAGGATGGGATTTTGAAACTCTGTTCAACCTACACATGTGGCGCCTGGATAAATTGCAATTAATATATCCTCTCTTATTCATTAAAATCCATCCCACAGGAACATGCTTCCTAGTCTCCCTTCCATCCTGAGGCCAGCTCAGCAGGACTGAGATAGGGAGGACATGGCAAAACCCTAGTAACAAAGAAATACCACACATGGCAAAGTTATAGCCTTTATTGAATACCCTTTGGGGAAGTGAGGGGTGAGATAGAGGCCTAAACAAACAAAGGCCTGTTTTCAGACTGGTAGCCCCAGCTGGGCTCCTGTGCCTTTGAAAGTTGCATGACAGACAGCAGAGTAGCAGGAGTTGTGTTGCTTACAGAGAAAGAACTGGAAGTGTGGGGTGGTCAGGTGGGAAAGTGGGCAAGGCTTCATAGCTGTGCAGAAAGGATAATCCCAGCAGGTGCAGCTTTCCTGGAAGCCTGCATGTAGCTGGGCATAAGGAAGGCCCTCTTGTCTTCTTCTTCTGTTAGAGAGCTGTGAAGGGAGACACACAGAGAGTAATGAGCAGTGATCAGCAACTGGAACAAGTGGGCCCTGGATGCAGAGGTGGTGCTTGTGAGGATGAGAGCAAAAGAGGGAGTGGTGCCACTCAAGCGCTCATCCAGCCCCCTTGCCTCAGTCTCCCCTAAGAAGAAGGGAATACACACCCCTTCCCCTGCAGGGGGCTTGCAGCATGTGTGCAGCGGCTGTTTGTTCTGTTCCCTATGTCCAGGCTGTGATCCTGCAAGGCAAGAGTTCTTGAGCAGGATCAGCATCCTCCAGCAGAGAACACCTCTGCATGTTGCCTGGGTGGGAGATGCTGCTCCCCGCTGGTCCAGAGGAACGAGTATTCCAGCAAGAGGTGAGGAAGACAGCTGCAGCACTTAAACTTAGTAGCTTGCTTGTGCGGATGCTTTGTTCTGGCCTCCCCAGTTTGAGAGAGGGAGTAGAGTGTTTTGACCTGAAGTCCCTTGACAAAGTACCTGTAAGAGGTCTGGGAAAGAAGTGTTACCAATATGCTCTTTCTATATATGCATGACACGAGATCAGAGCAATAAAGTATCATGCCCCGTCATCTAAGTTGTGGTCTTTCTCTCTCTGGGATTTTGACACTGGTATTGGTGTGCTGTGATTAAATTCTGTGGCATCATGAATAGGGCAGGAGGGTATGGGGAACAGTGGCTCTCACTCCAGTCCACTGAGTGGGTGATATTTCACCTACAGCTGTTCTGTAGTTGGCGTTGAGGTCAGGTCTTTTTTTCTGGCATTGGGGCAGGAAAAACATCTGAAGCACTACAAGGTTTGGCATAATTCTGCGTCTCCCCAATTCCATCAACATCTCAGCATTGTTTTGAGCTTAAGCTAGAAGAGTTCTGCTGGTGCTGCAGGTGTGTTGGTGTTATCTCCAGTCCAACAGACATTATCTTCTAGTTATGCTAGGACAGTGGGGCTTCCACTGTACTTATAGCCCCCATTTGGCCTAACTTGATTATAGGATTGTGCTGCAAGTGTGTTTTATGGATTGGCCCCACCCTTATATTTCAGTTCAACTACTTTTGACTGTTGGAGTTATTTACAGCACACAAAATTAACATGGCATTTTGTTTTCACTTGTTTACTAGATATGAACCAATAAACATGCCAGATCTCAAGTGATTTAGGGGGGTGGGAAAATTTGAAATTTAACGGAAAACCTCCCACAAGACTAGAACCAATTAAACTGATTGACAGTAGGGCCTGGATAGATGAAAGCAGTACCTCCTCTCACAACACATAATTAATCCACAGATTTTGCTGCCTCAAGATGTAGCAATGACAAATTCATGGCAGAGAGGCCTATCAACTGTTATTAGCCACTGGTATCTCCATTTCAAGAGGCAAGGGGTCCACATCTGTGGGAACGGTCTCTTTCCTTCATGCCTGGGCTTGTGGGCTCCCCAGGAACATCTGTTTGGCAGCAGCTTCTGCTGGAGACAGGATGATGAACAAGGTGAATCCTTGGTCTAATCCAGCAAGGCTTTCCTGAGGTTCCAAACTCCTCCAGGGACACATATTTCACAATGTGTGGCATAGTTCTGCAACCCCAATAGACCACAACCTGCTCACACTCTATTGTGCAAGCACTATAGAACTATGCTCAAACAAAAGAAGCACAATGACCAACAACCATGAACTGTAGGAGAGTCTCTGTCTTGGGTTTAAAACTTTTTTGAACATTTCTGATGAAACTTTTTTTGCTTGTTCCACACCATCCCAAGTTGGATTGTATTATCAAACTCTTTCAAAATGAAGGGAAGTTCACATGCAACTGGTAGCCAGCCGGAGATGATCTTGAGACCAAAATGTGAGATCAGAATACTTCTGGAGCTTATGTGTCTAAATATTGGTCAGTGGTTGCAGACCACAGAATGGCAGGCAAGAAGATGATATTAGAAAAAGGAACAGGTGTGACATGGAGATTAACTCAAAAGGCTGATAAGGAGCAGAGGTGGGAATAATACTCAGCATCCAAAGAACAGAGTGCATATGTGACAGCAAGCTTGAAAACATCCATATTTAATTTTTGAGAACAAGAAAGCAGCAGAGTAAGTTTAGTGAACAAAGACCTCTGCAAGGGAAACATTGCTCTGTTCTCCCACAGGCTCACTTCTTTTAATTTCAGTGCTGTTACCCAGGAATACACAGAAGCCAAAGTGCCTTTAATCTCAAGGGCTGTAAGAAGATCCACAGAACAGCTGGCACACTGGATCCTGGGAGGGGAATAGCTCCCATGGAAACACCCCCCCCCCCCCCGCAGACATGGCTAAAGAACTGAGGGGGGGGGTTGTATAGCAGTTCTCAACATTTTTCAGCTGGACAGGCAGGGGGAAGGGATACGAAGGAAAACCTCAGAGCAAAACAGCTACAAAGCTGATGGGACTGAGAAGACCTAGTGTCTATGCAACTTGAAGGAAATTACACCAAAGTACGTCTCTGTGAAGATAACATAAAGACAGAAAATGTGTCTGTGGCAGAAATTCTGTAAAATATTTGAGTACATGCACAGGCAACAAAAGACAGAGAGCGAAACAGGAAAGATAAAATTAGAACAAGCTAGCATTCTTCCTTCTGTAATTCTAGCACTCCCTCCTTCCCTCCTTCCTTCCTTCCGTCCCTTTTCATTCCTGCATTTGATCACTTGGGATAGCCACCAAAACTGCAGACCAGACCAGACCTTCACTGACAGGTCCAATATTATCTTCTTGGATACACTGAAAGCATTTTAAATGTTTTGCTGGGAAACCAACTGCAATATCACATGCTTGTGTGTTTCTGCTCCTGAAGCTAAGTCAGTGGAATTCTATGTGACAGTTTCACATCCTGAATTCTTGATAACGGTTCCCCACCTTTAACTGATACTTGAAGCTGTAGCTGCAGCTGCTTTGAGGACCAAGAGAAAGTGAAACTCCTGCCTGGGAGAACCCAGCATAATGGTATCAAGGCAAGAAGCAGTGACTGTCAACCCTTTCCATACAGAGGCCATTCTTGCTACACTGAGCACTTTCAGGTATGCCTCAGAGCCACAGCTTGCTCACTGTCTCCTGACTGGCCTCCCTCTGCCCCCTAGCCATGCCATAGTAATTGGCTGGACCAGCGCCAGCAACTTCTTATATGCTGATTAAAAGTGGTCAGGAGAGTGGGGTGGGAGGAAGGAAGAAGGCTTACTTCCTCTGATGGGAAAGGGCCGGAGGAGGTGCTGAAGGAAATTAGCTAGTGAGATAAAATGTTGTTACAGAATTACATATTACTGATGATGATGATAACTGGGAATAGAAAAGAAGGGGATAAGAGAGGAGGAATGTAAGGAGGAATGTTAGAGTGAATGTAACAGGGCTAGAGAGGAGAGATAAAAAATGGCACTTTTTGTGGGGGAAAGGAAGGAATAAGGTTCAAGTTGAGTGTGGCCGGAGAATGGAAGATAAATTACAGGAGAAGAGTAAAAATACTCTGTGAGGCGTGTGAGGGCAGAAGGAAAGGAAAGGAAAGGAAAAGGAAAAGGAAAAGGAAAGGAAAAGGAAAAAGGAAAAGGAAAAGGAAAGGGAAAAGGAAAGGAAAAGGAAAGGAAAGGAAGGAAAAGGAAGGAAAGGAAAAGGAAAGGAAAGGAAAAGGAAAAGGAAAAGGAAAGGAAAAGGAAAGGAAAGGAAAGGAAAGGAAAGGTATTCTGCATTTAAGAGCCTCTAGATTAGCATATTCTGCCTAAAAAAAGGGAAGCCCTCACAATCTCACCAGAGCAGATGTCTGTACTTAGCTTAAGGAAAACTGAGCTGTGGAACTCCTTGCCATGAGGAAATGTCAATGGCATAGAATCTAGCAATTTCCAAATATGGCTTAGATATCAGTAGAAAATGTCTGCAACTGCTATGCCAAACTTGGCTTCCACCTCCTACCACTTTGTGACTGGTGGGTCTCAGTAATTTTCAGATGTCTCAAGTGGGCCCTGGGGGTAGCAAGTTTGAGAACTCATGCTCTGCAGGTATACTCAAAAGTTTAATTGGGCTCCATGGAATGGTCTGCCTCAGGAGGTGGTAGACTCTTCTTCCTTGGAGGTTTTTAAGCAGAGGTTGGATGGCCATCTATCGTGTATGCTTTAGTTGAGATTCCTGCATTACCAAGGTGGGTGGGTGTGGACTAGATGACCCTCGGGATCTCTTCCAACTCTACAATTCTATTATTCCTCCTGGAACTTCATTCTCCACACCACCCAGGTATATGAAGCTGCCATATACTGAGAGAACATTGGTCCATCTAGCTCACTACTTTCTACACTGGTGGGCAGCATCTTTCCAGGCTTTCATGCAGGGTTCTCTCCTAGCTCTATCTGGAGATGCTGGGGACTGCACCTGGGACCTTCTGCACGCAAAACAGTTGTTATACAGTAAGCTACAGCCTTTCACTATAGTGAGCCAGATATCTGATTCATGTGTTGTTGTTGTTGTTCAGTCGTGTCCGACTCTTCGTGACCCCATGGGCCAGAGCACGCCAGGCACGCCTATCCTTCACTGCCTCTCGCAGTTTGGCCAAACTCATGTTAGTAGCTTCGAGAACACTGTCCAACCATCTCATCCTCTGTGGTCCCCTTCTCCTTGTGCCCTCCATCTTTCCCAACATCAGGGTCTTTTCTAGGGAGTCTTCTCTTCTCATGAGGTGGCCAAAGTACTGGAGCCTCAACTTCAGGATCTGTCCTTCTAGTGAGCACTCTGATTCATGTAGTTCAGTATTTACAATCACTTGCAGTTGTTCTTCAAAGTTTCAGGTGGTCTTTTCCTGGCCCTACCTGGAGATGCTGGGGATTGAACTTGAGGGCTTCTGCATGCAATGCAGATGCTCTGCCACTGAAGCATGGCCCTTCCCCACCACAGTTCAAGAACCACTGCCCTACAGCTTTGCCCTGAACAATCTCTCTCTCCCTTTTTCTGGTTAACCTTAAATTCTACACCAAGAAAACTTTGTAGCACCCCAAACAGAAAAAAAAATTCAAAAGTCTCCAGGGAACTTTCAACGTCTTTTCTAATATGTGAAAATGTTTTAGACACACTCCAATTATAAAGGTTCTACTGCAAGAATAAAGGAAAACTTTAAAAGGAGAGAAAGGTGTGTGCATGCTTTTGGAAAAGTGATGCACCATTTTAGACAACTGGGTCCCTTCCAACTCTACAGTTCTATGATTCTAAGCATTTCTCATAGGAACGTCACCTTCCAATGACATGAAAAGCTATTAAACAGCAAGCTATTTCACACAGTAGACCTGCTCTGAGCTCCATAAGGAAAAGACACTGACCTCTTGAGGCTGACCCGTGGTACTCTCTCTGAGCCTCAGTTCCATAAGGGAATAATGATTACTGAGATAATATATGTTGGGGGTGAGGAACCTGTGACCCTCCAGATGTTGTTGCAGCTCTCATCAGCTCCAGCTGGCAGGGACAAATATGATGGGTTTGGGAGTACAGAGCTGGGAGAGCACTGCTGTACTTAGGTCTTGTTTGTGGGCTTCCCAGAGGCATCTGGATGGCCACTGTGAGTACAAGGTACTCAACTAGATGGATCATTGGCTTGATCCAGCAGCCAGGCTCTTCTTATGTTCTTAACACCCAGAACATCCACAGGTTCTCCACCCTTGATTATGCAAAGTGCTTTAGGAACAGTTGCATACAGTATGACGATTATTAACAAAACAGTAACATGCTCTATATGGGGAAATGAAATCCTTGCTTAGAGGTATACATTATCTAATAACTATCTAATACCACAAGTATTGCTACCTTCCTATGAAACCCCTCCCCTTGTTAGAGTTTTCCTTCAAGCTATGTCAGGAAGGAAGCACCATCTTCACCAGGCAGTCATTTTACAGTCACAGCCAGTTACAAATGTAGCTTAAAGAGTTACAGACACCATTCCAAAGCAGATCGGTAAGTCTAAGGTTGCATTGATTAAAAGGTGAATCTTTGATTTTCTGCCAGGGAGAGTTGCTTTGAGACAGTCCTTGGAGATGGCAAGCAAACAACCTTTTCTGTGCTGCTGCTACTGCAATCCATCTGGGGTGCCCCACACAGTGCATACCTGATACTCAAGTGCCAACAACACTTTAGAATTTAGATGTGAGTTTTTGTTGTTCACACTGTTTAGCCTATACTGCAAGGACCATACCCTCCATTCAAGGAGACAACTGTAGCTGAAGCATTTCTGAGATAAACCTTTGATGTTGCCAGTGGTTTTTTGGGGTGTGTGGGTGTGTGTGGCAGCGGGGGGGGGGTCATCATTGGAGAGGTCACCATCCATCAACAGAATCATCTGCTCCTTTCCCACCTCTAGTTTCCTCAAAGATATTACTAAATTCTTTAGATATTACTAAATTCTTCAGATAGTTCTGGAAGTGGGAAAGGAAGGGACATGGACAGGGCTGGGGAAGGTGCCCAAGAGCACAGAGCAACCCACTCTGCAAGAGCAGCTTCTATGGGCAAACCTCTGAGTATTTTAAGAACCATCTCAATGACACAGACCTCAGCAGGGCAGTCAAGGAGAGAGAAAGCAAAGATGCTACACAGAATGACTCCCATTGCCCATCCCAGATCCCAACACATGCAAGTCCACAGAATCAGTCAAGGAAAAACATATTCTCATCTGTTAGAGTTAACGGAGGGCAAAGGGGTTGGGCAGACAAAGAGCAAAGTCCCCCCTTTCCTTTGCAGCCACCGCTCCAGGAAAGCTGCTTCCTAGCTCTTTGGCAAAGCCAGCCAACAGCAGGCAGAGAAGCTTCAGGCACTATCCGCAGGCTGCAGTTTGAGGCGGCGCGCTTTCCAAGAGAGCAAACCCCACTACTGAGCCTCCGCCAACATGCAAGGGACCAGGTCCGTCCCCCTCCAGTTTCTTTCCGTCCCCTCCAATCCTATCCGGAGGATTGTTAAAGGGAAGTTCACCGCGGCCAGGCACAGAATGTGAAAGTCTAGCCGGCACTCCCTCTCCAGGGGCGGTTCGAGAACGAGGGCCTCGTCCCCCTATGACCAAGCACAGCAGAGACGGCAACAGGTAACCCACCGGCTGCCTCCTCCTGCAAGCCGACCAACCGAAGAGGGGTCCACTCCATCAGCTCCACGCCGGCACCTCCGAGATTCCCCTCCCGCTGTTGCCGCTGCCCTGCTTCCCCTCCCTCCTCCCCGGATCGGCTCCCTGCAGAGCAAAACTTTGTGTTGTAAAGCAGCAAGAGGAGGGGAAAGTTGCAAGCGAGCAACAAGGATGTGGGGGAGGCTCCGCGATGTAGCCCCCACGTGCTGCGAGCCCCAGCAGACATGAAGCGCCGCAGTCCAAGCCCAGTTGTGCATCCTCCTCCCCCTTCTTTCTATCCTTCCTCCTTCCTCTTTCCCTCCCTCCTTCTCCAGACGCCATCACTCTTTTCTCTCTCTCCCTGCTTTGGCATTAGAGCGCCGGGATGGATAGAGGCGGCAGCGGTTGGGGCAGCCCACGGGCCTCCCGCGGGGCTTTCGGCGCCCGGCCTCCTCTTCCGGCCCGGGAAGAGAGGGCTTGGCTCAGCTGGCTGGGGCTGAGGCGAACTCACCCTGGGACTCCCGAAGAGGCTTGGCAAGGGGGGCGGGTAACGGGCAGCAGGCAGGGGAGGCCGCTTCACCTCTCCTTCTAGGGCAGATCCTCGTCTGGGTGCTGCCGGCTCCTCGCTTGCTCGCAGTTCCCTTTCTCTTTTCTCTCTCTCGCTCTCTAGCAGGAAGGAAGAAGGGAATGAGGCAGGGCTGACGTGAAGGGATGCAAAACAGCCCCTCCTAACCCAGCTCTGAGAAAAAGGGAGAGAGAAAAAGAAAGGCGCAGAGGAGGGAGAGCGAGAGGAGCAGCAGCAGCAGCAGCCCCTTTTATCTCGCTTTTGTTTTCGCACTTCCTCTCTCTCCGGCCCTGGCCAAGTTTCCTTTTCTCTCCCTCCTCCCCACAGAGCTTCTCCCTCTCTTTCTCTGCCCTCCTTTCCCAGCACCACAAAATCCCCCCCCCAATCTCCCACCCTGGTCTCTCTTAGCGAGGTGTGCAAGTGCACCCAGCTAGGCCTTTGCACAGGTGAGGAGGGGTGGCCCAAAAGGGCCCCTCTATTTGTCCCTAATAACCTTCCATGTCTGGGATTAGGTGGGACTTCTAATGGGTTCTGTGTGTGAGGCAGCCAGAGACAAGCCTTTGCCTCTTGATCCTGCTTGGCTATCACTGTCAATAGATGACCCTGCAAGTTCTGTTTACTAGAAAAGAAAAAAACTACCCTCCCTTCATGCTTTTCTCATTTATAGTTTTATAAACCTCTAACCCAAGTGCTCCAAATGCAGGGAGATGGCCCTTGTGCTCCCCCAGCAGCTGCTAGGCCACAGCTACTGCCAAGCATAACACAGTCACGCTCCTCCTCTGGTGAACCAGCAGCAGAGTCAACAGCAACACTGAATTGACACACCCACCACAGCAGGCCTGGCAATTCTGCCACCAACCACAAAGATTATGCTCACCAACAACACATCTCCAGCCAGGCAAGGAAGGTTCCTAGCACTGCATAGCAATATTCAGGTGACCTTGTGGGGCTACCCAACCCTGGCCATGCTACCAGAACAAGCTATATTGTCTTTCCCTGCACAAGCCAACCAGGTACAGTACTTGTGGATAAGAAGAAGCCTGTGCAAAGTGCACCCTGACCCATGCAGGATTTAAACCTTGCTGGCAAAACAATGCTTCCTCCGCAGCAGCCATGCACAAAGTGTTTGGAACCAGCCTTTTGCAGGGGATAAGGGATGTCACACATAAAGGGGGAATAATGGAGCTGACAGTGGCAAGACTGTGGTTGGCACCGCCCCCCTTGTGTGGGGATTAGTAGCAACATAATAAAAAGAATACAGCACCTGGACGTTAGGGAGATGTAAAAGCTCCTATTTTGGAGACCCTGGTGGGAAGAATAGTTTTAGGTAAGAAAAGGATGGCACAGCAAGACAGCAGGCCTGGCCCTTTGTTCCAGGCAGCCGGACACAGAAGAAAGTGCCATGATGGAGCAATTGTATTAATTTCCTATTGTATCCCCTTCTTTTCTTCTCCTTCAGACCCATAGACCAGCTTTCCATGTAGCCATAGCTAAGCTGGAAAAAGCAGAGACTCAGCATACATGAGAGCCTGAGTTCAAACCCTGGCTATGGACTTTCACGGAAAATAGCTGCAAAAAACACGTGCATGTACAGGTATCTGGATCAAGGCAGCCGAATAGCTTGTGTAATTGGCCTATGACCCAATAATCACATTCAGGCTTAGGACACTTTCACTTTGTGTAGCCCCCTTAATCTCAAACAGCCACACAGCTTCATTTTAATTTCCAGTGTCTGGTGGTTGTTATCCCAGGTCAGCTGCATACCCAACCTGCTGCTCCCACTCTCCACTTCATGCAGTCCCAAGTTTTAGATTGATCATCACACCAGCAGTAATGAGGGATGGAGGATGCAGAGACCTGCATTGCAGCAAGGGAGGTGGAGCGGGGGAGGGGGGGAGAGCAGAGTGGCAGCCATCTGAGACTCCCTATTGACCTTAATGTGGGTGCCACTTTCTCCTGCTGGCAGAATGTTGCCCTCTGGTAGTGCTTTAGAAGTGATTCCTTGCCATCCAGTGGGCATAACTCGACAAAGGAATTGTACTTGTGACTGTAGAGCTAATGGGCTCTTTGCCAACCTACCGGTAGTACCCTCTAGGTGTTTTGGACTTGCTGGGCACCAGGTTGGCAAAGACTGCCTTAATGAAATCCTCAAACTCCACACTACTTCCCTCAATTCTAAACAAATACTTGCCCTTACCATGGCTTTTTTAAGAACATACATTAAGGGGGCTGCTGCCACGGAAGTAAGGGGTGATCCCTCTGGTTACAATTCCCATTTTCCCAATCTTTTTTTTAGATGCGGTGCCACCAAGGATGGACATAAGAGCAACATGATCCTTGCTTCCAGGCTTTTCCCACATCTTACCACTGAATTCACTTTTCTACTGCTACAGGACTCTGGGGCAATATCCTTGTAGTGATCCACAAGGACCCCAGAACATCTAGTTGGCTACTGTGAGAACAGGATTCTAGACCAGATGGACCCAGAGCCGTCTCATCCATAGAGGCCGGTGGCGCGGCGCGCCAGGGCGCAGGGCACCCCAGGGGCGCCCCCGTGAGCCCGCCGGCATACCGGGCTCCCCCTCCCCAACCCGCCCCCGCCCCCATGGGCAGGCAGGCACTCGCGCGCCGGCGGGCGGGCGGGCTGTAAGCCGCGCGCCGGCGGGCGGGCGGGCTGTAAGCCGCCCGCCCTCGCCTCCCGGAGCCCCAGCTGGAGCGCTGAAGCGGCGCGGGGCTTTGCGCGACCTTCCAGCACTCCAGCTGGGGCTCTGGGAGGCGAGGGCGACCGGCTTGCAGCCCGCCCTCCTGCCGGTGCGCGAGCGCCCGTCCGCCCCCCCTCATCCTCCGCCCGCCGGAGCGCGGGCGCCCGCTCCAACGCCACGCCTCTCATCCCCCGCTCGCCCACCCCCCCTCCCGAGGGGCGGCCAGCGCGGGAGGGAGGCGGGCGGAGAGGCGGCAGGCTGGGGGCGCCGAGGGATCGCCGCGCCAGGGCGGCAGATCCCTCTAAGCTAAGACGGGCCTGGATGGACCATCGGCTCACCAGCAGGCTCTGCTTAGGTTCCCAGGGCGGGACAACCCTCCTTATTTTCCTTCTGCCAGTGGGTGAAGACTGTTTTGTTCAAACAGGCCTTTGGGGATTTTTTTTTTTTTTAAAGGAAAGAGCTTTTAACAGTGTACAGTATTTTTGTTTCTCATATTGTTTTAATTCTATTAGAGTTTAACTGCTTTTTAACAACTGCCTTTTGTATATTTTTAGCGTTTTGTATCTAATCTGTGTCGTTTTGATTTGTGGAAGACGCCTTGAATCACAATTTGGGGAAGAGGTGATATATAAATAAATTGTGCATAATAATAACAGCAGTAATAGTAGAGCCCGGGGGGTGGGGGATGCAGAAAGGATCCTTACATGGCTTTTCTATGCTCTGCACGTCACCTCTGCACCTGCCATCCTGCAAGGTTTTAAAGGCTCCTGAAGCACTTCCACCCCCTTCCTCTCTGTCCATTCTCACTATGGAGGTCAGAGAGCTTGAAGCAAAAAGCTGCTGCTCTTGGTGATCCTCCTGGTTCTACACAGCCACTTTCTCATTCCTCTCACCCCTTGCTCTTCTCACCTGCGGCCAAAGGGCCTGGGTTACCAAAAAGGCAAGAGAGAAGGGAGGGCCCTTCCCACAGGCGGACCTGGGGGCTTCAGCCTTACAAGAGAGAGGCACAGGCAGGCAGCCTCAAAGGGGTGACGCAGCTCAAAGGTGCCTCAGGCTTTCAGCCTGCTCCTCCAGCGCCGTCAGCTGCGCGCTTTGAAACTTTCCTATATAGCTGGGCTGGCTTCCCTCGCAGGGGCTTTGTGGGTGCCTCGCCTCACGGGAAACACGCGTAAGTGAAAGTGCGCAAGCGCGTAGTCGCCCCTGTCTTCCTCCCCGCTTTTCTTTCCCGCCATTTTCCTCCTCTCGCGTGCAGGGGGCGGGGCTTCGTCCACCCGTCCTCCTTCTTAATCACCCAATCAATGCCTTCACCGGCCGAACCGCGCACCCAATGCCTGGCTCGGAATCGGCCGACCCGGCGGCGGCGGCGACTCGCCTCTATCCTTCCACTCTCCCTCCCGCAGTTACACTCCGAGCGCTGACGCAGCTCAAGTGGCGATCACAGCGCTGTCCTTGGCGGTTTTTTTTATTTGCCACTACTGCGCAGGCGCAGGGAGGGTGTGGGCGGAGCCGCTGTCTCCCGTAGCCCCACCTCCCCCGGCCCTGCTGCGTTCGCCGCCATCATGAGCCGCATTTACGACCAGGGCGCCCTGAGCACCAAGGCTGTGCACACGGAGCGCCTGCGCTGCCGCTGGGACCCCGCCTCCTGGCAGCGGTAGGCGGTGGGCCGCTTCAGCGGGGAGGGCCTTTGAGCATGTGTAGAGTGCGCAGTGGCGCCTCCCGCCCTGGCAGACTGAGGGGGTGTAGCGTTGAAGGGTCAGGAATTGTACTTGTGACTGTAGAGCTAATGGGCTCTTAAGGTAGCTTTTGCCAACCTACCGGTAGTACCCTCTAGGTGTTTTGGAGTTGCTGGGCACCAGGTTGGCAAAGACTGCCTTAATGAAATCCTCAAACTCCACTCTAGGGACACTTGTGTGGAGGGAAAAGAGCTGAGCACCAAGAATGAATCCTTGAGGGACCCCTTAAGAGTGTGAGAAATGAGTGAATTCCCCCACCCATTGAATATTGGACAATTAGGAAGTTGGACCATCCAAGAACAGAATCATGGAGACCTATGGGGTCCTTTAATGCTATTCTCACAACAGCCCTGTAAGGTAGGTCAGGCAGAGAGGGAATGGCATGGATGGAGAAGTGAAAAAAATAAGTTCCCCCTCTATTGTATCAAAATTCCCAGATACGATATAAACCCAGGGGATTGTGGGGCGATTGACACACAGGTTTCCCTTAAACTCTTCACTTTGGGTTCTTCCCCTGTGTTTTAACTTTTCTCCTCTTTAGTGGTGACGGTGTGATTGTGGAGGGGCAGCTCTTGGACGTGTCTCGCCATCTCATCTTGGATGATGCTGACAAAAAGGTGAGGCTTCTAATGAGAGCAAAAGAGCAGCCCTGCTGGATCCGACCAGCACTCAGCCTCCTCTTCCCCCACAGGTGCCTCTGAAAAGCCCCATAAGTGCATGCAGGGCAGGAAAGCCATAGCCTATTCTGAGGCTCTGGTGCTGGAGGTCTGACATAGCCATCAAGACAAAAAGCCATTGATAGAATTATCCTCCATGAATTACTGGTACAGTAGTTCTCACTTGTTCATGGCATTACATTGGGAGGTAGTTTGCATTGAAGCGGTTCGTGTGACCCTCTCCTTGCCATCTGCACCACTCAGAATGCTGCCTTTGCTGTGGGAAATGAAGGGATGTGTCTGCACCACAAATATAATAATCCCACCTGGGAATCCTGGTGTGGGAGTAAAAGATACATAACCTCCTATGCTGTAACACAAAAATATCAGTTCTGACAATTCCTGGAAGGTCAAGGTTGTGTGCCTTGAATTGGAGAGGGAAGGGGTCCTGCTAAGTAGCAGTTTTAGATTGGATGAGGGTAATAAACAGAGCAATTTAGGAGAGCTAGCTTTGGCTTTGTTTCTAGATGGCCAGGTGTCACCAGTAGCCAGGAGTGGTTTCTTTTACTAGCTGTGTCTTAAATGCCAGCTGTGCTCTTTTTTTAAGAAACCAGGGCTGGTCTTGTCACCTCCAAACTACACTACAGTGGTACCTCGGTTTAAGAACAGCCCTTTTTATGAACTATTCGGTATAAGAATTCCACAAAACCAGAAGTAGTGTCCCGGTTAGCAAACTTTACCTTGGTCTACGAACGGAAGCCTAATGGTGGAAGGGCACCGGTGGCAGGAGGATTAAGGAAAGCAAGCCTTGGTTTAAGAATGGCTTTGGTTTAAGAACGGTCTTCCAGAATGGATTAAGTTCAAAAACCGAGGTACCGCTGTACTGTAATGTGCTGTATGTTGGGATGCCCTTGAAGACTCTCTAGAAGCTTCAGAATGCAGCTGCCATGGTTTTGATGGGGCCAGTCATTCTGATCAAATTAACTTCAGTCTCATTCCATCTACATTTATTGCCGCTTCCATGTTTCCGAGCACAATTCAGAGTGTTGGTGCTGACCTTTAAGCCCTAAATGGCCTCGGTCCAGTTTACCTGAAGAGTGTCTCCACCTCCATCGTTCAGCCCGGACTCTGAGGTCCAACTCCGAGGGCCTTCTGACAGTTCCCTCACTGCGAGAAGTAAGGCTACAGGGAACCAGGGAGAGGGCCTTCTCGGTAGTGGCGCCCACCTGTGGAACACCCTCCCATCAGATGTTTAGGAAATAAACAACTATCTGACTTTTAGAAGACATCTGAAGGCAGCCCTGTTTAGGGAAGTTTTTAATGTTTGATGTTTTATCGTTTTTTTATATTCTGTGGGGGGCCAGCCAGAGTAGCTGGAGAAACCCAGCCAGATGGGTGGGGTATAAATAATATATTATTATTATTATTATTATTATTATTATTATTATTATTATTATTATTATTATCATCATCATCATTAAACCTTAAAGCACCCAGGACTGGAATATCCAATAAATGCCTCCCTGTATGCAAGTCTGTCTGAAAACTTTATTCCTCTGCTGAGACTCTGTTTTGGGAGCCCCACAGTCTTAAGAAATAAAGGCAGTATGCACCTTGTGCTTGTGGCACCCGCATTTGGAACAGTTTCCCTGCAGAAATCCCTTGGCCTGACTAGATTGCTTCTCATCACTTTTAGAAGGGCAGTAAAGGCAGCATTGCTTCAGTGTACTTTTTCCAAAAAAAGAGAGATGGTTTTGTTGCTGCTGCTTTGACCAGATTTGGCTATTAGTGCATATTATTTTTATTTTAGGCTGCCTTGAGTATTTTATAGTGCACATTTTGATGAAAATATTTAACCTGCAGATCCCAGGGTTTTTGTGTGTGAGAGAGAGATTAGGAACTGGCGTCTGTCCCCAAAACAGGAGAGGCCCTTGGGTCCTTAGCCTCCTGCCCTGCCCCACCCTGAGAGGATGAGCAGGTGATCCTCCTTGCTGGTGGACTGGATTATTTGCCAGATGGGAAGAGAAGGGAGGGGACTGACACAATCTGAAGGTTGCATCATGTAGCCAGATTGCATTGCTGACGTTTCTCCTTGGATATTTATTTGTTACCTTGACACCCTGTCTTTCCATCAAAAGGTAACTAACAGTACTTCGTCCAAGGTAATTAACAGTAATAAAATCTGCAATAAAAAAGGATCAGTCTATAGACAACATGGCAATAAAACTGGATAAAAGCATATAGAAAAGGCAGTTAATTAAAAGCATAGTTACGTTAACTTAGAAGTACATATTTAAACACAGCAACAGAGCCGAACAGACCAGCCTAGTGAGCCAAACACCTGTTTGAATGAAGGTGGTTTATCCTGGCTAAATGCAGTCCATCCTCAAGGGGACTATACGGCCTTCCCCCTGCCTCTGGATGCAGTCTCTGGGGAAACACTTTTCTCCTGTTCCCAGCAGTGTGCATCATATGTTGGCTGGACAGATAGAAAGGCCTCTCTTGAAGATCACAATACCTGATCAGGGCTGTGCAGTAGAGTGCCCTTCAGGGAGTCTAGCCCTGAGCCTTTTAGTGGTTTATAAGTCACAATTGGCACATTGAATTGTGCTGGAAATGTTCTGGGAGGCAATGGTAGCTGTTGCCACCTTAAGAGTCCCAGGCCTCCTCTCACTGCCTGTCAAGGTCTTGACTGCAGCGTTCTGAGCCAGAAGCAATTCCTGAACAATCTTTGAGGGACAGTTCCACGTAGAGTCACCCATGTAGCAGTCGCCCAAACAAGATGTAACAAAGGCATGTCTCACCAGGGACAGAGCTGACACCTCCAGGAGCAGCAGAGGTGGGCTTGGTGCACCAACCTCAGCTGAATAAAAAACACCCTGGGGATCTAGAAAAAATCTAGGGAGCAGCCCCTAAGCAAGGAACCCCATGGTTTTTCAGTGGAAGTGCAGCCTCATGCAAAACCAACTTTCCTTCAGCTTCCTGATCTGACTTTCAATTTTCCAAGAGCAATTCTGCCTTGTCAGTTCAAGTTCCAGGTCACTCACCCTCATCCAGTCTGTCACTGATACTCTGCATATTGTTCTAGAGGAAGAAATATAGAGTAATTCATTCTTGCTAGCTGTGAGTGTGATTATTATTTTTTTGGCGCAATCCACTGTAATCTTTGCATTGGTTCTGTGACTGTTGGAAACTGGAAATGAGCAGTTTTCGTTTTTGTGTCTGTCTTCTTCATGATGACGACAATGGCTGGTGCTGGGGATTGTCAACACTGGCTGGTGAATGCCAACATGCTCCAGTTTTTTTTACATCCATAGTAATACAGAGTTGCAAATGTAGTGGCAATAGCACTGGTAGGTGGTAACAACAGTCAAAAGTGATGGTGTTTTCTGAAGACTCAGAGTGAGCAGATTCTCTTTCCTTCCCAAACCCCAGGAGCGCTACTTCGTGCTATACATCAGGCCAAGACTTGTTCATCGCCGCAAATTTGACCCCAAGGGGAAGGAGGTGGAGCCCAACTTCAGTGAAACCCGGAAGGTCAATACTGGCTTCCTCATGGCATCCTACAGTGAGTTTTGCCCAGAAGCCTCTCCTTGGTCAGCCTTAGCAGAGCAGAGGGTAGTGTTCCTGCAGAGCAGGCTTGGGAGGTTGCCCTGTTATCCTGGGTAGTGAACTGGGGTGTCTCAGCATGTGATCTGCCTTTCCTCTTCGCATGAATTTCTCCTGCCAAGTGGGGTGGGGAGATTGAGAGCATCTCAGCAGTGGAACAAGCTGTCCAGCGTGGTTGTAGAACAGCCTTTGCCAACCTGGTGCCCTGCTGGGGCTGATGGGAACTGTAGCCCCAAAATATTTGGAGGGTACCAAGTTGGTGAAGTTTGCTCTAGGATCTGCTTGGGTGTAGGAGGCTTTTTTCAAGGAGGGCAGGTATGGTCCCCAGCCTAAGACCAGGAGCTGGGAGTTGATGGCTCCTGTGTGTGTGTGCCTGGGCCTTTGGGTAAGGCCCTCCCTGTACATATCTGTCTTTTTTTCATGTGTTGTGATGGACAGAGGTGGAGGCCAAGGGTAAGACTGACAGGATGACCCCAGAAGAGCTGGAGTGCCTGGTGATCAAGCCAGAGTTGGTGAAGGTGACACAGCCCTACACACCCAGCCAGGCTGTGGCCTTCTGGCTGCCTGAGAGTGAGATGGAGAAGATGGAGCTGGAGGTGGGGATGGAGATCCGCCTGAGGACTCTGGGAGATGGACCCTTTGTCTGTAAGTGCTGCAGGCAGAGCTGCTGCCCCAAAGCCTCTTTTCCCTGGTCAACCCCCTTCACCCATTTATCATCACTGCTGGACCAGCCTGGGGAATAAGCCTTCCTCATGCTAGGACCTGGATTTGCCAAAGCATCAACACTTTCTGGAAGGGAAGGGGACACCCTGGTGTGACTAGACTCCTTCCTCCAGTCTATATTCCATGTAGAAACTTCAGGGACGTAGGAGGCTGCCTTCAGATGAATCAGGCCATTGGTCCATCTAGCTCAGTACTGCCTACACTGGCTGGCAGCAGCTCTCCACAGGGGTCTTTTGCCCAGCCCTACCTAGAGGTGCCATGGGGGATTGAACCTGGGGCCACCTACATGACAAGCAGCTGCTTTGCCACTTAGCTCTTGCCACTTTTTTCTCCTTTCCAGTCTCCTTAGCCAAGCTGGATGTGGGGACAGTGACCAAGTGCAATTTTGCTGGTGACCAGCAGGCCGGGGCCTCCTGGACAGACAACATCTTGGCTTTCAAGGATCACAGGGAACCGTCCAATGAGCCCCGAGGACATGGGGATGGTGCAGAAGATGCTGAATGGGTATGTGAATGACCACTCTAGATTGAGCAGCCAGGGCAGGGGGTTCTCTCTGGCACAGGCTGAGACTCAGGAACTCATGGATTTGCTCCAGCCCAGGAGCCAGACTAACCCTGTTCTGGTGGGGCTGACTTCAGGGGCCTGTGCCTGGAGCCCTGGGTGGGAACAAAGCTTGTCTAAGGGTCCCTTGGAATAACTGCTGCTGTTCTCTGCAGGATGACTGAGGCAAGAAGAACTTAGAGGACGCAAATGACTCCCTGCAGCTCCTGGACTCTTCTCTATTCTTCTGTTTCCAAAGCTTCTGGGGAAGGAGGGGGATGCTCGGGGGTGGGGAGGGAGTGGTGTGTGCTCTCTCAGCAGGGCTGGGATTCCTGCAGCCTTCCTGAATCTCTTTACATGATTCTTCTTGGGTGCCTGAGGGTGGCAGATCAGAAGATTTTACTTTTAAACGTTGCCCCAGACTACTTGTGGGCTCTTTTATTGCAGGCACTGCCCACCATGCCTGCACAGCCCCTGGAGCAAAAGCCTCTGCCTCAGCCCTTCAGCAGCACACCAAAAATTACTGGTAGCAGTTTCAGGAAGACCAAAGAAAGTGATTGCCACCAGCCACTGAGTGCCATGCAGTGGGAAACCCCCGTGAGCAGCAGAGGTAGTTTGACCAGCCACAAGTGTGGAGGACAGGTTGGTCAGTGTCTCTGGCCGCAGTGCTGAAATAGGCTATCGGAACAGGGAGGTTCCATCTCTGAGTGCCAAATGCTGTGGGCAAGCAGCAGGCGATGGCTGTGTCACCATAGCAGCTTGAATGGCTAGTGGTAGCAACTGTAGAAGGCAGCCTGCTGGTCCGGTTCTGCCTTGTGTTCTCATTTGGTGCCACACGCCTTACCTTTCAGTGGACTGTTTCCTCCTTAGAGCATGTGCTGGTGATCCAAGGGGCAGCCTAGGATTTAGCTTCATGGGGCTTTTATTTGGTGCTTGGACAACACCTTCCTTCCTTCTGCTTCTCTCCCATACTCCTGCCCATGCTCAGCCCACTCTTCTTCTTCTTCTTTTTTTTTTAAAAAAACTTTTTTATTCACTTTTACACTATACAGTTGAATTCAATCATAATCATCAACATTTAGGATTCTTTGAATAATTAGACTTCCCTCCACCCCTCCATGGTTTCCATTATCAAACTTTTTCCTGCTGCATCATATATTTTCTCTATTTTTCTTAAAATATTCCATCTTAGTTTTTAATACATTACAAGCATTGCTCCAATTCTGCCAGTTTTTAGTTGTTTACAGTGTTTGTAAACAGCAACAAAATTGTAATTTCCCCCCATTCCGTATTAAAGTTTCTATCTTCCTGATTTCTGATTTTCCCAGTCATTTTCACCATTTTGGCGTAGTCCATCATCTTTATCAACCATTCTTCTGGTCAGGACTTCATCTTCTTTCCATCTCTGGGTCAGTAGTATCCACACTGCTGTCGTTGCATACATAAATAATCACCTACTCTTCAGTCTGATCCTTCTGGGCCAGCTGGATAGATTTGTCATATATTGCACCAATAGATGGAACATAACCCTTATTGATGGAGGCTGACCCATTTCGTAAAGAACTTTTTTTGTGTGAAACCAATAAACAAATTTAACAAAAGACAACTTGACGGTTGTTCCATCGATACTGAAAACAGTCCATAGAGCATAATAACTTAACCATTTCACACTAGAGATTTACACGTGATAGTGGTGGTCTTTGAGTTTGGTCATCTCTGTGTATGTACAAGATGAAAGGTTGGTGGAGGCCTTTCCTTAAGTACACAGGAACACAGGAAACTGCCTTACATTGAGTCAAGCCTTTGGGTCCATCTAGCTCAGTTTTAGTGGCACTGACTGGTGGCTACTCTCCATGGTTTCATGCAGGGGCCTTCCCAGCCATACCTGGAGATGCTGCCAGGGATTGAACCTGGGACCTTCTGCATGCAAAGCAGATGTTCTACCACTGAGCTATGGCCCCTCCCCTAATTCCTTCTGGATGTTTCCAAAAGGTGGCTACAGGATGCGATCTTCAGCTGCTCTCTTTGGGGGCAGCAGCAACTGGGGGTGGGGTGGAGTCCTAAACAGTTGCCGTTTGGCCTCTGGGCCTGGTTCCATTTCTCCCTGGTCTGCCTGGTCTGCCAGAAAGACCACCAGGTGGTTGTGGGGGAGATTTCCTAGACTCGCGTGCATCAATGAGCTAAGCCCCTTGTTGGCTGTAGACCCCTAATGGTGTATTGTTGTGGAAAGGTTGAATCATGGCAACATAGGCTAGGCTGGGGGCTAAAAAGTCAGCATTCATAAGTCCCCCCCACATCCCTTAATTTTGCCCTTCCTGGCCACAATGCCTATTTCTCCTCTGTCAGGAGCAGGACGTATGCTCCTGAATGCCTGCTGCTGGGAATCGCAAATGGGGAAAGCACTGCTTTTGCACTCAGGACCAGCTTGTCGGCTTCTTCTCTTTGGGGTATCTGGTTGGCCACTATAGGGAGAGGTTGCTGCACTAAATGTGCCCCTTTTGGCCCAACCAAGCAGGTTCTTCTTAGGCTCCTTGACTGGGCAGGCTTTGAGAACAAACCCCTTTTTTCTTCCTTTGCTTCGCTGACCTGGTTTTGCCAGAAGGTGGCGCCTTCAGGATAAGCTTTCAAAGCAAAGGAAGCCTTTGCAAGTGCAGCAAATTCTGCCCTGGGCATTTCTCTGCAAAGGGTGGTTGGAGTGAGGAACTCAAGCCAGGGTTTCTGCCTTCAGGGCACGGGCAGTCAGAAGGGAGAGGAGAGGATCTCCTGGTAGTTCTCTGGGGAGATTTGTGTTTGGCAAAGGCTTTCTGACCCCTTCAACCATTGCAACGTCAAAAAAGGTTCCCCCTCTCCGCAAATGGACTGCTCCACTTAAAAGCTTAGGAGAATAAACCTCTGCCTGGTGGCTGGAAGCTGATCATATGAGTGTCAGGGCAAGTGTTACTGGGATGTGGGGGTGGGGCTTAATGCCTTGGGGGGTGTCTTTGGTTGTCATGCATTCACCTGACACCTGCAGCCAAGGGCACCTGTGGCAAGGCCTCTGATTGAACTCTAAACAAACAGGCAGGTTCTCCCGGGAGTTCAGATCCATCCCAAGCGATGCAGGGCTTTAGGGGTCAAAAATCAGCACCTGGAATTGTGCCTGGAAACAGCTGAAGCCAATTTGGATTTGTTTTGAAGCCAGTGCAGTGTATTTCCAAGCAGCCAGTGGCAATAAGTAATCTGCTTGTGATATTCTGTACCAGCTAGCCTCTTCAAGGGGCAGCCCTGTATGCAGCGTGCTGCAGCAATTAAGCCTGTGTGTTGCTTTGGCAGCCCTCCCCTCATAATGCCACAATCTCAAAACAAAGCCTTTTGGCACTTCAAAGACAAGCGATTTTATTGTCACTTGTTTATAAGGTGCTGCCAGAGACTTGTTTTTGCTGCAGCTGACAAGCAGAATGCTGTGTCAGTGCAAACTCAAGGCAGATTAAATAAGGGTTGGTTGCCGCTGAGGACTAGTTCCCACATGCCTGCTCCTCGCTTCTTGGTTGTAGCCTCAAACATTGCCTGGCTTGGCTGACTCATTGCCTTCCCTGCGCCTTGGCCATGGTTCTCAGCAGGAAGAGGGTAGCCCAGATGAGGCCTCTTGAAAGTGATCTGTTGTGTCACTTGGGTGACGCAATTTCCCTCAGTGCAGAACAGCTGTGCACAAATTTCCACAAGCATAAAATACGGGAAACTTTCTGGGGAAACCCGAAGCTGGAAGGGGACTCGTGTGTGTGGCCAGCTGGGGCGGAGTGTCTAGGGGGAAGGGAAAGAGTCATCCAGCCTCAGAAGAGATCACCGTTGGCAGGTCTCTAGGTCAATCTTCTGCCCAGGCCTCACTCCCTTGAGAGCTGCAGAGAGACTGTTTTTGAAGCTCAAGAAAAGTATGCTCTGTCCCTTGGTCTTTTAAGTCTTAAAGAGGTAAAGGAGGATGCTAGTGAGCTCTTTGAAACAAGGGACAGGAACACCATGCCCATGGGCTGCCCAGCAGGACCACCCTCCCACTTTCTCAGTAGGCTTTGTCCCACCCTGAAAGATTCCCCCAACTTCGCTTGCAAAGTCAAGGACTCAAGAGGAGGAGGTGGCACATTACCTACTAAGGGGAGGAAAAAACAAATATATATATTTAGCATCTGACACAGCATTGACATCCCATCTCTTGATTCATGAGAAAAGTAAACACAAAACAAAGTGAGTGTCCCAAATCTCTTCAAGTGGTGGGAGGCTTTAGGGTTGCCAGCACCCACCTCGGATTAGGTTTCCTAGGAACCAAGGTCACCGGAGAAGGTAGTGTCTTGGTGAGATACAGGTTTATTTACACATATGTCTATACTGAGCATAAGATGGCAGGGCTCACAGCTTTCCCACCCCCAACAGGTTTTGCTTCCCTGCTAGGTGCTAGGTTACCAGGATGGTCTCAAAGTCCTCACTTTGGTTTCAGCAGAGAGAGAGAGAGAGAGAGAGAGTGAGTGTCAAGCTGCTGTGCCTTCTCATTTCAAGCCAAGACTGACCTCTGGCCAATTGCTTTCCTGTTCTCCAGCCAGGTGAGGGGCAGAGGTGACAAGCGTGGTGGTGGTGGGGTGGGAACTGGTACAAATTACCAGGGCTGGAGATCTGGAAAGGGGATCCGGGGCCTAACTATCTTGCCTATGTTTTATGCTGGGATTTTTTTTCCAGCTGGAGCTCAGCTCCAACACCTCTCAGGTGGGCGCCATTGCCATTCTAAGAGAACAAGGGAAAAGTTCGTGATGAGCTCCAGCACCTCTTTTTCTAGAAAAATAGCACTGGTTTTATGTAATTCTTAATGAAGTATGTATTTCACGATCGATGCATGCACAATTCTGTATAATGCCTTGCAAACTTATGCCGTGAACTAAGCACTTCTGATTCTATATGAACATTCACTGCTGTGCTTTGGCAGTATGACCTCAGTCTCATTGTATTATGCTTAGTCTCATTAGTATGTTTTCCTTAGTGAACACTGTGCAAATACAACAAAGTTGTGTAATACACATTGTGGTGGGCTGTACATAAAAGTTAAAACATTTAAAGTGCATCGCCGGTTCAGCAATGGTTGTCGTGACTGTTTACATTATTGACATCATTAGGATCTTAATACTCTCAGCAAGTATGAATCTTATCATATCTATTATTAACATAAAAATGAGAGCACATTTATTGTACAGTATATCCCATGTAAAGATTTTTAGCCAATCTGCCCTTGCTGGGGGGTTCAAACTTTTTTTTAAAAAAACTTTGGCCTGAACCTGCTCTTTGCAGTCCTAGCGAGTGGGGTGGGGTGGAGAGTCTGCCCCCTCTTTTTGGAAGCACCGCTAGGTAGGTGGTGTTTCTGGCAACAAAACACCTGTACTTGGCCAGCTTGTCTGTCATGTAAAAAAGATGCTTAAGAGACTTGGCTAGTGCTGTCCGCTTTTAACAAAGAGACTAGTCTGACTACTTCAGAACTTCCTTCTACAGAATCCCATCTGACAGATATAAAGCCACAGGCTTGGAGGGGACCCAAAAATAATATCCCGACCAACCCCCAATCCTACAAGAGGGTCATATTCCTAAACAGTAACAAAACAATATTGTGTTCCTCTTGAAGACCAGCATTTCTTCTAGCATAAGCTTTCATGGACTGCAGAGGACTGAAGCTCATGCCGTAAGAAATCTGTTGGTCTTTAAGGAGGCACAATACTTTGCTGTTTTTGCTGCTCCCATCCACCCTACGACTGAGAAGAGAGAAGGCTCCCTTATTCTAGGCTGTGACCACCATGCTTGCCTAATTCCTCTCTGCTGCACCTGGTAATGGTGTAACCTTTGCTGGGCATAGGGCTCCCTTCCCAACGGCCTCTCTGGGTTGGTGGGTGGGTGGGTGGGAGGAGGCAGCGGTTTTCTTGTTTTGGCACATTGTAGACCCATCAGCTTCCCTTTCCTCAAAACCACATTGGCACTCCCAGAACCAGCTCAGCAAGTCCGATAGCGGGATGTTACACCCACAGGAGGTTGCCCAATTTGATAGTCTTTGGAAGTCGTCTTCACTTTACAAGCCATGACTTCTTCCACCTAACGAACTTTAGGATCCTTTTCTTGGTCATCTGGCACAGACCTCTCCCTTCTGCCTCGGGAAGCTGCAGGTTGGTTCATTTTGCTCATTCTTCAAGTAAATCAGAGTGGATAAATGGAATGGGTTGTCAGGACTGGAAAATGTGAAGCTGTCGTGCTTCCTATTTTGGCCAGTTAGTATTTGGAATTATTTATTCATTTGTTTGACTCATTAGTTGCCTGTTACCCAAAGCCCTATGAGCAACTTAGAGCACATTTTAAAATGTAAACATAAATGCATTGGAGCAGCTTGCAGGATGCAGAAGTTTCTGAGTTGCTTAGGTGTGATGTGTGGGAATTGATGGTAAGCAGAGGAACAGAGGAAGCTGTCTTATACTAAGCCAGACCAATGGCTCATTCAGCTGAGTATTGTTCTTTCCTTTCCCTACTACATGGAGATGCTAAAGGGGATTGAACCAGGGACCTCCTGCATGCAAGCTCAGTAGCTATGGCTATTCTCAGCAGTTGCTTGGGCCACTCAGACTTGTGACGCCTTTGCTGTTTACTGAGGTCGGGGTGGCATAAGTGCCCTCCTTTTGCTGCCAACTATTGTTTCCCTGTTGTATTACTTTATTTCGTTCAGCCATGATAACAGGGCATTGATGGATGACTGGAAAGAAACTTTGAGCACTTCCTGATCTGAATCAGCCAGGGTGACAATTGAGCAATGTTCAAAGCAAAGGATAAGCCCTTTTGCAGGCAGTCAACCCCCCTGGACACGTCCCAGAGTGGGGAAGAGCTGCTTTTTCTAAAACAGGACAGCCAACTGTTCTCTTGACACCTTGCAGGGTGCAGTTTCATCAGTGCTGCAAGCAGGCATGAGCAGTCATTTCGGCATAGTTCAACTGCTGTTTTCCTGAGCCGCCTGTCCTCATGGGTTCCCGATTTGCCAGTGACCCTGAGGAAGCCCATAAAACAATTCAGCAGCAATCATCAACTGCATCATGAACATATATACTCTCCTGATGAACATCTTATCTTGCAGGCTTGGCAAGTGTAGAGTGTGGGGCAAAGGCTGCTGACTGTGGAACTTGCTCCGACAGGAGGCAGATGGCCACCAACTTGGATGGCTTTAAAAGACTATTAGACCAATTCACGGAGGAAAGAGTTATCTGTGGCTACTAGCCATGATGGCTATGCTCTGCCTCCACTGTTGGAAGCAGCAGTGCTTCTGAATCCTAGTTGCCGGAGGATGTGCTTGTGCACTTCTGCTCAGTTCCTGCTTGTTGGTTTCCCACGGGCATCTGTGAGAACAGGATGCAGGGCTAGATGGGCTATTAGCCTGATTCAGCAGGCTCTTCTAAGACCATTAAGGAACCTATGATTATTTTGTTTTTATGATGCATAAGAGCATAAGAAGAGCTGGCTTCTGGGTCAAGTCAAAGGGGACCAATCTAATCCAGCATCCTGTTTTCTCAATGGACAACCAGATGCCTCAAAGAGAAGAAGCCCACAAGCAGGACTTGAGTGCAACAGGAGCAGCACTCCTCACGCAATTCCCAGCAACTGGTATGCAGAGGCTTCCTGCTTCTAGCCACCGTGCTTAGTAGCCATTGTATTGCTTTGTCCTCCATGAATTCCTCTGATCTCATTTTAAAGCCATCCTGGTTGGTGACCATCACTACGTTTTCTGACAAGAAATTCCATAGCATCCCTGTGCTGTGTGAAGAAGTCCTTCCTTGTTGTCCATCCTGAATCAGCTTCACAATCCCAGCTTTCACAACTCCCTGCTCACTTTCCCCCACACCACTCATGACTTATTATTATTATTATTATTATTATTATTATTATTAATACCCCACCCATCTGGCTGGGTTTCCCCAGCCACTCTGGGCAGCTTCCAACAGAATGTTAAAATACAATAATCTATTAAACATTAAAAGCTTCCCTAAACAGGGCTGCTTTCAGATGTTTTCTAAAAGTCTGCTGGTTGTTTTTCTATTTGACATCTGGTGAGAGGGTGTTCCACAGGGCGGGTGCCACTACCGAGAAGGCCCTCTGCCTGGTTCCCTGTAACTTGGCTTCTCGCAGCAAGGGAACCACCAGAAGGCCCTCGGCACTGGACCTCGGTGTCCAGGCAGAACGATGGGGGTGGAGACGCTCCTTTAGGTATACTGGACTGAGGCCGTTTAGGACTTTAAAGGTCAGCACCAACACTTTGAATTGTGCTCAGAAACGTACTGGGAGCCAATGTAGGTCTTTCAAGACCGGTGTTATGTGGTCTTGGCGGCCGCTCCCAGTCACCAGCCTAGCTGCCGCATTCTAGATTAGTTGTAGTTTCCGGGTCACCTTCAAAGGTAGTCCCACATAGAGTGCATTGCAGTAATCCAAGTGAGAGATAACTAGAGCATGCACCACTCTGGCGAGACAGTCTGAGGGCAGGTAGGGTCTCAGCCTGTGTACCAGATGGAGCTGGTAGACAGCTGCCCTGCACACAGAATTAACCTGCACCTCCATGGACAGCTGTGAGTCCAAAATGACTCCCAGGCTGCGCACCTGCTCCTTCAGGGGCACAGTTACCTCATTCAGGACCAGGGAGTCCTCTACACCTGCCTGCCTCTTGTCCCCCAAGAACAGTACTTCTGTCTTGTCAGGATTCAACCTCAATCTGTTAGCCGCCATCCATCCTCCAACCACCTCCAGACACTTACACAGGACCTTCACCGCCTTCACTGGTTCTGATTTAAACGAGAGGTAGAGCTGGTTATCATCCGCATACTGATGAACACCCAGCCCAAACCCCCTGATGATCTCTCCCAGCAGCTGCATGTAGATATTGAAAAGCATGGGGGAGAGGACAGAACCCTGAGGCACCCCAAAAGTGAGAGCCCAGGGGTCTGAACACTCATCCCCCACCACCACTTTCTGAACACAGCCCAGGATGAAGGAGCGGAACCACTGTATAACAGTGCCCCCAGCTCCCAACCCCTCTAGACGGTCCAGAAGGATGTTATGGTCAATGGTGTCAAAAGCTGCTGAGAGATCCAGCAGAACTAGGAAACAGCTCTCACCTTTGTCCCTAGCCTGCCGGAGATCATCCACCAGTGCGAGCAAGGCTGTTTCGTCCCATAATGAGGCATGAATCCCGACTGGAAGGGATCCAAATGGTCTGCTTCTTCCAGGTGGGCAACCACTTGCTCAAGTCACATTGCCCAAGAATCGAAGATTTGAGACTGGGTGATAATTAGCCATATTGGCCGCATCTAAATATGTTTTTTTAAGAAGCGGTTTAATAACTGCCTCTTTCAGTGGGTCTGGGAAGGCTCCCTCACAGAGAGAAGCATTCACCAACCCGTGAAGCCCATCGCCCAGCCCTTCCCGGCTAGCTTTTATAAGCCAGGATGGGCAAGGATCAAGGAGACAGGTGGTTGGTTTCACTCGTCCAAGCAGTCTGTCCACATCCTCAGAGGTAACAGATTGGAACTGATCCCATGCAACTTGACTAGACAGGACTCTAGCACTCTCCCGCCCTGGCCCTGCTCCCACGGTGGAGTCTACCTCTTCCCGAATCTGAGCGACTATATCTGCAAAAAACTTTGCAAAATCATTGCAGGAGATCATGTGGCCCATACTGGGCCCCGATGGAGCAGGTGGTTCTGCTATTGTGAACCACCTGAAAAAGTCTCCTGCTGCTGTTTTCTGCAGATGCAATAGAGGTAGTGAAGAAAGTCTTCTTCGCTGTCGCTACTGCCACTTGGTAGGCTCGACATTGAGCTCTAACCCGTGTCCGGTCAGCTTCAGAATGAGTTATCCACCACCGGTGCTCTAGCCGTCTCAGCAATTGCCACTCATCTCCTTTCTTACTCACATTTTCTTCAAAAGAAGCCCTGAATGTAGAGCCTTTCCTCATGGATAGCTCAGCAGGTTAGAGTGTGGTGCTGATAATGCCAAAGTTGCAGGTTCAATCCCCATATGGGGCAGCTGTATTGCAGGGGGTTGGACCAGATGATCCTCAGGGTCCCTTCCAGCTCAACAATTCTGTAAGGGACTTGCTGTATCCCTATAGGGAAGGGCTGCTAAGGACCACCCTGCTACATCCTTATGGGTGGTATTCAGCTATGTTTTTCTCCAGGTAGACCTGGTAGACCTGAAATTAATGGACCTAACCTAGTATTGTTCACTGAAGTTGGTCTGCTCTGACTAAAACTCAGTTGAATATCCAACTATGTTTCCCACCTACTTGGATGCAGAGTCAGAGCCTCATTCTACAGGGAGCAAATCCCTGACAGCAAACAGCTGGAGTTATATGCAGCTGCAAGGGAATGCATGCATGTCCTGCTTTCAGGCTTCCCATCGAGACATCTGGCTGGCCACTGAGAGGACAGGATGTTGGACTAGATGGGCCACAGCTTGACCCAGCAGGGCTATTCTTAGGTTCTATGTTCTTAAGTGCCTCAGATCCTTCTATAAAAGGAGCTCTGGGGGAAGGGAAGGGAAGGGGGAGAAACACTAGAGCGGTCAGCCAACAGACTGGCTTGGATCTCTATGGAGCCAGAGGCAGAGGGGGGAAATCCTGGAGGAGGCACCTGGGTGTCCACTGAGCTGTGGTCCTTGTGTGAAGAATGGAGGCATCCTGTGTCCCTGCAAGGGCAAAGCACAGACAGGGAAACAGACCTGGCAAAGTGGGGAGGTCCTGAAAAAGAGGTTCAAGAGGGTTTTTCCCTTCTTCCTGCTTGCCCCAGATGAATGTTGAGTCACGGCTGCCAGGAAAGGAGCTGCTTTGCTTGAACAAGGAAAGTGAAGGCAGCACTCATTCCTTTCAGGAGAGCCCTTGAACCCCTTGAGCTGAGGGTTTCAGGAAGAGGAGGGCCATAAGCATGGGGCCAAGTCCAACACCCACCATCATTTTAGCTGCTCTTTTCTGAACCTTTCCTAGCTCCCTTTGAAGTGCAGTAACAAGAACTGTATTTCAAGTGTGTTTGTAGCATAAATTTGTATAACAGCATTATGACGCCAGCAGTTTTATTTTCAGCCCCTGTCTTAATGACCCCTACGTAGGAGCAGCATTTTGCTGCTTCCCCCCCCCCCACAGCTGCCATACACTAAGTTGACATTTTGAGCTTTCACCACGACCCCAAGATCCTCTGGTCAGTCACCCCAAAAGCATCTATGTGAAATTAGGATGTTTTGCCCCAAACGTGCGTCACTTTTAAAAGTTGAACTAGGACAGAAATCTAAACTAGCAAGCAAATAAAGTTGCTGCATGGGGAATCTGGCCACTGTCTGGATTTGTCCTCAGTCAGCCTTTCCCAACCTGGTGCCCTCGAATACCTTGGGAATCATAGAATTGGGTGGTGTCCCAAGGGTCATCTACTTACAGCTAAGAATCCCTGACACGTGGCCATCCAACCTCTATTTAAAGGCTTCCAGTGGAGGAAAGTCCACCACTTCTGAGGTAGTCTGTTCCATGGTCAAGCAGCTCTTACTGCCAGAAAGTTCTTCCTAAGGTTTAGTCAGAATCTCCTTTCTTGTCATTTGAATCCATTGGTTTGTGTTCTACATCCTGCAGCAGCAGAAGACAAACCTGCTCCGTCTTCCATGGGACAGCCATTCAGATATTTGAAGATGGCTATCGTTCCTCATAACGCTTGGTTTCCAGACCCTTTTTCATCTCTGCATAATTTCCAGCTTGTCAATATCCTTCTTAAACTGTGGTACCCAGACCTGGACACAGGACTCCTGGTGGGGTCTGACCCAAGGCAGAATAGAGCAGTACTGTTTCTATCATCTGATGTATTAACTACTACTCCCAGTTTGGTGTCATCTGCAAATTTGAGGAGCATCTCCTCAATTACTTCATCCAAGTCATTCATAAAGATGTTTAACAACTCTGGGCCCAGGACAGAATCCTGTAGCACCCCACTTGTCGTTTTGTAGGATGACAAAGAACTGCTGGTGAGCACTCTTTGGGTTCAGTCAGTCAACCAGCTACGAATCCACCTAATAATAACATATTTCCAGCTTCTCTGCAAGGACATCATGGGAGACTTTGTCCAAAGCCTTACTGAAAGCATTCCCCTGATCCACCTTTCCACATAATGCTACTCCACCTCCCTTCCTGTTTGGCCTATTCCTTTTGAATAGGTTATACCCCTCACTTACTACATTCCAGTCATGAGACTCCCGTCATCCCTGGCCACTGCCTGTCTAAAATAACCAGAAGGGCATCAGGCTAGGAAAGGCTGTGACACTATGCCACTTTGGAGAGAGCACTGCCAGAAAGGATGTGCAACTTCCAAGCCTAGGTATCAGGCCCACTCCCAGCACCTGCCCTTCTCCCTGCCCTTCAAGCCCAGCCCTCCTTGCTGAGTGTACAGGAGGGCTTGGGAGGCTGCCAGCTGGAACTGGCACACGGGGTGGGGGCACCCCATCTCTTTTGCTCTCTCCAGTACTTATGGAGAGCTGCAGGAAGCAAATCTGTGCCAAGTCTGGCTGGTGTTTTCCCAGCCAACACAGCTGGGCTGATTACCAGTTTTCGGGTGGGACCTTTGTCCTTTTTTATGACACCTTTATTCACCCCTGCCCGAAGCTGCTTCTGCCTCCATCCTAGGAGCGCCTGGAGCGCCTGCAGGGGTGCCTATCCCTGAGTGGATTGATCCCAGGGGGTACTGCTGTGCCACAGAGCTTGAGGCAGCAGCCGCTCCTGCTTCTTATGCCCACCGCCCACCGGCTGGGATCGAGGATCCTGTGTCCCTCAACCCGGTTCCTGCTGGTTCAGGATGGGTCTCCTGGTCTCGATCCTGGCCTCAGACCCAGCCGTGCAGCAGCAACAGCGCCCGAAGCGCCCCGCCCCAGCTTCTGCATCCCTGCTCTGAAAGAAGGGGGGGGGGGTCTAGCCCAGGATCTTGGCCGCTCTTTTGTGTGACTTAGTCCGAGAGCAAGGAGTGAGAAGAAGAAATCCTCTCCACGGGACAGATTTTCCCATGGGCTTGGCAGCAAGCCTGGCCCAGCCCTCCGAGCCGCCTCTCCGGAAGGCCGGACCTGCAGCAGGACCACCCGCCTCCCATCCTGGGTTAACTCCTCGCCTGCTAAAGGCCGGGAGATTCTTTGCCTTTTCAGGCTGGGATCTTTCTCCCGTTGACCCCGAGCGAGCAGGCTCCCTGGCTCTGCAAAGGCAGCGCTGGGCACAGTACCCGGCTCTTCTTGCTGCATCCCCGCCTCTGCTTCCTCCTCCTTCTCGGTGGGACCCTCCGTCAATCTCTGTTTCTCCTGAAAATGCTTTAGCCCCAGTGTGGCTAGTGGCTTTGCTGCTAGGCAGTCCGCGCTCATGGTGGAAATTTTTATTTATTTATTTCACAAAATTTATACACTGCTTGATTGTTCAAAAAAGAAAAAAAAATCAGAGCGGTTTACAATGAGAATAAAACAGTAAAACCATCAATAAATACATTAAAACATTTCTAAAACTTCACAGAGACAGAAATGGTTAAACAAGGTGACATAGCAGGAGAGTTATGATTGGATCTCAAAGAGGGGAGGGAAGCCCAGGAGGGGTCAAATGGATTGGGCTGTCGTTCCCCTCTCCCCACATCCTTCCTCTAACCCTCCATCTCTCTGCTGCAAAGAGAACTTTGCTTGGAGTATCTCACAAGAACTGACCCATAAGGTGTCTTATTAACTCATGCATCTTCATCCTGAGCACAGCATAGGGGTTAGGGCAGTGGTTCTCAAAGGGGGTGGTGTGCCACACTGGTGTGACAGGGGAGGATGGCAAGTGTGGCAGGAAGAAACCAAAGAAACCTTGAAACATTTCAGCGTAGTAGAGTATTGTGTTCATGAGGAGTGTTTGTCTCAAATCAGACCTGATATAAATGAGATTACCTGGCAAAAGCACATCGAGTTTGTATACATACTTAAGGTACATATGTGAGAGGAATTTTTATAATTATATTTTGGGAATGATGCATGTACTTATGTAGCTGCATTGTTTTATACTTTCTGGATGCCCCATGATCATATTTTAAAGTACTTGTGTTGTAGCAGTGCTTGGTTTATAACACTGGAGTTGTTTCTTTTTGGTTTCCCATGTATTCCTTATCAATTAAAAAAAATCAGTGTGGGGTTAGCGTATTTTTATTCTGAAAGTGTGGCTCTTATCCAAGCGCTGTCACCACCACAAATATTTTTTCTTCAAAGGAAATGCCAAGGGATCTCATCATAGATCTCTCATGCCTTGCCAAGTTTGACACGAACTACAATTTGTGTTGGTGCTTAAAACACAGACATTGTCGTAGAATTAATTACAGGGAGCTAAACATGCTTAGTTAACTCAGCACCCACATAGGGAACAGAACTGGACCCACAGCTAGGCAGGGCTGGTGCATATTATTGAAGGTTTGGAGTCTGCATCTTTCTGGAATGTAGGCTCCTTGGGTGCAGACACCCATTGCTTGTGAATCCCTCAACCACATCATGCCCCTTGATATAGCAAACAATTAGTGAAATTTCACCCCTGTCATGAACTCGCCACTCGTCAGCCTCCCCATCAGCATTCTGGGGAGGATAATATTTATTTACCTTAAAAGGTGGTGGTTAGGACCACTGACATAATGCAAGTGAAAATTGCTTTGTAGGTAGTTACTAAAGATACCCATTTGCATAGAAGTAGGCAGGTAAGAGAACATGGAGGTATCCTGTTATCATTTCCTATATCCCGCTGCATCAGAATTCTTGCTAAGTCACAGTTCTGTCAAAGTGACTCACCAACCATTCACTGGCCTCCCACAACCAACTGCTTGAGGGTTGAGCCTGAAATAACTAGTTTCTGAATAAATCTATTCCCACCCTCACACCCCCCCAGAAGAAAAGTGGTGCCAGCTTTGACTTTTGGTTATGCTCTGCTATTTTCCCTATATACTCATTAAATACACAAGTGGTAAAAAAGACCCCAAGAGTCACCTAGCCAGATGAGTGCAGGAAGCCCCTCTCCATGATAGTTCACCAGCAGTTTTGCTTCCAGCTGTGGCATGGCCAGGCAAGAGCTTTTGGGGATTTTTCAAGCAGGTCATAAACACAAAGGCTTTCCCTGGTGCTTATCCTGCACGCCTGCTACTCAGAAGTAGACTGCCTCTGAAAATAGGGGCTCCATTTAGGACCTGAGAGAGCTCTCCTTCTATTCCACAAATCTGTCTAGTCTTCCCCTCCCCCCTAAAAGCCATTTAAGAAAAGGTAGGTGACAACAAAGTGTTGGATTCTGTTTGTTCTTCAGTGGAAGAACGTGGCTGTCATGCTCTAAAGCCTTTTCTGCCTCTGTGACTTTTCTTGGTGTGAGCACACTTGGCATAAAGGGGTGGGGGCTGCTCTCTCCTGCTCCCCAGCCTTGTCTGTGAGAATCCAGCCAGTCAATGGCCCTTTCCAGCCTGGCTCCAGTTCCAAGGGCTGGGCTTCCGGGAGATGCTTAAGTTGGTGGCTATTTCCCAGCTCCTGGTGTGCATGGAAGTCTGAAACTCAAACTTAGGAACTAAAGGGCTGCAGCCAGTGCTAGTCCTACTCAAAGTAGGCTAATTGGAAATTAATGTACACAACTTGGTCCTATTGATTCCAACAGGTATACTCTGCGCAGGACTTAGTTGGCTACAGCCCAGAATAAGCTTTGCCCCAGATCATGTATCTTCCTTCCCCTGTGGTTCCCAGAAACTGGTATTCGGAAGCATTATTGCTTCTGGCCGCACCAGTAAATTGCAAGTTACTGGGTAAACAAAATAAAGCAAGAAGAAAATGACTTCTTTACAGACTGAGCTGTGTTTCAAGCTTTCATGGAAATGAGGAACTGGGGACTAGTCACCAGCATCAGGCTCACAGCCTGTACTGGTTCCGCTAGCCAGCCAGGCTCCCTCGTCCTCCTCACAGTTTGTGGCATGACAGGGCTTTGAAGGAATTTCCCTGTGGTCACCTTCTGCTCCCCCACTTTCCTGCCAAGGGATAAGAATAACCCTTCCAGCCATGGACACCAGCTAGGAAGGAGCTGCTGTGTCCTGAGCAAGGAGCACCAACTCACCTGCCTTCTTGCCTGTCATACAATCTTGCTTAGACCAGGTACGTGTGTTGTGTGTGTGTGTGTGTGTGTGTGTGTGTGTGTGTGTGTGTTGGAATCAGGCCTTAGGAGGGAGCACTTTTGACTCCCCCAGGGAAAGATATGTCCATCTTCCCCATAACCCTCATTGGTCCTAGTGCATTTGAGTGGGCTCTAGTGGTGACCACACTCCTCCTTCCCATTAATCCAGCCTTTTAAATAAGTAGAGCATTACCTGTTGTTTATTGTAACAACAGCCCTGAGAGGTGGGCTGCTAGTATCTCTATTTCACAGACTAGGATTTGAAGATGGGAGAAAGCAACTTGCCAAAGGCTGTACACACTGAGTCCCTGGCAGAAGGAACGTGCAGATCAAGGCAGGGACCTGTGCTTTCTGGCACTTTGGAGGCAAGGCTGGTGCAGCCTGCCCGAAACTGGGCCCTGAGCAGGGAGAGGAGCCAGAGGCGAATCCCTCCGCAGGCTCCTTTTCTCCAGCTCTCCTTGGGTGTGCAGCGAAAGCTCGGAGCCGCCGGAGCCTGCAGTCAGAGGCCCTGCAAAATGACCCCGAGGATTCCCAACGTCCCCTCCCCAGAAAAGGGACCTCCACTTCCAGGCTTCCCCTTCCTGCTTTCAGCACTCAGGAGCCTCCACCCCGCGCCCCGCTGAAATCCTTTCCAGATGTGACGGTCTGGCAGCTGGAGAGGAGGTGGGCCCGGGGCGTGTGCTAGTGCGTCCAGCGTTGCGGGGCAGAGTTGAAGGCGCAGCAGGAGCCTGGGACAAGTGTGGGATGACAGAGAGCGACTGGCCAGGACAGAGGCAGCCTCCTCGCTCCTTTCCCTCTCTTTCCAAGGCAGTGCTCTCTGTCCCGCCCAGCAGCCCAGGGGTTAAGACGGTGAGGGATCAGCGCAGGGCTGGCTACTTCCTTCGGAGCTTTGGAAAGAGCCCTCTCCTTGTGACTGATTTTGGAGAGAGCAGCCGAGAGCAGGCCAGGCGCCGTGGGCCAGGAGAACGCCCCAGCCTGCCCCAGCTAGGAACTCGGCTGTGAATGGAGCCCAGCCTGGGGATGGGGGCGTCAAGGTGAGTAGGCAAGCGGATCACCCAGCGGATGATGACGATGATGGGGTCTCCGCAAGGCTGACGTGGGCTCTCAGGTCTCTGTGCGCCTGGGCAACCCAGCCAGATAGGCGGGGTACAAAATAAATTATTATTATTATTACTATTCGGAGCTGCAGGAGCAGCCTGGAGAAGGAGCTAGTGTTTATGTGCCCCGGAGCTCTTAAATCAGCGCCCTTTGGGGGGGCCACAGCACTCGCATTTTCTAAATGTTGTTTTTTCATGCAACATCCTTGAACACAGCCTTCGCCAACCTGGTGCCCTCGGCGTCTTTTGGGCTTCCATCAGCTCCAGCTAGCACAGACACCGACATCTGGGGCCAATGAGAGTCGTAGTCCAAAACATCTAGCGGGGAACTGACTAGGGAAGGTGGCTTGAAACATCTTTCTCCCAGGTTTTGGGGAGAAATAAGGAACTTGGGATTTTAAACAAATTTTGGACTGTCCCAAGCCATACATTCCTACTAAGAGGAGAGGGTTCCCACCCCCAATGAGATGTCCTTTGCTCCCCACCCCTCTTTGCCACCCACCCTGCTGTGCCCACCATTTATAGCTTTTTCTTATACGTAAGGAACTGACTGTTTTTCAACTCATAACACATTCTCAATCCTATAAAGCCATATATGGTTTAGGTCCAGGCTGTCTGAATGATCATATTCCCTCATTCAAACCTGAATGGGCCTCATAGGAATGCTTGGTAGGGACGCAGGAGAAGGCCTTCTTGGTGGCTGTCCCTTCCTAGGGAAATTAGACTGGTTTGCTCCTGTGTGTCCTGCTGACAGGTGAAGACTTTCTTCTTCCAACAGGCTTTTGGGAATTGGCTGTTTCTAAGGAAAGCCCTGCTGCTATAATGTTTTTATTGCAATGATATCTCTCTCTGTGTGTTTATTCCATTAATTCTTAATTGTTTTTTAAATGATTGTTAAGTTCTATGTTTTTAGTTGTTTCTACTTTAGCGGTATACTGCCTTGAGTCAAGGTCAGGGAAAAGGTGGAGGAATAATAATAATAATATACAGCCGGCCAATTTTGACACTGTCCTGTGCAGGAGATGGTTAGCTTCTGCCTGCTCCAGGGTTTTGTGGCACCTTAAAGACTAAAGAGCTCGTTTTGTCAGATACATGAAGGATGACCCTGAATTGCAGGCACATATATATGAGGTTGGGAAGGGGGTTGTAAGCAGTGAGCAGGTCAGAAGGAAGTGTTAGGCAAACAAAAAAATGTACAGATGATTATAAGTATTAATAGAGGCCATTCACTCAAAAAGTTCTTGATAACACAGGCATCTTGGCACTCATAAGCCAATCAGCACATGCCATTCATCTAAAAAAAGAACTACCTTTGTCACGGCAAGTGATAGCACTGCACCTTTAATGAACTGCAATTCAGTGGTTTCGTATTGCAGGCCCTTCCTTTGAAACTCCTTTGTATGAGGGTAGCTGCTGCTCTACAGCCAGTTACAGAGTGTCCTGGAAGGAGGAAATGTTCCCCTGCTGATTTTTAGTTATTGCCATTGCTGACACCAGATTTCTGTCCATTTATTCTTCTGAATGGAGACTGGCCTGTTTGTTCCATCCAGACTCTTAGAAAGGCACAGGTGGCAGATGATGACATGCAGATCACACCAGAAGAGGTGAATTAACCCCTCATGTTGCAGACGACACAGTTATGTCCTGTAATAATGTTGTCAGAGTTGTTGATCCTGTAGTAGACATAGTGTACTTAGGCTTTCAAAAAGCTTTTCCTTCACTGAAGGGATTGCGAGGAACCCCAGAAGAATCTCTCGAAAACTAGGTGAAAGGACATTAAAGTGACAAATGTGATTCATTGTAAGCAAAATATGAACACTGGAGGAAACATCTTAACTTAATATATTTGCTTATGGGGTCTGAACCAGCAGTGACTGACCAAGAAACAGATCTTTGGTTTGTGGCAGATAACGTGCTGAACATCTCAACCTATTGTGTGGCAGTTGAGAAAAAGGCAAATTCCAAGCTAATGGCCATTAAGAAAGGGATTAAAATATCAAATATATTCAAATATCTGAAGGGTTATCCCATGGAAGATGGAGTGAGCTTGTTTTCTACCGCTGCAGCGGGTAAGACCAGAACCTATAAAGATTCAAATTACGAGAAATTACAAATTACAAGAAATGAGATTTTGACTAAACATTAGGAATAACTTTCTTTTCTTAAAAAAAAGTTTTTATTAAATGTTCAAATTTTACATTTCAGAATAAACAATTTACATACTTTTATATATCCAATGACTTCCCTTCTTCTCCTTCCATGGTTCATTGTACATATCTTCCATTCCTGGATATTTTGCTATAACCGTTTAAATCAGTTCACCAGTTTTACATTGTTCAAACATTAATCACACTGCTGAATTTATCTTAATACTGCCAGCGTTTTCCGTGGTGTGCAATTATTTTCCATATGTTCAATAAATATTTTCTACTCTTCTTTCAATATATGTTCTTCTTGTTCTCTTATTCTATGTGTTAAACCTGCAAGTTCTGCATATTCTATCTAGCATCCTAAGTTTACAGTCCTCTTTACCTGGAACCTCGCTCACTTTCCAACATTAGGAATAACTTTCTGACAGTAAGAGCTGTTTGATAATGGAAAGGACTACCTCAAAAAGTGGTAGTCAAACCTTCGTTGGTGGTTTTTAAACAGAGGGTTGGGGACTCTTTAGCTGTGATTCCGGCATTGGAGGGAGTTAACTATGATGCTATGAAAAACAAGACTGCCAATATAACAATGTTTTTATTCAAATCTATGGGATGACCACACTTGGAATATACTGCCCATTTCTGGTCACCTCACCTTAAAAAAGCTGTTGTAGAATTGGAAACAGTTCAGAAAAGGGCAATCAAAATGATCGAGGGGGTGGAGCAACATCCCTGTAAGGGAAGATTACTGCGGTTGGGGCTTTGTAGAGAATGTTTAGAGAAAAAGGAAGGAGAGGAAGGAGAGGAATGATAGAGGTATATATGAAATTACACCTGATGTGGCAATAGCATTAAAATCAGACATCATCCAAGTTGAATGTTGGGTGATTCAGGTGATTCCTGCATGGCCTTGGGGTTCCTTCTAACTCCATAATTCTGTGATTCCAGGGCAGACGAAAGGAAGGATTCACACACACACACCCTGCCCCACCCTCCAGGAGTGAGAGAGAGGCAGGTAAAGATTGCATGCACTTTGAAGCTGCTGCCTCTCAGTTCCCCATTAACTCTCTCACAGGGCCAAGGGAAGAAGTTGTCTGCAAGGTTGGGAAGCCTCAGTGACCTTCGCCCACCTCTCAGCTGTTTGATGATTAACTAATGAACCAGGATCACTAAAGCCCCAGAGCCCACATATAAGAGGCCTGCAGGTCCTTGCCTTCTCTTCTTTCTCACAGATTCTCTCTCCTGGCATCTTCAACCATGGCCAAAGGCTTCTTCATCAGCAGGACGCTAGGAATAGTTGGGATCGTTCTTGCGGCTGCCGCTGTGGCCACCATCATTGCTCTGTCAGTTGTCTATGCACAGGAGAAGCAGAAGTCAAGCAATGATGTGTCTGACCCAACCTCATCTAGCTCCAGCTCTACAGCCACTACCACCACCAGAGCTACCGCCACTACCACTACCACCACCACCAGCAGCGCTACCGCCACCCCCACCCCCAGTGCTGCCACCCCCAGTGTCCCTAGCACTACGGCCAACCCAACGGACCCTTGGAATCAAATGCGGCTACCCAAGACCCTTCAGCCCGTGCACTATGATGTCACCCTGCAACCCTTCCTGACCCAGGATGCTCAGGGCCTCTATGTCTTCATGGGCAACAGTACAGTGCAATTTGTGTGCCTGGAGCCCACCGACCTCATCCTCATCCACAGCAAGAAGCTCAGCTACATCGAGCAAGAGGGGAACCTCGTCTCTCTGCGTGGGGTAAACGGGTCCACACCACCAGCCATCTCTCGGACCTGGCTGCAGGTGAACACTGAATACCTGGTGGTGCAGCTCAGTGGAAGCCTCCAGCAGAATGCGTCCTATGAGCTGCTGAGCAGCTTCCGTGGGGAGCTGGCGGATGACCTGGCTGGCTTCTATCGCAGTGAATACGTGGAGGACGGGGTTACCAAGTAGGTGGAACTGTGTGTGTGTGTGTGTGTGTGTGTGGTGGGGTTGGAGTCCCTTCCAACCCTACAGTTCTATGGTTCTATGAAAATGCAGTTCCTGCAGCCAGTCTCCGTGTCTGGGAAGATCTTTGGACAAGCCTGGCAGGGTGCGAGTTGGGGAGGCTATAGACACTGGATTGTGTTAGCAGCATCTGAAGCAGGGGGAGGCCAGAGCCAGCCCCCTCTGCTGCCTGGCACCCACCGGCCCTCAGGACAGGCTGGGCTCCTCCTCCCACCTGGCACCAGGTCACCAACCCTGCCGCTCTGGGGCAGCCACAGAGATCCCTAGCAAGGACCTGGAGGAAAATCCACCCAGAGTGGGACATTACAGCAAGGGGTGATGGTGCGGGTGAAGGCAAGGGACTGTTTAACCCTTCCCTCCCCAGCCATTTGTACACTCCAGAGCTTCTCCTCCCTCCCCACAGCTGCTTTTTTCCTTTTGCAAGTCCCTGCTGTATCCTCCCTAGGGCCTCTGTTGAACCCCAAACCACAACCACAACCTGTTGTTTAGTTTGATGTGGAGGTGCCCCACCCAGGATGGCTGATCTCCCATAGCCCTCTTGCCACCCCTTCCTGCTTGCCTTATGTTGAGAGGAGACC
The DNA here is from genome assembly GCF_009819535.1 of Lacerta agilis. Lineage (NCBI taxonomy): Eukaryota > Metazoa > Chordata > Lepidosauria > Squamata > Lacertidae > Lacerta > Lacerta agilis. The sequence goes on along the minus strand of NC_046324.1, from coordinate 26,664,350 downwards.
AGTTTACAGGAGATCAAAGTGGGACAGATGTGACTTAGCACCGTTAGCAGGGACCTGGTGCCACTGTGGTGAGTGACTAGGTGGCATTGCTTGAGAGTCTCCAGAGTTGAGCTCTGGGACTGCACCCCCATGAAATCCCCCCCACACCCAGTTCTAGGACAAGATAATGGCCAAATCAGGCCTGGAACTTCTGAGGTTGGGATGGAAGGGGCTGTGCCCCCCACACCCCTGCTCAAGAGCTCCAGGTACTTCCCACCTGCACCCAACTTGCGGAGCTCCACCCACCCCTACCTCCTCCCATGGTGGGTGTTTGCATTGCAACTTGCCTTGAAAATATCTGGGCAGCTAAGAAGCAGGGCAGACCCTGGAAGACACAACCGCCCTTGCCTCAATAAATCAGGAAGACATTGCATGGCAGGTGGGTGGGTAGACCTGGGGGAACATGCATTCACCAGCCTCTGTCCTCCTCCCAGGGTGGTGGCCACAACGCAGATGCAGGCGGCTGATGCCCGGAAGGCCTTTCCTTGCTTTGATGAGCCAGCCATGAAGGCCACCTTCACCATTGTGTTGATTCACCCATCTGACCACGTGGCTCTCTCCAACATGCCTGTGCAGAGTAAGGGGGTGAAAGGAGGGTGGGGCAAAGGGACTCCTCTTGGCACAGGGTGGTGGTGGTGGTGAAACACATCTGCCACTTCCCCCTCCTCAGTTTCCATCTGTGTTCATGACCCCCTCCCTCCTCTCCCAAGAGATTGCTGCTCTCTTTCCCTGCATGGGTAGAAGGGCAGGAGGGGAGAGCCAGACTGGAAGCGGGAGGAGACTGAGGGGGAGGTTTCTGTGCCCACACTGGGTGCCTCTTGCTTCCCACAGGTACTGGATGGTTTTCCCATTATGCAGAGTCTTGAGTCAGGACATGCTTTTTGGGGGGTGGGGTGGGGGGTGGCTCTGTGTCCAGTGGAATGGGGGAGAGAAGTCTTCACCACAAGTTTGGGGTCCAAGAGCTGCTCAATCAGCCTTCCTGAAAGGAAGAAGCCTGTGTGGGAGGAGGGGGGGCGATTTCCCCTGGGAGCTCAAGTACAGAGGTTCACACCAAATTCCCAGACAGAGTGCAAAGAGTCCATTAGGATGCACGCTATATAGGCAGATATGTCATCTTACCTGTCCATCCTCTACCCAATCACCTTCTGCCACTCCAGCACTTCACCCTCTCTCATCCAACCACAACTGACTCAACCCCCCCTTTTTTTTACTGTGCCTGTCAGACCCCTCCTTGTAGGTTATATGGAATTGGTCCCCCCCCCTTTAACAGTCAGTTGTCAGGTTCCTCTTTAACTGGTTCTTCCCAGGCTTGTGGTCAATTCACACTGGCCTCACTATTAATGGGCTTAACAGTAATTCCACCTCAGCCATCACTGTTGGGAGCTGTCCAAAATGTGCTGAGGACGCCGAGTGAGTGGAGGACACCAAATGAGAGAAAGGGAAGCAAGTGAGGGCAACCGGAAAAAAATATGCTGGAGGGAGAGGATCCTGCTTCAGAATGGACTCGGCCACGAGCTAAGGAACTGTGAGAGCAATGCACAGCCTTGACTTCCAGCATTGAGCTGGGTGCTGTCATTTGTGGGCAGGACCCTCCTGCCTCCTCCTTCTCTCTGGGGTAACAATGCCTGTTTGCCTGGTGTTAACTGATGACACCCACAAGGTGAATGGCCACATTCAGTCCAGCAATGTAGTCTACCAACTGCACTGGGATTGGGACCCTTGGACTCCAGAAACTGCAAATGCAGACAAAAATTTAAGGGGTTTTGGAGACAAACAGGGGGCATGGTTGGGTCTTGACGTTGGGCAAGATCAGCAGAGCATGTTTATGGTCTCTTCTCCTCCCCGCATTCTAGGCACCACACAGATGCAGCTGGACGGACAGCCTTGGAACCGGACAGTATTTCATCCCACACTCAAGATGTCAACCTACTTGCTTGCTTTCATCGTCAGCCAGTTTAACTATGTGCATGGAGAACAGAATAATGTCTCGGTAGGCATGGCAGAGGGGGAGACCGCCTCCTTCTTGAGGGCATCGGGAGCTCTCCTTGCTGGGAGGGATTTCTGGGCACCTATTCCAGGCAGGGACCCCAGGCCCTGCTCCCACCCAGGCTTGGTCCTCCGCTGACAATCCTTGCTGAGACATCCCTATCCTGTTTCAGATGCGAATCTGGGGCCGCCCCAAAGCCATTTCAGAGGGCCAGGGAGCCTACGGCATCAGTGTCACTGGACCCATCCTGGATTTCTTTGAGAAGCATTATGCCACACCTTACCCACTGACCAAACTAGGTTGGTGCAGAAGCAGGAGGGAGGGCTGACGCGAGGCTCAGGTGGGAAGCGGGTAGCAGGGGCTGGGGGAGCCTGCAACAGGATCTCAGTAAAGAAGAGAAACCCTTGTCAAGGAAGGTGAAAATGACCTTGGTAAGGTGGACCTTGGTAATATGTTGCCCTGTGCATGGCTAACATTTGATGCCCTCCCCTTGTCTGCTTAAGCCTAGTAAACAAGGAGCAGGCTTTGGGAAGGGCATGCAAAGCTCTGGCAGGGTCCTAGAGCCCTCCTTACTCCTTCTCAAAGCCTGGTGAGTGCTTGCCCAGCTTTAGGAAGGAGGGCTCTAGGAGCCTATCAGAGCCCTCACATCTCCTTCCCCGAAACTGGGCAAGCGATTCCTGGGCTTTGAGAAGACCCTCTCTTTGGCTGTGTGCCCACCTCCGCACCACTCACGCTGCCCTAAATCTGCCTCTGCTCTCATGATTCGTTCCTGCTTATTCTGAAGCCTGATCTCCACTGTCAGAGGCATTAAATGCCTCTGAATGGCAGTTTCTGGGAATCACTAGCGGGGAGAGTTGCTGCTGCTGCTGCGCTCAGGTCCTGCTTCTGGGCATCACATTGAGACATCTGGTTGGCCTCTGTGAGGACAGGATGCTGGACCAGATGGGTCCTCCTGACTGTTCAACTTATGATGTTTCCACAGACCATGGTTAGAGCAACCTAGGATGTTCTGGATGTCTTGGGCTACAACTCCCATCAGCCGCAGCCAGCTTGGCTGTGCTAGAGTACACAATACATCCATGCCGGCTGGGCCTGATGGAAATTAATAGGATCACGGTATGGTAGCTTTGGAAGAGACCCAAAGGCTCGTCTAGTCCAAGCCCCTGCAATGCAGGAATCACAGCTAATCACAGAGGTAGTCCAAGACACCTGGAAGGCAGCAAGGTGGGGGAGCCTTGCTTGGGACTTCAGTTCCCTGTGGTTGAAAGATAGGGCAGGTCTGCAGCCCCTCCAACTCTTTATAGTATGATAGTGCTGTTCACAAGTGGCTTTTAATATACACAGCACTGCTTGTAAAAAGGCCTAGGAGTGACAACTGACTCCCAGCTGTGGAAGCCTGGCTGGTGGTCCCAGCCTGGCTCATGGGACATTCTCTCCCCAGACCAGGTTGCTCTCCCGGACTTCAATGCCGGCGCCATGGAGAACTGGGGGCTGTTGACCTATCGTGAGAACTCCTTGCTCTTTGACCCGCTCTTCTCCTCCATTGGGAACAAGGAGCGGGTGCTGACGGTCATCGCTCATGAAGTGGCCCATCAGGTACTCTCTAAGGGTTTTGGAACCACACGGGCCACTTGAGTGGGGAGGGGGATCTTGCACTTGGGTCTTGTTGATGGGCTTTTCCCTGGGGTACCTGGTTGGCCACTGGGAGATCCGAGTGCTGGACAGGATGGGCTGTGTTCTGGTCTAGCTGCAGGGCTCTTCCCAGGAACCCTTGCTCAATCAACAGACCCTCTTCATTCTCATTGGCCGTTTTCTGAAGCCTTCTCCCAGCCCATGAGGTGATTGTTGGCTGGGCACCTGACACACTTCAAACCCACCCAATACCATGCACTGAGGGAATCTTTGAGGGGGCTTCAAGGCTGACTAACGTCCTGCTTCCCCACCCCCCAGTGGTTTGGGAACCTCGTGACCCTCCGTTGGTGGAATGACCTGTGGCTGAACGAGGGCTTTGCATCCTATGTGGAATATCTTGGTGCCGATGCGGCGGAGCCCGACTGGGATATTGTAAGTTGCTTTTGTGAGATAGAACAGGGCTAGATGGTGCTGGGAGGCTTCTGAGGAATAATGCAGCTCCCGACCCAAGTCCTTCTCAGGCAGCCTGAGCTCTGCAAAGGTAGCTGGCAAAAGGAGAGGGCTGGGTAGTGGGGGGTTTGGGGACATATTCACCCTGGAAACCAAAGATGGCTGTTTCCAAGTGATCTCAAGGTCCCTGGATTTCTCTGAAGGTGCTGATAAGGTCCTTCACGCACTCATTTACAGGCCCAAACAGGGGGTGTGTGTGTGTCATATGGGCCACTTGGCCTGGGCCTCCGATTCCAAAGGGGGCCTCGGTCAGCATATTCACAATCGCTCACCATTATTTAAATGTAAATACTTAAAATAATCATTTTCCCTATGTATTTTTAAAAAGCACTATTATTTATATACTTACTTATTTATAAGACTTCGGAGATCTCCAGGGTAAAAAAAAGGGCCTGTTCTTTTAAAGCACCTTCACCTCACCGCAAGAATTCTGGAAACTGTAGCCTATCCCTCATAGAGCTGCAATTCCCAGCGTTCTCAACAAACTACTGTTCTCAGGATTTTTGTGTGTGTGTGCGTGTGCGTGCCTGCGTGTCTGCGCGCGCATATGCTTTAAATGCATGGTGTACACAGCCCCGGTCTCCCCACAAAACTATAATTTTCATGGCTTCTGAGAATTAAGCTGGCTTGAGAAAGAGAGCTAGCTCAGTTGGAAGAGCATGAGACTCTTAAACTCAGGGTTCAAGCCCCGCATTGGACAAAAAAAGAAAAAGAAAAGAAGAATTCCTGCATTGCAGGAAGTTGGACTGGATGACCCTCATGGTCCCTTCCAACTCCATGATTCTATGAAAATAAACCCACAAAGAGGCAGAGTGTGGATGTGGTCCATGTAGGAGCGAGGGAAGAGCTGGTCTCTTCCCTATGTTGTGGCAATGGTGTGGTTGCCACTGGAAGGGGCTCCCGTGTGGCACAGGAAGAGATCCCAAAGCATGATGGATCCCCTTTCCAGGTAGAAAGGGATGTAAATAGCAGGCAGTGAGCTTGGACTAGGGAGAACCAGATTTGAATCCTTGCACAGCCATAAAGCCTTTGACCAGTCACTGTCCCCCATCACACACTCTTACCTGAGAGCGTTAGTTGTGAAGAAGGACCATTAGATTTTGGGGAACTGATTTGCAGAAAGACCTGATGGTCTCCAGCGAAATGTACCGTGTGATGGCCATTGACGCACTGGCTTCCTCGCACCCGCTCTCCTTCCGCGAAGAGGAGATCAACACACCGGCGCAAATCAGCGAAGTCTTCGACGCCATCGCCTACAGCAAGGTGAGTGTGCCTTGGGTGGTTGGGTCTGGGGGAAGGTAGAGTGCCTGCCTCTCCTCTCTTCCCAGATGGAGAAACTTTGGCTGCAGAGAACTGAATTGGGAGCAGCAGCAGCAGCCGCCGCCACTGCCTCTCCCTTGGTACTTCAAAGCCAAGTCTGGCAGAGGGCCACCCACCTATGAAAAAGTGGTGGTTCCGAGAGGATCAGCTGCATTACTTGGGCTCATGGAATTATTCAAGCCTGGCTTTTGGGATTTATATTTGGGCATGGAACCATGATGGGTGGGAGTGAGAGAGGACATCCTGCAGCCTCTCCCTTCACTGCCCTCTCCTCTCTCCACAGGGAGCTTCAGTCCTGCGGATGCTCTCCGAATTCCTCACTGAGGACCGCTTCAGAAAGGGGCTGCAGGTAAGGCCTGTCTTGGCAAGTGCTGGGTCATTCATAGTGATACCTGCACTGCCTTGGGCTGGCGGTTCCTCTCCCTGCTTTGCCGTGGGGTGGGGTGTGTGGGGTGGGGAGAGACCTGGGTGAGCAAAGGGGAGGGTCTGTGCATTCCCACCTCCCCAGCAAACTCTAATGGAGCAAAGGCAATGTGGGCTGCACACCAAGGAGGCATGGGCTTCCCAAGGGCCCAGTGGCAGCTGGGGTGGGGGTGTCAGTCTCTCTCTCTCTCATTCACCTTCTGTTCTCTCTGCAGTCATACTTTCAGGCATTTGCATATGGAAACACCATCTACGATGACCTCTGGCATCACCTCCAGTTGGTATGTCCACTCGTCCGTCCATTTAAAATGACAGTGGCTGCTTCTAGTTTGGGTGGAAGGGCCATAGCTCAGTGGGAAGAGCATCTGCCTTTCAAGTCAAAGGCTCCAGGTCCAATACCCATTTGTGTCTTCAGGGAGGGGCTGGGAGAGGCTCTTGCCTAAAATCATGGGGAGCCATTGCTAGTCAGTGTAAGCAATACTGAGTTAGGTGGACCAATGCCAATGGTCTGACTCAGTAAAAGACAGCTTCCTGTGTTCCTGGCCAGGCAGTGTCTGGAGGCTACTTCTCTCAGTTGCAGGTGGGGGTGAGCCTTCTTCCAAGGGGGAGGAAGGACTTTCATAGGTCTCCCAACCATTGTTGCATCCTGGTTAGACGATGCTTTGTACAACGTGCTGGTTATACAGGGCTCACCCAGACTTGCCCTTGTCCTGTGGATCTTAGTGGTTTTCCACTTGTCCTGCACTTTCTAGGCACAGGTCTGAGAGGTTTTGCCCTTCTCTTGCTGCTTTCTCACAGAAACCACCCTCTTTAGCAATAGATCGGTGCAAGTATCCACCTGGGAAAAACTCGATTGACGTTTGCTCTGATTTGGCAGTAAAGATTGGTTTCCCTGAGGAAAAGCAGCGGGGGGCAAGGGCAAGTCTGGATGAGTCCATACACACATACACAAGGTTGTTAGACACAAGATTGTTAGCTGTCCTGCATGAAGTTGCCTAATCCATTTTCCAAAGCCCATCCTTATTTATAAGAACACAATTGCTTTTTGTCTTCAGCGAGCAAACAGTCATCCTCTTAGCTAATTTCTGGAATTCTCAGAAACATCTGGAAACTGTGAACACACACACACACACACACACACACACACACACACACACACACACACCTTGGCCAAATATATATTTCCCCTGGCCTTCCTCCAGCCTCTCCCCCCACCCTCGAGGATGGGTTTTCTAGATTCTGGGTTATCTTTGGAGCTCTCATTGAAGCCATTGACCTCCTCAGCAAGCATGCATTTGGCCCTGTGATGCCAGGAACTGAACTCAGGTCTTTGAATGAGCATGGCTTGGCCAAGGCTGGCTGTGCCTTGGTCCAACAGCTGCCTGGGTCTTGGACTTCCCTGCTTCAGGGTGGTTGCATTGATTGACTTCCCTGGGCCCAAATGTCCACTCTGCCCCGTTGGCTCCTTTGCAGTGCAGCTCCCTTTCAGTCCACAATCTCCTTCTTGGGCTTTTTGCTCAGCGCTGCTTCCCTGTGTGTAACAACTTACAGCTGTGCATTTGACACCCCCTGGCACAGCCGTTGCTCAAACCCTGAACTCATTTTTGAATCCTCCTCTCCTGCTGGCATTTTGTTATCAACAGATTTTAAGCACGTCCCCCTATATCAGGGCTGCCAGTCAGCCCATCTCTTGCCCTCCTGCCCTGGGCACTGCCCACTTAGATGGGTGTTAAGTTTGGCTGAAGAGGGAAATCCATAGGATCTGAATATAACTCAGCCTTCTTCTCTTTCTGCTCTGTTCCTGTCATATCCACCACCCCATGATCTTCACCCTTCCTGCTTATTTAATTGGCTCTTTTCTCTCTTTTCTCCACCTCCTCCCCCCAGCCCGCTCTCTGCTTTTGCATATTCCCTCAAAGGTTGCCTCTTCTTCCAGGCCTTAGGTTTTCGGCTCCCACCGTTCTCTTCTCCAGCTGCAGGAGCCTCAGTGACCATGACCTGCTTCCATTTCTCTTTGCCACCCTTTTCCCTCCTTCAGTCGCATCTCTCACTGTTGAAGTTTAGACTGCAAGCTGCTGGGGGCAGAGGCTTTCCTTTCCCTTGCTTGTGATGCTGAACAAGTCAGTGTCTCCTGTGCTAAATACCGGACCAACTTCATTCTCCAGAGAGGGAGGGAGGGAAGAAGAGAGCTTTTCATGGTAGCTTTTGTTCTTGGGCACTCTTTGCTTTCTGGCATGTGACCTTTTGCCAACAGCCCCCCTCCCTTTCCTTCTGCCTCTGCACACGACTTGATGGAGGAGGAACAGCTCCCTTATACCAAGTCAGAGTCTAGGTCAATCAAGTTCAGTATTGTCTACACTGACTGGCAGCAGCCCGCCAGGGTTTCTAGGAGGAAAGTCTCTCCCAGCTGAGGATTGAACCCGGGACCTTCTGCATGCAAATCAGATGCTGAGCTTTGCCCTTTCCCCTTAAATATTACCTTTGGGATTTTCAACAGAACTGGGTTATTTCCTGGTTGTCCGTCCATAGCTATGAGGGCTAAACCCTTATGTGGGGTTGGAGGGCTCAGCCCTAGGAAGGGCACCTTGAAGCAGCATGGAGTTTTGGCAAGGGGTGTGTGACTGTGGCCAGAAGCCACAGCTGAATGTTTTGCATTGATTGCATCTGATGAAGCTTATGATGCCATCATGCGTTTGGTAGGCTTTACATTGCCACAAGTCTCCTTGATTGTTTTTTTTGCTATGAATCCCTGTGCCTTATCAACACTCCCTCCCTTGGACAGGCAGTAGATCAAGACAGGTTTGAACTCCCTGGCACAGTCAAACAAATCATGGACCGGTGGACCTTGCAGATGGGCTTCCCAGTGCTGACTGTGGACACCGCTACTGGGAGCCTCACTCAGAAGCATTTCTTGCTGGACCAAACATCTAGTGTTGACCGACCCTCAGAATTCAAGTAAGTAGGGAGCCCTGAGCCACATCCTGTCCAGAAAGTCCTGAAGCAAAGAGTGTGCTTGTGTCCAGAGCATTGTGGCCATTGGCAGTTCCTGGCAGGGCATCACTAGACTCCCCAACCAGAGCACTCTCCTCCTCCTCCTTCTTGGAAGCCAAGAGACCTTTTGCTTGATTCAGGACAAGGGAGGACACACCTGTCTGTCTCTTTCTGCAGCTACACCTGGATCGTCCCTGTCTCCTCGATGAAGTCAGATAATGCAATACCCTTGTACTGGCTCACAAACTCAACAGGTACCCTTCACTGCCACCATCTACCCAGCTTTACCATGATGTCACTGGGATTATTATTGCATTCAACTTACTTTTATTCAAAATACGCCCACTGAAATTCATGGCCATAGCTAACTGAGGACCATTAATTTTCAAAGAGTAAAAGTTTGTTGAATACAACTTCTTCTTCTTCTTCTTCTTCTTCTTCTTCTTCTTCTTCTTCTTCTTCTTCTTCTTCTTCTTCTTCTTCTTCTTCTTCTTCCCCTCCTCCTCCTTTAACACATTACCCACCCCTTCACCAACAGGCCCCAGGGCAGCTTACAACTATTCAATATTCAATATTTAAAATAGCTAATTTGCAGTCACAGGAGTAGGGCAGGTCCTGAAAACATGTATCTTGGGTGTGAGTTCATCTTCAGCATACAAGCTATTCAATGAAGGTACCAGTCAGGCACACTTATGGTATGTGGGGAGGGGATTTCACAACTTAAGGGATCCCACAGAGAATGCCTTCTTCCCCCAGGTGTTCAGATCCGCAGGCCCAAAGGAGGCCTCGTGGGAGTGGTTGGGTGCAGGATGACAAAGAAGGATGTCCAAAACACCAGAATGATCAGTTCTAGTGTTTTATTAAGAAGAAGGGTGTAGACTTGCAGAAAATCAGCAAGCCAGGTCTCCTAGTCTTTACAGACGTGGGACGAGCATCTCAGCAAGGGGACAGATTGTCTTCACCCAAGCAAACATTCATACATTTTTTTATACACAAAGCAGCATATGTCACTTTGTCTAGGACTTCTCATCGCTTCACCTGACTGGAGAAGGCCACAGGTGGCAACTACCCAAATCTTACAGATAGTTCCCCTTTCTGGGCTCAGAGCCCAGCACCCGAACCCCGTAGATAAGGATAACATCAAAGCAAGCCAGTTAGCAAAAAATATAAACATATATGAGTTCGTTGCTACAACAACTACCAATTAATTATGGGGCTATCTTGACTACTGAGATGGTGTTTGCAGAGCATCCAGAACAGTTCACCTTTGGTTCAACACACAGGGCTGCCACCCCCACAAATTTCTGAGGGTGGAGGAACTACCAAGAGGGCCCTCTCTGCTGATCTTAGCACCTGGGAGGGTCTGTAGGGAAGGCTATATTAGGCCTTTCAGACCAAAGTACTATTTCACCCCAACCTTGCAAGATGGTTGCTTGGTTGAGGCTTTTAAGTAAGTTTTGTGGTCAAGTAGGCAAAGGTTGCACCATACTATTCCCTGGCTAGCTAGAGAAGAGGGGCAGCCATCCCCATTGCCAAGAGGGAAACTTGCCCCTGCTCTCTGTTTCCCTTCAATGGTCTGCGTCTGCCTCGTATTCATTTGACTGGGTGACTTGGTCCACCTTTCTAGCCATCTTTCCTGGAATCACACTATGTAGCTGGGCTACTCCCCCCCCCCATTTTTTAAAATTAATTTTCTCTTAAAAACATATAACACAATACACAACAATACAAAGACAAAAACATACAATCATAACTTTTCAAACCCTATTTAGCCATTCATCTTGGGTAGACTTCCCCAAATTCCCTTCTTCCTGATCTTCATTTTATATAATCTTTGGCAATTTTCTTCATTCTATTTTCCTTATCAATTTGCTTATTATTATTATTATTATTATTATTATTATTATTATTATTATTATTTACAATACAAATATTTACTGCAATAATACATTCTAAATCATTATTCTCTAACATTTACATTATTTATTTTTTACCTAATCATCAGATTCTATTTTCATTGATTCTTCAATTCCAATTACTTATTTTTACAATACAATTAATCCAAACTTTATTTCCCTACTACCTCTTCTTCAATTCTAAGGATACCTCTACCTCTCTAAAATTCTACAACATCCAACATTTTATCTTCTTCTTTAATCTTAATCTAACTATCCCCTCCTCTGGTCACATAGCCCCCCAGTCTAATCGGCAAGTCTCATAAGTCAGTCCTTTTTTCCAACCCGGATTATCCAATAGCCTTTTACATCCTATTTATCCTCACCCCACTCCCTTCCTGGTATTCCTTGCCTCCCCAAGTCCTTTTTCCTCCCCCTGTTGCCCCACGTATACCATCATTCCCCCCCCCCTTCCTTGCTGTCCCTTATATATCCTCAAACCTCCCATTTTGCTCTCCCCTCTCGGCTGCACAATGGAAATATTATACAGTACTTCTTGTTTAATTTTCTCTCTTTGCTCTTCATGAACCCTTGGGCTCTCACTCCAACGGTTCTCCAATTTTTCTTCTTTCTGAACAATAAGCCTCTCACCCTCTTAAAGTCCTTCCTTTTTTCCACCTTCCTTTAGTAATTGCACTAGGTTTTCCGTCTGTGCGAAGGGGATATTATACAGTAATTCTTGTTGATTTTTCTCTCTTTGTTCTTTGGCAGGGGGAAGGGAGTTGGCTCTGGAGAACGGGTCTCTCTAGGGCACATGCAAGGTCACTCCTCTCTCTTTTTGCAGCTCAGAACTCCAACTTCTCAACTGGGGCTGATCCTAACACATGGCTGCTCCTCAACATTAACGTCACAGGATATTTCCGGGTAAACTATGACCAGGAGAACTGGGACAGGCTCCTGAACCAGCTGAAGACACACCACCAGGTAACCACAGGCCTGGACTCCCTTCTCCCCTTCTCTACACAACCAGGGTCCCATTCACCTGAACACAGCCAGGAGCCCAGGCAGGTCTCCCATCTTCCTCCAGTTCAACTTCTTCAAGTTCTAACTGGAGAGTCTGTGAGGCAAAGGCTTCTTCCCCCCCATGCCCCCGCAGCCCTTGAAATGCCATTCGCTTCGGTGACTGATGGAGGTGTGTGTGGGGGGGAATACTGTTCCTGACTCAGTATTATTTATTTATTTCATAAAATTTATACACTACTTGATTGTAAAAAAACACACACACACCATCAAAGCGGTTTATAAAAGGTAAAACAGTAAAATCAAGGGTGGGAGGGAATTATTCCACTGAAAATGGCTCCCAGAGTGGCTGGCAACAACCAGTAGTACTATAAGACTGACTTTGCTCTCAGGGTTACAATCTAAGTGACATAGCACAAAAGGAAATGGGCTGTTTCAGACAGACTGTGAGCCCCAAACCAGGGACTGGTCCACAACTCTGAACCAGCAGGAAATGTCAGCAGTGTTCTGCCTTCATCATGAGTCTCGGGTGAATGTGGGAACCTGGCCATGCAAGGCGGGTGGGGTGGGGCTCCCCTATGGCTGGACTTGGCTTGGTCTAGCACAGAGGTTTTCAACCTTTTTGAGTCCACACAGCTCCCTTCACTAACAACAGTGCATTCTTTCTCTGGCACCCCTGTGGGGCTCAGGAGCCCAGTTATGTCACCCCTTGTCTGCAGAGCTGGCGGCCTCTCACCCTTTTTCACACACCCTCCCTTGTGGAGCATTCCCCCTCAGCCTCGTCTCAGGGCAGCTGCTGTTGCCATGCCTGGTCTCTGAGCTGCCCCCACCCCAAAGAGAGGTGTCTCCCAGAAGCTTAGAGCCAGGGCTGCTACAACAAAGAGCTGTGCAAGCTTTTGGGAGGCAGAGACGTAAGAGGCAGGGGCGTCGCTAGGGGGGTGCGGTGGGGGCGGTACGCCCCCGGGCGACAGGGGCCACAAGCGGCGGGTGGGGGCGACAAGCGGCGGGTGGGGGCGACAAGCGGCGCCCCTCCCGCCACTCCCCAGGCAACGCCGGTCACCCCGGGAGCAGCAGCGCTGCACGGATGGGGTGCTCCCTCGGCCGTGCGCTGCTGCTCCCGGGGCGACCGGAGCGAGCGGCGGCGCATGGGGGTGACAAGCGGCAGCCCCTCCCGCCATTCCCAAGTGCTGCCGCTCCCTCCGTCACCCCAGGAGCAACAGCGCACGGCCGAGGGAGCACCCCGTCCGTGCAGCGCTGCTGCTCCCGGGGTGACCGGCAGCGTGGGGAGTGGCAGGAGGGGCCGGCGCTTGTCAGCCCCACGCGCTGCCGCTGGCTCCGTCCCCCCGGGAGCAGCAGCGCACGGTGTGTGCGGTGCTGCTGCTCCTGGGGCAACGGAGCGAACGGCGGCACGTGGGGGTGACAAGAGGCAGCCCCTCCCACCATTCCCACGCGCTGCCGCTCCCTCCGTCACCCTGGGAGCGGCAGCGCACGGCCCGACGACGGAGTGCACCTGCACGCGCAGGCGCACTCTGTCATCGGATCGCCGCTTCCACAGCCTCCTTTTGAGCCGGAGAGCTTAAAAGCGAGCTCTTCGGCTTAAAAGAGGGCTGCAGAAGCGGCGCCGGCACCCCCGGAAAAGCCCTGGGGGCGGAGCGCCGTGACGTCACAATGTGATGTCACGACGCCCCGCCCCCGGGGCGTTTCCTTTGCCGCCCCGGGTACCGCGGAGCCTTACTCCGCCACTGGTAAGAGGGCATCAGAGGAGGGAGGAAAGGAAAGAGGGACAGAGGCCAGTGTTGCCTGCGACACCATTGAACATCTTTCAAGGCACCCCAGGGTGCCACAGCACACTGGTTGAAAACCACTGGTCTAACATTTCAGCTCCCTTCCTGCCCTCACCCTTTCCTACCAGCCTGCCCCTCCCTTCTGTTCCTCCCATCCTGACCAGCAGCTTCTGCTTCTTTTCCAGAAAATCCCAGTTCTTAACCGTGCTCAGCTGATCGATGACTGCTTCAACCTGGCCAGGTGAGACTTTGGGTTACCTACAGCTCCCCTGTATCTGGGAGTCACTAATCTCCATATACACCCGCAACCCCATTTAAGCCAAACCTCTGTCCAAGTGCCCCCTGGTGGCACATGAGGATACAGCAGGGTTCTTGTGCTGCTTGAATGCAGAAGTGGCTATTGTTGGTGCTCTCAGGTCCAAACTGCCTGGTCCTTCCTGGGCTGGCCTCTGGAACCGGGGAGCCAGTCTGGGGTTGACACACATACTCATGTGGAGTGTGCATGCTCTGATTTTTCCAAGACACCCAGGCTTACTGCTGCTCCTGTGTAAAATCAAAAGAGTGTGAGATGCCAGAGCTTGTCTGCCCAGATATTTCCCCTTGCAAAGGTCCATTGGGTCCCCTAGTAGTGAAAACAGGGCACTTTGCCCATGCTCAGGAGCTTCACATCTTCCTGGGCCAGTCTTCCACATCCTGATGCCTCCAGATGTTTTGTATTACGGGCACTTTCAGACTGTTGCAGCTTTTGCATGGGATTCAGTCACACCTTTGCAAATTTGGATTGCCTCATTATAGTTGGCTGGGAGTTTTGCACTACCAAAGCTGCTCTCCCAAAAGAAACAGGCTTTTTGCAAGAAGGGAAGTGACAAGGAAACAAGTAACTGCACATTTATTCAAAATTCAGTGTAAACTATTTAATTTAATCCATTTCACAAAATGGATGGACTTTGAACCAGTGATACCAGCTTTTCAAATTCTGATAGCCATTTACACCTCCAGCACTCACTTAACCCTAACCCCTTGCCTCTTAGTACCCCCTAGGCAATCCTCCTCTCCCTCATTGGGAACCACTGGTCTAAAACACCTGGAGGGCTCTAGGTTGCAAAAGACTGCATAAGTCTCACTGCTGGCACTGCAAACAGGACTCCGGGTTAGGTTTTGATCCAAGAATTGTGGGGGTGGGGTGGGGGTGGGCAATGACTTCATGTGGTCTTGGTGGCCTTAAATGCAGGGCTGCTGAACTGTGCAGGGGAGGGGAGGGGCCCCACCAGCCTGCTCCACACACACCCTCCACCCAAAGCGGTCTCAATCTTCCAGGGCAAATTACACCAGCACGGAGCTGGCCCTGAACACCACCCTTTACCTGGGGGAGGAGAGAGACTACCTGCCCTGGAGTGCAGCACTCAGCAACCTGGGCTACTTCCAGCTCATGTTCGATCGCAGCCAGGTGTATGGGCCCATGCAGGTGAGCTCTGGTCATGGTGGGCATGGGTGGGGGTTCCAGGGACGAGGGGCGCCAGGTGGGCTTGGAGGGAGGAGGAGAGAGTGTCACTCCTGCACCCTCTGAAAGCTCCCCCCTACAAATGGGGAAGGGCATTTCCAGTCTAGTGCTAATCAGGGGTGGAGTTGGGCAGGGGGCTAAAAGGCAGGCATCGACCCATTTCTTTCTTAGAGAGAACGTTGCCTAATGACTGCTGCGTTGTTCTCCTCTCCCTCTGCAGAAATACATCCAGAAGCAGGTCACTCCTCTGTTCGATTATTATAGGAACCTCACCGATAACTGGACCAAAATCCCGGCTGGCCTGATGGACCAGTGAGTTTCCTTGGAATGAGGAGAAGGTGTCGGGGGGAGGGCACTGGAGGGGGTAGGCTGGGGTTGACAACTGGCCTGGTTGGGGCAGGAGAACCCTCAAAGAAGGGGCTGAGCAGGTTTGGCTAATCTTACTGGCCAACTATCTCTGCAATGCAGCACCAGGTGGGGGGCTATGTTGCCTCTTGCGTCTCTTTCCAGCTCTCACTTTGGGCCTGGGCAGGGGGGAGGTGAGAAGATAAGCCTCCATCCCATCATTTCACAGTGGCAGGGGAAAAGGCTGAGACGCTTCCTCTGTGCCCGAGGAATGGTGCTCCATGCTGGGAACACACTGTGCTTGGGATTTCCAGGTCCAAGCTGCAGCCAGGAGGCCTCCTGGGTTGCCTTTCTCTCTAGCTCCAAGTCATAGAATCACCAAATTGTAGAGCTGGAAAGGACCCAAGCTTTATGGGGAATGGTTGAAGGAACTGGGTAGGTTTAGCCTGGCAAAGAGGTGACTGACAGGAGATATGATAGCCATCTTCAAATACCTTAAGGGCTGTCGCGTGGAAGACGGAGCAAGCTTGTTTTCTCCTGTTCTGGAGGGTTGGTCTCGAAACAATGGCTACAGGAAGGGAGATTCCGACTAAACATCAGGAAAAGCTTTCTGACACTAAGAGCTGTTTGACAGTGAAATGGTATCCTTCAGGAGGTTGTGGACTCTCCTTCCAACTCCAATATTCTATGGTTATATGACCTCAAGGTTCATTAAGTCCAACCCCCTGAGTTTCCTTTCCCTGCCCAGGTACAACGAGATCTCTGCCATCAGCACAGCCTGCTCCTTTGGCATCTCTGAGTGCCAGAACTTCGCCAGTGACTTGTTCAACACTTGGATGAATAACTCCAACAATAACCCGTAAGTGTTTGTGGTTGTGCCTGAATGGTCCAGGGCAAACCACTGGGGAGCCCCCCACCCCTTGAGCAGGCTGGTTTGGGGTCACATCCACACCAAACAATGAAAGCACATTTGTAGAACTTTAACAGTCACTGCTTCCCCCGGAAAATCCTGGGAATTGTAGTTTACCCCTGAGAGAGCTATGATTCCCACTCCCCTTAAGAAACTACAGTCCCTACGATTCTTTGCAGGAAGCCACATGCTTTAAGTGTACAGTGTGGAAGTGACCCTCGCTTTTTCCAAATGTAAAGGTTGCAATCAGATAATCATTTCCAGTAACTCCCACTGAGCACAGAGAGATTTACCTCCAAGTAAGCATGCACACGGTTGCATCAGAGAGGCAAATCCTCTAGATCAAAGTGTAACAGCAGTGCCTTTTTAGGCCAGTCAGACAATATTGCATCTCTGTTTCATTTTGCAGAGAAAGTCCACTCCTGCAGGATCTCAGGACACAAGAGTGATCCGTGTGTCCTCAGCTGCTGCTTTGCCAGCTAATCATAAATGTAGTTTATTTATTTAGCAAGTTTTATATGCCGCTTAATAAAAACAAATACATTTCTAAGAGTGGTTTGCGGAATAGTATTATTATTGTTTATTTACATCCCACTTTTCTCCTGGACCAGTACTCAAGGCGGCTTACAAATAAAAACTATGGAATAAAGATAAAATAGAAGAACTAAAAATCAACTAAACACCAATAAGATTAAAACAATATATATAAAAATAAATCCATCAAAAATAGGATCTGTTAGTAACAGCAATAAAATAGTAGCATAAAATATTCACTGGGGTGTAAATGCAAAAAAAATAATATCGATATCTTAAGGGTGTAAAATGAGTATTTTAAATCGTAAAACAGAAAATTTAATTAAAATTATGCAAAAAATGAATAGTGTCTTCATTCTCACCTTCAGGATCCCTCCCAACCTGCGCTCTGCCATCTACTGCAGTGCCATTTCTACAGGTGGGGAGGAGGTCTGGGACTTTGGCTGGCGGATGTTCCTGAATGCCACCGTGGTGTCTGAGGCTGACAAGCTCCGTTCTGCTTTGGCCTGCAGCAAGGAGCCCTGGATCCTCCAGAGGTGAGGTGGCCCCAGCCGGACAAGGCCCTTGTAGGGTGGAGGTGGGGATGGGGAGGATGCGCAAGGCTTCTTCAGAGCCTAGGGACGAGCAGGGGCCAGCCTTCCTCTGGTGCTGGGGGCCAGGCCTGTGGCCCCCTCTCCCCTGGGAGATGCACTCCCAGGAAGCCAGCAGCAAGGGGGAGATGTGGTCTTCGAGGACTGAATAAGGTGGAGTGAGGGCCAGGCTTCAGCCAGTGGCGCCAACTGGGGCCTGCCTTCGCTGCGATGGGATGACGTTGCAGCGCAGTGTGAGCACATGTGCTCCAGAGCCACAGCAACACCTGAACCAGGGCCTGAACCTCCACCGTGGGGTCTCTGTCTGCCACACGGTCTCCACCCGCAGCTGCAGCGGGCCCCAACACAGGCCCATGGCAGAGGTGCAGGCCCTGGCCCAGTCGCCGCTGGGGTGCCTGAATGCCAAAGGTCAGGCAGCGGTGGTGGGGGGTGTGAGGTTTTGTGGGTACCCAGGCCCCCGGGGTCCCCTGGAGTTGCCGCCAGTGGTGGCAGCTCAAGAACCTACCCCCATCTGGTTCCACAGGTACCTTGAGTACTCGCTGGACCCCACGAAGATCCGCCGCCAGGATGCCACGTCCACCATCATCAGCATCTCCCGTAACGTGGTTGGGCAGGGCCTTGTGTGGGACTTTGTCCGGGCCAACTGGAAGACGCTTTTTAACCAGTGAGTGGGGTGATTTGAGCTGGTGACAGGGGAGGGGCATTGGTTGTGTGTGTTTGTGTGTGCCCAGGCTCACCCTCTCCTCCCTTTGCCCCCCCCTACCCACCGAACCAGGTACGGCGGAGGCTCCTTCTCCTTCTCCAACCTGATCCAGGCGGTGACGCAGAGATTCGCTTCCGACTTTGAGCTCCAGCAGGTAAGGACCGTATACAGTCGGAGGAGCAGGAGGGAAGCCTGTGCAGAGTGTGGGTGGGGGGCAAACACCTTGATGAACCAGAAGCCATGACTGTTCGCAGGCCACCCAAAGGATGCCAGGCACTCCTCAGAACACCCAAGGCTTGGTGGGGTGCTGGAAAGACTGCCCCATGGATCTGGGCCACAGCCTCCCCCAATTCCAGACCACCACACCTGTCCTCCACTTGTTTGAAGTGGGGGCTTCCAACCTGCCCTGGGCAGCCCACACTTTAATCAATAAGGGTTATAGTGTAAATTAAACAACTGACTTTTAAAAACCAGGATTTTTTTATAAGGGGCTGATCAGGTGAATTGCACGTCCATCTCTCCCCCCCCCCCCCCCGCTTCACCCCTGTGGCTACGGTTATGTTCATTCCTTTTCTTATTAAATGTATTCCTTGCCTCTCACTAGCAGGTCCCAGGGCAGGTTGCAACAATTTAAGATTAAGTGTTAAGTGGGTCAATTCTTTAAGCAACAAAATGGGTTCTTTTCTATATGGGTTGCTCCCGTAGCAAAGGATGGTGTTGGTTACCCCGGTGTAATGCACATAGCACTTTTTAGTTAAAAATCCACAATTGCTTGTTTATATCCCACCTCCCCTCCAAGGTGAAATATACGTAAATGTGATAGATAATTCCTCTGCACAACCACCCTGCAAGGTAGGTTAGGCTGGGAGTGGCCCCCAAGGTCGTCCAGTGAGCTTCATGGCTGAGTGGGGGGGGGGAGGTGGATTCGAACCCAAGTCACCCAGGTCCTAGTCCAGCATTCTGACCATGACAAACCCCTGCCTGCTTTCTCTCCCTCCCGGCAGCTGCAGCAGTTCAAGGCAGACAACGCGGATGTGGGCTTTGGCTCGGGGACACGAGCACTGGAGCAGGCCCTGGAGAAGACGAAGGCCAACATCCAGTGGGTGGCTGTGAACAAGGAGCCTGTCCTGAAGTGGTTCCAGAGCCAGCTGTGAAGGTCTGGGGGAATCAGGCTGGAGTAGTCCGCAAGCAGTTTTGCTGCCTGTCTTTCCACGGTGCTCCCCCCTTTACTGCCAAAGCTGTCTCTTCTCCCCCATCCTTCTGTTAGCCTCGTCCCACTGAAGAGGCCTGGCCACGTCCACCACCCCCAGATTCCTTTCTGCCCTGGGGCAAACGTGCCACGCTTGCTTCTTTGCACTGCCCAGAAGCCTCTTCTCTTGCACTGCCTGTTTCCACATCTGCCTCAGGGGTCCTGGGAGGGGGGAGGGAGGGGAAAGAGAGAGGGGTCCCCCTCTCGACCATGGTGATGTCCCCCCGCCCAGAAAGCTCTGTATATTTTTATACCCCATACTTTATAAATTTTTAAACCCTAACTTTATAAATTAAAAATAGTATCCTGAATTATATGCCCAGGCTATTCTTTACTTTATCACTGGGGGAGGGTTCTCTGTAGCTCTGTGTATCCCCCCCCCCAATCTTTGTGAATTGAAAGAGAACAAGTCTTTGGGGTTGGGGAGTGGGAAAGAGAGAGAGAGAGAGAGAGAGAGAGAACCTAAATCAGTGGTTCCCAATTTTTTTTCCAGGCCACTTTCCCTTGGTTCTATAAACTCATCCCCAGTGCCCCCTGCTCTACCCTATAAAAGCTGCTTGCACTACCCACTTAGGAAGATAACAACACAATAAAATTCAAAGCAGTAACAATTAATTGCACATTTATTCAAAATCCAAGTAAAATCATTAAGTTTAATTAATTCAACAAAGTGGATGGATGAAATTGATCCGGTGTAACCAGCTTTTCAGAGCCTGATAGTCATTTACACCACCAGAACCCTGGCTGCCTCTTGCCTGGGGAGGGTGCAGTTCTGCCTACTTTGGGAACCACTGGTCTAAAACATACAAAGATAACCTTGGATCCAAGCAAGAAGACTGCCGCTTATAAATCATACAAGGTTTTTGGTTGTTTTTTTGCTACTTTTGTGTGGCCTTGTGGATCCTCACAACAACCCTGTGAGGTAGGGCAATGGCCGGACAGAGAGGGCTCAATGAGTTTGTGGTTGAGCATAGGTTTGAAGAACCCAGCAGGTCCCTGGGGGCCAAGTCCCCAACTGCGCTTGCTGCAGTCAGAGTGGGTCTTTGGACTGGAAACCTCCAGAGAGAGAAGATGCTGCTGACCTGATCGTGCCCCAGCGTTTGGGAGCTCTGAAGAAGAGGATCTCCTGCTGATGGGGACGAGGATGCCTTCAGTGCAGGTGGAGGGTGCTCAGGACAACCACAGGACCTCCTCCTTTGCTGTGGTTTCTTCTCACCCAGCAGGCTCACCCTCTTAAGGTCTGGCTGTTCCACAGGAAACCACAGGAAGGGTTCTGGGTGGGGAGGTCCCAAGTAGCTCTGTAGGTGCCGTCCTGAGGAAACCAAGAAGGAGTCACAGGTGGGTAGGGAGAAGCAGCTATCAGCCTGCACTCTGTCCGGTGAACTTAGTTCTGGAACTTATTTATGTTATTTTTATAAATTATAAATATATATTAATTGCATTTATACACCACCTTTTCCCCTAATGAGCTCAAGGAGGCGTACATGGTTCTCTCCTTCTGTTATTCACCACAAAGCGCTCAGGCTAGGCTGAGAGTGAGTGACTTGCCCAAAGCTTCATGGCTGAGTGGGGATTTGAACCCTGATCTCCCAGGTCCCAGTCTGACACTTCCACCACTATACCACACTGGGGTACGCACACTGCGCATAGAAATGCACTGCAATTACTAGGACTCTTTGTTGCTTATCCATCTTCCCTCTACATTCCCTATACTGAGCATTTTGCAGTGTATAGTAATATTTCATGCTTTTTAAAGGTGCACTCGCCAGAAAAATAAGTAAATCAAAAAACACACCAAGTTGTCAATACCATATATAATATGGACTGTTCCATTACACACGATAACATAGAACTTGAAATATATATCAGAGAAGGGTAAGAAACATTATTGAGGGCTCTTTCATTCAAGGAGAATTGAAAAAGATCAGGACTGTTAATCTTAAGAAAGGCATGGCTAAAGACCCTTTATTTATTTATTTTTAAAAGGTGCATGCAAATCATAAATATGGTTTCATCATTTCACATAGTACTGGATTTAGAAACCATCAGGGGCTGGGTTACTCTGCACATGCTCAGGGAAATGCATGTTTTTCATATATTCCAGAGCTGGAACTTCTTATTCAAATCCCAGCCAGTCCTGGCTCAAATGTAGTTCAAAGATTTACAATGAGCTTAAGAAGGTAATGAAAGTTACCTTTTGTAAGAAACCAGAGGCATTTCTCCTGAGCATAACCAATGAAGAGATACCCAGTCAGGATAGAGTGTTTTTCATGTATGCCACAACAGCAGCTAGAATTTTATTGGCGAGAACATGGAAAGGTGAAGAGATACCAACGGTGGAGGAATGGCAGATGAAGATGATGGAATACATGGAACTCGCAGAACTGACCGTCAGAGTCCGAGACCAGAGGGAGGGGAAGGCGTCGCAGGAGTGGAAAAAATTTAAAGACTATTTAGTTAAATCAGTTAAACTGAATATTTGAGCAGAATTAAACAGAACATCGGCTTTGGTAGACATGTGTTAGATATGAATGGTAAGAGGAATTGTTGTTATGTGAAAGATGTATGTGTCAAAATATGTTAAGATAGGTTGTTAAGATAAGATACATAGTTATTGAGATATTTGACTAAGTAAAAGCTAAGTATATCAAAATTTGGGTAAAAGTGAATTGAACAATATATAAAGCTACCTTGAAGAAGTATATGTTTTTTGAAGACAGTGGAGGGAACGGGGGAAGTCCCCAAACAGAGAAGTTAGAAACAAGAAATATTCAAAGAAAGATATTGGTTAAGGTTTGTATATGTTATTTTTATGTTTTTATTGTTGTTATTGTTTTGAATGTTGATTATGTTTATTGTTGATTATGTTTAATGTTTATTGTGGTTTTATTGATGTTTATGTTATGTGTTGATGTTGTATTTTGTTCTCTTTTTCTTTTATTGGAAAATAATAAAATCGTATAAAAAAAAAAAACAAATGTAGTTCAAAGCCTGCACCTGGGAGGCAGGGAAACCAAATCCCCACTCCCCTTGGCTGTATCTTTAATTAATTAACATTTTTATTGTTCCCAAGAGTTTCCAGCAATATGGTATCCAGTTACGAAATGAAAACAAGTAAAGCCGTAGCAATGCATCCCTCTGCCTGCTTCAGAGAGATTTAGCAGCCTCCCACTCCTATGCGTGGGGCACTTGTGTCAGATGCCACCCACAGTCAGGGCTGGGGAACCCCGCAGGGGGTCAAAAGCCACGTGGCGATCACCGCCCAGCGCAACAGTGTCTGCTCACCAGGAGATGCAAAGGACTTCCCCCCACAAGGGGGCAGCCTGCTCTCTTCGCTGCAGCAAGGAAACCAGTGCGGGGTCTCTGAGCCAGTCTTCTCCACCCTGCAGCCCTCCAAATATTTTTGTCTACATCTCTCATCAGCCCCAGGGTCATCCTACAGCCGTGTTGGCTGGGGCTGATGGGACTTGCAGTCGAAAACATCTGGAAGGCACTAAGAGAGAGTGTCTTTGGACATATTAATTGGTTAAAAATACATTCCAGCAATCTTCTTCTTAATGCAACTCAGGGCAGCTGGCAAACAACATCAGAGCCAAATGCACAAATCGGTGTTTGTGCGCAATAATCAACAAAGCCAACGAATTGCAATGGTGGAGACAAACAAAGGGAGAAAAGAGGTGTTCTTGTCCATTGGGAGTGTGTTTCTCTCCCTACTGAGTACCACTGCACAGCCACACAATCTGGGAGGATCCGATTTCTCCCAAAGCCAGCCTGCCTGTAGGCACCCTGGGCAGCTCCTACACCCCCCTACCCAGTCCCATAAGGCAAGACAGGTGGGAGGCTGCCTTGCAGGTTCCTGTGCCTGATAGGAGGGTGGGGTGGGGGTTGTCAATGTGCTGCCAGTCTTGGGGAGATGCTTTTCAAAAGCATTGGGGCCAAGGCGAGTGGCAGTTTGGGACCTACAGGAAGCCTAGCGTCCTGGAATGTGGTCCTGAGCAGGGTAAAGAAGGAGCCCCGCCGAGGCAAAAGGGCAATGGGCCCTGGCAGGGGTTGAGAGGGGGCACTTTGCCAGGAGGAGAGGCATCCCCATGCAACACCTACCTTGCAGACAGGTGGCTCTTCAAGGTCCCAGGCTGGCCCTTCCCAGGTGACAACAGGGGCATCTGCTGCTGTTTGCTCTCCAGGCCTGACTCTGCCTGGTTTGCCCATGGGCATCCTCATGCAAGATGAGGGAGGGCAAGGAGTCCTCTGCAGCTCAGGAAAGGCCTGGATCTGAAGAGAGGGTGCTGGAGGTACCCAGGTTTCTGCAACGGCAGCAGGAGTCTCATCTTGGAGGCCACAAGGGGGCAGTGGCCAGGTTCTAGAGTCTGGGACCTGCACCCCATGACCCATTCCGATCAGGCAGGGTGGGGAGGCCATCCAAGTCTCAGGGGCTGGTTGGTCCTGGGCCGGGGACTCTGTGGTGTGCTGGTCTGACCTCCTTGCCTGGCAGCAGCCAAGCCCTGAGAAGCACAGGGGGCAGTGAGGTCGTGCCAGCACTGCCCTCCTCTGGGCCAGTGCCTCCTCACTGAGGCCTAGCTGCTCAGAGAGTTGGGTGATGTAGCGGATGGCAAGGCGGAGCGTCTCAATCTTGGTCAGGCTCTGCCCAGTGGGTGCCACCGAGGTGGGCAGGTAGAGGCGCAGGGTGTGCAGGGCCTGGGCCAGGCGCCGCATGCGGTGCTTCTCTCTCCGGCTGGCACTCTGGCGCTGGCTGCTGGCAGCGAGGCATGATGCCCTCTGGGGTGCCCTGGCCTTTGGGAGCCAGCGGTGAGCCTGCTCTGGGACCAGGCTCTGGCTGTAAGCTGTGGAGGGGCTGCAAATGCCCACGGAGGGGGTAGAGCAGGAGCCGGCCTGGCCCCACGTCATGGCCCAGCTGGGGACTCCTGGCTGAAGAGATGGGCTGGAGAGCCGGACATGAGTGGAGGACGGCGGCCACTTTGGCCTGGACGTGGGAGGGGTCCTCTTTATGCTGCCCTGGGAGGTGTGAAGTGGCACCTCGCAGGTTTGTGGGAGGGGTCAAAGGCCACAGGGGGGACCCCATCCCTGGAGCTGTGGGAAAGGCGGCCTCATTTGCAAAGGTGTGACTTTTCGCTGCTCTGCTCCTGATCGTTGCCACCCTGGGCTTGGGAAGTGTGCAGAAGGCAATTCACACAGTCCTGTCAGCTGCTAATTCTCTTTCCAAGCCTCTCTTGGCTCATACTGCCTGCCCTCCTTGGCCAGGGCTCCTGAGTAGTTGCCCTCGCAGCGAATATGAGGGGACCTTGACCTGCCTCCAAGGAGACCCACCCTGCTCCCTTCTGGCATTACTTTCCCAGCACCCCAAAATGTGCAAAGCTGTTCGCTGCAGGACCTGTAGATTTCTCTTCCCAGGAAGGTTCCACAAATCCAGAAAGAGAGAGAAATTGCCTTCCCTGACTTGGTTCCCTCCTATCAGCCCCACACAGCATGGCCTTCATGGGAGAGGGAGAAAAGCTGTTCCCAGTCCATTGTTTCTCCTTGCCTTGTACAGTATAGTATTCAGGAGAGTAACATCATGTGGGATACATATAGTACTGGGCCTTTGTTTTCCTCAGCTGCCTAGGAGGTGAATGGTGGTGTGTTAATTAATGCTTCTGGGCAGGCAGGTAGCAGGTAGTGCCCCAATTCCAGTGGTGGTGGTGGGCAGGGGAAGGCAGAGTGGAAGTGGTGGGGCTGACCACCATCTGGGGCGGATTGGCCTCCGTTTCTTGTTCTAGCCCTCTCACGCCACCAGAGGTTACTGGCAGCATATCCGCCAAGCCCTCTGGCCTGGTGATGCTGTTGCTGAACACCAAATCAATCTGTAATACTGTAAATCCATGCTCATTCACAATTTGATGTTGGGATAGATTGATCTCAGCATTGTGGTTCAAGCCCCACTTTGGGCAAAAGATTCCTGCTTTGCAGGAGGCTGCGCTAGATTATCCTCGTGGTCCCTTCCAACTCCACAATTCTGTGATTGTGGATGACTGCGCTGATCTGGCTTAGGCGAGGGAGCTGGGCGAACCTGACGTCACCCAGCTCTGCCCACCTGGTTTTTCAGTGATGCACCAAGCCAGAGTGGGGGTTTGAGTCAGGGGTGTTGCTTTTGTCTATAGGAGCACCATCTTTTTGATTGGGAAGCACCTGGTGCTGGGGTCAGAGAGACAGGTCCTGGTTACCTTGGGGATTGCCAGAACCCTTGTATCCCAGCTAAATTACTGAGATCATCTGCAGGAGCATCATTGGTCATTCCTCAAATTGGTGAGACTTGTTTGGCAACAACAAGCAACTGAGCTCTTAGGTCCAGTCCTGTGGAACTCTCTGCCACTAGTGAGTCAGTAGGCGCCTTTTGTGCCAACTTTTAAATGCCTGTGGGAAACCTATCTGTTCCACCAGGTTAACTGATGTCTGTTTTTAACTTTTCCTTATATGGCTTTATTTCTGTAAACTGCTGCGATATATTTTTCATGACACAGCAGTATACAAATATTTTCATAAAGAAACAAATAAACACACAAAAATAAGTTAAAGAGGACTTCTCCACTGCCTTCCTGAGAGCTCTGGGCACACCCCGGTACAAGAGTGCCAGCTTGGCCCCGTGACCTGGGGCCATGGGTGCCATGCACAGGTTCCTGGGGCCATGGGTGCCATGCACAGTCCTGGCACTGAAGTTTGTGGGTGCCTGGCCCCTTCATGGGTAATCTTGTGGGTGCTTGGGCCACCCAGGGCTCTAGGGAGTTGGCACCTATGCCGTGGTGTTCTGTACAGCCACTAACGCAGAGAAGGAAAGTTCAGGGTTTGGACGCTGCTGAATTGGGGAGGCCTTGTCATCATAGAACTGCAGATCTGGAAGGGACCTCAAGGGTCATCTAGTCCAACCCCCCTGCAAGGCAGGTACATTTTGATTAAAGAAAAGACTAAGGCTAAGGAACAGCTAAGGATGTACACATCCGAGGTTTTTCAGATAAAGAGCAGCTTGGAATGCCCAATTCAGGGATGAAAAGGCTTCCAGTGATCATTGCAGAGTATGGATCAGTCTCTCTCTCCCCCCCCCTGCTTTCTCCCACACCACCTCCCACCCTGTGGACCCCAATCTCTGGCAGCTTTTCCCAAGCGCTGGGAAATCTGTTTGTGGGTCAGTTTCTCAGGGCAAGGGGGCTGAGTGTGAAGACCTTCTCTCCTCCACTTGTCCAAATAAGAACCTGGGGAAGTGTGAAGAGCCCCCCCCCCCCCCCCGATTTCAATCCCCACTTTGGATCAGTTTAGCTGCACCACAGCTAATGATACTCAAGGTGTGAAGGGGAGGGGGAGGGGGGAAATCCGTGGGCCCTGCTGCTGCAGGAGGGCAGAGGCAGATTGCCCGGCAATGGCAGGCAGCAGAGGTCCATAGTGAAGGGGCTCAGAAGGGTCCTGCAGCTGGGACAAAGCCAAAGCCCACATTGCTCAGCATCCTGGGCTCATGGTGGCCAACCTAATAGTAAGTGCTATAGCCAGCTCCTGTTGTTGCTTCCCAGCTACTGGGGGTGCCTCCTGTTCCTGCTGGAGGTGGCATGACACAGCCTTCATGATTGACAGCTTAGCCACGATTCCTGCACTGCAGGGGGTTGGGCTAGATGGCCCTTGGGGTGCCTTCCAACCCTACAATTCTATTATTCTATGAGCGCCAGGGTAGTGCAGTGGTTAGTGTGTTGGACTAGGACCTGGTAGACCAGGGTTCAAATCCCTGCCCATCCATGAAGCTCCCTGGGTGACCTTGGGCCAGTCACTCACTCTCAGCCTAAGCTGCCTCGCAGGGTTGTTGTGAGTTAAAATGGGGAAGAGGAGATCTATGCTTTCATCGTGGAGGAAAGGAGGTGGGATATGAAAGCAATAAAATAAATATAAAATAAAATAAATGAGTAACTGAAGACAACATGAATTTTCCCAGTGCCCCTTGAAGACTTTCCATCTTGGCAAATCCCACAGTTCCATTACTTTTATTCATAAAAATGTATTCATATGATTCCATGTCCTAACCTTCACCAGAAGATTCCATGGTGGGTATTTGTTTATTTTCATTTATACCCCACTTTTTCTCCAAGGAGTTCAAAGTAGTGTACACAGTGGTCTCCTCCTTTAATCCCGACAACAACCCTGCGAGGTAGTCAAAACAAAATTAATTTTTTTTTCCTTCCAGTAGCACCTTAGAGACCAACTAAGTTTTTTCTTGGAATGAGCTTTCGTGTGCATGCTTAGTTGGTCTCTAAGGTGCTTAGTTAGTCTCTAAGGTGCTACTGGAAGGAATTTTTTTATTTTTTATTTTGTTTTGACTATGGCAGAACAACACAGCTACCTACCTGTACCTGTGAAGTCAGTTAAGCTGAGAGGCAGTGACTGGACCATGGTCTGGACCCAGTGAGGTCGATGGCCAAGTGGGCATTTGAACCCAGGTCTCCCAGGTCTTAGTCCAACACTCAATAACTACTACACCACACCAGTTCTAGTAATGCACAATTGTCAAACAGTAAAGCCGCCCTCCTCTGTGCTGTGTGAAGTGGTCCCCCTTTTCCTCTGCTCTAAACCTGCTAACATTCAGCATCATTGGATCGTCCCACTGGGCTCTAGGATTATGAGAGAGAGAAAAAAATATCTCTATCCACTTTCACCACACCAGGCATGATTGTATACATATGTGGTAGGGGTCCCCAATCCCCACTTCCCCCCAACCCTGAAAAACCCTGGGTGTGTTCTGCATGTACTACTAGAGGGTGTGCCCCAGAGGGTGCTTGCCATTGCTCCTCCGTGTTGGGCTCATCCCTCCTGTGCAGGTAGGGGGCTGTCACTCATCAGATGCCTGATCTGGCAGCAGCCACCACCACAAAGATGCCCTATGCTCCATCCTCCACAAGGGACCCCCCCTTCCCGTTCCCAGGATGCAACGCTTGCATGGGGGTCTCTCCTAAGCCCACCAGTGCTTTCCCCAGGTGTGCTGGTGTTTGTGTTCAGCTCTTGTTGTCTCATCACACTTCGCCCACGTCGGTATTTTGGAAGCTGCCTTTGCTCTGCATTCCCTCTGGATCTTTCCCCAAAAGGTCTGTTTCCCAGAACGGCAAGGCTGGGTTTCCCTGGCAACCTTTACACCAGGGGTGTCAAGGGCCTCCTGGGCAGGGCCTGGGAAAGCTGCCCTCCACCCCAGAGTCCGTCCAGCTGTTTCACACTCTGGGATCTGGGACTGTGGGCTCCAAAGCCTAGTCCAGGGCCCAAGGCAGAATCTGCTGGGAATGGGGGAGCAGGGTGTGTGTGTGTTGCTCAGTTTAGAAAACTCAGTGGAATCAGGCCTGCAAGGGAACGTCACCAACACCATCATCTGTTTATTTGAATCCCACTTTCCCACAAAACTGTTCTCAAAGCGGCTCATAACATATCAAAGGAACAAGTATAGCAATTCAACAGATAGATTAGCAAAAATTAGGAATGACATCAACTATTAATAAATATATATATATATATATTTAAAAAACAATCCACATAAGTTTGCGTGAAATAATACAAATAAACCAACTTAATTTAACAGCTTACATCTAAACAGGAGATAAGATTGTGCCTAACAAAGAAATAAAAATTAGTGTACGAAACTCCCACATTGCTCTAGATGCATTTACAGGTGCATGTACCTCAGGTTACAGACACTTCAGGTTACAGACTCGGCTAACCCAGAAATAACGCTTCAGGTTAAGAACTTTGCTTCAGGATAAGAACAGAAATCGTGCTCTGGCGGCACAGTGGCAGCAGGAGGCCCCATTAGCTAAAGTGGTGCTTCAGATTAAGAAGAGTTTCAGGTTAAGAACGGACCTCCGGAACGAATTAAGTTCTTGACCCGAGGTACCACTGTATTTCCAACAGGTTCTTTTTTTTACTGCATTTTTATCCCAACTTTTTTCCAAGCAGCTCAAGATGGTGTACATGGTTCTCCTTCTATTTGTTAAATCTGCACAACAACCCTGTGAGGCAGGTTAGGTGGAGAGAGGCAGTGGTTGGCCAGAGTTTCACGGCTGACTAGGAATTTGAACCCTGGTCTCCCAGGTCCTAGTTCACTTCTCTAATCACTACACCACACTGTTTGGACTCAACCTTCATAGATCCAGATACCTCACATCCGAGGTACTGCAGACACCCACACTCTGGCTCACTCCCAGAGGGGCTTGATGGCCACTCTTATCATGAGATCTCGCTCCACAGAGAGGCCAGTAACTTTCATTCCACATCTTCCTAAGAAGCTGCATCCATCCATCTGGGCTGGGGATGAATACTATGCAATAACTGATACTATGTTCTTAAACTGAAGGAAACTCCTAACAAGCCTTGAGGAAGAAGACTCCAGCTCTCGCTCTCCCCCATTTGCCACCTGAAGTTTGAACCTTTGGGCATGCTGGAGGCTGCTTTGCTTCCTCCTGGTACCCCTCAAGATGCGGGGTGAGTGAGTGCATGTGCCCATATGCCAGTGGCAACCCTTTTTACCTTAAATGAGCTGTGCAACCAGCAGGCATCCTTCTGCTCCTCCCTGGCTGGCAGAGGAGGGGACCCAAAGCTCATTAGAGGGAGGGTGTGACTGGCCTGCTGGGCACATTCCTCAGGCCTCTCGCTTGCTCCTGGTGGTGCCAGGTCTCTAGGCTGGGAAACTGTACCCTGGATAAGAAGAGGCCTGATCCTTGAGGTCAGGGCTGATCCTGGTTTGACAAATATGCCATTTCCCAATAAAGAAGTCCTGAACTGATTTACAACCAAGGTGAAAATACAATAATAAAATGACAAAAACAGATTAGAAACAGATTGTACAATATATCCAAATATTGTTGGTGTTGCCCAAGAACACAAAAGATGTATTTGCTTGATGCCAAAATAATGGCAAGGTTGGCTCCAGGTGGGCCTCTTTGGGGGAGAGCATTCTATATACGCATGGGTGGTTTGGGGCTACTACAGAGAAGTCCCTGTTCCAGTGGCTGGTAGGTCCTCCCAGTGAGCAGAGGGGCTTCTGGAAGGGCACCCCTCCTGGCACTGTTCAACTGAGGTCCTCAGGCTGGATTAGATACCATGCATGTTCTTGGCACTGGAGGCATTTTCCAGCCACAACAGAACATAAGTGACTTGGGCGCCTAGTGTGTGTCATGGACAGAGAGCCATGCAGCTCACTGAGGCCTACCTTGCAAGGCTGTTGGAAGGGCAAATGATGCTTATGCTGACTGTACCCTGAAAAAGCAAATACTAAATCACATGCACCAAAGACTGACTAGTTAGGAGAGAAACTTGCTTTGCATCACACTTCTTAGGGGCAAGGAATACACACCACGTGACTATCAGTCCTTGAACCAAGCTTGGGATTCCCCAACCTGGCGCCCTCCAGCTGATGTGAGTAGTAGTCCAAAAACTCTGGAGGGCACTAGATAGAGGGAGGCTGATCTAGTCCTCCTTTGGCTGAGGAGGGGCTCCATTTTGTCCCTGGCCTGTGGCGGGGCAGGGGGCTGCTGCAGGCCCTGATGCCTGCCTTTGCACGTGGCACCTGCTGCCCTTGGGCATTGCTTTGGCACCTGGGTGCCCCTTCCAAAGCCAATGAAGTTTCCTTTGTTCCCCATTCACCCCCCCCCCCCATAAGAAGCAAGGGTGCATTTAGTCCAGCATCCTGTTCTCACAGTGGACAGCCAGACTCCTATTACAGGAAGCCCGCTAGCAGGACCCAAGCACAAGAGCACACTTTCCTCCGGTGGCTTCCGGCAAATCCAATTCCATCTTCAAATATCTCAAGGGCTGTCACATGGAAGATGGAGCAAGTCTGCTCCGGAGGCTAGGACCCAAACCAATGGATTCAAGTTTCAAGAAAGGAGATTCCAACGAAACATCAGGAATAACTTTCTGTTGGTAAGAGCTGTTCGACAGTGGAACGGACGCCCTCAGGAGGCTGTGGGCTCTCCTTCCTTGGAAGTTTTTAAGCAGAGGTTGGATCTGTCATGGATGCTTTAGCTGAAATACCCGCATTGCAGAGGGTTGGACTAGATGACACTTGGGGTCCCTTCCAACTCTGCAATTCTATGATTCTATTATTCTTTTAGAGCCACGAAAGTTGGTGGTCACGAGTGCTTCCTGTGGGTGGTAGTTCCACAGTTTTAATTATGCACTGCGTGAAAAAGTCATTGCTTTTCCACTGAAACTTGTTGCGGGTGGATTAGGGTCTCTTAGAGAAGGGAAGGGGCGTCGGCCGGGGTGGTACTACCCCCCTTCAAAGGGCCCGGCTTTGATGCGCCGCTGGGCTTCGCGGAGGTGCCACTTCACACCTTCGGGCCGGCATAAAGGCCGGCGGTCGCTTCGGCGTCCACACAGAGCCAGCTCGGCTGCAGCCATGGCCCACGGCTATCCCACTGCCCCACTCGGGAGCCCAGCTCTGGAGCTCCCCTCCTTCTGGGCCGCCCAGCCTCAGCCCCAGCACCCGACGTGGGGTTGGCCCGACGGCTCCTCCAGCAGCGCCTCGCCGGCCTCTTCTCCGGACTCCTACGGCTTCTCGCCCTGTCCCTGGAGTAGCGCGGGCCTCGGGGCCAGAAAAGGCGGCGGCAGCAGCAGCAGCAGCAGCAGCAGCAGCAGCAGCAGCGGCCGTCGGGCCCGGCTAGGCTTGGGGCAGCGCCAGAGCGCCAGCCAGCGCGAAAAGCACCGCATGCGGCGCCTGGCCCAGGCCCTGCACACGCTGCGCCTGTACCTGCCGGCCTCGGTGGCGCCCGCCGGGCAGAGCCTGACCAAGATCGAGACGCTCCGCCTGGCCAGCCGCTACATCGCGCACCTCTCCGAGCAGCTGGGCCTCAGCGAGGAGGCGCTGGCCCGCGCTGCCCGACGCCCCCCGACGGCGCCCGATCCCCTAGCTTGGTCTCCCGGCGGCCTCCAGCAGGACCCCCTTGACGCCTCCTGCTGCTGCCGTTCCCCTGCCTCGCCATCGGCCCCCTGGCTGCTGGGGGCTCCGTCCTGCTCCGGAACCGGGGCCCCTGCCGAGTCCTCCTCCACTGACGGAAGCGGGCGAACAGAGCCGCCCTGGACTGCAGAGCTCGCGGAGCTGGGTCTTTCCTCGCAGGTACGTCCCTCGAGCCACACTCGGGGCCTCCTCCAGCTGCAAACGGCCCTTCCGACTCGGGCTATTCTCTGCTCCCCCTGGGCAGGTTCAAGGGAAGCCTTAAAGCGGGAAGGGCCGTCGCAGCTCAGGACTAGAGCTTCTATTTCGCATGCAAAAGGTCCCAAATTCAATCCCGATGGGATTTCCAGATAGGGCTGGGAGAGCAACCCTTTTGCCTGGGCTGAAAACCTGGAGAGCTGCTGCTGCCAGTCAGTGCAGGCAATGCTGAGCTAGATGGACCAGTGGGTCTAACTCAGATGTTCAGTTACCTGTTGGGCAGCTGAACATAAGGCAAAACAGGGGACAGCCAAGAACAGAGCGCTCCTTCTGCCCCACTCCCTGACCATCTGCTCTTGACTGATGCTGACCCCCTCCATTGCTCTTTCTCTCTCTTGCCTCTCTCTCTTTCCAGATTCTCCCAGATGAGCTGGTAGCTTTCCTGGAGGGCTTCCTTCCGCCGGCATCTCAAGGCTGACCTTCACCCCCCTTCACCCGCCCTGTGCCAACTGGCCTGACTGGCACCTGGAAGCTCAGGAGCCCAGTGGGGACATCACCATGGCAAGAAGTGCTCTGGAGCAAAAAGACCCCTCCCAAACTGTGAGACTCTTTCTTCCCTAGAGGCAAGGACCTTCTAGGAAGCAATGACCCACAGAGGTGCCAATTAAGCTCTTCTGCCAGCTGCCCCTGCCTTCCCTCCCTCCATGTTGCTTTGGAAGTCGAAGAGCAGCTGGTAAGGTTGTGGCATTTGTGAACAAACTTTGCCCTAACCCCTGCTGTGATAGACAAAAGGAAGAGTCACTGGCATGGCTCCCACAAGAGGCAGTGATTGCCACCAACGTGGAAAGGGTTAAAAAAAAATTAAGACCAGTAGAGTGCTGTCAGTGGCTACTAGCCACAATAGCTATCTTCTGCCTCCATGGAGGCAGGATGTCTCTTCTTGTGTTCTGGTGTGTTCTGTCCTTTGCCAGCTTGGCTCTTTGTGGGCTGGCTTTGTGGGTAGGGCAGAAGAGGACGTCGTTTCCAGTGTGGTGTAGAGGCCAGGGTTCAAATCCCTACTCAGCCATGAAGCTCACTGGGTGACCTTGGGCCAGTCACTGCCTCTCAGCCTGACCTACCTCACAGGGTTGTTGTGGGGATTAAATGGAGAGGGGGAGAACCCTGTATGCCACCTTGAGCTCCTTGGAAATATAGATGCAGTGAATCAATCAAGCTCCAAGTCAGAACAATACGATGGGGGGTGAGATGTCGGGACAGAGCCTCTGAGCAAGTGCAGAACAGCTTTTCTTTCCCACTGACCCTAACAAGTCTCCCTCCCCACATCTAGGGTTAATTATTGGCGTCTTCCCCAAGGAGCCTGCACAACAGCCCATCTGGATCTTTTTCTGTCTGGTTTTTTGGGTTCTTTGGGGGACGTTACCCTGATAGACTGCTGGTGCTGTCGGGGGTGGGTAACCCTGTTGCTTTTCATTGGCCCTTTGTAGAATTGTAGAGATGGAAGGGACTAGGCCTGGGGTCATCCTGTTCAACCTCTGCAATGCACAAATCTGTTTTGTCACAAGTCCACATCTCCATGACACTTGTGCGCAAGGCTATCTGGGGTCAGGAAGTGTTGTGTCGTGAATCTGCTGGTGGCACCCTGCTCTGTTCTCCAAGAATGGTAGTGGCTTCTCTGTATGTGGGACCAGCAGTGAACTAGATGGAGGTGAATAAATGTAGACTTAATCTTGACTGGCGGATGGGCTGGGCCACCTCGGCTTACTAGCTATCTGGGGGACTGTGTGGCCTGGAAATTCCTATGGCACTCTGGACTCCTAGGCAGCAATGGATGTGGCCTGGAGTCTGTTAGTCTAAGGTTACCAGATGTCCCCGTTTCCTGGGGACAGTCCCTGGATTTACAAATCAGTCCCCATACAAAACCCATTAAAGTTGAAAAGTGTCCCCGGATTCATTGAAAAAAATCTGGTAACCTTATGTTAGTCCACTTTTAGGGGATGGTCTGGCTGCACTGCTGGAAGATGAAAGCCCACGTGGTCAGAGTTATCCGTTCCTAGACAATTTCTCAATGACATGGCTGCTAAGTGATGGGCCACGATGCCCTTGAAGGTCTGGAAGCTTAATCTGGAACCTGGTACTGAACACAGCTAGGCTACTGATGGGTAGAATCAAACAATCATAGAATTGTAGCAATGTAGCATTCAAAGGAAGCCAAAGGTCATCTAGTCCAACGCTTTGAAATGCAGGAATCACAGCTAACAAGGTGGTGGCAAACTTAACTTTGCATATTCTAAAGCCTTTGCTCAGGTTGCCAGTTCCTTCCCAGGTCCAACAAGACTCTGTCTGAAGCCTTAATTGGTCTTCCACCTGATGTCTCCACCCCACTCCACTCTGAGATCTACCAAGAAATTGTGCTGTTTTCTAATCTAGATTAACGGGGCCTTCCTTATAGTTCACCCCCAAGACCCTGGAGAGGCCCCTCCCTCTTATTTTGCTTCCTTTTTAGAGGGAGGTGAAGGTGTTTGAGGGCTTTATTTTATGGATGTTTCTTGAGCTGTTTCTCCCCCAATTATTTTTATTAATTTTCTAAATTATTACAAATCAAACCGAATTGCTAATACAATTCCCTAAAATCAGGTTTCCCACTCCTGTTGCAAACATATGTTTGAGCTGTTCATTTTACTGCTTTTTCCACCCGATTTGTTGAGTCTCTAATAATGATATTGTTTCAATGCTTATTATATTAACTGATGTTTTAAATATTTTTGTAGCTCCTCTGATGATTGCTTTTACCCATTTGTGATACAAATGACTGTAAATAAACAATCCCGCTTTAACCTATTTGTTTATTAGAGGTTTATTTAACTGGTTCCAACTCTAATTCTGAGAACTGATTAGAGAATATTTAAAACAAAACAAAATAAAAAATTCTTTCCAGTAGCACCTTAGAGACCAACTAAGTTTGTTCTTGGTATGAGCTTTCATGTGCATGCACACTTCTTCAGAATATTGTATATTGACAGTGAAAAGCAATATACAGATCCTGTGAATAAAATAAAACACCCTACGCAGTAGTTGAAGTGGAGTAATGTTCCCAAGGTAAGGACAGTTGGGTGGGGCCTTGTGGGTGGGGGTTAATGGGTCAATGAAGGCATGTTTCTGCCCCTCCAAACCAAGCGCCCCTGCCAGGGTCACCCCAGACCTAGAGGGAAAGGTTTTACAGTCTGAATTTATTAATTTCAGCCAGGAGGAATCCCGTTATACCCCCTCTGTAAAACCCGCAAACATAAAATACGTTTTAGATTTTAGCAAATTACCAGCTTTCCCCCAAAGGTTTTGGAGCAGATTAGAACGGTACAAAATCAATACAATAGTCTGTAAACAAGAAAGCAAACCAAGCCCCTCGCCTTCCTGGGATTT
Source organism: Lacerta agilis (assembly GCF_009819535.1). Taxonomy (NCBI): domain Eukaryota; kingdom Metazoa; phylum Chordata; class Lepidosauria; order Squamata; family Lacertidae; genus Lacerta; species Lacerta agilis. The sequence continues at coordinate 26,628,338 of NC_046324.1, read as the reverse complement.
GCAAGAACCAGGGAAGCTGCATGTATGAACACAACCCTGGGCAGGAGTGGGAGGCAAGGGGTGGGGGGCTCTGCTCTGCGGTGAGGGAAGAGAAGCCAGGACCCGGTCGGAGGGAGACGGGAGGGCGGCCCGATGACGCCCCTCGCCTCACCGTACATAACAAAGGCCCGGCAGCAGCAGCCACACCCGACGGGGCGGGCTGTACGTGCGCGGCATGTGCCCCTGCTGCCGCCGCGTGTCAAGATTTGCGTGAGCTCTCGAGTCCTGCTCACCCCGGCACCCCGCCCCTGCTGGCGACTGCCTGGCGGCTGCTTGAGCCTCTTCCCCCGCCCCCTAATGAACCCATCTTCCTCGCGCAGGGACTTGCTAATTGTCTTTGCGGAGCCTTTGAGATGCAGAGTGCGGCGTCCGCCCCGTCGTAGTACACCCCGCTTGCCGGCCGCCGCCTCCTTTCTCTGCTCTTCCTCCGTTTCTCAGCACAGCGTGAGGGCAGCCCCCGGGGGCTCCAGAGACCCTGGCTAACAATCGTGTTTCCGTTTGGCCCGCTCGCAGCCCTAGGGAGCCGCTGCCTGTCGGATGGATGATGATGATGATAATAATAATAATAATAATAATAATAATAATAATAATAATAATAATATAACATGGGCGTGGCCAGGATTTATTTTAGGGTTGGGCAGGCCTTATGTTGGGAGGGGGGCAGAACCAAGTTATCTGCGATACAATTGGTCGTTTAGTTAAGTATTTTGGTTTATTTACTTGATTTAGAGGGGGCAGCTGCCCCCCTGCTCCTTTGCTATGCCCATGCTATGTTGTTGTTGCTGCTGCTGCTGCTGCATTTTTAATAGTTTTATTTAGATCACCAACAACCAAAACACAAACAGTGAAACCCCCCAGGCGGTCGATACATTGGGTATACATGAACAATAAAAACATTTTCAAATCAACCATATGTACAATTCTATTTATCCAGTTACAGGTGGGTAGCCGTGTTGGTCTGCCATAGTCGAAACAAAATAGAAAATTCTTTTCAGTAGCACCTTAGAGACCAACTGTGTTTGTTCTTGGTATGAGCTTTCGTGTGCATGCACACTTCTTCAGATACACTATATATATTAACACTCCATAAGGTTTATTTAACTTTTAACATTTTAATTACCCCAAATAGTTCAAACCTACCCAAATAATTCAATATCTTCTCAAACCAATCCTCTTTCTCAATGACCTTAAACCCTTTCATTCTGCATATCTTCACAGTTAGGTATTCTAAAATTATAATATTTTCAATTTTCCCCTCCGTTGGTTCACCCCTAGCTTTTCTGCATTTTTCCAATTACTCGCAATAACCAGTCTGGCTGCAATTACCATCAAATTTACCCATTTACATTCCTTTTTTGTTTTTAACCTAGTGCTACCCAGGCTAATAAGAACCATTAATTTAGATATTTCCACATTTCTACCCACAATTCCCGATGTTTCTATACCAATCTGTCTCCAAAACTTATTAACTAACGGACAATTCCACCACATATGACTGTACGTTCCCATCACTCTACATTTCCTCCAGCAATTTTTACTTCCCGATTTTGTGATATGATACAACCTTACTGGTGTATAATACCATTTTTGTACCAGCTTCAACCCCTGTTCCTGGATTATCCTAGAGGTCGCAACAAAGGGTGGTTGCCGAAAGATTCTTTCCCAATCTTTATCTAAAGTCTGTTCCTGGATATCTAACTTCCAATATTCTTTCAAACTTTCCTTTGGTGATTATTGCGTTTATATCCCTTCTTTTTCTCCAAGGAATGGAAGGTGGTGTCTGTGTATCACTCCTCTCTGTTCAATCCCCACAACAGCCCTGTGAGGTGGGTTAGGCTGAGAGGCAGTGACTGGCGGTCACATCCAGTGAGCCTCCGAGCTGAGTGGGGATTTGAACTCTGAACCCTGATCTCTCCTGGGTCCAGGCCCGAGACTCTAACCACTGCACCATGCTGGCTGTGATGGAGCCCTGGGTCTGCCTGGGCAGAAGGCAGCTGCCTGGGTCCATCTACTCAAATCCTGGCATCTTCCCTCATTTTCTACCAAGATGCGAAAGAACACCACTCTTCAAAGTTCGCCCCTTGGTGGCAGCAAACAGCAGCAGGATCCTCACTTGTGCACACTTTTAATGACTAATTGTTAGGTCTTGCTCTACCGGGAACTGGCTTCAGGGACACCACCCGTTGGCAGACCATCTCTGCATTACAAAGATGTCTGCAAACATGACATGAAGGCTGGCAGCTTCAACCCTGCCCTGTGGGAATCCCTTGCAGATCATAGCAGTGCCTGGAGACAGGCAGTTAGATCATGTATCTACAGCAGTGACCAGAGGAGGAATGACCGCTGAGAGGAGCACAGAGAGAAGACATGCCATGGTGCATCTGCAGCAGCACAACCGGATGCCTTCATCTGCCCCAGCTGCAACAAAACATGTCTCTCCCATATTGGTCTCAGGGTGGCACTGCAACCTTTCAACAAGTTGACTTCCCCCCAAAAGATGCACTCCTCTGTTTCCCAAGACAGCTGCCAACCAACATCACTTTGAGATATTTCCCAAGAAGCTAGTTAACAGTGAAGCATTTCCCATATTGGCCTGGAGTGATGCTCCCTGACCCCAGCCTCCCACCATTGCTGGGGGGGGGCATTTTTAAAGGGAGGGCCAGGGGGCTGAAACCAGGCCTGGTCATGAGGTACCAGGAAGGCCTGCCTCTGATGCCATCTTCGTCAACTTTGTGCCCTCCAGATGTTTTGGACTACAGCTGCTGGCAGCCCCAGCTGGGGCTGTTGGAAATTGTAGCTTGAAACAGCTGGAGGGCACCATGTTGGTGAAAGCTGGTCTCCAGGTGATTGGATAGTCACTCTTTCTCTGTCAATGCTGGGATTTCTGTTGGAGCTGATGCAGTCTTGACAGCCGCTGCTGACTGGTTTACTCAGGTGAGCAGGAGAGCATCCAAAGGAAGGACTTGTGGAAGATTTGGAAGAGTTGCAGCCTGGAGGAGGAGAAAAATCCCCAGACATATTTTTTCCTAGTCTCAGAGGTTGCACCTGTAAGACTGGGGGTGGTGGTATAGCAACATAAGAACATCCTCCTGGGCCTATCTCGTCTGCATCCTGTGGCCAAGTAGATACCCCCATAGGAAACCTGCAAGCAGGATCCAAGCACAAGAGCTCACCTGTGGCTTGCAGAAACTGGTATTGAGAAGCTTTGCTGCCTAGCCTCCATTATGGCTAGTAGCCACAAATGAATTTGATTAATCCTCTTTCAAACCCATCTAGGTTGGTGGTCTTTACTGCCTCCTGTGGGAGTGAGTTCCATAGTTCAACTCTGCGCTATGTGAATAAGGACTTTCTTTTATCTGTCCTGCGATCTTCCCCAGTTTATAGCAGGAAAGAGATGGCCTTTCAAAAGGTAGTATCTGCAGATGACTTAAGTTTTATCTCAAGGCGAGCAGAGGTGACTCCTGCAAGCATGGAACAGGCTGGCAGGGGTTCTCAGGGGCTGCTTTCTGACAAGGAAAAAGATGTTTTGCAGCTGCTGCAACCATCATCATCTGTGAATCTCTGTTTCCGCTCTGAAATGAGATGCAAAAAGAAACCAGCCTTCTTTTGCACTTCCAAACAGCCTTGGTATCCATGCTGGGGTCTGTTTTTGGCTGCGTATGCCCCTCCCTCTGGGGGTGGGAGTGAGCCAGTGTGACATGGGGTGGTATTAAGAGGAGAGCACAGAAGCCTCTGCCAAGGGCACTGAGCAGCAGGAAGGGAGCTGAGTGGCTGGGTCTGCTGCTGTGAAGAGGAATCGGCCAGGTGAGCTGGGGCAGGTGCCAAGGAGGTGGAGAGGTGGGCAGAGCCTGAGCTGGAGGCTTGGAGGGGCCACACTTGAGCCAGTTGAGTCAGTGGCCCCAAGAGAGAGAGCACAGATGCAGCTGCTCCAGAGAAGCATCCCAGACAGTTCCAGGGGAGGCAGAAGGAAGGGGTGGGGATGGCTGGATGGGCAGCAAGGGATCTGCTGGGAGAGGGGGTGAGATCTCCATTAGCCTGCGACCTGTTATAACACAGGTTGTGTGTCTCCCCTGGCTGCCTAGGTGGAAGTGAACAGTCCCCACAATGACCCTGGAGGAGAATGCCAGTGTGGCAGAAGTCATGGCACCCTGGGACGGCTTGTTCCCCTTCGAGGGGGCTGTGTGGGCCAACGGCAGCACCGCGGCAGAAACCCTGAAGCTGCCCACCTTCTCGGCAGGGGCCAAGGCTCGCGTGGCCATCACTCTGGGGCTCTGCGTGATTTCGACAGCCTGCAACGTGGCAGTCCTGTGGGCTGGCATGGGCAAGCCGCAGTCCAAGCGCTCCCAGGCCCGCCTGCTTCTCCTGCACCTGGCGGCCGCCGATCTGCTGGTGGCCCTGGTAGTGATGCCCGTTGATGCCGCCTGGAACGTCACCCTGCAGTGGCGGGCAGGCGACTGGGCGTGCCGCCTCCTCATGTTCCTCAGACTCCTGGCCATGTACGCTTCAGCCTTTGTCACCGCCATCATCAGCCTGGACCGCCAAGATGCCATTCTGCACCCCCTGACCATCGCCAAGGCCCGCCACAGGAGTCAGGTCCTGCTGCACGCCTCGTGGCTATTGAGCGCTGGGCTCTCCATTCCTCAGGTACTCGGCCCCCCGCTTTTGACAACTGGTGCCCTTTCAGATTTATTCATTTTATTGCATCCCTGTCAAACCTTTTTTCTCCATGGAGAAAAGGTGGTGTTCGCAGTTCTGTTTCCTGCTCTGCATTTGATCCCCACAACAGCCCTGCGAGGTAGGTTAGGCTGAGAGAGGCAGTAGCTGGCCCAAGGTCACACGCAGTGAGCTTCATGGCCAAATGGGAGAATCCCTTACAGGTATAGCGATAAAGGTACAGGGATAGTCTGGGAATCTGCAGGTCATGAGCGTAGCCAGGATTTTTGTTAGTGGGGGGGGGCAGGCTTCATGTTAGCGGGGGAAGAAACAGTTAGTTAAATATTTTTATTGATTTACTTTTTTATTGATTTATGCCCATGCTGCAGGTCCCTCAAATAATAATAATAATAATAATAATAATAATAATAATAATAATAATATACTCTATCCATCTAGCTGGGTTTCCCCAGGCACTCTGGACAGCTCCCAACAAAATATTATTATTAATAAAAAAGTGATAAAACATCAACCATTAAAAACTTAACTGCCTTAGCTCCTTGCAAAGGCCCCTTCTGCAAGCTGAGTTTGAGTTGCACCCAAAAGTCCAAAAGCTGCAAGCCCCAGGGAGGAAGAAAGGCACCTTTACCAGGAGAGGAGTTTAGCTGTCCTAGGGTGGCATGCTACTTCTCTCCTAAAAGGTGGGGTAAGCTGGGGTGTGTAGGAGAGATGGTGGCAGCGGTTCTGAATGCAGCATGTTGCAAGAGCTTAAAGGCCCTGCCTTCAGTGGTTTGCTGTTTCCCCCCTCAAGCTCTTCCTGTTCCGCACGGTCACCATCAGCTCCCCGCAGAACTTCACCCAGTGCACAACGAGGGGCGCCTTCACCCAGCGCTGGCACGAGACGGCCTACAACATGCTCAGCTTCCTTTGCCTCTTCCTGCTCCCGCTGCTCATCATGGTCGCCTGCTACTCCCGGATCCTGCTTGAGATTTCCCGCCGCATCGGGTCCTCCAGCTGCTGTGAGTTCCGCTGGGGAGAGGGGAGGAGAAAGGCCAGGGCACCTGGGCAAAGATTGAGGAGAGTGCTGAGGGCCAGGTAGAGAGGATTGGAGGGCCGCATTTGACCCTTGAGCCTGAGGTTCCCCAGAACCATACTAAGAATTAACTGATGGAACTATCTGCCACAGGAAGTTTTTTTTTTAGAAGAATCTGAAAAACCCACAGAGGTCAACTGGCAGTTATTAGCCTCACCAGGAAAAATGGAGCCTTACTCCATGCTCAGAGGAGGCCTTGTGGTTCTTCTGATTCCCAGTTGCCAGGGCAAGCAACAGGGCATGGCTCTCTCTTTCGAGTGCCTGCTTGTGAGCCTCCCTGGGAGAAGGTTTCTGGAAGGCTGACCTTTGTTCTAATCCAGCAAAGCCATCCTCATGTTTTGATGAACATGGGAAGAAGTTTCCCAGGCAAAGATTCTCCTTTCTCACTCCCTTCTGATATGTGGGGGGGGGGGGAGAGAGAGAGAGAGAGTGAAACCCCCATGCAGACCCCTAGCAGAGTATACAATGCCCAGAAATGCAGAGAAGCAGGGGAGCGGAATGAGGATGCCACATTATTTGCCTGTATCATAATGCCAGAATAGAAATGTATGGTGCGACTGTATTTGGAATACTGTGTACCATTCTGGTCGCCTCACCTCAGAAAGGATATTGCAGAGTTGGAAAAGCTTTAGAAAAAGGGCAACCAAAATGATCAAGGGCGCCCCAATGAAGAAAGGTTGCAACATTTGGGACTGAGAAAAGGCAAGCTGAATGTTGGAAGATTCGGGGCAGATAAAAGAAATTCCTTCTTCACCCAGTGCATAGTTAAACTGTGGAACTCCCACCCACAGGAAGCAGTGATGGCCACCAACGTGGATGGTTTTAAAAGAGAGGGCTATCCATGATGGCTGTGTTCTACCTCCACAGCTGGAGGCAGCAATGCTTCTGAATCCTGGTTGCTGGAAACCACAGGAGGGGAGAGGGCTCTAGTGCTTGAATCCTGCTTGCAGGTTTCCTACAGGCATCATCTGTTTTGCCACTGTGAGAGCAGGATGCTGCACTAGATGGGCCCCCTTTGGCTTGATCCAGCTGCAGGCTCTTACGTCATCCTCTCTTTGTCTTTGCAGTGTCTGCCAAGGAGCTGCCCCTGCGCCGCTCACGCAACCCCATCCCGCGGGCCCGGCTGCGCATGCTGCGCCTCAGCATGGCCATTGTGGGCTCCTTCGTGGTCTGCTGGACCCCCTACTACTTGCTGGGCCTCTGGTACTGGTTCTGGCCAGACGCCATGGAGGGAGCTGTCTCCCATTCCGTCGCTCACATCCTTTTCTGCTTTGGCCTGCTCAACTCCAGCCTGGACCCCATCCTCTATGGTCTCTTCACCTTGCCTTTGCGTCAGAGGCGGGGGGGCTGCTGCTGGGCGGGGGGGCCAGGGTCTTCCTCACAGCTGCCCTCCTCTGTCACCAGCCACTGCTCAGCATCCTCCATCCGCCTCCAGCGGGGGGTGCCCCACCTCGAGCTGGCTGCAGAGGCCCCCCTGCCTCCAAGTGCCTGCACCAAGGACATTGCTGATAGCAGCGGCCTTTGAAGGGGCCTGCTGCAGACACTGACCTAGGGACTTGCACAGGGCTGGGTGGAGGCTCCCCACTTCTGAAAGCCAGAGGCTTGGTCCTCTAAGCAGCTCAATGAAGAGCAAGCGTCTGACTTCCTCCAACTGGCTCCTTCCAGCTGTTTTGGACTATGACACCCACTCTACTTGCCCAGCATCATCCAGCTGTGCTGGTTGCAGGGGATGATGGGTGTTGAAGCCCAGAACACCTGGAGGGTGCCAGGTTGAGGAAGGCTGCTTTGGGGGATGTGCATAATGGGATACAGCCAGCTCCCAAGCACAAGTCCTCTGACTGGAGAGCTGCCTGGATGTGCAATGCAAAGCACAGGAGAAGGAAAATGGCAGATAACCTTCTGTACTGCAGGTTTCTAAACAGAAGTTGGATGCCCAGCTGTCAGGGATTCTTTAGTTGTGATTCCTGCGTCGCAGGGGCTTGTACTGGACACAGCGATGTGGCTAGCTGCTCGGGTGCCCGGTGCAGCGCACACGTCCTACAGCCAGGGTCGGAGCGAGCTGCCCATGGGAGTGGGGCGAGCCAAGGCAGGGCGCGCTGTGTGGAGCCTCTCCGCAGCCTCCCCCCCAGCTGTAGGGCGGCTGAGGTGGTGGGCAGATGCAAGTCCCGCACTGCTCGAAAAAGCAGTGCAGAGCTTGCAAGCAGTCCGCCCACCACCTCCCTCTCAGGAGAGACACGTGGCTCAGGCCCCACGATGTGGTGCCCAGTGCCTCCTGCCTCACCTAGCTACCAGTGGCATAGGAAGGAGGGTGCAGTGGGTGTGGGAGTTATTTTTTTCAAAAAAATGTGTCGTGAGCCCAATTTTTATTTATTTATTTTAAAAAACACATACTTTTGCCATTTTGTCACCCCCCCTTAGTGATGAGACCTGGGGTGGACCGCATCCACCTCACCCCCCCTTCCTATGCCACTGACTGGACGACCCTTAGCATCCTTTCCAACCCTACAATTCCATGGTTTATTAAATAGTAAGACAGAATTACACGTGAAATGAATATGTATTTAGCCAATATTATCCAACGACTATATTATAGAAGGCTGGCTTAAATTCCAGTAGCAGGACCATGCCTTTGGAAATGTACATTAGCATCCCTGAGCATGTATAGAGTTCTTTCTGTCTCAGAATAAACTTTTCAGCATGGCTGAACCCTTTCACTGGGGTTAGGTGTGAGTCATTTAAGGTGCGTTGGTGCTTGGAGGCCAGAGGTTCTGTGTGGTGTGATTGATGCATCAATGCAATGGGGAGATTTTGAAAGGGAGGGACTGCACTCATCCTGCCTTCTCCACCGCTAGGAACTTGCAGCTGTCTTCTCCCCACCTCCCTGGGCCTCTTGAGCTCAGGAAAGACCAAGGAAAGATGTCCTGCAGGTTCTACCATCATAGGGCCTGTAGGGTGCCTGGATTTCTGACAATGGCCTTGCCTGTTGCAGAAATCCAAGCACAGCAGCTGTCAGCCCCTGCAGTTGAGAGCACCCACCCCCTCCTGTGGGGGGGGGGCAGCATTGTTCTTGCCTCTTTAATCCCAGAGCATTTGTTCCTGGAACCTACTGTTCCCTGTTCTTTCTGAAGCCACCTTGACTGCTGCCCTTTCCAGCCTCTGCTCTCCTGTGTGCAGCTGGAGATCACGATTGGGCAGGTAGAGGAGTGGAGGGCTCAAGCTGAGACAGCTCTTGCCATTTCCTCAGCTTAGGCACCCCGCCATCAGGGGGAAAGGCCATGGTGGGGGCTTCTGACCTGCAAGCATGGCTGAGGTCTGGCATCTTCCCTTAGAAATTAAGTATGGAGCTACTCCCAGCAGTAACTTGTGCAAAGGACTCTGGGAAATGTAGTTTTAGGGTAGAGGGTCTTGTCCTTGCTTTTCGGTGCTCAAAGCCAGTTTGCCCTCGCTGTGTAGTCAAAGACAAAATTTGAGGTGCAGGGTTGGTTTGGAGTGAGTCCTGCTAAAAGCTGGCTCTTGCAGGGGCTCTTGCAGGGGCTCCCCCACTTGCTGCTCTTCTCCTCACTTGTTGCAGAGGCATGCCTCCCCCTTTCCATGAAATAAAAGGTCGTCATCGATTGTTTTATTGCATGGGATTGCTGTGTATTTTAATTATGGCGCATTGCTTATTCATTTATTACCCACCCTTCACCCTAAGGCCCCAGAGTGGGTTACAGCATTAAGAACAACATTGAAAACCATTTAAAACACCTTACAAACCATAAGAAAAAGGGTGAGTACTACAAACCTCCAGTGCTGTGTTAGAAACTCAGATACCATATATAGGCTAGGTGCTAAATGGCTTCTTAAACCAGGGTTACAGTCACCAAAATGGAATGCCTAGTTGCCATTTGGGGGCCAGAGACATAGCTCAAAAGTTGTGTTTTTCAATATGGTTCGTGAAATTCATTCTGCTTGTGCCAATAAAATGTAACAGGTAGAAATTCTACAGGATGGGTTGCTAGTGTGTGAAAACAGTCAAGATCGAAGGATCCCCTGGCACACACCTCCAGGTGGTGGAGAGGTCAGGCGCCATTGTGGTGTCTGGGTATCTTTACTTGGCTGCAAGTGCGCCTGGCGAATTTCGAATGCTGCTCCCGTGTCAAAAGCCAGGGTAAAGAGGTGCGTCTTCAGCTTTCACCAAAAGCTGTACAATGAAGGCGCTAGACGCACCTCTATGGGAAGGGGATGCCGCAGCTCAGGGGCCACCACAGTGAAGGCCCTCTGTTGTGTCTTTAGTTGTGTCATTAGTTTTCCTGTTTTGTATACGTCTGGCATTAAGTAGCATATACTTTTGTTGTTGATGGTGGTGGCGGCGATGATGATGGGATCCAGAAGCGGACAGGGCCTTTCCTGCCCTGGCAGCAGGACAGCTTTACAGACCCTGGAAGTTCTGTTGCAAAGGTTCCTCCTGGGCCACCTTAAGTGAACTGCCTCTCTCTCTCTCTCTCCCACCCTCTGAGGCACCCTCTCTGTGCGTCAAGGAGTCCCTTCTTCCAAAGCCTCTGTGCTTGCAGCACCTGCTGTGCTTGGAGGTGGGAGGGCTCCTCTGCCAGCTTCCGCCAGTGGCCTTGAGAGAAGATCTCCCAGCTCACTCACTATGTGCCTTGTGTTCTGTTCCGCTTGCAAGGCTTCAGCTGACGTCCATGCCAGGTGGTGGCCTTGGTGACAGGCATCTTGACCTGGAACACTTGCCTTGTTGTGACACCCAAAGGCAGCTCTGGGTGTGTGTGTGTCAGTTTATGTGCTCCCCAACTAAGCTCCAGCATTTAAGTGGGAGCCGGACCCCTTCCTCCGTGATGGCAGTTGGCATATCTATAGGTTAATGCAGCCTTGGCAAAACCTGGTGTCTCGATAGATGCTTTGGACTGCAACTCCCACCACCCTCAGCATCATATACCTGTCTGAAAAACTGGGAGGGCACCAGGTTGGCAAAGCCTAGGGTAATGTGCAAACGCTGTCCTTGTTGCTCTTTAGGGGTAAATGCAGCAAGATTAAGCAACTCTTGCCAGAATCCAGTCCCTGCCCTGGGAGTCCTTTGTGTTCAGGCCTCATCGCTGTCATAGGCTCATGGTGTGACCCTGAGCAAATCAGCCTCAGCTTCCTATCTGTAACATGGACATAATTGTGCTTTAGAGATGTTGGGAGGGTGAATCCTATTTTGCAGATTTTAATTGATCCCTTTCTCCTTGAATTGCCCCAATTTCAGTGTCTACCCCACTCATTTTTAAAGTTGAATTAAAAAATAATAGCTTTTTTTAAAAATAAAAAATGCCATAAAAAAAGAAAAAGAAAAAAATAATGAAAATAAATTGGCAGTTATAGACAAACAAATAGAAACTGATCCATGGCAATTCACTGTCTGTTTAGTTATGCACTAATATCCCAACCAGGGCTAATAAAGAAGTAATAAAAATAGTAGAGCTTGTAAGCAAGAAGCTTTTATTTGACATTCCCAGGGAACTTTTGCCAAATGGAATTCTTTTTGTGAGATGAGCTAGAATGATATTGGTCAGAGGGAAAACCCTAGTTGGTCACCAGTGCACTGCAATAAATGTTGTGTGGAACCTGAGTTTTTATTCTGCCAACAGAGAGAGAGCACAGGGACACAAATATTAATGCTAAGTAGAATAGATAGGTGGCTTGTGGCAAGACCTTTGCAAAGAGCTCCCTCTTGGGGTCTGTAGCAGACACTTCTGCACAGAGAGAATTCTCACCCTGTGCTGTGGGCTGGGGTGGCACAGAGATATTTTGGGACATTGGCAGCCCCTCAAAAGCACAGGCAACAGGCAATGGGACCGGAAGATATGGAACTGGGTGCGAATTAACGAACATACAGTAAGTAAATAACTGTGGATTGGAATAAAGATCAAGGATATATTGCTTTTCAACATTGGAGGTAAGTCGTTATGCTGAACTGGAGGAAGACTATTGTTGACTTCATAGCTGTCAACTTTTCCCTTTTCTTGCAAGGAATCCTATTCGGAATAAGGGAATTTCCCTTAAAAAAAAGGGAAAAGTTGACAGCTATGGTTGACTTTTATTGATAATAGTACAGTAGTTGGAGATCTTCTTTTAGACTTTTTGTGTTGAAGGAAAAAATGAATGACTTGAGATGTCTGAATCTGAAGGGCTGGAAGTACCGGTACATCACCTAACAGAACAGCTGGAGTAAACACCTTGAATATTTTGAATAATTAAAACACACACACACACACACACACACACACACACACACACACACAACTGACAGCTGGAGAACTGGAGGTCCTTTCTCTTTCTATCATTTCCTTTTTCTCTTTTCCATTCCTTTATTATTTTTATCTTTCTTTTACTTTGACTTCCCTTCCTTTGCTCTTGCTCCTGTTTTGTTTTTTGATGTCCTCTACTCTGGGTCAACGAGGAGGTGAGGTCAACGCAGAGGAAGGTGATGGCTGGCTGGGCTGGCTGGTGAAGGACCCTGTGTGAGAGGCACAAAGATTTGTCGCACCCACCCCCAGAGAACACAAGGGAAATGACCTCATGCAGTGCTTTCTCTAGTAATCAGGAACTCCGTGAGTCTTAACCCCTTCATATCCTTCTTTTGCAAGCATGTACAGTATTGTTGTTTTGACCACAAATCCCCACAAGGAGGACTTTTGCCCTTCAGGCTGGATTAATAGAGGAGGAGGAGGAGGAGCTGTCATTGCATACCTGAGAGTTCCAGAGAGTTCCAAGGGAGGGAAGAGTGAGTGTGGTCCCAGTCACTGAAGTCTTCCCCCACCCCATGGTGCTTTTTTGGGGGGGGGGGAGGCAGAGGCATGAGTCCTCAGGTGGTTCTTCTCTCTTCTCTCTTACTCCACACACACTGAACATGCTCAACCCACCATCATCCCCATCTTGGCAGGAGGAGTGGGTGGATTAAGTCTGTATTGACAGCAGAACTCCCACCCACGGTTGTGCTAGCTTAGCCCAGAATTGCAATAATATGGAAGGGAAATAACAACAAATGTCAAGTTTAAATATTTTACAGTGAATGCAGTATATTTTGTATAACAAAAGCACTTAAGTGACAGTAATAACCCCCAGTGCTTTTAAAACAACCTGATTGCTACTGCTGTACAGCTACAAATCCATTCTTTTTATAGGAAAATACAAATATCTTCAGCATGTTTAGGATGTTCTGAACAGCAGAGCAAAAGTCTAAATGAAATGCATTATAACACAAATGACTCACAGTCCTTTGGATGTTCAGATGGTCCTTGGAAGACAGGAGAGTTTTTCTTCTCCTTTGAACCTTGAGCCCTGCAGATAATTCAGAGCAAGCCTCAAACTCTGCAAAGTCCCCTGGTTTTAGCCCCTCTGGAACAGCTCTTTCTCCCTGAGCTAGGCTGTACCGTTTCAGTGACGCTGTCTGTCCCAGGAGAAGGGAGCATGGAAAAGAAGAAAAGCCAGTTGGATCAGGCCAGCGGTTAGGGCCAACCCAATACATTTTGGCACCTGAGGCAAACCACGAAATAGCACCTGCCTTAGGGAAGAAATGGCAAGTGAAGATCTACATCAGGAACATGGGTGGGAGGAGACCACCAGTGCCTCCTATTTGTCAGGAGGACACTGTAGAAGTGGCATGGGATGGGGGGCTGCGAGGAGGCGGCAGATCCAGCCTCCAAGAAGCATGCTGCAGCTCTTGCTGCCACTGTAGCAGAAGCAGAAGCAGCAGGAAATGCATTCCTTGGGGACTGGATCTGCTGTCTTTGTGGATCCTGCTGCCTGAGGTGGTCGCCTTATCTTGCCTCATGGGTAAGCCAGTGCTGCTAGTGTCCCATCTAGCCCAGCATCACAGTGGCCAACCAGAAGCCTGTGCTCTGGAGGGGGGCAGGAGAGGGGCAACCGCACCACCACCCTGCTCCCCACCAAGCTCCTGCAGTGAGCTCCATGAAGTATAGCTGGCTTATTCTCAAGAAATCCTTTGTGGGCCTGTGGTCTTCTGGGCTAAGGTGCCCGGGTACAAGACCTGCCTGTGCCCTCTGAGGGTTGGTTGCTGTCTGGATAGGTCCCCCTCCCTCTTATTGAACTTCAGGCTGAGATGGAGCAAGTGCAAAGTTGTGAAGGAGACTGCTCAGTGGAGCCGCCAGAGTTCGATGGTCACCCCTCTTTAGGCAAAGGGCGTTGAGGGAGATTTCCCTGCATCCTGGATATGACCTTAGCGGGAAGAATTGCAGAGGGTCAAGCAGAGAGCCAGTGGTGGTGTAGTGGTTATGAGGGTCACACATAGGACCTGGGAGACCAGGATTCGAATCCCTGCTTGGCCATGAAGCTCATTGGCAACCTTGGGACAATTGCTAAAATCTCAGCTAACCTACCTCAGAGGATTGTTGTAGAGGTTGAAGGAAGAAGAGAAGACAATGATTCCACCTTGAGCTCACTGAAGAAAATTAATAATAATAATAATAATAATATAATAATATAATAATGATGAAAAAGAGGAATTGGCATTCCCACAGAGATTACAGTTAATGCTTTCCTCTTTCAGTACCCAGCCTTCCTGCAGACTTCTCAGGCTGGAGCTGAGGGTAACACAGTCATGTAAACGGGCGAACTCGTTTTGCTCCCAACAGGAGTCTGAACAGCACCCCTCTAAGCCACAACGCTCTGCTCAGCTGTTTAGAGCCCGCATTTGACATCCTGGATCCTCTCTCCTGTCCCTTTAGTCCCCTCATGCTCTTTGATCTCCCTCTGCTCATGTCTGGAGGCTGGTGGCTCAGTGAGGATATGGATGGCTCTTGCAAGGCTGTCTGTTTCCTGCAGGAGAAACTGATTCCTGCCCAGTTGCTGGGGGCAGCTGAGGCAGCCAGAATAGGTTTCCATACATAGCAACTTCCCTCAGATGCAGCAGGAGAGGGGGCGGGGGAGGGGCGGGAGAAAGAAATTCCACCTAAAATAGAATTGTGCGACAGCAGCTTCTTCGAGTCCCCGGGGAAGCATGTCTCTGTTAGATAACCCAGTTTGAGGAAGCAGAGGGAGAGCACCAGCTTTCTGCAGAGGCATACCTGGGGTCCCTTGCACCCTTGGCAACACCCTGCCAAAAAATAACTTACGGCAATAGCCACATTAGAATTGCTATATTTTACCTGACCTCAGGTCCTCAAAGTGTCTAGAGTGAGGGCAAGGTGAGGAGGAAAGGTGAAAAAATGCACACCTTTGTGCTGCGGTGTAGAAGGTGCCATGTTCAATCTCCAGTGGCAACTCCAGGTAGGGCTGGGAATATTCCATGCCTGGAGAGCTGCTGGAGAGCTGCTGCCAGTCAGGGTAGACAACACTGAAGTACATAACTAGTGGTTTGACTCAATGTAAGAGCCTGATGGATCAAGCCAATGGTCCATCTAGCCCATCAGCATCCTGTTCCTCCCCTCGTGTGGCTTCTGGCAACTGGCATTCAGAAGCACTGCTGCCTCCAACTGTGGAAGTAGAACAATAGCCGGATTTTGTCTGTGAATTTGTCTGATCCTCTTTTAAAGCCATTCAGGTTGGCTGCCACCCTAGCCTCCTGTGGGAGTCAATTTCCCATGTTTTGTGTGTGTGTGTGTGTGTGAGAGAGAGAGAGAGAGAGATAGAGAGAGAGAGAGAGAGGAGAGAAGGGCCATAGGAAGAGTGCAAGCCCTTTTAGGCTGGTAGAATAAGGAAGATTCTGCCCTGTGATAGCAATACCTGTTGAACAACTAAAGCAAGTGTTGGTCTGCCATAGTCAAACAAAAAAATAATTTTTTAAAAAATTCCTTCCAGTAGCAACTTAGTTGGTCTCTAAGGTGCTACTGGAAGGAATTTTTTTTATTTTGTTTTAACTAATGCAGGGCAGTCATGGCCAGCAGGGGACAGCAGAGTGCAAGAGTCAATTTAAACTGCATCTTACACCTGCCCAGAAGACGAGCAATGCTCTCCCCCTTTATTTATTTATTTGTATTTTATCGAGAGTATTACAGTGAATTCAAGTAATAAGAAAAAGAAAAAAAACACATTTTAAATGCAAGGGGAAACAACGACAACCAAAGTAACACTAAAATATAATTAAGGTTACATAACCATGTAGTATATGTAAGTAGATAAACTTATTATTTCCCTCAAGTATACCTGGTTCATGGGTCACTGTGGTTTCAATAAATACGTTCCAAATACATTACATTTGTCCTTGCATTATCTTCATCTGAAAACAATCCGGTTCGTGGGCTGCAAGGGTTGTCGTCCATTGATCAAAGGGCGGCATATTTTTGCCCTTCCACATGAGTGGCAGTCTTATATACCAGTCAGAGACCTAAGGCAAGGACTGAAAGCTGGCTCCCCACCCCACCCACCCCATAATGACTACTGCCCTGTCCTCATTGCCAGGGGGAAGACTAGGTATACAGTGTCACTGAGCCCCAATCACAGCCACCAGTATGTAAACCATGCACAGGGAGAACACATTATCAGGAATGTGGCCTGGGGTTCTATTCCTCAAAGATGGGGAATTGGTTTGAGTCCTTTGCATTATCTCCAGGATACATGTGTAGCCAAGTGGCTCAGAAGGCCATCAACGAGCTTTGGCTTTGCAGGGCGCAGTCAAAGCAGGGTTAGCACTTGAGCCCCACATATTTCCAGTGTGGCTGACATTTCCACCAGGCCACTGAGGGATATAAGTGGTGCGGCCACCTCACTGTGTGCCACTGATGATCTCCTCTCTGCTTTGGCTCAGCTTCCAACCTGAAACACAGGGGCTTTCAGAAGCCCTGGGTGACACTGCAGGATTGTTGTGTGCTAATCTCAGCTCAGCCTGCATCGTGGGAACAACAGCACTAGGCAACCTGCCGGTGTTGTGTAAGGTCCTCTCCCAGCCTCACAAGGAGGGATGTTACATGACAAGAGCTCCCTATAGCATTAACTATCCTATCAGTGCTTTTCTTCTAGAAAAAGGTGCCAGTACTGCGTACCCTTGAGTACCTCCAGAAAAAGAAGTGCTGATCCTTTTAGTCTCAGCCTGATCCTCCACGTGCAATTCTCAGAGGGAACTACATTGCAAGTCTGGTGTAAGTCACTCTCTTTCAGCAGCAGCTGACTTCAATCCTCACTGCACAATGGGCATGCTGGGTGGCATTTACATTGAAATTGGTACCGAGTTGAAAATCTAACTGAAATCCCTCCCACCCCCATGAAAGAAAACCTGGATGATAAAAGACCACAAATGCCCGTTTTAGTTTTGTTTGGGGGTGATCATGCTGGTGCCCAGCCCAATCACATCTGAGTAAAAATCTGGGGTTTTCCACTGTGCAGTAAACTTGGCAAATCTAAAACTGATTCTTCAAGTAAGCCAGAATGTGCCTATCAGCCAATAAGAAGATCCCCTCTGGACATGTTCTAACTCTGTGGCCACAACAACCTGAGAGCCAGTGTGGTGCAGTAGCTAACGCGCCAGACTAGGGACTCTGGGTAGACGAGAGCGGGGCAGCTACCCTGCGCAGGTCGTTGCATGCGAAGCCCTGAGCCGCCTGCCACAAAGCGACTGGGAAGCAGGTGGGGCCGAAGGGCTGAGTCAGCCGAGCTGAGGAATCCCAGAATTGCAGAGTTGATGCTTCAGTGGCTGAGCTGTCTGGTCATTTTAATGAGAGCCACATTGAGCTGATCCTCTGTTTATACACCCCGGGCAGAGGTTATGCAAACAGGCGGCTTCGCCATCCAGCTCCGTTGCCTCCGGGGCGCAATCAGCAGAGGGGCTGGCTGGGGCGGAGGGAGAGAGAGCAGCCACCGCGGCCATCACAGCCTCGCGCGCTGCCTCCGTGAGGATGAGCAATTCTTCCACTAGCCTCTGGGATCCTTCCGCGACCATTCTGCTGCTCCACCCAGGGCAGAAGCCGAGAATGGTTGCTCAGGCCCCTGCCATGCCCAGCCCAGACTCAGGGCAAGTTCTGCCTATGCCTAGTCAAGTGTTTGAGATCGTTTCTGGCGAGAGGGCTGGAATTATTTAAGCTAGCTTCCTCCAACCTGGCGCCCTCCTGATGTTGTTGGGCTACAGCCCCCATCCTGAGTGGGGCTGATGCAAAATATCTGGAGGGCACCACGTTGGGGAAAGCTGATGTAGACCATTTGCATGCACCACAACAGTATTTCCAAAGGGGCGGGGATTACCTAACAGGGTGCTAAGAGGCAAGGGGGTGGCAGGCTAGCATTGGAGATGGTTATTTAAGACATCTGCTAAGTGACTTTAAACCAGATATTAGTGAACTGGTATCAGTCTGTGAAGCCCATTCACTGCATTAAGAATGTACTGAACAGGGAAGCAGTTCCTAAATGTTGTATCAAAGACTCCTGCTAGATGCAGGCTTTGAAAAGCTGGTATCACTGGATCAAGTGGGTCCATTTTTCTGAATCAATTAAACTAAATATATTCACATGGATTTTGAATGAATGTGCACTTAATTTTTACACTTTTAAATTTTATTGCTTTATTATTGTCCTGAGTGGGTTGTGCAAACCACTATCTGGATAATGCTTTTTATAGGGTAGGGGCCACTGGTGATGAGTTTATGGAGCCAGGTGGGCAGTGACCTGAAAAAGTTTGGGGACTACTGCACTGCACTGCATCCAAAAGAGCCACATTTTGAGGTTGTCCTTCACACATCCAACCTTTTTGCCACATGTAGGTTGTGCCTGAGGCCTCATCAGGGCTTCCTCAGTAAGGCCAGCCACAGCCTCTGAGGTTAAGTTGAGGGGTGGATCTCTGCAAGTGCTTCCAGCCCTGCAGGGAGTTGGACTAGATGACCCTTGGGTCCTTTCCAACGGTACAATTCTATGATTCTGAGTAGTTGAGAGGAAGTCAACTGTTTGCAGAGAAAGAGCATCTTGTCCTCCAGCTCACCCCTGTTTAATATCTTGCAGTGGAATGAAATTTCCTGGCCTGGCTTTGATACTTATGAACATCCGGACTCCCTTGCTTTTTGTTGTTGTTGCCCTCTTTCAAAAGAGGTGTAATTTCCTATTGATGGGTTTAGCAGTCAGACTGTGTGCTCAGCAAGGGAGAGGAATGGGAATGGGAGGTGGGTTTTTTTTTGTCCATCCCAGGCACTGCCAGGCTACTGGCCTCAATGGTTCTGCTGCCTCAGGCCTTTCCCTGCTTGATATAATCCACCCTTTCATGGTTAACAAAACAGGCACATGTTGGCACACAAAGGCAACCTCCTTGTTTGGACAGGCAGGGCAGGGATGGGTGTAGGAGGCTAACTTGGGGCATCGATCTTGCTGGGCTTCCCCTCTTGAAAAATCTGCTCAGTGATCTTTAAGATTGTCATTCTTAAGCAGTCCAAACTCATTCCCACCCCTTCTCATCTCATACCCTCCTTGTGTTCTATTCTCAGGTTCCTTCTCTAAATTCTCTTTATATATCACTGACTATTTTACTGTTTTTAAAAAGCACCTATCCTGACTCTTGTCTCGGCCTCCTGATTGTTTGACTCTTTCTGCTTTCTGTTAGGTGAAAGGCTAACTTTCTCCTTGCAGAGGTTGGTGCCTTTTCTGTGGCTCTTCTCTGCACCTTTCAGGAAGGTGGTGGCAGCTCTCGAGAAGGGCGTGATAAAAAGCACAGACGTCAGAGGGGAGAGAAGGAGATTAGCCTCCAGCCTCACAAGGAATAGGCAATCTGGAAGCCTAGACTAGGGGGAGTCAAAAAGTTGCCCTCCAGACATGCTTGGATTGCAGTTCTTATCATTGACTATGCTGGCTAGGGCTAACGGGACTGGATCCCAACCCACCTGAAGTGCACCATGTTGACTACCCCTGGCCTAGCTCTAGATTCCTTCTGAGCCCCACCATCCAAAGAAAACCCCAACCTCCTGTCACCCTGATTTTCAATAAGAAGCAACATTTCTGTTGCGCTGTGCATAACACACCCTTTTCATTGCACTATTAAGGTTGTTGATGAAATACATATCATTTTTGTAAATTAACTGCTTGAACGAGGAAAGTGGAGGGAAGAAGAGAAAAGAAAACAGGAGTGGGTTTTTTGTGTGTGAAGGGGAAGGGTTTGGGACCACATCCCTTTTACTCTTCCTTTTGCCTCTGACAGGTACTTGGAGGACCACCTTCCATGCTGGGGCACAAGCCCCTCTCCCCTCCCCAGCTCCTGTCCCAGAAAATGGCCCGAGAGAGAAGCCACAGTTAGTGGAGCTGGAGGCTCACATTTCTGCATTGGGTCACCAACTTGCTGGGTGAAGTGGGCTCTTCCTGGGGCCATGCTTGTCCACTGTGTGGAAGTGGATATCGCCTGGGGAAGGTGATGTCATTGTGGCAATTCTGCCATTGCTCCTTGTTGATTAGTATTCTCCCGGAATGGCTAATGTGTGATGCCAACTGGGGCAGTTGGTGTTTTGCTGGTTTGTGACTTTATGACTGATGGATGGGAACAACATTGTAATGGGCAGTGTGGGAGTGCCTGTTGGTGGTGCCATGCTATCCCAACAATTCTTGTGTGTTCTGCTGTGATGAATGCCATTATTCCAAGATAGCTCTAGTGCAGAGGTCCTTGGCATCAACTGTTTTCGATTCACGTCTTAAGCCTTCTTGGAGCCCGTCCACATTTCTGCTTAAAATGGACAGTGTGCCCCCTTTGCACCCTTGAATTCCCTCAATCCATACTTCGTTCCTTGAAAACAGCTGCTCTCCCACCTCTCATCTAAATCCAGATTCTCTATATCCTTGGGAAATCTGAAAAGGAAACCTGGCTGGCCCACTTGAAAACCACTGCTGAATGGGGGATGTGGATGCCTTTGCCTGGTTTCTTCTATGTGGGCAGCTGGTCCACAAGTGTTGGGGGCAGGCAGGCATTGCTGGAAGGAGCAAATAATGGAAAACCTGAGAGTGGACAAGAAATTCCACATTAAAATGAGGTGCTCCAGTAGGGACTTCAAGGGGACAAACTGATTACAGAAGCTCTGGGTTTTGTGGGCATGTGAAGATCAGGCCAGAGGTGACTGGCACATTTTGTTCCCCTTCTCTCCTGCTCTATTTAGGCTCTGAGTTCCTTTGGGACATCCTTTTCTCTCTCTTTTTTGTCTTTCCTACTATATTAATAAAAGAGATAAGAATATTGATCTGCTTTTCAAGGTGCTGTGTCCTAGGGTATATTACTGGGAGGGATTGATGTCTGTAATTAATAACATAGTTTCTCGTAGCTTGAAACTAGAGCCGGTTGTGGTGTAGTGGTTAGAGCGTCAGGCTAGGACCCGGGAGAAATCAGGGTTCAAATCCCCACTCAGCCATGAAGCTCACAGAGTGACTTTGGGACAGTCACTGCCTCTCAGCATGACCTACTTCATAGTGTTGTTGTGGGGATTAAATGAGGGGGGAAACCATGTATGCCACCTTGAGCTCCTTGGAGAAAAAGTTTGGATATACATGCAATAAAGGAATACATATCCTTCCTTTGCATTAGATAATGGACACCCCTCTTTTTTATAGACACTCCATTTACCGGTAATAGATTTTCAGATGCTCCTGAATGCTTTTTGCCTCATTTGTATCTATCATCGATCTGCTCCTAGACTTGTAAGAGAATATTACAATCATTTTAGCTTATTTATGGATATTTAGCTCTGCATCTCTGTTTGTTGTCAGTTTCTGCTTCTATCCCATCTCTCTGCATGTCTGTCAGAGATTGTGGCTTTGTGGCACTTTGGAGCAATGGCCTTCAGCTGGGACACACACCCACACACACACCAAGCACCCTCTCTCACGCACAACCTTGTTTCCTCCTCAGTGTTGTTTCCAAATGGCTACCTAATTGTTTGACAAAGAGCATTTTTTTGGGGGGGGGTATTCATTTGCTCAGTTTCCCAGTTCACACCCCACCTATACTACTTTGCCTCTCGCTGATCTGTAAGAAGTAATCTTACAAACAGTTTTTGGCCTGAATTTTTTCATCTATCTATCTATCTATCTATCTATCTATCTATTGCCACATTTTTGGCTTAAATATCATTAGCACACAAGTTTTAAAATCAGAAGCAAAGTCATTCAGCTCTGACAAATGGCCCGGGCAAGTGGCCACAGAAAGGGACTGAATAAATTGCCTCACACTTTAGATTTGGCTGTGAGCTTTGCTGACTTTTCACTAAAACCACAGTGTAGGGGCAACTAGGTTTTGGCTCCCTCTTTTGCCTTGTTGAAACCATTCTCCCTCTTGTACATTCTTGCACATCAGCTACACATTCATGCCTGTGCATTCAGCCGAAAAAGTTATTCCATTAAAAAGTAGGAATACCGGTAGTTTGCAAACTTGGCATCAGCATTGCCTCTCTCATTGCTCAAAGAAGACTTCCATACACCCAGAATGACTGTTACCCCCATAATATTTGATGCAGTGAAAACTGTCACTCTATTTGCTATGTCTCCTACTTTACAGGGTTGCTGTGAGGACAAAGGGGAGATGATACTTGGAGAGCTTTGGAAAAGATCGGTTGTAAACACGAGAGCCTGGGTGTAGTGACTAAGAGCATTGGACTGAGATCTGGGTTTGAATCTCCCCTTGGCCTTCTAAACTTACTGAGCAAGTTACATCCCTCTATCTAACTTCACAGAAGAAGAAACTTTGGAGCACCTTAAACTTCCATAGTCTAGAATCCAATTCATTAAATAAAGGGTTCTCACCATCCATGAACGCATCTGATGTAATAAGCGTGTTGTTTGTCTTTAAGGTGCTACATGACTCAGTAATGTTTTGGCAAGCATAATATTTTTTTTTTGGGGGGGGGGAGGAGGAGGATGCTGGCTATGCTCTCTGCCCTGAGCTTTTGGAAGGAGGATGGAATAAAAACCAGGTTGAGAATATCACTTTTGATATGATTAAATGGAATGGATAGAAAGAAAAGTTTTATTGACTTTCTTTGAGCATTTCAGGCACCAAGAACACGGAGCTGTTACCCTGAGGCTAGAGGAAGAGTCTCCAGCTGAAAGAAATCTGTGGCCCCCCCCCTTTGGGGTTTTTTGGTAGGGAGAGGCTGAAAAAGAGAGGCAGAGGGAAGGAACAAATATTAACCATGTGTGTGTGTGCGCGCTTTGAAGTCAAATGTGAAAATATTCATATGGGATATTCTCTGTGTGTTCATAACATGCAGGGCTCTTTTTAGACTAGCAAAAAATATTTAATGTTCATATTTTGTTTTGACCAATATACAGATATAAAGCTACAATATACAACATTCAGAAATTCACTGGAGTTTGTTCATGGTAAATGCAATTTTTAGTCTTGTTGCTGGGATATCTCTGATTTCAGAATGGAGTTGGTAGCACATACATTCATTCAAGCACTGGCAAGTCTGTCTGTCTATTGTGTCTGTCTAGGAGCTAGACTGACACCACTACCACCTATGCACACATGTGAGCGTTTGCGGTTATGAACAGTTTTTCTTTGATTGTTTCTTGAATTGCTGTTCCAATCTCATTGTTTAGTGGATTTTGCAGTGGGAAAGCATTCTAAATATCACTGTTCTTTCAAGATGGAGCATATTTTAAAATGACATGTTTAAAATTGCCTAAGGAGACCTTAGGTTGATATTTGAATCCAACAGCCTGAATCTCAAGGAAGTTATAGCAGAATTAGCAACACCAGTAAAACCAGCAAATGGTTAAGAATGCAACAGCTGACTCCCTTTCACCCCAGCTTGCCATTCGTATAGCTGCCAATTTCAGAGAACATTTTCTGCGTCTAATAAAATAAATTCAACTCCACAAAACTTTCTTCCATAACATAACATAATTATATTATATATTTTAATGCTGTAACTTGCCCTGGGACCTAATGGTGAAGGACAATATTTTGTATCTGTCTATCTATCTATCTATCTATCTATCTATCTATCTAATACCACCAATGTCTTTGTTCTTTGTAAAACATTAAGAGTTATTGCTATCGTAACTGTTTTGTTATGGGAAAAGGGGCATGAGGGTCCTTAAAAGGAGAATGTGGTTCTGGCTCCCCAGCAACTAGGAAAAGAAAATTGCTTGCCTTGGATTCTCACTTTCTGAACCAAAGGAAAATACACTGTTTACCACAAAGGGCTGCAGGAGTCCTTGCCCCACACCTGCAGACCACCTTCTCAGCACAAGGCTCCATCCAGGCAGAATCCCAAAAGACCAGTAGGGGTTGCACAGCTCTCACACACAGACCCTTATCAGTTCTCCGTCCAACGGTTACCATAAGAAGGCTGGCTGGAAAAGTGATAAGGGCACGTGAGTGGATGGAGTTCAGGAATCCTGGCAATAAATTGGGGGGTTGGGGGGTAGGAAGAAATAAAGCAAGCAGGAGAAGACTGAAAGAAAGTTTGACATCACCAGTTGCATCTGGAACGGCAGGGAGGTCTTCCCCAGGTGAGAATGCAAGAGGGTCACAGGCTGCCGGTGACCTTAAGACTGGCTGCAGGAGGGAGCCTGGATCTCGCTGGTCCTTCTGCTTCTGGAACAGGCCAGGGAAACAGCTGCAACCCACCACGTCACCTGGGAGGGTCTAGCCTCTCTCCTCTTTCTTCTGCCTTCTCTGCCTTCGCTCTCATAAGCTCAGCCCATTCCTGCTTCCCGGATGCTCTGTTCCCCTGCAGCACTTGGTCTGACTGGCTGGGCTCCACTTTGTGCCCTGCAGTAAGTAGAGCTCCTGGCAGGTCACAACTCCACCCACTATCCACACAGGCAATGAGCAAGGGCAGCTTGGCGGAGCTGGGCGACTTGGGGCTCCTCTCGTGTTCCAAGGGCCTCTGGAAGGAGGTGCCTGACTAGGAGGCGGTCGGCTCAAGTGGATAGAGGAAAGTTTTTCTCCATCTCTCATAATAACATTAGAACTAGTGGACCTCCAGTGAAGTTGAATGTTGGAAGAGTCAGGATGGATAAAAGAAAGTCCTCCTTTGTGCAGTGCAGAGTTAAACTATGGGACTTGCTCCAACAGGAGGCAGCAGTGGCCACTAATTTAGATGGTGTTGAAGAAGGATTAGCCAAATTCATGGCAGAAGGGGCTGTTGAAGGCTACTAACTATGATAGCTATGCTTTGCCTCCACAGCTGGAGGCAGCAATGCTTCTGAATACCAGTTGCTGGATGCCGCACAAGGGGAGAGGGCTCTTGTGCTAAGAGGCAGGTGTTTGGCCACTGAGAGAACAGGGTGCTGGACTAGATGGGCCATTGGCCTGATCCGGCAGGCTCTTCTTAGGTTCTTGTTTATGTTTTTATATGCATTGCAGACAGAGGCATACCTAGTCTCTCTGGCACCCATGGCAAATAGCTGCATCGGTTCCTCCCCACCCCAGGACCCTTGTGCCTTTGGCAATCACATACCCTCCAACATGCTGCAGGGGAAAATCAGGACACAAATCTCCCAGGGCTGCAATCCCTCATGAATCATGTTACTCACACGACAGAGTACCCCCCCAACACACATCTTTTGGGGCTGTGCTTTCACGGGAGCCAAAATGGAACATCCCATGATCCAATCAGAAGCTGGGATGGCTTCTGTAATTCCGGGGATGTTCCGCCTAAAGCGAGACAGTTGAAGGGTATGCAGTCACTGGCTCTCTTTGTCTTTCTCTGTGATTTTTGCACCCCTAGAGGCCTGCACCCTTGGCAAGGGCCAATCTGGCGGACCCCCAGGTATGCCCCTGCTCGCCAAGTAGTCCACTTGATGTGCCAAGCTAAGAGAATCCCGAGCAATGGGCTTTGGGGGTCCCATTTATGTAGGAAACTTAAATTCTACAGACCTTTCCAAAAGAGAAGACAAGAATTTAGCTCAGTGCTAAGAGCATCTGCTTAGCATCCAGTGTCTTCCTAAGGAAACCTTGGGGAATCTTTAGCCCTCCAGATGTTGCTGAACTACAATTCCCATCAGCAGCAGCATGATCAGTAGCCAGGGATGAGCAGACTTATAGTTCAGCAAAACCTAGAGGGCAAAAGGTTCCCCACAGCTGTATGGAGGGTTAGCAAAATCAATAAAGTCTGTGTTCCTTTTCAAGTTACCCAGCAGGTTTTCCCAGTTCAGGCCAAGATGAGAGGAAACAAGCCTTGCCATGATTGGGCATTCAATGAATGCAAGAGGTTTCCTTTTGCTTCTTCCCCTCTCCTTGCTCCAGGCCTCCCCTGCAGGGTTCCTTGTAATGTTGTTGCTGCTGCTGCTGCTGCTGCTGCTGCTGCTGCATGTGTGCCAGGGTCTCCTATAGCAGTGATGGCGAACCCGTGGCACGCGTGCCACAGCTGGCACGCAGAGCTCTCTCTGCTGGCACGCCAGGGGCGGGGAAATGGCGCTGCCGCGCTGCTCTGCTCATGCGTCCTGCCAGCGCAGGCGCAGCATCGGACAGCAGCAATTTCCCTCCTTGGCGCCTGTGGTGTTTGGCTGCTGCTGCTGCGGAGGATTCAACGCGAGGCAACGACGACGGTGAGGTAACAGCAGCGGCGGGCTGGGCCAGGGGCGGCGGGTGAGGGGGAAGCCCTCCTTTTGAGCGCTGCGAGCGGGGGGGGGGGGAGCCGCGCGGCCCCGCCGGCGATGCCATCCCTAAGTAAAACGGCAGTGCTATGTATGTTCGGGTGGAAGGAAGGATGGAAGGAGGCAAATGTGGAGCTCTTTACTTAAACATGTGCACACAGGGTTGGTGCATTGGAGGAGTAGGCGGCCACCTCCCCTTCCATCCGAGCGGTGTTTGGGATGGCGCGAAGAAAAGTCTCGCTAAGACCCAAGCCGCGAAGGGGCGCGCGCCCCCGCGCAGGGGTAGGCGGAGCTGTGCAGGAGCTGAGCTGTGCTTCCCGCCTCGCACTGCCGGGTGGGCTTTTCTTCCCAACCGCCTTCACAGTCCGGGAGGCGCCGTTGCTGTGGTGGCGGCTCTCGCATTTCTTTAGCTACCTCCTTCGACTGCCCGAGCGCTCTCCGGTAAGGAGGAAGTCAAACCTCGAAGAAAGGGCAGGAGCTGCATTTGGGAAGGTTTGGGATGCAACCGCTATGGTTCCTCCCTTTGCCCAGTTTTTGCAAAACAAAAACAAAACCCCCACACATAATAAATAAAAAAACCCACTGGCCCTTTCCTGCGTTCCGTTTTCTGGGAACGGTCTGTCTCCTCCCTCTGCAAAGTTGTATGCAGATGCGGAGAGGAGGGCGGCGAATAACACCGGAGTTCATGCAGGGAGAACTAACTCTCAAAAGTCTTTCTCTCTCTTCTCTTCCCTTCCTCCCCCCCCCTCTACTTCCTTAAAGGTAAATTACATGCATCAAGGCAGCTTTGCCTGTATCACATTCCGCGGATTGATTGCTTATGTATTTACACACACAGTCGTGGGCGAAATTTTATTCAGTGTACCCAAAATAAAATAACTCTTTGAACCTGCTGCCCATAACCTTCTATCGATCTGGCTATGAATAATAGGTTGAGAAAGATTCAAAGAACAAATGAAGGGTTGTACTGGTATGTATATTATTTCCTCAGAGCAACCCCAGTGAAATAAGTGAACTTAAGGCCATTTAATTGCAGTGTTGGCACTTTGAAATAAAAAAGTTGGTTTTCCACTGCAGTTTGGGCACTCGGGCTCAAAAAGGTTCGCCATCACTGTCCTATAGCATGGAGGTATAAGTGGCAGGCAAGGACACCCCCCCCCACAGCCCCCACCCCATTTGACAGAGGAATAATGCAGAGCAGGTTGTGCTTCATCTTCTCCCTTACCATTTGGTGGCTGCAGAAGAGCAGCAGCTGCCTTGTTGGGTCAGCCCAGAGGTCCATCTGGCCCAGCATCCTCTGCCTCCTCTCCCACCCCTGGGCTGCCCCAGCCGCCCTCTGCTCCTCTGGCCCCTCCTCCCAGCTGCCTCAGTTGTTTTCAGCAAGGCGAGGAATGTTCCCTTTGCAATGCTCAGTTTTGGGGCTAAGCCCTTTTCAATTGGCCACACTCTCACCCCCTCCGCCCCAGGCAACTCCACTAAGCATCAGCTCACAGAGCAGCATGACTCAGTGGTCAGCAATGGGGCTCCAGGGCATAGGCAAAGCAGTCTTTGGAAAGTTGGGCCTCCCCCTTTCTTTCAGATTGCACAAATGTGTGTCAGGCCATGCAGAAGACACAGAAATAAATGTGCAAGCCTCCTCCTAAGGGTGTTAATAACCCGGTGTTCACTCTGAAGACTGAGAGGGGATATGATAGCCATCTTCCAGTATCTGAAAGGCTGTCATAGAAAACTTGTTTTCTGCTGGTCTGCCCGAACCAATGGATTCAAATTACAAGAAAGGAGAGATTCCGACTATACGTACCCAAATCCCTCCACTGAGGAGGAGGAGGAGGAGGAGGAGGAGGAGAGGTCTACTGCTCACTGGTGATGTGTCTAGGGCCTAGGCAGAGTCACCACCATCCTGTGTTGCTCAGCCAGGCAGAGCCTGATTGTAGGCATGTATTCATTTCAGTGCTAACCTCCAGACACATATTTGTCAAACTCTGGAGAACCTGCCCCTTCCCTTCCTTCTGTGCAGATGGAGAGGGGTAAATCCTCCTGTGAGACCCAGAGGAAATTGCAAATACCTTTTAGGTACCATGACCTGATTCCCGCCCCATCTCTCTCCACAGGCTCCTTCCTCCTTTCAAAGCTGGGACTCCCCAAGGCCTGCACAGTAGTGGGGGTGGGGGTGGCAGCCCCTCACTGCAATCCCTGGCATTGTGTGTGTGTGTGTGTGTGTGTGTGTGTGTCTTTGGCTATCAAAAGTAGCCTAGGATTTACTCTGGCAGAGAAGGCAGGGAGCCTGGTACATTAAACCTAGAGAGTGGCAGACCAGGGCTCATACTCTAAGCCCTGTTACTCATTGGGGCACTGTTTTGCTGCCACACTGGATGTGGACAAAGAGGGCCAAGAGAAATTGCCAAAGGAGTGGGGGGGGGGCTTAGCCAGCCCTTCATTGATGACAAAATGGGCCAAAGACTGCCTCAGAGCCCTCAGTCCAGATAATAGGTAGCTTGCATGAGACTTGGCAGTGGTAAAGGTACTCTGCACATGTCACCTTGATATTTAGGCTTTTAAAACAGGCTTCAGAGCCAAACGTGGCTCACAACCCTTAGAAATGTCTTTTGCTGTGCGGTGCTGAGGCTCATGTGTGGTACTGGCAGGACATATGCAACTCCCCCCTACCTCCAACTAGCCATGTAGCCCATTGGCTGTTTTTGGACTGACCTACTCTACTTCACAGGGACGCGGGTGGCACTGTGGCTTAAACCACAGAGCCTAGGGCTTGCTGATCAGAAGGTCGGCGGTTCGAATCCCCGCGACGGGGTTAGCTCCCGTTGCTCAGCTCCTGCCCACCTAGCAGTTCGAAAGCACGTCAAAGTGCAAGTAGATAAATAGGTACCGCTCTGGCGGGAAGATAAACGGTGTTTCTGTGTGCTGCTTTGGTTCGCCAGAAGTGGCTTAGTTAGTCATGCTGGCCACATGACCTGGAAGCTGTACGCCGGCTCCTTCAGCCAGTAACGCGAGATGAGCGCCACAACCCCGGAGTCGGACACGACTGGACCTAATGGTCAGGGGTTCCTTTACCTTTACCTTTACCCTACTTCACAGGGAAGTTGTGGGAACCAAATGCCACTTTAAGCTCTCTTTATAGACGAGCCTTAATCATAGCGCTTAATGTCTGAGCTGCTGGTGCTCAACCTTCACACACACACACACACACACACACACACACCATGCTGGGAGAGGAGCTTCGAGCTTCCACTACGGAAAGAATCATCCTTTCCTTTAAAAGGTTCCAGTCTTCCTGAGCCTTCATGTTCTAAAGGTCTTGAGCTGAGTGAGCCCTGATGAGCCTGGAAGGGTCACGCGGCCAAAGCACCTGGCGAGCTGCCTTCTCTGCAGAAAAAAAAGCAGAAATGTTTACTGCCGTGACGCTATTGTGCCACTAGAGGCCACCTTTGCTATTTGAGCGATGCCCCTAGCACAGAGGCTATTGTCAAGGCTCAAGTTGTTATGTAGTACAGTAGTGCGAAGCAAAGAGAGAGCTTTTGGTGACCCTAAGAGCATAAGATGCACCTGCCGGATCAGGCCAGTGTTCCATCTAGTCCAGCACCCTGCTCTCACAGTGGCTGAAAAGCAGCAAGCAAGATTAGAGCCCAAGAGCACTCTTCCCTCCTGTGGTTTCCAGCAACTGGTATTCAGAAGCATCGCCATCATAGCTCAGTAGTAGAAGAGCCTCTGCTTTGCAGGCAGACAGTCCCAGGTTCGGACCCCAGCAATCCCATGTAGGGCAGAGAACGACTCCCTGCATGAAACTCTGGAGAACTACTGCCAGTCAGTGCAGGCAGTACTGAGCTGGATGGACCAAGGGACCTGAGTCAGAACAAGGCAGCTTTCCAGGTTCCTCTGTGAATAAAAGCAGTGGTGGAGGAAAGGGGGTGCAGGCTGCCCTGGGTGTCATCACTTGGTTGTTTTTTTTGACAAATTACAAAAAATGAGGGTTTTGGTTTTTTTTTAAAAAAGGGCTCACGAAACTTTTTAGTTCAGTCAACAAACGTAACAAAACACGGCTGGCACTGGGCCACACTGCGGGGGGCTGGCACTTACTGCATGGCCTGCAGCATGCTTGAGCCATGCGTTTCTCCTGGGAGTGACATGGTGACTTGGGAGCCTGCAGGCTCCGTGCAGCCTGAAACGGCAGCATGGGACTTGCGTCTGCCCTCCGGCTCTCCCTCAGCTGACCTACAGCTTAGAGGGAAGTGGCCGAGAGACTCCACACAGCACCCCCCACCCCCTTGGGCAGCTTGCCCCGCCCCCGGCTGCAGGACACGCGCACTGCATCGGGCACCCACGCAACTAGCTATGCCGCTAAATAAAGAGCATTGCAGTGGCTGTTAGGCAAATCTGTTATAGGTCATAAAAGAAGAATTCAAGAAGCAGCTTGGAAGGAAGGAGAGAAGAGGGCCTTCTTGGTAGCTGCTCCCATGCTTTGGAACTCCCTTTCTAGATAATCTGGACTGGCATCCTCCTTGTTCTTCTGCCCCTATTTTATTTGGTTTTTTTTTTTTTAAAGAGAAGGGTTTTTAATAGTGCTGTGCTGTTTTTATTATCTGTATTTGTTAAATTTTGTTTTGTATATTTTGTTTTAATTCTATTAGAGTTTAATTTCTTTTTAATTATTCTTTTGTATGGTATTAGCTTTTTTATTTTATCTGCCTTGTGTTAATTGGTATAAACAGCCTTGAGCCCTGGTCCAGGAAAAAGGCAGGATATAAAGGATGATGATGATGATGATTCTAGCTTCTCAATACCCTCTTTAAAAAAGCACCAGTTTGGGCACAAGCCACCCCTCACCCTCTCCATCCTATTGGAAAACCATTGAGTCAAGCCTGTCACCTGATAAAATATCCATGCAGAGCCAGTTGGTCGTCTGTGACCTCAGTGTGTGGTCCGTCATAGAATTGTAGAGTTGGAAGGGACCTTGTTGATCAACTAGTACAAGCCCCTGTAATTCAGGAACCTGCAACCTTGGCATTATCAATACCACGCTCTAACCATCTGAACTATCCAGGCTTTTAGGTGACCCTTTAGTGAAAGCTTTCCCCTGCATGATGCCACAGGGACAGGAGTAGGAGTGACATCTACAAGCAATGTAGGCAAGAAAGGATTGTATTATAACTAGAGCCGCTTTTGAGAAGCAGCCCACTGTTGGAATGGATGCCCCATCTTCTCTCACCAAAAATAAACACCTCCACCCACATGGTGTGGCACAGATGCTGGTCTCCAGATGGGCTGAAATTTCAGGGATGTCTTTCCCCTTCCTAGAAGCATCCCTTTTCAAACTGGATATTTCTGTTACAGTCTCTGGAGAAAGTAACAGCCACATAATACAGTATAGTGAAGGCTGAAAATCCAGACTGAAATTCAGGAACCCAGGTGATGTTTTGTCTTTGCAAAGGTGACTCCCCGCTCTCACTCCCCCACAAGATGCAGGTTGGATTGTACAGCTCTTGATGAGCCCACACAGGTGAGTAGTCAGATTAAATGCCCTGTAGGTGGCACCCTTGCCCTGTCCTGAAATGGCTGGAAGTTGGTGATTTGAGGACTGGTGCTTAAAAGAATGTTTTCAGATTCTACTGTGCTATGTTAGCCCAAACCCCTCATTTCCTTTGGGTCTGCCTTAGAAAGGAAGAGTCAGGCCAAGCTACTTTGAAAGGGAATCCGAATGCGTGGAGAAATTGACTGGTTTTTAAGACAAGTTACTGAGCAGGCGGATGTAGGCAAGCAGCATGGGGGTTGATAGCCTTTGGAGACCTATGTTCATGTGGCCAACTTTGCAAGGCCCCTTGAAACTCCAGCATTCCCTCCCTGACCCACAAAAGATTCTCTTGAAGCTGGCATTGCCCACAAATGAACTTGGCCCACAGAACCAAATGCTGGTTTCACTGCCTCTGTATTGCTGAGATGTCAACAAATTGGAGGAAACCAAACCATGCTCCAGATGTCATGAACCACTCATTCTTGAGCTCATGTACATGCACCCTCTGTCTCACATACGTGTCTTTTCTGGATATTGTGATCCACACATGTTCTCTGCAATGCTCATTCTAGGCACCAATAATCCCTTGCATTGCCCTTGGAACACTCCGCCGCAGCAGTTTAGAGAGAGTTGCTGGTGTCCGGAATGGGGCAAGTGTTGTGCCCCCTGGTAGACTGGGCAACAGTCAGTCCCTTTGCCAGCCAGTGCCTAATTAAGGGAGTCACTCATTGCAAATTAGCCCCAAACTGGCAGCAGAGATAAGGCAGAGAAACGTGAAGCCAGGAGTGCTGCTGTGTCGCCTCACTCTGGGCAATGCACACAGCTCTGGCAGTGCTTTCCTGCCTGCTTCTTCCTCCCTCCCTCCTCAGTGGGTGCTGGTGGCCTCCCCTCCCTCCCTCCCTCCCTCTTGGTTTGCCCAGGGGCAAGGTGTATGTGGGTATCCCTTCACCAGCCACAAGGAGAAGGAGGTGCCACTGCCCTCCCCCAGCCCAGGTTTGGCTTGCCACCCCATGGCTCTGGCTTCAGTGAGGGGGACTGTTGTGGGGGCCCCTGATTGTACCCCCTTAGAAATTCGCTCCTGGGACTCCCCCCCCCCCAAGCTATGCCACTGCTCCATGGAAACTCTTTCCCAGAGCTTAAACGGACATGAAGCCCATTCAAGGCTTTTTCTGCTTTGCCTTTGGAAGGAAACTCACTTGCACTGGGGGGAGGAAGAGAAGGGAGGGGAGGGAGGAGGCATGCTTAAGGCCCGCGCTATCTGGTATTATCTCGCATGTCTTACCAGCTCTGCTTTAGCAGTTCCCAGGCTGTTCCTGCTTTCCTGCCACTGTTGTCTTCACACCTCCGTAGCCTGATTATTCAATGCACTTTTTTGCCAAGATCTCCTTTCTGTTAGCTTTCCCGTGTGGCTTGGGGATCCCTCTCTGACTGCATTCGGTTGGGTGAGAGAGAGCAGCAATGTGGGCTTCTCCTTTGCAGTGCTGTGGAAGTGTTTTCCTGGGAGTTCTGCTTTGAGATGCTTCAGGAAGGCTGATGGTTGTAGGAGAAATAGGAAAGGAGAACAGCACAGAACTACTGCTATCTCTGTTGACACCACCGTGAGGGATAAGCCTCGCTCCATGTGGCCTCTGCAGGCAGCATGCAGCCCCCACACCCCACCTCTGAGAACAAATGATTCACCATTAAACTCCACTGCCACCTTTACCTTGCTCTGCAGTGGTAGGAGACAGTGCCCATCTAGTATTTTATATTAATAAGCAGCAAAAGGGGATGGAAAACTATTTGCAGCCAAGTGCACGAAGGAACAAACATAGGAAGAAAGTAAAAAAATGTCCAGTAGCACCTTAACGGTAAAGGTAAAGGACCCTTGACAGTTAAGTCCAGTCACGAACGACTCTGGGGTTGCGGCGCTCATCTCGCTTTACTGGCCGAGGGAGCTGGCGTTTGTCCACAGACAGGTTTTTCCCAGTCATGTGGCCAGCATGACTAAGCCGCTTCTGGCGAACCAGAGCAGCACACAGAAATGCCGTTTACCTTCCCGCCGGAGCGGTACCTATTGATCTACTTGCACTTTGATGTGCTTTCGAACTGCTAGGTTGGCAGGAGCTGGGACCGAACAATGGGAGCTCACCCCGTCACAGGGATTCAAACTACTGACCTTCCGATCGGCAAGCCCAAGGCTCAGTGGTTTACACCACAGCGCCACCTGCATCCCTACAGCGCCACCCGCGTCCTTAGCACCTTAGAGACCAACTAAGTTTGTTCTGCATATAAGCTTTTGTGGGCATGTACACTTCTACCTTAGTTGGTCTCTAAAGTGCTACTGGACATTATTTTTTATTTCAACTGTGTTAGACCAACATGGCTACCTACCTGAATCTAGGAAGAAGGTAGTTTAGCTCATTTCACAGGGATGGATGACATTTCTCATCTGAGAAGAGATAGGGACAAATGTTGAGCTCTGGGGACCACACAGCAAAGTTAAAGGAGGATATTGTTATGTGTTTGGGGTGTTAAGATGTATGCCACACACCTCTCTAATCCTTGGATCCAGCAAGTGTCAAAAGCTAAAAGAACACTGCCTTTCTTTGTAGGGTGCTGCGCTTTTCAATGAAGACTTCCTTAGGTTGAGGAAGGGCCAATCCAAACCCTATAACAAACCTACTTTGGTGTCCACCTCTGTGCCTCTCTCCTCCTTTAGAAGCAGCTGCTCAGCCCAGGAGGGCTGCTTAAAGGAAAAAAGAAAGATCCCCAACAGCATGGATGCAATGCAGATTCTACCCATCAGCCTGTGTGTGTGTGTGTGTCCCAGGTGGACAAAAGAAAGTCTAGTTTGTCACTGGCTGCTTCTCCAAAGGTCTCAGACTGCAGCTCATCAAAGATAATGGCCAAATAAGTGTCGGCGTGGAAAATACAGGGAGGGGACTTGTGTTCTTAACAGCTTGTTTCCATAGCTGATGAAAGCCCACCCTTCTCCCCAAGCCTTTGGATGGGCTCATCAGAGTGCCCAGGCTAGTTTTCCAGAAGAATGGTGGTTGAATAGAAAGCCAGCATGCAGAAAATCTCTGGAGTCTGTCAGCCACCACTGTTTATGCCTCAATGCACCTCTCATCTGATGACTGTCTTCTTAGTTCTGCCTGCGTGCGGAGGACTTGGGGAGCAATGGGCCCCTTCCTTAGAGAAACAGAAGATTTGGGGAACACGTCACAGACAGGAATGTAATGGTTGCTCTTGGCTGGGAGCAATAAGGTTGATGCTACTCTCAAAAAGCAAAAAGCAGCCCTCTTCCCTAGGAGGACATACAAGTGGAGAAAAGGTCACAACGTTCAGCTGGAAAATTCATATTTCTTATGATGAAACTGTTGCACGATAGTGGGGTGGTTTTTTTTTTAGCATAGAAGAAGTCATAGAATCATGGAATTGTAGAGTTGGAGCAGGAGAAAACAAGCTTGCTCCATCTCCCATGTGACAGCCTTTTAGGTGTTTGAAGATGGCTATCATATCTCCTCTCAGTCTATTCTTCTCCAGATTAATCATAACCAGCTCCCTCAACTGTTCCTCATAAGGCTTGCTTTCCAGGCCCTTGATCATCTTGTTTACCTCAAGAGTCCTAATGATAAAAACTGGTGAACTTGACAGTGGGGGGGGGGGGAGGCTGAACGGAGAACATTGGTTCTTTTACCAGTTCTCTCTTTATTAAAACTCAGGTTCATGGGCATAGCCAGGATTTATTTTTTTTTTGGGGGGGGACATGCTTTATGTTAGGGGGGGACAGAACTGAGTTATCTGCAATTGGTCAGTTAAGTATTTTTATAAATCAAGCATTTTACTTGATTGGGGGGGGCAGCTGCCCCCCTGGCATCCCCCTGGCTACACCCATGCTCAGGTTACCCACTAAAATAGAATTATGAGGTTGGAAGGGACCTCAACAACCCTTCCTAGTCCAGACCCCTGCCAATGTGGGAACCCTAATGCCGCAGCACCCCCTTTCCCTTGTGGGAAAAGACAGCAGCAACGTAGGAGAGGAGCAGTTCCATCTTCTCTCAGCTAACATTTCTCCATCTTCTCTCAACAGACCCACCTGCTCCGTATTCTTCTGCCAACTTGGATGGCTTCAGAAGGGACTTAGACAAATCAATGGAGCCTGAGTCCTCTGGTTACTAGCTGTGACGGAGGCTCTGCTCTACCTCCACACTCAGCAATGCTTCTGAATATCTCTTGTTGGAATCTGCAGGTGAGGAGAGGGCTGCTGTTGCACTCAACTCCTGCTTGTGGGCTTCCCACTGGGAAATCTGTCTGGCCACAATGGGAACAGGGGTTTTCTTATGTTCTGATGTTCCTTTTGCTCCAAACCTATCCAAAAGAACCACCCCCTTTTTGTTGTTTTTGCATCTTGCATAAGCCTAAGCCATGACTGGAGGGTCATCCACTGCCCACCTCTAGCTTGCTTGTTTCTCTTTAGCCTTGGAAGGCTCCTCCTCCTCCCATTTCTTTTAAATCTGAGTTCATCAGAGAGCTCCTTCTCCTGCCTTCAGATGTGTCCTCATTGCTTTGTGGAGTGGAATGGAATGGGTTTTGAAAAAAACAAATAAAATTGGTTTTTTAAAGAAGAACCTGCATTTATAAAAGGAATATCCATCAAGCAGGTAAGTTGCACAGGTAAAAATATTAAATGCAGCAGCAGCAGCAGCTACAACAGCAAGAGCAACAACAACAACAACAACAACACAACCCTAACCCCTTGACTGTCCCCCTCCCAGCAATCCATATATACTTGAACATTACAGTGAAATCACAAGGAAAATTTGTCTCGAAATAAAATAAGCAACCATTACTTAGTATTCCATGCAGGTAAGTAAAAGAAAGAAGACTAAAATGAAAAACAATTTTTTTTTTAAGGTGGGAAAATACAGTGGGAAGCATGAACTCAAGAAATCATTTTAAGATTAAGCATTCCAGATTCTAGTATAATGTGATGGGGGACATTGACTGTTATTTTTATTATTAGCATAATTAAAAAACGACTACCATAAAGGAATAAATTTATCAGACTTGGAGACTCCATTTCAATGGGATGGTTTTGATTGCACCTTCAGTCTCTCACTTTTAAGAAGCCCCCACCCAGCTTCAGCTTTGCTTTCACCAAGGGGATCACACCCAGCATTTCTTGAACTTTCTTGAAACCAGTTTTTTCTAAAGTCCAGGGTGCATATCTAGCTATGTTCACCTTTCCCTTTCCTCTGTATCATGATGACATGGACACTTCCACTCAACTTCCCCCTCCACAGCCAGTTCTTCTCTGTGAGTGGGGATCACATCTAGGAAAGCAGATCTCCTGGGATCTTCTCCCACCTTCTGGGAGATGGGAGTGTTGTCAGGGCAAGGGCAGCCAGCCAGGAAAAAGAGACATTCTGCTCTTAGCAATCCTGATTATCCCAATGTCATGTGGCAAGAATCCCATAGGCTCCTTCTGAGAACTGTTCAGTTTGAGAATAAGGCAGAGACTATGGACCAGGCTTCTGAGCAGCCCACGTGGTCTTCCTCCTCCTCTGAGAAGATGCATATTATCCAGTGCTCCTGTCACTCTGGCTCAATTTCCCTGTCTAAATGGTCCTGCCCTGCAGGATAAACACAGATTCCCAATGGTGGCCTTTCTGAGTCATGCATATCTCTCTCTCTCTCTCTCTCTCTCTCTCACACACACACACACACAGAGAGAGAGAGAGAGAGAGAGAGAGAGAGAGAGAGAGAGAGAGAGAGAGAGAGAGGTGGGGTGGGAAATAAAACCAGCCAACATTAGAGAGAGAGATGTTTTCATGACCCAACCTTCTCCTCTATTGGCAGGACAATTGCAAACGACGCATGACATTCTGGGGATGCGTTGACTTTCTTTTGATCCTGTGGAAGTGTAGCAACAAAGGATATTATGCACAAATATGGTTTCAATCGGAAATATTTCCATGCAAATTTCTAAAGCACTGCAGATGAAAAAAATATTTTAATTGTTGGTTGTCAACAATGGAGGAACAGTCTATTGATGGCTACTAGCCACGGTGCTTTGCCTCCTCAGTTAGAGGCAGCAATGCTTCTAAATACCAGTTACTGGAGATCACAGGAGGAGGGAGGGCTCTTGTGATTGGGTCCTGCTTGCTGGCTTCCCCCTGGGGGCATCTAGTTGGCCACTGTGACATCAGGATGTTGGATTGGATGGGCCATTGTGCTGATCCAGCATGTTCTTCTTATGTTCCTAAAGCTCTGCTATGGGAGCTGCACTGATCATGGATGGCTTGTGGCTGCTGGCCCAACAGCATGTTGCTCATATGATGAAGGCAGCCTTGGGAAGGCCTTTCCTCCCGTTCTGGCCATGTTTGCACAATTGCCCCCTTGAATTTTGGGAACTCTTGGCATCAAAGACAAAACTGCTGAGGCAGCTACAGCCTCTCTCCGCAAATTGCCTGGCAGTCCCAACATGCATGGCTCTGGCACAAAAAATTGTGGGTGCCTGGCCACTTCATGGGGAATTTTGTGGGTGCTCATGCACCCAGAGCCCCAGGGAGTTGGTACCTATGACCACAACATAGACTTGAATAATTTATTTACTTTGAAAATTTCTAAACTACACCTTCATTCAAAGTATGGATTCCAGGGTCTTGTACATGTATAAAACTACTGCTTCTGCTTCTTATGGTTTGGGTAAATGCTGATGACACCTAGAACTGCATTAGCCTTTTAAGCAGCTGCTTTAGCACAGCATGTGGTCACCTTAAACCCTTTGCTGCTGCCGAGCCCTGCAGACCCAACAGACAAGCTCATAGACTGGGATATGGCTCTCCTTTGTCAGCCCCATATACTGTACATTTCCTGCTGCTGCCCTCAAGATATTGGAGGGGGAAGGAGGTGGTGGTGGTAGAGGAGGAGAATCCCTGCACTGATGCTAGTCCAGAACATGCATTGTGCGATGATCACACCACGGCCAGCAGCAGCCACACTGCTCTGCTGTACTGTTTTACTGCAGTGGCGCCTGGCGTTGCGATGGCCCTCCCAGGTCAACACACAAAGGGTCCATCTTTGGATGATGAAGATGCTGCTCCCCCCCCCCCATACCCATGGCAGACGCAGCCCTCCCTCCCATTGTTCTTTTGTCCTGCTTAGGGAGGTGGGGAGGTGCTCTCTGCTTTCTACAGCATTTATTCTTGGCTCAGAGGCTGTCAGAAGGTTTTTTGTTTTTTTAAAATTAAACCATTCCTGAGATGTGAAATCCAAAAAGCTATTTAAAGCCTCTGTCAGGATGCAAGAGGGGACACGAGGCATATTTTTAGAAGCAGCAGCAGCAGCAGCAGCACCACTGGTGCTTAGCTCTGGAGAAGCAGCTTTGTGCACATAGAAGAAGACCTCAGAAGCACCTGGGAATTTTCAGGCTCAGGACAAAGAGGAAGAAGCTGGGAGGTGGCAAAACCTGGAGCTTCCAGCCCAGAGACAGGCACTTACTGCTCCTATGCCAGCCTATT
Organism: Lacerta agilis; assembly: GCF_009819535.1. Lineage (NCBI taxonomy): Eukaryota > Metazoa > Chordata > Lepidosauria > Squamata > Lacertidae > Lacerta > Lacerta agilis. The sequence goes on along the minus strand of NC_046324.1, from coordinate 26,589,028 downwards.
AAATCTATGCCATTTGTAATCATTGCATCCATGCAGAGGGACCCCTCCCTGGTTCTTGGTTGAGATAATCTCTTCCTTCCTCCTTTTTTCTTCTTTTCTTTTTCTTCAGTACAATCTTCCTGGAGGAGGGCCTGAGTCAAGATGGAAGGAGAAACAGCAACATTCCTGGAGCAGTTCAGGTTGATGCTCCAGGAGCAAATCCAGCAACAGACAGAGCAGCTTGACCAAACGGGAGCAGCGACAAAACCAGCAGACTAGCTGCTGGCAGAGTGGACGAGAAGCCTCCATGGGGAGGAAAGCATATATACTAAAGACACCACAGTCTCTGCTGTGCCTCATTCCCAAAAGGAAACACAGACCCTGGGTAAGCATCAGGAACCCCTGGAATCTCGCACTGCTTGGAAATTGGAGTGGCGTGCAACAATACTTTAACTATGCCCTGGGTAAAGTCCGGAATCTTCCAACATTCAGCTTCATTGGGTGTCCATTAGTCCCAGTGTTACGAGAGAGGCAGAAAAACTCTGTTCACTCTCTCTATGCCAGGCATCATTTTATAAACTTCTACCATGTTGCCTCTCGCTCTCACCTTTCCCTCTAAGATAAGAAGTCCTATATGCTGAAACCTTTCTTCATAGGGGAGTTGCTCCCTCCCCAGGATCATTTTGTTTGCACTTTTCTGAATCTGCCCACCCTCCCCTTGTTTATTTGCTTCATTTGTCCTCTGGATGAGACTCACAGGAAGGTAAGGTGGGAATGAGATTATGCAGGGCTCAAAGTCTGACTCATATCCGCCCTCTGATCAGGTGAGCACCTGCAGGCTCCCTTCCACCTGGCTGCCTGTACCTGTAAGCCATCCTCATAGACAGCGTTTGAACAGGCACATGCATAAAGTCAGCCCATGAAGGCCTCTCTGAGAGTTGCCAAGTGTAAGGAGAATGAAAGCCCAACCCCCATTCCAAACAGGCATTGAAACCCACCCCGTTTATTTTCATAGGCCTTGCACTTCTCATAGCCTTCGACCCACCCACATTAGGAAGGGGAAAGGATCTCTAGTTCGTGATGTGGGCTGTGGGGAGCTCATCCTCATCGGTCCTTTGGAGAAGAAAAGCCAAGCCAAGCCCAAGGAACAGAAGACGGCTCCTGCCCTGCACCTCCCATTTTTAGGGAGGCTTGCATCTCATGCCTCAGATAACCTAATTTCCTCCTAATCTGATGGAGACGTTGCCCCAGCCTGCACCTCGTTAGTCATAATTCTGAGGTTTCAAAGCCCTCTTGCATGTGCCCAAGTGATCATGAGGTATTTCCACAATGAATCACCGGCTCATAATCTACACAAAAGCTGATGCTTTTGTTATTAAATTTGAAGGCCCGGCTCAGGAGAGGAAACTGCCGCTTGGCTAATCCGCCCAGACAGTGGAATGCAAGCAGAAAATATTATGAACTCGTCATTAGAGCACTGGCATATTGATGTGGCACTTGCACCTGCCTGTGGGGCTTTCCAGAAAATGCTCTTGACTGCGGCTGACAGATGGGGGATGATGAGTCTCAGTCATGCACCGGAGCTGGGTTCAGGGGCTGCCTCTTTAGGCAGCTCAGGCAGGGCAAGGAACACACCCTCCGTGTGAAAGTAGCTGTGTGTGTGTGTGTGGGGGGGAAGCTCAGCTGACCATCACCCAGATGGATCTCTCTTAGCTCTGTTGCTAGTCCACTGGGTCAAGGGAGCAGTTGTTGCATCTGCTTTCAGGGCAGCTCTGGATCAACAGCTGGCTCCAGCCTTTTGGCTCCCTGAAGCAGGGCCTAAATGAATATTGTCCCACGCCCAGCTTCAACCTCATAAGAACAGCAGGAGAGCCTGCTGGATCAGGTCATAGTGGGTCCATCTAGTCCAGCATCCAGTGGCCAACCAAATACCCATTATGGGAAACCTGTGGCTTCCAGCAGTTTCAGAAGCAGTTCCAGCAGTTTCAGAAGCATTGCTGCCTCCAACTGTGGAGGTAGAACACAGCCATCATGGCTAGTAGCCCTTGATTGCCCTCTCCTCCATGAATTTGTCCCATCCTCTTTTAAAACCCTCCAAGCTGTCCATATGACTTTTAGAAGAGAACTGAAGACAGCCCTGTATAAGGGAAGTTTTTAATGTTTGGTGTTTTACTGTGTTTGATGTTTAATTTGTTGGAAGCTGCCCAGAGTGGCTGGAGCAACCCAGTCAGATGGACGGTGTATAAACAAACAAACAAACAAACAAACAAACAAACAAACAAACAAACAAACGGTGGCCATTACTGCCTTCTGCAGGAGCAAGTTCCATAATCTAACTAACAAACGGTGGCCATTACTGCCTTCTGCAGGAGCAAGTTCCATAATCTAACTACACGCTGCACGAAGAAGAGTTTTCTTTTATCTGTCTTGAATCTTCCAACATTCAGCCTCATTGGATGTCCATGAGGTCTAGTATTAGCATGTGTCTGTGGATCCAGAGTCATCATTGTGGCTCATGAGTAAGGGGTTTCCTCCTGAGTGAAAAATCCCTGAAATGCCTTCACTGCCAGCTTCTGTGATTAGGGTGTGGCCTGGGAGGTCAGAGTGTATCAGATTTCTCCTTCCTGGGAGCAATGCAGGGTGCATCTGCTGAGGTGGACCTTGACTGAGCTCCTTGCGATGCTGACCTTAGACTGTGACCTCACCCAGCTTCTGGTTCCCATTTTGGATGTTGCCTGATTCTCTGTGCTTGTCCTTGGTCTCTTTAGATTGTGCTATACCCACAACTCTGCCCTGCTGGTGAGTGTTTTGCAAAGGGGAACATAGATCACCTGGAATTGGGGCCTGAGCCCCTGAGGGCACCCACTGGACTGTTACCTTCATCAGCATGCAAGTGTCATATATGATTAGTGTTAAAGTTTTAAACAACATGTGGCTTGAATGTGTCTGGGTTGTTTAGAGAGCCTGTCACCATAAAGAAGAACTAACTGGCTTCTTCTTGGATGTTCCCAATCTCACTAAAATGTTTTTTTAACCCCAGGAGGTAGGCATAAGCTCCCTTGGCCTATCACCACCGTTTGGCTCTGAGCATTGCATACTTTTGTACAATCACATAATTGTAGAGTTAGAAGGGATCTCAAGGGTCATCTAGTCAGACCCCCTGCAATGCAGGAATCATCCAACCACTGTGGAATAATGTTGAAGAGTGGGACGATCTTTTAAGCACCTCACTGTGAAAATGGTTTAAGGGCCCATCCACATCTGTGCTGCGGCCAGCTCTGAAGACCAATCTATGTCATAGCCAGCTCGCTTCTGCTTGGCTGCTAAACATGATGCATTGCAGTTAATTTCTGTAGTTGCCACTTTTAGCTTGAGTATGTGAAGCAGCAGAACTGCAAGCCACCCATTGCTGGTGCAGAGAAGACCTTCCAAGACCCATTTTGCAGCTTCCCAGTTGACAGGTATCTTGCAAAGTCTGCTGTGGGAGGAAGTTCCACATCTGGGCAAGTGAGCAAGGCCAGATTTTCCAGGATATACACAAGTGCACTCCTATGATTTTGAGGAACTGGCAGACCTCCCCCCCCCCCCGCTCAAGAAAGCTATCCAGTTTCTTAAAGGATTTTGGCTCTTGTAAGTACACTAATTTCCATACTGTATCTCCTTTTGCTGAACCCCTTTGATCTCAATCATATATTATTCCAATGCCTGGTAATCTCACTCTTAGGCTGCATAGTTAATATGCACTTGGCCTGCAATCCTGTTCATAGGCTCTGTTGAACAGAGCAGAATTTACTTTTGAGTAAACAACATATTGTGCTGTAAATGCCTTTTCTCCCACCTCCTGTCAGACACATCACTGTTGTTCTGTTCTCTGCTGAAGATGATGGAAGCACAGAGGCATCATTCTGCTGCTTTGTATCCCTCTGGCAAGGTGGGAGTTTCTCTCCCTGCTTCTCAAGCACATACTTCTGGAATGTCTTCCTGGGCATCCTGCTGCCCTTCAGAATTGGTGCATATGGGAGAAAAAATGGTGGGACTTGGATGGTTTCAACCATTGGTTCAGTCACCCTAGTTTTTCCAGGCCTTCACCTGAGTGGACTCCTCCTCTCTTAACTTGCTTATTGTTGTGGTGACCTTGGGCTGGTGATTGCTTCTCAGCCTAACCCACATCGCAGGGTTGTTGTGGGGATTAAAGGAGGAGGGGTGAACCATGTGTGCTTCTTTGCACACCTTGGAGAAAAAGGAGGACTATGAATTCAATAAATAAATCTAAAATAATAAATCAGATTAGACTGAATGCTCAGGTTTGAGCAGATAACATTAAACTGCCTCCCCTCCTTTCCCTTCTAGGTTATAGCTGACAAATCTGCTGTCTTCAACCACTATTGTTTTCTGTTTGTTTAAACTGTTTATTTCCTGCACCTCAAGCACTGCTTGCTGGTCCTGTACTCCCCCATCCTTCCGTCTCCCCCTCTCCCTTCTTGTTTAAATCCGCTCTGGGTTTCAGCATTTCTTGCATCCCTGTTACTGAGGAGCTTCTGCAGATCGACGGCTCCACAATCAAGGTCTTCCCACCCACCACCACCACCGCACCTGCCACCCAAACAGCTGCTCTTCCACGTTGGAGAAGTGAGAAGCTGAGAGAAGGGTGGTCACTGCGTTCAATTCTGCCACCTCGTGGCTCAAGGTGGGAATGCAGCAAGCAATGCGTCAAAGTAGAGATGCCTCGCCACCCATGGCGACAGCAGCTTCGTGTGCCAACGGGATGGTGGCTGATGCATTTGATCATGCATGCTGTGCTGTGGCTTCCTAACACACCTAAGGCTTGGGTTGCCCCAAAGCATGTCACTTTTATTTTATTTTGTTTCATGAGATTTATATAGTTCTTGATTGCAATAACATCTCAAAGTGGTTTGCAAGAAGAATCAAAATTGTCAGGAAGAAATATAGCCATTTGGGAATCTCTCTGAGAATCTGTGCCTGCAGGTGGGGCTTCCTAGACCAGGCATAGGCAAACTCGGCCCTCCAGATGTTTTGGGACTACAACTCCCATGATCCCTAGCTAACAGGACCAGTGGTCAGGGATGATGGGAATTGTAGTCCCAAAACATCTGGAGGGCCGAGTTTGCCTATGCCTGCCTAGACCACAGCCAGCCACCAAAGCCAGATTTTCAGCAGAAAGGGTCTTGAACTGCAAACCATGTGGTGATGGGCCCCACAATGGAGGCAAACCCCACAGCACCTCAGCTCTCCTTCCCTTTTAAACTTTGCCTGCTGATTGTAGCATCTGGGTTTGATGAGGCAAGTGACTCTCACCTGTTCTAAGCCTACTCCAGCTGAATAATCACACACCTTCTCTAAGAGCTAGTAAGCCCCACCTGGCCAGCTAGAGAGCTGGACTGTGGGCCCCTGCCTGCTGCTACCTACGCCTCAGAGCCTGTTGTGTTTGTGGAGACAAGGGCCCCTCTGGCTCTGGTGATGGGTCCTACTGCTCTGGTTCCTGTGCACTGACCCCCATCCCTTCGCCATCCTCTGTCACCTGGTGAGTACCTCCTTCTCCATCCCCTGATTGCCCCATTGTGACCTAGTCCTGGCTACACCCCTAGCCAGATCATCCTCCTCCTCCTCCTCCTCCTCCTCCTCCTCCTCCTCCTCCTCCCTGTTATCCTGCTCAACATCCAAGAGTGGGTGGAAGGGAGGAAGGCATGGCTGAGCATTCCAACAGGGACCCCACTACCCCTAAAGCTGTAAGGAAAGGTGGGCAAGGTCACTCAATGAGGGATGACCAACACCCACATGTTGAAAAGGTCTTTATGCTCCTCTGCCTTTAGAGTTGCATGTCATCATTGCATGTTTTGCTTCCCCCACTTCTGCACCTTGGTGCTAAGAAATACAGGTGGAATGTTTGCCTCGCGTGCAGCTGTTAAAAGCACAAGAGGGAAAGTCATGGCAATTTCACTTGCACCCCATGGCTACTTCCATAGTGGAAGCCCAAGGACTTTCCACTTGGAGGCAAATACTTTTTATTATTATTTAAACTCATGTGTAAAATTATATAATTGGGTATTTTTAAAAATTGTTTCACTCATTTTGCTTTTATATTTGTTTTGTTTTACTTTTTATATGATGGTTGTTAGCACCTTATAGTGGGAAAATGCCTTGTCAGTTTTTAAAATAAACCAACAAACTGGGGATAGGTGGCTATTTACATTTCCAAGTCCCCCCCCCCTCTCTCTCTCTCACACACACACACGCACGCACACACACACACACACAGAGAGAGAGAGAGCTGCAACCCCATTCCTTCTTGCTCTTGAAGCAGCTCCTTGGCTTGGTTTCCTTCTTCCCATCTGGAGGAGTGATACCCCCACCCAATTGTTGTAAAGGGACCCTCAAAGCTGCCTGATTTAAATTCTCCACCGTCTTTGTCCAGAGAAGAAGTCCTCCAGCTAGGAGGGACAACAGCACCATTTCTCTCCCCCACCAACCCAGGCTGCCATTCTGCATCCCCCCCCCCCAATGCTCCAGGCCCAGCATTGTTCTGTGTGGGGGGGGGAGGGAAATATCAGCTGCCATCCAAGAACAGTGGAGGATATTCAGAGAAAGTTATGCAAAGTCATTTTTCCCCCTAGGGCAGGTGGATGAGAGAAAGAAAAAGCTCAAAAATGTTCTCTGGGGGGAAAAAAATCAACTCGGTCCAAGTTTCTATACATTCACATGACTCCTGTAGCTGCTGGAAGTGGGGTCACCCAGCCTGCCAGGCAGCCAGTTGGCATTAGCTGGATCCTGGATCCCTTGTTTGGATTCACAGCTGGAGGCAGCAATGCTTTTGAATACCAGTTGCTGGAAACCACAGGAGGGGAGAGGGCTCTTGTGCTCAGGTCCTTCTTGCAGGTTTCCCACTGAGGCATCTGGCTGGCCCTGTGAGAACAGGATGCTGAACTAGATGGACCCCCTTTGGCCTGAATCAGCAGGTGCTTCTTATGTTTTTTTTCCATTATCTTCTGATGAGAGCTGCTCACATTTTCTCCCCCTGTGCATCTCCGCACTGTTCTGTGTCCTTCTCACCCACCTGTTCACAGAAGTGACTAGCAAAAGCCTTCTCTGTTTGCCTTTTCTCCATTTCCATTCTTTTCTTGATAAATCAGGAAATCCTCCCAGATAAATTCCCATTTAGAAGACTCCTTGAGTTGCGCCACTTCTGGGCAAGGCAGAGCAGATTGCCTTGTGTTGCCATGGGCACAGGACATTAGGGCCTCTTGTCTTGATGAGCCTCAAAACATTTCATTCTGATTATCCTCGCCATTAATTTTAATCAAAAGACCTCCTGCAGAAATCCTAGGGTGGGGGAGCAGAGCTCTGGGCTTCTGGGAGGAAAGGAGGTGAAGGGGCAGTGAAGTACTGTAGATGAAGACTGAGTAAATGCATTTGAGATTAGCATCCTCTTTGAGAATGTATTTGGAGGCAGTTCCTAGCTACCCGTGAGTTTCATGGCTGAGTGGGGATTCGAACCCTGGTCTCCCTGATCATAGTCCAACACTTTAACCGTTACACAACACTGGCTCTCACTGTGTCACCACACGAGAGGTGGCCCTTTTCAACAGGATATGGGGGGAAATCTGGGAGGAGGAATTAACAGCCAGGTTATAATAAATCCCCCTTGTGTGCTCCTGAATCTGACCTAGAGGATTCTGTTGCAATAACCTTTCTCTCAACGTTCTGTATATTATGACTGCGGTTGTGCTATTCTTTATGGTGAGGGCATGTGTGCAAAATCCAGAAGCCGGTGGAAACTGTGGGTGCCAGAAATAGCAGCCCACTGCTGACAGGTCTGAAATGGATCACATGAGACCTGCTAGGGAGCTGTGCAAAATTATTCCTGCAGCCCTTTGAACTGCTAAGCTATTCTCTGGGAGTTTCAGCAACTGGGATGACAAAGTGGTAATTTATGCCAACATCACCTTCTCACTCACTCATGCACCAAGTGTGCAAAAAAGAAAAAAAGAAGAAGATGCCCAGCAAACCACCTTCTCTCCCTCTTAAGGAGAAGGGGGGAGGGCCAGTCTACTGATACTCCTGTCCTGGACAGTGAATGGGGGCTGCGGGTCTTCCATCTACTGGGTGGGGAATCAGGCTTGACCTCACAACTGCAGGCATAAAATTGGACATCCTTGCTGGATGCTAGCCAGAGTCATGTGGATGTGCTGGAAGGATACTTCAGGAGCAAAGGCTTTGAGGGTGGTGGGTAGGTGGGATCATCATCAGAGTGTATGAGAGAGAGAGAGAGAGAGAGAGAGAGAGAGCGCACTAGGCTGCTCCAGGGGACTATGACATTCCATGAGTGAGTTCTAAAACAAAAGAAGGGCAACCAAGATGTTCAAGGATCTCGAAACAAAGCCTTATGAGGAACGGTTAGGGTACCAGGTATCAGGCAAAGAGACGGCTGAGAGGTGATATCTGAGCCATCTTCAGATATCCGAAGAGCTGTCCCATGGAAGATGGAGCAAGTTTGTTTACTGCTGCTCCAGAGGGTAGGACCCAAACTGGTAAATTCAAATTACAAGAAAGGAGATTCTGACTAAACGTCAGCAAGAACTTTATGAATGTAAGAGCTGTGGACACTGCAACAGATAACTGCAGAAGGTGGTGGACTCTCCTTCGTTGGAGGTTTTTAAACAGAGCGTGGATGCCCATCTGCCAGGGATTCTTCAGCTGCGATTCCTGCATTTCAGGGGGTTGGAGTAGATGGCCCTTGGGGTTTCTTCCAGCTCCACAATTCCATGATTCTAAGCACTGGGTTGAGCCAAAGCCATTTAGAGCAGCATATTCAGTTTCTGATGTGCCAGGGGGGCTTTGCAAGCAGTCCACAAAAGGTGTGAGGGCCATTATGTATTTAAGAGATGCACCACCTGCTTCAGGGCAGTTCCAAAATCAAGATAAAATATACAAACACAATGTTAGAATACAGCAAGAGATACACAGAGAGAAAATATATTAACATACATTTAAAAGCCTGAGAGAATATAAAAATAGTTTTTTTCTGGCACCCAAAGCAGAATAATTCTACAATCCAGATCCCACCACTGAACAGGCACGCTCTCTGGTCACCACCTCCCCTTATAACCCCAGGGGGCAGGAAGAGAGAAAGGAGAGCCTTTGAATGCAAGACCTTGAGAAGAATCCTGCGGTATCAGTCCAAAGGCCCATCAGTCCAGACCAGGTGAAGAGCACCAGACTGGGGAAGGTTGGTCTATAAGATTTCACTGCAGAAATAGCCTCTGGCCTTATTTCCACTTGGTCCCGTCATTCACACCCCTTCCCAAGGCAATACTAACTTTAATAGCTGTTACCTTATTAGCTGCAAAGTGTATTGATGGATTTCAAACATTGCTGTGTTCACAGAGATTTTAAAAAAATGATGGATTTTGCAGAAGGGTTGGTTCTGGAATTACAGACCTTTAAAAAGTATGATACTCTATTAGCCACAGAAACCTTTAGAGCAGTTTTGGGTGGTGGTAGTGGGTGGGGTGGGGTGAGGCTTCTGCCCAGAATTATGAAAAGTGTCATCAAAAGTTCAACCCAGTTCAGAAAACTCCCGAACAATTTTAATCACAACTAACTACCGCTGTGTGACTTAATGCAAAATAGGAATTAATTCCTTCCTATTAATTATTTTGTGCCCTTAGGGAAGGGAAGGGTTGTGCTATAGCAATTCTGGAGTTTATTTCCCCCATCCTTAACTCCTGGTGACAATTCAGCATTCAGTGTTAGGCTCAGTCGTGGGCATCTGGACTCTCTCCAGACACAATCTCTGGTGTTGGCTCAGAAGACCGGCCTTCTTGTAGTGCAGTGCACCTGGCAGGAACAAAGCAAAATCATTTTTGTGAGTGGCTTCCACAATTGAAGTGGCAATCCTGGATTTTCACAAAAGCTGGAGTGCCTATCAGAAGAACTGGAAGCCCATTGCAGGCACAGTGGAAGTGAATGGAGAGATGAGAGAAGAGCTTTGGTAAAACACTTAATGGGATTTGGAGAAAACAGCAACTTTCCCTACCTAGTAGAACAGTATAAGGGCATCAGAAGAGCCTGGCTGGCTGCTGGATCAGGTCAATGTGGGCCCGTCTTGTCCAGGATCCTGTTCTCACAGAGGCCAGCTAGATGCCTGCAGGAGCCCCCAAGGCAGGGCCTGAGCATACAAGCATAAGAACATAAGAAGAGCTTGCTAGATCAGGCCAATGACCTATTAAGTCCAGCATCCTGTTTTCACAGTGGCCAATGGGAAGCCCCAGTGGGAAACAGGCCAAAAAGCAGGAATTGAGAGCAACACCAGCAGCACTCTGCCCACTTGAGACATCCAGCAACTGGTATTCTGATGGATCCTACCTCTGATGTACAGATTCAGGGCATTGGTGGTCCTGGTGGGTATGCCGGGTGTGTGATGTTCAACAGCAGGGCCTGGAGGCTCTAGGGGGCTTACCAAACCCAGAGGTCAAGATGTGCAGCGATGTAGCAATATGAACATGACTGTAGCCTGACCTCCGAGGGTCTGCTGCTTTTTGGAGATCTTTCTGCAAATCTTGATTGGCAGTTTTTGGCTTTCCTGCACTGGAGTCTGTTTATATTCTCATTCAGACATATCCTTTCTCTTTCTCCTCCTTTCCTTTGACTACCGTAGTTGTTTGTGTTTAAGAGCAGAGGGGTAACATCAAGGCTCTCCTGAAGCCACTATTTCTTAAACAATTCCCTAAACTCTCCAAACTGGAATTTTGTGGATGTTTCCAGAAGCACAGGCTTATTACTGTATATACAACGGCTGTTGTTGGTTGGCATATGGATCTGCCTTGCTTGTTGGGTGCTCTGCAGTTGTTTGGGATATCATCTGGACATAGGTTTTAAGCAGTAAGCTTACATTTTAGCATTGCATAATATCACATTATTGTTGCACTCCCCTCCCCACCAACCTCTGAGTGGTGGGATATTCCAGGGGTTCCAGGAATTTCCCCAGGGTCTGTGTTTTCTTTTGGAAATGAGGCAGAGCAGAGACTGTGGTGTCTTTATGATATATCATTTATTTACACATATATACAATCTGAGCCTATGATGGAGGGGTTCAGAGCAGTGACACCCCAAAATGGTCTTGTTTCTCGCATAGCTGAAGCTTTGGATTCAAGCAGACATCGGACATTGTGCTCTGCCTCTCTGGCTTTCCCAGCTTGCTGTTTTTGCCTCCAGCTTCTAGCTCACAGCCTCACACAACACAACTCTCCACTAGAACTCTGGCTTTTGTCCTTCTAAATATCTAAAAACTGGAGGAGGGGCCCCACCCATTTGCTGCCTGGCACAGAGCCCCCCTCTTCTATTGCTTTCTTAATGGGTCACCACCTTTACTTTGTACTTTTAATGGAACGTTGCACCAGGCAATTACTCTAAGAAGAAGCTAGCCTGGTTTATATTTTAACACTTGCTAGAGCAAGAGAGCAGAAGGCTTGATTAAATTCTAACACTTACTGGATCCAGGGATTATAGGTGTCTGACACCCACAGTTGTTGTGTGTGTTTGTATGTATGTATGTATGTATGTATGTATGTATGTATGTAGAGGATATATTTCCCACAAGGGTTTATAACAGAGTCTGGTTAAGGGATTGTAATTCTGCATGAGCTGGACCCAGGCTTTGAAAAGGCAGCAGTCCTGAATAACTGAATACACACACCCCAAGTCAGCACAGGCCTGTCCAATGGGTCCTTTTGCTCACTTCCCCTGGTCCTGGGGGAAACTGGTCTGAGGAACCCCATTCACAGAGTTTGAAGCATCGGGGCATTCAGCAACATTCACGTCCCCATCTTTGCCCTTACTGCCCCAATCCCCTGCCCCTTAATCCCATATGCCACAAAAATGCATAAGCAACCCCTGCTGCAGATCTGGCAAAAACATATCTCCCACCTGTGAGAGATGTTTGTGTTTCTGCCATTTGCTCTAGGCCCCTCAGGTTCTGCAGTATAAGGGCTACCCCTGGACTCCACCTCACTCTTCCAGATCTCTCTACTGATTTTCCTGTGGGCTCTATCTAGAATAGGGATGGGTCACCCCCTCTTTTTTTTGGCCCAACAGACCACCTTCACTCTTGGTCAGCCTTTCAGCAGCCACTTGTCAGCAGTGGGTATAGCAGTAGAGGAGATTTACTATGGAGATCAGCAGAGGAGGGGGCTGTTGTCCCCCTCTTTGGTCATCAAACGACCCAGCCAGTGACTGGGGAAGTGGTAATATATATGAGACTGATGGAAGTTGTAGCCCAAAGCATCGGTGGGGGCACAAAGTTTGGGAAGGCTGATATTGATGTTAGTGGACTCCTGTCCCACTGCAGCAGACAACACACTCAGAAGGAGCATGGCTGGCATTGCTCTCGCTTCCTCCCATGCTCTGCTTCTGCAGGTATGTGCTGCAAGCAACCATGAATGTGCTTCCTGTTTCCCAGACAATTCCTAGATATTTCCATGGTGATTCATGACCTAATTTAAGTCATTGAAGTATTACCCACATTTTCCAGTCAAAACAAAACTAATTGACATAATTTCCCTGACATTCTTCAAGTCTGTTTAAAGAAGGTAGGATCTGGGTCAGTGAGATGAAGTGGGAAGTCTGCAGGTGTTTCTTGTTCCTCTTCCTCCCCTTCCTCCTGTGTGGCCTTCATCCCCAAGAGTTCTTAGAACTGGCCCAGCAGCTCAGTGAAGGCTTCCTCCTTGCATAAATTTGTCTTGCTCAGTTCATGGCTTTTGAGCCATAATTAGCAGTGCTGTAAGCAGCGAGGGGTGAATTGAGAAGCTTCAGGACCATTTTTTCAGAGCAGAAGTCATCATGTTATCTTAAAATAAAAGGAAATGGAAGCAATCGTGATAATATTGTCGAGTTGCTACAGATTGTCAAGCCAGGCAGAAGACTTGGATGAGGCCCTTAGAAATGTCATATGAGCCCTATTGCATCAAACCAAAGTCCTTCCTAGTCTAGCCACCTGTTAGGGGCCAATCAGGCACCTTTAGGAAGCCCAGAGGTAGGAGATGAACACAGTGGGATTCTCCTCGTGGTTCCCAGAAATTGGTGTTCAGAGGCATCCTTCCTCTGATACTAGAAGCAGTACTGGGCCATTGTCACCAGTAGCCATTGACAGCCTTATCTTGTTTCTAACCTTCTTTGGAAGCCATCCTAATTGGTGGCCATTGCTATGTCTTGTGGGAATGAGTTCCATAGCACCACATGTGCTGCTGTATGGAATAGTAATTCCCTTTGCCTATCCTGAATTTTCCAGCATTGTTCTTCTTGTTGTTGAGGTGGAATTTCCCCTACCATGGCTTATCCCGCGCTTCTCTTTATCCCCTCTTTGGAGCAGGGAGGCCAGGAGGGAATGCATCAAAGGGGACCTGATAAGAAGCCTTTAAGCATAAACCTTTTCTATCCTTGGACTACAGAGCTTATCATGACGTATAGATCAGAGGCCAAGATTTGAACCCCCACCCCACTCTACCCCCTAGAGGCAGGACAGAAAGGGGGCTCAGTTTCAAAAGGATTTTCCCCTTCTCCCAAATAATACCTGTTTTAAAAAATGGCTGGAGCCTTGAGCATCCCATTAAGACTGAGATTGCTGTAGGGAACTGTATGTGGGAGTTTTAACATACATTTTTTTAAAATGGTTAGGTAAAATTAACTCTGCCGTGTGGGCAGGTGTCCTGGTCTACCTGCTAAAGCTGTGCGTTAATGAAAGGGAGAAGCGAGGAGGAAATGGGGCACAGAGGTTTGGAGAGCTACATGTTTTCGGGTGCAATACATTGATAAGAAAAAGGACTGCTCTGCAGGGCGGTCTATGAAATGTTGCTGTCACCATGAGAAATTCTGCAGCTGTCACCTGAGAAATCCACATTCCTGGGTCATAAAGAGTAAGCTATCACTAAACCGCGTCCTGTTTGGAGCAGGACTCTGGCAGGCAGGTGTTTCTGGCTCCGGCAAAGGCGCCCTTCCTTCCTACCCCGACACATTCCCTGGAACATGTAGGCGCCAGAGGGAGGCTAAAAATAAAAACGGGCCAAGTCCCGCTGCCGCATTCCTGCTGGCGGAGAGGCTGACATGGTGATGCTCGCAGCGACGGTTTCTAACACCGCCAGCAGCAGCGGCGTCTGCCGCCAGCTTCAGCACCAAGAGGTTCTCCGGCTTCTCCTCTGGCATGCCGGGGTGTGGGACCTGATTCGAGAGGTAGCGATCGCCCCTGCCTTCCTGCGTGCCCTCCTCCCGAGTCCCGTGCCTCGCTCTGGAGGGGCGCGCGCAGGTTTCGTCATGACGCCCGGTGCTGCGAGCAGAAGGGGCTCATTGCTCTCTTCGCGGGCCGTGGGGAGGCGATTGCGCCCAGTGCCAAAAATGCCCTGACCCCACCAGGCGGCGGAGAGGAGGCTGGGTCGTTTGGGAAGGAAGCTGGCACGGCGCCCATTGGCATCGCCGTGGCACCGCGGCTCGCTTGCTGCCGCTCCTGCCAACTCCCGCAAGGCCGCCAGGCGGGTATTCGGGCGTCGCTTTCCGGGGTGCTGATCTCAGCCTTCGAGCCGCGCTGCCGCAGTTGCCGCTGTCAGCGGTGCTGATCTTTGCTTGCGAGCGGCGCTGCCGCAGTCGCCGCTGTCCGCGGCGCAGATCGCTGTCCGCCGCACGGCGGGAGGCTCTGGGCGCCGCTTGTCCGCGGTGCTCATCACATGACCAGCCCGTGAGGCGAGCGCGGAGCTGGCGGCGGCGAGCCGAGCCGAGCCGGGCGATGAGGAGGCGCTGCCCGGGCTGAGCGCTGCTGCTGCTGCTTCTGGGGGCATGTGAGAGGCGGCTGGGCGCTTCGGGCGCCGGGCTGCTGAGGCTCTGCGAAGCGGGATGCAGATGCGGCTGTGAGCGCCGCCGGCCGCGCCATGCAGAAGGCGATGCGGCTGAACGACGGGCACGCCGTCTACCTGGGGCTGCTGGCTAAGAAGGACGGCGCCCGGCGCGGCTACCTGAGCAAGCGGAGCTCGGACAATACCAAATGGCACCCCAAGTGGTTCGCCCTCCTGCAGAACATGCTCTTCTACTTCGAGAGCGACTCCAGCTCCAGGCCGGCTGGCCTCTACCTGCTGGAGGGCTGCGTCTGCGACCGGGCGCCCTCACCCAAGCCCAAGGACCCCCTCGAGAAACAGGTAGGTGAGAGAGCCGGGATGTGAGGAGGACTTGAAGGAAGCGAAGGGGTCGGGGCGCTTCGATCTGCTGCTGCCAGCCTGGGCCATGGACAGCTGAGTTGGGGAGGGGAAGGGAGAGCAGCCTTCTCCGGTGTGTCCGCTGCCTTGAGATTTATGTGGGGACGGTGTATGCTAGGCGTCGCGGGTGCTTGTGACACACCTGCCTCCTTCGAGGCCAGAGGGGGTCAGGAAGGCTCTCCATCTCCAGCTCTCCCAGCGCTGCAGTGCCAGCAGTCTCGCGCTAGCTCCCCCCTCCCGTGTTCCCATTTTTGGATTCGTGTGCTTAGGACTCTATGCAGGACGGGCACAAGGTACTTCCTTTACCCCCACCCTCTCCAAGAAGCCTGCTCTGGCCAGGAAATTGAAGTTACTTCAGGCAGGAGAACATTTTAAAAAACCAAAAACAAAACAAAACCCCATAACATTTGGGGTAATCAGTCGTATTAATTAGTCAGCAAGTTGAAATGCAAGGGTGCCCCCGGTGGAGAAAAAGAAGAAGCAGGTCTTCTGCAGCAATCCATGTCACCCTCCACCCGCCTCCCGCAAGCACAATTCACCTTTGTCAAGTGAATATTTGGGTGCTCGACTTTAGGAGTTATGGCTGGGTCCAGGTAGAGGCACCTGATGGTTCTTAACCTGTAAACATAAAGTGTTATAGGGAAAGAGCCAGTCGGTCCCACCAGAACTTTCAGGGTGTGAACAAAGTCAGCTTGCAGTGGGTTTGCAGAGAGTTTCCCTTCCACACAGTACCTGGGGCCAGCCAACCCACCCACTGATTCCTGAGCTATCCTGTTGATTTAAATGCAGTTATGAGAGACCATACCTATATCTGCAGAGACTTCTCAACGGTGGAACTAGTCATGCTAGAGCAGCATCTTCAACAGTTGGCAGTTGGCTCTGTCCATGGCACACTGGTGCAAAGGCCTCCACCCAAAATCACGAGGAATCGCCCTCTCTATTAATCTGAGGCCATCCTGCAGTTACAGAGCTCAGCCTCTGCAAAGCCAGAAACCCTTGAGGATCCCATTGAGGAGATCCTTCACAGGCCTACATAGCTTTCGCTGTTGAAACAGCTCCACTGCCAGCCTAGGAACTAAGGTGGAGGTCTCTATCTGCAATGATGGGGCTTGTGGGCTCTGCCTTTTGAGGACACTCGGCGAGGAGGTTTGAAAATACAGGGGTGTCAATTGAGATGAAGCATGTAGAAGGACTTGTTGGATAAAATGACCATTAAACTGTTGGAAGGAAGATACTATGTGGGGTGACTTCCTTGCCCAGCAGAGATTGGCTTTGTATTTGCAATTGTTGCTTCGGTGCTACTGATTTGTCTAAAGTCAACCAGATGAGGCAAAGACAATGTAGCCAACATTGTGCTCTCCAGGTGTTGTTGGACTCCAAGTCCCATCAGTCCCAGCCAGCATCTCTGGTGGTCAGGGTTGATGGGAGCTGTAGCTCAATAACATATGGAGGGCTCCGCATTGGCTACTCCTGCTCTATGAAGACCTGAGTCATGAGACTCTCTTCCTGTCCTCCCTCCTTCTCTTTCCGTTTCCTCCCCCCACCCGCATCCTATTCCTTAGCCCCTGGCAACTCATGTGAGCCATTTTCAGGTCCCCCCTTTTCTTCTTTGGCACACCTTCCTCAGAATCCTTAGGGCATCTTGGGTGCCATGCGCTCTTCCTTCACACAAAATAAATAGCAATGCCAGCACTTGGTTAGTGCTTTGGGAGTGTTCATTGTCTGTACATTATCTTAATAATAGTCACAATAACCCTGCAAGGTGGGTCCTCATTTTGATCCTGACAATGATCTGAAGTCACAGGACATTTCCAAACTGTTAAAGCGAATGAGTTTTGGTTCTGAGCAGGTCCAGGATGAGAACCTGTACAGGACCTGTTTGTAAGAAACAGTGGAGGAAGACAATGTGTCCCATCAGCACATTGCAGATGGGAGGTGGTTGACCTGGAAAGAAGAGTAAGGAGCTTGCCCCAGTTTGCACATGGCTTCCCTGGTGTCCCATACAAAACTTGCTTCCCTCGTGTGGCAGGTGCATGAGTGGTCAGATTGGTCCTGCCCCTGCTGCCAATGAGAAACCACTGTGTGTCTGTGGATGCCAGCATGCCAAGGAAAGTATTGTCTCTTGATTTAGGGATCTCTGTGGACATCCCATTTATAACTTTGGCTTCTCAGCAGGTTTTATCTCCCCCCCCCAGTTGTTAGGTATCTGATTGGCCAACTGCTAGCAAGTACCATAGATCTTGGCCTGATGGCTCTCTCTCTGGATGCAGAACACAGGAAGCTGCCTTATACTGAATCAGACTATTGGTCCATCTTGCTCAGTGTGGTCAACACTGACAGGCAGTGGTTCCCCAGTGTTTGAAGCAGGAAACTCTCCCAGTGCTACCTGGAGATTCCAGGGAATGAACCTGGGACCTTCTACATGCAAAGTAGATGCTCTACCACCAAAACTTTTCCCATATGAACTTATCAGCCTTGCTAAACCATTGCTGCCACACTTATCCCTCACAGATGTTGACATTAACTTTCTTTATTTCACAAATTGCAGGCAGTTTTTTTACTTTTTGTTGGGACTGACCAAGAGCCCATTTGGCATTCATGTATGGGCTGGTAAACCAGTTGGCCATTTCTGTCTTCACCCATGTCTCCTTACATGTGTACTGACTTATCCGTCCACTTGGGGAAGGGCTGTAGCTCAGTGGTAGAACATCTGCTTTGTGTGCATGAAGTCCCAGGTTCAGTCCCCAAAGGTATCTCAAGGCATGGCTGGGAAAGACTCACCACTTCCTGAAACCCTGGGGAGCCGTTTTTGCTAGTCAGTACTGTATATGGAGCTCAATAGGCCAAGGGTCAGGACTCTGTAGAAGGCACCTTCCAAGGCTTCACATATCTGAGGAAGGAGGAGCTTGTTGCAGACAGCAGCCCTTCCCAAACCAGCAGGTATGGAATATATTTTTTTGCTTCAGACCAACCTAACAACACATTGGGAATTTGTTTAATTCAGCTACAACTAAACGGGTCCCCTTTGATTTATAATTGAGCCCATTTTGACATTTGTAGAGCTAGTTCATGGCTGGGTCTCCTGCACAGAAGGATTAATCACCCTGGCATTGGCCCAGGAATTGCAAACTTAATCTCCAAGTAGCAATGTATTTTATTTCTCAACAAGGAGCATAGTGAAGATTGAAGGCCTCTGACTTTGATCAGGGCATTTCAACTCTGAAACCTTGGTGGAAGTGAAATCTTCAGATACTTGTTCTGGTGCAGCACATCAATATCCTCTTATGCAGCATCCCTCCACATATGTGGTTGGCACCTGTTCAATCCCCAAGTGGAAAGTTCTTGGTGTTGTGCCAATGACCTTGCGATGTAGGACAGTCCTGGAGATGGGATACTTTTGTTGGGTCTTGATGAGTGTCTGACATATGGCTGTGAAACCACATCAGTCTCCTCATCACCCTCCAGTGCAGACCTCTATTCATCAGTCTCCTCTCCTGCTACCTGTAATCTGCTCCTCGGCTTCTCCTTCCTGTTCATCATTTGTGCTAGGTGATGTGACAGTAGAAAGCAGATACGTCAATTCAGGAAAGTCCAGGAGGGCTCTTATTTCTTCTTCTGACTCCTCAGAAAAATACATCGCAGTTTCTCTCTTGTCAGCTGTCCTGTGTTCATCAAAATGAACCACATGTCTTGTGCTGACCTTTCCAGTATTCAAGTCAATTGCTCTGTAACCTTTGCTCCAGTAGCATATCCAATCATAATTGTCTGTCCTGATCTGGAGTCTAACTTGTGTCTATTCTCCTTGAGTACAAAGGCATAGCAATACAAGTGGTGACCATTTCACACAGGGGTTCCATTCGTGCCCCCCATGTGTATTGGTGGTGCAAATAAGCCGTCCCCCATTCTACCCTCTTCCAGGTCCAAAAGGACCCGCGCATCTGCGATCACATGTCAATTGGACACACCTAAAATGTTCACTGCCTGTACTGCCAGATACATGTTTGTGTGACATACTGGGCACTCTTCCATGTCAAAGTTCTAAGGGTGTACATGTACTTCTCTTGGTTGGCAATCTGTTGTGGAGATATTTTGCAGGGGCTACCGCATCTCCCCACATTTGTTTGGGAAGGCCAGGGTCACTCAGCATGCACCTTGTCATCTCCATAAGAGATCTAAACTTTCTCTCAGTGACTGAGCTTTGTTGAAGGTTGTGGAAAACACTCCTCACTTGTGTGTAATCCCTTCTTCATCCACAAGAGATTTCATGTGGCTCGACGTAAACTCACCTCCACTGTCACTGACCAGAATTGTGGGTTTCCTCTGAAGTTTATTGCTTACAGTGGTGATGTGTTTTCTGAACTGTACAGTTTCACTTTTCTCCCTTAGAAAGTACACAGTGCAGTACCTTGAGAAATCATCCAGAAAAATTAGTATGTACTTACACTTCCCTAGGGAGGGAGCATTAAGTGGACCATACACCTCAGTGTATGGTGCTTCAGTACATGGAGGGAAAGAAGGTTTAACACTCTTCTCAGTGATACAACTTATGCACTTGGTTGTGACTGGTGCATTTTGGTTTACCTTCATCCCTGTTGCAAGCTCCTTGCATTGCAGTTCAATTGTGGGACATGTAGGACTTGATTCACATGGTTTTCTTTCAATTGATTGCTAAGTTTGCAGTTTAAGGTTCCTGGACCTATACCACATCTCTTTATAGTTTCACCATATGCAATTTGAATCCACTGATGGGTTGACATGGTCAATGCTGCAAAAGAAATCTTCATCATAACTCATATATGAACAACATCCAGAATCAATTAACCGTTTGTTTAATCTTGCATCACAACAGTTTAGAGTTAGATTCTTCTCATGCTGGAAGGTGAAAGGGGAGGATGCTGTGGGCCATGGAAAAGTTACAACACTGGATGGGACTCTGGTTGCTGGGCAGAAGAGGCCAGGAGGCACTAGCACTGTGGTGAGGTTCCCTTGCTGGGGCCCTTTGCTGTCAGTGATGCCTATTTGGTTTTGTGTTGAAAGGTGATGTGGTGTGCTTTGTTGTGTAGCACCTGCCTTGTGTCTTTAGGCATTTTAAACAGGGCAGGCTCCTGGAACCTTTTGCCAGGATGTGGTCCAATAGCACATCTGCTCAGGAGGAGGAGAGATGTTGATGCCCTTAGAAGAATCAGGACTACAGCAGCTATATTTAGATGAGAGAAGCATTAGCTCAGCCTGGTCTGGAATGCGTTGAGGTTGCTGTGGAAATCGTGTATTGGAACATATCCCTGAAGAAGCATTGTGTGGGGGATCCAAAGAACTCTGCTGCTGGAGAGTTGCACCAGGCAAGGTCAACAGCGGAAGAGCCATTGAGATGAAGAGGTTCAGGTGTTCTCTGCCACTCTTATACTGAACTCCTCCATCATTGTCATGACATATGAGACATGCTGCAGAGTTCTACATCAGATATTGGTGTGTGTGTGGGGGGGTTCTGTTTGTTTTCTTTTTAACCAGCTGCAGCCTCAGGAGGCTACCAAGCTGAGTGGAGGAAGAAGAGGCAGGTGGGGTTATACAAACTGTTCCCTTTCTGCTGTTGAGGATTTCAAAATTGTCTTTGCACTGTTGCATTTCTCCCTTTGGCGGGGGTGGGGCATATAGGGACCACTGTCCCTTGCAGCTGAATAATGTGTTTAGTTTTTGAGCAGAATTGCAATGGTAGACAAGATTGCGCTGCCTCCCTCCCTGCTCTTGGGTGCAGCCTCAGAGGCTGCTTTTCAGCTAGACACAGAAGCTGGTGGGGGCAAAGAAAAAGTTCACACCCTCCTGTCTACTCTACATCAAGTGTGTCTCCACCATTGGCTTGGGAAGCAGGGTACACACAATGTGGGTCACAATCCACATTGTTACAAAAGTTAGGTGCTGCCCCATTCTCTGCCAAGCAGTAACAAGATTCTAGGGGGTTCCAGGCACTCACCCAGGTTTTGTGTTTCTTTGGAGAATGGAAACACAGTGGAGACTGTTGTAGCTTTAAGAAATATGATTTATTCACATATTTACACCTTCAGTCTGCACGGTGGGAGCCTATCTCTTACAACATGGTCATTTCAAGAGGGGCTTGTTCCCCACAGCAGTGCAGCACTGGAGTCATCTCTCCCAGCCTGTAACCTCAAACATGCACCCCATCACCAAGGCAATCTCTCTCTGCCCAGGCCCAGGATTCCTCTTAGATGGGCCGTCAACACGTTTTGTCATGTTAATGCCTCTATCCCAGGTGTGGCACTTGCTTGGAATTAAACTTAGCCTGTACTTTTCCACGGGCCTCCAATCTTTGCTTCAATACTCCAAATAACTAGATTTGCCATGTGTCCTCTTTTTCTAGGACATGTCCTCTATTTCAGGGGTAAAATTTCTGCCCAGGTGGATTTTTTTAATTTGCAAAAATGTTTCTGGCTATACTTTCTGGATGAGATATAGACATAACTGGTGGTTGAAGACTTGGTTTCCTTTTCTCTTCTCCTGCCCCCATCAGCAATATATCACAGTTTCTATAGCCTAAATATAATAGGGGTATTTAAAATGAGAGCCATTATAGCATCCTCTTTTTTGCTCTTCAAAATATGACAACCTTAAAATAAT
Organism: Lacerta agilis; assembly: GCF_009819535.1. Taxonomy (NCBI): domain Eukaryota; kingdom Metazoa; phylum Chordata; class Lepidosauria; order Squamata; family Lacertidae; genus Lacerta; species Lacerta agilis. Next base: position 26,567,168 of record NC_046324.1, on the reverse strand, counting down.
CAAAATCCTACTACAGTATTTATTAATTTCTAGGGTCTAGTGGGTACCCCACAAAAAAATCTGTAACAATAGCTATCCTGTTGTTTCTTACAAAAGGCTGTGTTTTGATGCATTTTCCACACAACCAGCTTTAATCCGAATTGAGAAAAAGAATGACCTAGCTGTGCTTTTGTTTAAGCTCACATAAATGCTTTCATATTGTCATGTGGTTCTGATACCTTAGCATTCTCTCCTCATCACTTTTTGCACAAAGTGTGAAAAATAAAGAATAAATGGAGATAAGAAATGGCAGGGTGAAATAGACACCATTACAATGACTATTATATATTTTATTATTTATTTTATCCATGTACCAGTTTTATCTTCCAAGCATCTCAATGTGGTGTGCATGGTTGCATTAGCAGCACCAAAGTGACCTTCCTGGGGTGCAAGCCTAGGCAGGAGTGTATTTGAGGTCCTGGGATACCCAGATGATAATACCACACACACACCACCCTGTGGTCCAAAGGGAAGCATTATGTTTGGCACCAGCTTGGCTGCAGGAATTCCCAGAAGGAGGTGTACAAGGCCCCACCCAACTGACCCAGGGACTCTACTCTGGATTTGTGAAGCGTTTACTCCTTAGACTTTTCTTCTTCCGAGGATATCCCGCATGGCGGCAGAGGTTTAGGATCAGAATACTGTATTCCTTTTTCTAGATGGGCTACCTTCCCAGGTTGATGGGCCTCAACTGCCCCTCACTTCCCTCTACAGCATGTGCACAAACCACTTTCTTGACTGATGGACCACCTATTGGTCTCATCTGCTCAATCCACTCAAAAAAACTGGAGCCTGTCTTTGCACAGGGTAAGTCCCTAACTCACTGAGGGTTTGAGACCAATTGGCTACCCTCACCTGATTTAGCCAGCCAGTCAAAGCCATTCCCTGGGTGTGGTTGCTGTCGCATGCTGGCAGCTTCTAGGAGCCACAGGAGAGAGCTGGCTTTAATGTAGTTAACTGTGTCAGTCTGTTGGTCCATTTAGTGCAGTGTTCCCTACACTGACTGGCAGCAACGTCCCTCCAGATTTCCAGATAGAGTCTTTCCCAGCCCTTCCTGGAGATGCCACTGGGGATTGAACCTGGGGCCTTCTGCATGCCGAGCAGCTGCTCTGCCACTGAGCTACTGCAGCCCTTTCCTTCTCTAGAGCATTTGCTTTAGGCTTTGCTTGGAGGCCAGCAGTTTTGGGGGCCATGTTGTTGGATTTTGGATTCCAGGACGTCCGGGCAAGAGTGGAAGCCAGAGGCAGAACGGACGGCGCTCAGCATTTCCTTATTTGTTTTCCAACTTACTTGGTTCTGTGTCTGGCCTTAGAGAACATCCCTTGTTTCCTAGGAGACTGCAGGGAAGGAGAAGTAGATGAACTGCGAAAACTCTTTTGCGGTGCTCGAAGCCGCCCTGATGAAAATTAACACAAATACAGTAAATGCCAAGGGAGGCTAAAAATAGCCTCTGTGCCAAGCCCCATTCTGCTCCTGTCCATGTCAGCCTGGCATCTGAGATGCAGCAAAGGCTGTGGGGGGTGGGGAGCTTCCAGGGCTGGTGGGTGGCGTGGATTCTAGGGGGCTGTTCTGGGTCAGGTGCCTTCCATGGGCATGTGTTCTTCATGCCCCTTGCTTTTTCTCCCCCAAATGCTGGTCCATGGTCCTGCTGCAAAGGTTCAGCACTGGCACCTCTTAGAGACAGGAATGTGTGTGTATGTGAGGGGGGGATAGAAAGTAGCTGCCCCAAACCATTTGCTCATCATAGTGCCTCTGGAGGGGAAATCTAGGTGAGCTCCCATGTCCCAAAAGGCAAGGCCATCATCTGCTGTCCCCACTACTGCTGCCCCTTCCCACAGCCAGCCTATGAAAGCCAGACCACAAAAAACAGCCAGGTGGACTGCAGAAAATGAGCCAGATGAGTCCAGGAAGGAAGAGACATTGAATCATAGAGTTGGAAAGGATCTGAAGGGTCATCTAATTCTAGATCAACCCCCTGCAATGGCATTGCTGCAGTTTGGAAGTGACTGGCGGCCTCTCCTGGGGCCCTCTGGCCTCTTGGAGGTGATTAATAAATTGATGGTAACAACAACAACAACAACAACAACAACAACAACAACAACAACAACAACTGGCCCAATAATGCTACAAAGCTGCATCTAATCTGTCATGGTTTTCATGCTTTTGCCTGCTAGAAAATGCTTTCCATGGACTTTCTCCATAATAAATTTGTAACCTTTTGAGTTGGCCCTTCACTTTCTGTGCCTTCTGTGTAACAATGCCAGGGTGAGTTAGTGATATTTGGCACCCTTGCAGTGGAATGCAGCTGGCTGTCTTTAGGAGTAATAGCTCTTCTCTTTGTTTTTATAGCATTATTTCACCGTTAACTTCAACCATGAAAACCAGAAAACCCTGGAGCTGAGGACAGAAGATGCTAAAGACTGTGATGAATGGGTAGCAGCCATTAGCCATGCCAGGTAAGTCCTCCTCCTTTTCTCAGTGGCTCCGTGGAACATGAATCCTGCTGGGGTGAGGTGTCTTGGGCTGGAGCGCTGGGCTGGCACATGGCAGGTCGGGTTCAAGAGGCAGATGACCATGTTAATCCTGCTGGGAGAGAGAGAGTGGGAGAGGGAACCAGTAAGAGGCCTTATTTCTAGTCACCCTTGCTGAGCAATGGCTCATAAGTAGTAGTAGTAGTAGTAGTAGCAGTAGTAGTAGCAATATAATGTATTTATTTCCCCAGCCACTCTGGGTGGCTCCCAACATAATATTAAAAACATGATAAAACAGAATAATAATTTATTATTATAGCATAGAAGAAACCATATAAGAGGGAATCAGCCCCCCTGAGCTGCTTACAGAGAAAAAGTTGACAATGAGCAATGCTTGGGCTGACTCTGGCATTCTAAAGAAGCACAGGATTTTGCTCCATGCCTAGAATTCAGCATCCTAACAACCTCAGAATTTGTTGTTGGCTTTTTGTTTTGAGTTTTGCATTCCACACCTCATGGTTGCAAACAGGGTCTGGCCCAAGACATTTTGCTGCTTGAGGCAAAACAGAAAATGGCAGGGGCCCCCTCCTCCTCCTCCTCCTCTGCTGCCACCTGAGGCGACTGTAGGCAGCCCAGGGAAGCCCCAGCACACTGAATGTAGGGGAGAGAGAAAAAGGAGGCAAGAGGGGAGCAGGCAGTGGCTGCAGGCAACAAGCACAGGAGGCAGCAAGCAGCACACTCCTTGGGGGGGGGCAGATCAGCCACCCCTCCCAGCTGTTCCCAGCCTGCCTCCCAAGGTGACTGCCTTGTCAAAGCCCTGGTTGCAAAGATAAGCTTCAGTGTGTGTAGTCAGTGCCAGGTAGGAGCAGAAAGCCGGGGGGGGGCATCTGGAGAAGGCTTGGGGTGTTAAGGAAGTGGAGTTTCCTTGCTCTCCTTCCCTGTTGCCCATGGAACCACAAGAAACAGCCTCAAACAAGCAGGTGTGCCGTGCAGAGTGGGAACACTGGTACCCTTCCAGGCATCAGTTTGCTTTGTCTGGGGTGGAAGGTGGGATGCCTTTTTGCAGCACAGAGGATGCTTTGTGGCTATGCTGACAGAGGGCTGAGGGAGGGGGGGCCCCCACACTCTCTGGTCTTCTCAAAATGTTCTGGGCAGCAGCTGGCAGAATTTAGGAGTTGGAGAGGATGTTGCATCAGAGATTTTTTTCTCTACTTTTAATGCTGCCTCTGCACCTGGGACACTGCCAGTTGCCACAGCCAGAGATAAGAATTCATCCTTGACATTTGCATTTTAATTCCATTCCCTTTCTTTTAACATTCGATTCATTTTCCTGGAAAGGCTGCATTTAACCAAGCAGGGAAACAAAGAGGCTACTCCCCTCCCAACTCACAAGTGAAATATTGTGGGCCAGATCCTTCCACGAATACTTGAATTCGTAGAACTCATTGAATGGGATTAAATGGCAGTACAGCCCTTGACATGTTTACTCAGAAGTAAACAATGCTGAGTTCAATGTGGCTTTACCTGTGTGATTGCACCCTGTGTTTCCCAACCAAAGTCACTGCCAGCTTAGAAGGAGCTTGGCCATTCCTAATCGCCAGCAGTCCAAAGCCATATATAGGTCTACTCAGAGGAAAGGTACACTGACTTCAATGGGACATATTCCTAGGTTAGTAGATATAAGATAGCAGCCTTACTTGTCCTTTAGTACCAGGTTCAGTGTGTCAGGTCAGTCCCACTGAAGCCAGTAAACCAAGCCTGGTATAGCAGGACATGAATCTGCCTCCTTGATGGGAATGAAAAGGTCCTCGAGGTCTTCAGGGTTTCATCTTCATAATGGTTGCCAGAGATTTTGCAGGATCTCTTGCTTATCCCTGTGGGCTCATAGAGTTGATCCATGTAACCCAAAGCTGGCATAGAGCACATGGAAAATGGAGAGAGCATCACAGCTGGTCACCCAGTGGAAGAAACCACTGTCCAATTGCTCCAGTGTGATCCCTGTCTTCTGCTAAAAATTGATGTGGCTGCAAGGCAGATCAAGCAGCAAACATGCTTGGTTGTGGCCAGCAGGAGCATAGTTTGAGATTGGCATGTGCTCAGGGCCTCTTTTGGGGTCATGTGGGTAGGCCACTAAATGTGGCCCACTGGGTAACAGTGGCAGAGTGGAAGTTTGGGAATTGGACATGGAATCTTGATCTTTAGATAGTCACTTCTTAGCTGTTATTACTCACAGGCTGAATATGGGAAGCCAGCCTTCCCCAGTCTCCTGGTCCTGATGTTTTGAACCAGAACACCCATCAGCCTCAGCTATCACAGCTGCTCTGGCTGAGGCTGATGGGAGTCAGTAGTGCCGGCTTGGCCCCACGACTGTAGGTGCCCGGGCTGTGAGTGCCATGAAGCATGCATGATATTGGCACCAAAATTTGTGTGTGCTGGGCATCTTCATGGGGAATTTTGTGGGTGCTCGGTCACCCAGGGCCCCAGGGAGTTGGCACCTATGATGGGAGTTGTAATCCAAGATTTCTGGAGGGCACTAAGTTGGGAAATGGCTGTTCTAAAGTGTTTGGATAAAAAGAATGGCTGGAGCTTGATGGGAATGATCAATCAGAATGATCAAATTCAAGCTAAGCAGTGGCAGGGAAAGTTCATGCTCTGAACAGTAGCAGCTGAGTCATGCCATTCCCTTTCCCCCCATGATGAATGCAGTTATCACTTGATGGCTTGTTGGGTCGGCTTTCTCTCTCTCCCATAGGATTTTCTAATTGTGTTGGCAGCAGACACGGCTTGAGGAAGCCACCGCGAGTAGCAGGATCCGCCCCAATGACAGCATTTAGGGCAGCACGTGGACCTGATCCCCCAAGTTTTCCATTGTTGGTGGTGGTCATGAGTGCCCAACCTGGTGGGTGGGTGGGAGGGAGATGCAGAGCAGGCAGGAAAAGCAACAGAAGGGGAGGAAATGTCTTAACAACTCTGTCTATATAACAGTTATAGGACTCTTGCTACAGAGCATGAAGCTTTAATGCAGAAGTACCTCCATTTACTTCAGATTGTGGAAACGGAGAAAACAGTTGCCAAGCAACTCAGGCAACAAATTGAAGATGGAGAAATAGAGACTGAGCGCCTGAAATCTGAGGTAAAAACATGCTGATTATGCAAAGGGCAATAGAGCCTGTGTGGTTAGTCCTTGTAGGCTGCATTCAGACATGCATCATGCCAGGAGAAATGTACCCCCTTCCTCTCAGCGGGTTTTTTTTTTTTTTGCCAGCAATGGGAAGGACCCCATTTGCATTTCCTGCCCTTTGGGGCATTTGATGGCACACAATGGGCTGTTTTTGCTGCTCTCTGGCTTCCAATTTGCTTTTAAGCGAACGGTATACTTTGCCTATTTTGATTTTACTATATTTTTGGACTGTTTGCATTTGTTTAGCAGTATTTAATTAGTTAGTTATAAAAAAATGTATCCCTATCACTTTAAAAAATAATAATAATATGAAAGCAGTTCACAACTGCAAAAATAAGATAAAACCATACCATAAAAGCACAAAAGGTTAAAAACAAAGAAGTTTAAAACAAAGATCAGTAACCCATTTTGGGAGGACTCTTAATTGCCTGCATAGGCATGGTGTAATTGAAAATTTACAGCAGGCATTTAAAGGTTGGCACAGAAGGTACTTGCTGAATCTCCAATGACTTGGTTTCCATTGCTGTCAAATGAGCACCACCAACTCTGGGAATGAATTATGACACTCCTGCAAATGATCTTGTGACCGAGCTGGAATAGAAATATTCAGATGATCCCATGGTACCCTGGACCTAAGTTGTTCAGGGTTTTTTTTTAAAATTAATACAAGAATGTGGATTCATTGTTGCTATTTCTTTGGTTTAAAACTTTATCTAGTTTAATTTAAAAAAAATATTTCTGTAAGTCACTTTAGGCTGTTTTCAGAGCGGTGAATTGTTAAGCAGAAAGGTGGCATGTTCTAGAGGTGAAGAGATTTGCAGCATCCCAGGTGAAAATGCCATGGTAATCAGATTTACACATGCACAGGCAGGGACTGAACCTGTGTCCTGCCTCTGCATGGAAATACCTGTGTCTGAATGGTGTTTTGAAAACCAAGTCTCTGGCCTGGAGTGTTTACCCTTTGACAAGAGACTACCTGAAGTTCCACCAGTTACCGTACTTAGTGCTGGCTGTGCAGGAGACATTAATACCTTAAGCTCAGCAATATTCATCTGGAAGGGGGTTGAGTAGGATGCTGTTGGCTGGGCAAGTTATGGTGTTTGACATGGATTTTAGAAGGGATGCCTCGAAGACCCCTAATCTGAAAACTTGGTTTCTTCCAGCAGTAGCAGACCTTGCCACGGGCACGAATGTTATGGGTCAAGTCATCCTTGTAAGTCTCAGCCTGGAGGTCACAATATGAGGAACGGTTAAGGAGTTGGGAGCAGTATGAGAAATGGTTGAGGATGTTGGGCATATTTAGTCTGGAGAAGAGAAGACTGAGAGGTGACATGATAGCCATATTCAAATACAGTGGTACCTCTGGTTACGTACTTAATTTGTTCCGGAGGTCCGTTCTTAACCTGAAACTGTTCTTAACCTGAAGACCACTTTAGCTAATGGGACCTCCCGCTGCTGCTGTACCGCCAGAGCACGATTTCTGTTCTTATCCTGAAGCAAAGTTCTTAACCTGAAGCATTATTTCTGGGTTAGCGGAGTATGTAACCTGAAACGTATGTAACCTGAAGCGTATGTAACCCGAGGTACCACTGTACCTGAAGGGCTGTCCCATGGAAGACAGAGCTGCTTCAGAGGGGAGGACCCAAACCAATAGATTCAAATGGCAAGAAATGAGTTTTCAGCTAAAAATAAGGAAGAATAATTCCATGGTTCTATTAATATTAGGATGCAGGAAGAGCAGAAGCTGTTCATTGTATAGTTTTAAAAAACTGAGCAACGAGTAATCCAAGAACTATCACTATGTTGGTGCATAATTAGTCTGCCTCTGTGCTTAAATTCTTAGTGTTGTACTTTCTGCTGTTCCCCTCAACAACACCCCACTACCCTTTGAAGCGCAGATCAAATGACATTTTCCTTTAATGTGCAAATTTTGCTTACTGGATTTTGAAAGGGAAAAGCAGCTCTTTCTGCTGTGTAAAAGATTTATCAGCAGACCAGCCAGGAACTCTCCCTGCTTGCAGAGGAGTCATTTCAGCTATTAGCATGGCTAATATCAGAAGTGAGTCCATTTTGTTCTGAATATGATCTGTTTGATAATGCTTAATTATGAATAAATTGCACACTGCGTTAAAGTCAGTGGTTTGGTTGGTAGGTTTATGGGGACAAGATTTTCACTGAAAGGACAAGGCCCACCAGTTGTGGTTATTTATTATTGTTTATTTGTTGCTTCTTCTTTTCTTTTCTTCTTCCCCAAAAGTGAAATTCAAACTGACTTGCAAAAAGGAACATTAGAAACAATGATAAAGCAACTTAAAATACACAAGTAATATAGATACAAGAGCAGATCCTTTTCCATCCACCCCATGAAAAGATAAGCAGAAAATTAAGATCCTAAGACTTTGGGGGACTAAAAACACAGTGATAGCACCTGGCATGCCTCCCTGGGGAGAGTATTCCACAAGCAGGGAGCCACCACTGAAAAGGCCTGTTCTTGTGTTGCTGTCCTCTGCCCCTTCCTTGGAGGGGGCACATGGAGAAGGGCCTCATGTGGGGAATTCAGAGTCTGGGTTGGTTCATGTGGGAAGAGGTGGTCTTTGAAGTATGGGGGTCTTGAGCTACATAAGGCTTTATAGGTCAAAATCAGCACTTTGAATTGGGCTCAGAGACTAATTGGTAGCCAGTGCAGTCAGGCTAGGATTGGTGTCATGTGCTCAGACTCTCTTGCACCAGCATTGAAAACAGGAGCATCTCCACCTCCATCATTGAACCTGGACACTGAGGTCCTGCTCCGAGGGCCTTCCGGCGGTTCCTTCCCTGTGAGAAGTGAAGTTACGGGGAACCAGGCAGAAGGCCTTCTCAGTAGTGGTGCCCGCCCTGTGGATCACTCTTCCATCAGATGTCAAGGAAATAAACAACTATTTGACTTAGGAGACATCTGAAGGCAGCCCTGTATTGGGAAGTTTTTAATGTTTGATGTTTTATTATGTTTTTATATGTGTAGGAAGCTGCCCAGAGTGGCTCGGGCAACCCAAAGCAGGGTACAAATGAAAATTTTTTTTTTTTATTAATAACAGAAGTTCGGCTATCCCTCTCCAGACAGGGGTGTAGCTTGGCCACCAGCCAAAACTGACAGAAGGCACTTTGTGCCACTTGAAGTCACTTGAGCCTTAAGCGACAGTAATGAATTCAGAAGGCTGCACACCTGCTCCTTCAGAGCAGAACAGGCCAAATCCCACCCTTCCTCTCAGCTACTTAGAATAATAGAACTGTAGAGTTGGAAATGGATCTCCAAGGGTCATTTAGTCCAACTCCCCACAATGCAGGAATCACAGCTAAAGAATCCCTGACCGGTGGCTATCCAACCTCTGTTTAGAAACCTCCTGTGAAGAAGAGGACTTGCCAGATAGCGACAGTTTGAAGGACATGCTGGTGGTGTGTGTGTGAGAGAGTGACAATGTTGGGCTCAGGGGTGCGCCAGATGTGCACATTCTCTGAGCCCAGTTCTTTCCCCTATGAACATCAGCAGTTTGCTTGCACTCCTTCTCCCTCCATTCAGATGAATGGGACCGAGTGCTGAGCCTTTTATGTCTTGTGTGTTCCTGCGCATGAATTATAATAGTTTGATAATGGAACAAAGACTCTCTCTCCCAAGGCATGCACACCGTACATTTAAAACACATCACACCCCAAAGAATCATGGGAACTGTAGTCTGCTCAGGGTGCTGAGCTCTGTGAGGTATAAATTAGAGTGCCCAGGATCCTTTAGGTGTGTTTATATGCAGCCTAAAGAGTGGGACAGAGAGGCCTTGCATTGCCAGGCAGAAGTCTCCCAGGAGGTACTTAATGGACACCCCACCCCCTTTTAGGTCTAGGAAGAGGTCCCTACTTTCTCTCTAGCCCCTCAACTCAACCACAAGCCTTTTAAAAATAAGCAAGCCTCCTGCATAACTCAGGATCCTCACACCCACCTGCCCCCTTTCCCTGTTTTGCTGTCCAGGGCACCCATATGTGGCATGTGGCATGACACTTAAAAAGAGGGGGTGTGATGTTTAAAAATACCAGGGCTCTAATGGAGGCTGCTCTGTATCTCGTTGCTAGGGGCAACCTCAGGATGTTAAACTGAATGGCATCAGCTTCAAAGGGACAATGCTTTCCGTGCATCTCTGATTTGTTGTTGTTATAATGTCACTTCCCCAGAACCAATCTTTCTTCTGCGCCTCCCAGTTCATTTGCATGCTTGAATTTGATTTGTTTAGGAGTTTTCTTTGCATGGAAATAGACATTTTACATCTCCATCTTTCAGTTCATACAAGGAGTGTTTGCACCAAAACATTGTTCTGGTGAGCTGCCTGGGCGTGACCTCAGCTAAGGGGCTGAGGGGTTGAAAAAGCAGCAGGGAGCATCCAAGACAAGGAATCTCCCTTCTGACTTCAGTGGTACTTCATGTACAACATGCGTTTGTTTATGCATCCCATTTTTGAACATTTGAAAATGTGCAACCAGTTAACGGATGCAAGATAACGAAGAATGAGGCTTCTGGGTGCAACTGAGTGATCAGTCTGGCCCAGGAGGTTGTCTGAGGTATGCAATTTCAAGCTGATTGACCTTTATGGATATTGGGAGTGTTTTCCTGGGAATCCAAACCAACCTCAGCCCTGACTCTGACCTGCAGTATTATGACAGACCACATTGCAGAGCTGTAGTAAAGCTAGAAAGCAGATAGAGAAAAAAGAGTTCTCCCTCTCTCACAACTTGTGGACATCCAATGAAGCTGAATGCTAGAAGATTCGGGACAGATCAAAGAAAGTCCTTCTTCATGCAGCACCTAGTTAAAATGTGGAGCTCACTCCCACAGGAGGCAGTGATGGCCATCAACCAACATGGCTTTAAAAGAGGATTTGACAAATACATGGAGGGCTATCAGTGACTCCTAGCCACAATTACCATGCTCTGCTGCCACAGTTGGATGCAGCAATGTTTCTGAATACCAGTTGCCAGAAACCACAGGAGGGGAGAAGGCTCTTGGGCCTGGATCCTGCTTGTGGGTGTCCTACAAACACCTGGTTGTCCACTGTGAGAACAGGATGCTGGACTAGATTGTCCATTGAGGTTCAAATGTTTTAGCTTTGGGGGTGGCATTATCTGGGCTAACTTTTAAATGTTTCATTCTAAATAAGAACTGAGTTAGAAAGGTCCAAAGATCAGGAAGCTCTTGGTTCTGCTGCTATCTTTTAGACTTTTTTGGGAGGTGGGATATTGATGCCCGATCTCAGCTGCATTAAAATCTTGGAGTTTTCCTGTGATTTTCAAGGACTGCTTTCGCTGCCATCCATTGATGCATTGAGAAACAGCTTCTCAGTCTGAATCAGGAAATAACACCTTCTGGCAACAGAATGGTTCGCTCTGTACTGTGGGAATGTTTAGGGATGCAGGAGAGGATATATTGTTTAAGATATCCTATTCCAACTTGTGTTAACAAGTCCCAGAACTTAGAGTCTTACGCTCCCCTTTTAAACACACACAGCTGATAGCTTGCTCAGGTTCGCTAGAACCTCTAATAAATGTCCTGGTATTTTCCCCTTTTAATCCCTCTCAAAATAAGACACTACACAGTCTTATATAAAAGCATGAAAAGAGTTTTCTTACTTACACCATCCTGTTCACAATAAAATCCCAGAAGGCAGACTTTTACTTTAGAAAATAGTATACATGTGGAGACTATCTCCATATGGGAGAAAGCCCCTTTGTCCACCAAGACAGCATCATTGCCTTAACTAGATGTTGCTCCGCTGAGAGCGTTGTCCAAAAGAGGAAGATGGAGTCTGGCCCCTGTGGTTTTGTGTTAACCTGCCCAGGTGAGGCCACACCCATCTCCAGTTACACAGAGGAAGTTTTGTCTCAGCCCAGGAGAACAGGAAGTTCCGGCTGGAGGACTGAGACCACCTTCATGTCCACTCTAGCGATGTTCTATTTGACTGCTCTCGTGTTTCACATCCCACATGTACTTCTTGCTATCAACACACCATATCTTTAAAGCACTAGTATACCACTTTGATAGTTTGGAGGATCCTGGGAATGGTGGTTTATTAAGGGTGCCTGGAATGGTCACCCATAACAACCTACAATTCCCAGGATTATCCACGACTGGGTGTCAGATGCCTCTTCCTCCTGTCCTTTCCAAATAACTCCATTCCATCCCCCCTTTTTTCCTTCCATTGGCTCAACATTCCATGTTGTTGAGTTATTCTGGATCCTTCTCTCTCTTGGTTTTTCTCTCTAGAGATTTTCTAGAGCATTTGCAAATCTCAGGGTTACTCTGAGTCTGCCAGTGCCCTTCTCTTTTGCGTGGGTGGTGCGGTTTGGGCTACAGAAGCATGAACACAGAAAGACATTAATCAGATTAGAGAAAAAAATGATATTTATACACTTGGCTAATTAATTCAGAGTAAGTCACAATTTTACATCTACATCACCAACGCATGTGTTTTCCTTTACCTAACTGATGGTGATTCAGCTTCCAAGCAACACAATTCCAAATTTGCCTTCGGAAAGTAACCATCCTTTAAAAAAACAAAAACATTTATATGAAATAATATTGAGAATGCTATCGACTCCCTGCCCCAGTCCCCAAGAGACAGCCCTGAACAGGAGGGATTTTGCTGTGTCAACTGAAAATACAAGGGCAGGGGGCCTGGCTACCTGGCACAGGCATTGCCATCTTCTCAGTCAAAAAGTGAAGAGCTGAGGCAGCAGGTCTCAAGGCAGGTGGGAAGGAGGCTGGTGGACTGTGCCATGTCAAACAGGTCCTGCCTCCTCTTAGGACCAGATCAAAGCCCTCATAGCAGAATGGGCAAGCCTGAAAACCAAGCAGGGGACACGTTATTCTCCTCACAATAACCCTGCAAAGCAGTATAGGCTGCAAGAGAGTGACTGGGAGGCACTTAGCCACTAATCTTCAACACCATCACAGACACACACGACCATCACTGTGCTGTCATCCACCTTCCCCTCCAGGGCCACTGTCCTCCCCCTTGGCCCCCAACTGTAGCTTACTAAAAGTGGAGGCAGGGGCCTCCTTCCTTCCTTCCTTCCTTCCTTCCTTCCTTCCTTCCTTCCTTCCTTCCTTCCTTCCTTCCTTCCTTCCTTCCTTCCTTCCTTCCTTCCTTCCTTCCATTGCAAGGAGTTGGACTACAGGGTGCTTTGGGTTCCTTCCAACTCTACAATTCTACAATTCTTTCCTTCCAGGGTGGCTATGCATCTTGCAAAAGGCATTGCTGGGGGGGGGGGGACTTGTATCATCCACCCTCTGAGCTGGGCTGTGGCATTGTGTTTGGATTGGAAGCACATGCTGCCACCCTGAGATCAAAGTTTTTAAAAGACGTTCTAAACACTTTAAAAGGGAGAGGAGGGCAGGGGAATTGGGGCCCAGCAGAAAAGATGGAATGGGGAGTTTGAGCCCCTGGAGCCAAACCTCGACTCCAGGGTGTGTGTGTGTGTGTGGTCAGCCTGGAAAAGCAAAGGCAAGGTGTGTGGGAATGTTTAGGGATGCAGGAGAGGATATATTGTTTATTATATCCTATTCCAACTTGTGTTAACAAGTCCCAGAACTTAGCAGAGTTTTCATTCCCTTTTTTAAACACACACAGCGGATAGCTTGCTCAGGTTCGCTAGAACCTCTATAATAATACTGTCCGGGTATTTTCCCCTACTAATTCCCTCCTAAAATAAGAGACGACACAGTCTTCTATAAAAGTATAAAGAGTTTACTTACAAGTATCATCTGTTCACAATTGGATCCCAGAAGGCAGACTTTTAGCTTAGAAGATACAATATACATTAGGAGACTATTCCTTAAGGGCGATAGCTCCTTCTCCTCTCTTGGCTGGAGGCCAAGAGAGCATCATGCCTAAGCACATGTTGCTCCGTTGAAAGCGAGTCAAAAAAGAGGGAGAAATGGTGGCTAGCCAGTGGGCTCAACTCACCTATCGAGTGAGGAAGATTGAGCTGTGTGCTTGGACTGAACTACTGTGTAAATACCAATATAGTGCTACCTTGTTTGCTCTTTTAAAATCCTATGTTTTTATTTCTTTTAACTCTTTTTCCTTATTTTTGGAGGGGGGTGTTTTACTGATTTTATGCTGTTGGGTGCTTTTACGCTGCTGTTTGTTAATTGTGCTGGCAATGCTTATAAATATTGATTGTTTTTAGTACTGTTTCATTTGAATTTCATTGATTTTAATTCATGAGCCGCCCAAAGGACACAGTTGATTGGGTAGCATAGAAATGCCCAAATCGAAATAAGTCTGTGATGGAAGCTCCTCCATGGAATTGCAGGGAGTTTTGTACATCTTGCTAGAAGTGCATCCTCTGGACATGTGTTTCTCTCACTGGTTGAGCGCCTTCATCATGATGGGCCCCCTGACTGAATCTGGCTTGTTACCATGTCAGTCCTTTCACCTTTACTTCTCTGTTTACTGTCTGCTCCCAGATTGCAGCCTTACTCAAAGACAATGAGCGCATCCAGTCCAATCAGACCAATGCACCCAACGACGATGACAGTGACATCAAAAAGATCAAGAAGGTAGGCTCTGGTGTTTTAGAGAGCTTGGTCTCCTCTGCCAGCACAGGCTGGTGGAAGTTGGAGTCTAAAACATCTGTCATAATTGAGGAGCAAGAGCCTTATTATAGCCAGTAGGTGGTGGTAAAGTGTCCTCTACTGTGCTTTGCAATGCCATTAACCTCCAGGAAGGAGGTCTGCAACATCTGGATGGTGTCAGAGGATGGGGAAATCAATGTCTCTGTGAGCTGTTGTGCTCTGTGCTTCTCTCTGTGGTAGAAAGGTCCAGGCAATGTCTTTGTCACAGTGATATTGACATACAAATGTGAGGATATTCCTGAGGGATGGAAACAGGCACCCAGGAAGTCATTGCCTGGATCACAGCCACTGCAGGCCAGATACCCCCAGATCTCTCCACCAGCTCTCCCAGCAAAACAAACAAACAAAAAATTGTGGGTGGACAAAGAAAAGTGCACAGCTCCTGGCTGGGAAGAAGGATCAGTTTTCTTTTTCAATCTGCATTGGCTTCTAAATACTTTGGGTCCCTGATCCTTAATGCCTCTGAGTGGTCCTGCTTCTCCTTCAGTATCTGCTGATAAGACCCTGCTCCACATTCCAGTAAAATGAAGCGCAGTTAGTGGGGAGGTAAGACAGGGACTTTAAGGTTGTGGCACTTGGGAGGCCCACCTCCCCCCTGTGTGATCATATTTGGCTTTTCAGAGATTAATAAATGCTCTTTTATTGAGTCCACTCTTCAGTCTGCACCGACTCTGCACCCAGAAACCAGTTACTGCTTCTCTTCGTGTATTGTTTTGGCTGCTGTGTTTTTATCTTTATAATATTATTTTATTGTATTGAAAATGTGACTGAATGCTGCTTTGTGGACTTTGCAATAATAATAATAATCATCATCATCATCATCCAGTGAATTTTGAAAATAAATAAATTCATCCTCTCCTCAGATCTCCTGGTTCACAAGATGCAGGGTGGCGAATTGCTGAACTATTCTTAAATATCCATCTATAAAAGGAGACTTCCCAGTGAACCATTTCAAGGGTGCTCATGGAGGGAGGGTCTCCACTTTGGACTCCTACAGTTTCCCTGGGCGCTTATGCACACCGTATTCCCCTTAGACTGTGGCGGATGACCTTTGCTATGGATTAGTTGAGAGAGATTGGGCAGGAAGCAGAAACAAAATATTTGTTTGCTTAGATTGATATTTTAATGCCACTTTTGGCTCTGCAAAGAGTCCCCAAAGCAGCTTGCATGTAAAGACAAGTAAAAGCAATAAAATCAAACAAGCAAAATAAAACACTGACTTGTTATACGTCTAGACAACATCGCTCACTAAAACAGAGCAGCAAAAGGACTCAGTTTACTGGGCCAGATAACAGTAGTGCTGGCTGCAAAAGGACCACATAGGAACACAGGAAGATGCCTTATACCAAATCAGAACCATTGGTCCATTTTGATCAATGTTGGCTACACTGACTGGCAGTTGCTCCCCAGGATTTCAGGTAGGAGTTTCTTCCAACTCTAGCTAGAGATGCCTGTGGGGATTGAACCTGGAACCTTCTGCTTGCAAGGCAGATGCTGTACCACTGAGCTATGGCCCTTCCCCCTTTCACTATTCTTTTAGAGGTGGAGAAGAAGGCACCTTTCCAAGGGAGGGGATATTGGAGCCAAGAAGGCCCTACAGGTGGGCCAAGGCACTTTTGCCCGCAGCACTGTCAGGCTGTGAACCTGAACTTTCGGAGGGAGGGAAGGGGTGCTACTCTATCCAGAGCAAGCTGACTGCCCATTCCTGGGTTAGGCTTCAACTGCCCCCAACATTTGCCTTGTCTGCAGGGAAAAGGATCCAGCCCAACACAACCTCCAGATTACAAGTGCCTCCTTGTCTTATGATGGAAAAGAGGACGGGGTGGGTGGGTGGAGATCTGGGTGGATGTCGTCTACGTACTGGTGGTGATCCTGCTCTCCAGCTCCCCAGACGATCTCTTCCAGCAGCTTCAGGTTGATGTTAAAGCAACACAGGGGGGCAAGGGGGGGAGATGATGGGAGATGAATTCCTGCAGAAGGAACCCTGGCTACTTACATCTGGTAGGCTCTGGTGTCCTGGATTCTCGCTAATGAATCTCCAGGCTTCAGTTTGTTTCTTCATCCTTGCCCTTTCCTTGCAGTTGGAGGTTCACCCACACAGAAAACTCCCTCGCTTCTCAGATGGAAATCTTGCATTGATTTACGTCGTAGGACCTGCAGCGTTTCATGCTGCCTGTCACCCAGGAGATTCCAAGCAGGGGAGCGGGGGAACCACCCTGCCGTTTCTTCGTTGAGCTTTGGAAACATAAAGGCGTCACTTGGAGCTCATTAAGAGGCTGTAGTTTCTGGGCTGCTTCAGGGCCCCCTATATCTGCCCACACGGTTGGTGAGCCCTAGTGCACACTGCCACCTCTCCATGATGTGTGGGGAGGTTGTCTTGGACCGGGGAGCAAATAGGTCCCTTCTTATAGGCCCAGGTGAAGGCTATAGCAGCCAACCCAATCCTGGAAACTTTTGGTACCCAGATGAAAGACTCAATGAGGATGAGGCTATGACTCCTTTCTCATGAGAGAACCCCTGGTACTGGGAGAACTCCTGGTACTGAATTGGGGCCCTCTCAACAGGGTGGGCACAGCCGTGAAACCATCCTTGGGCTCCGAGGATGAGTTCCCTGTGCCAAATGTCTGTCTTCTCAGCCTTGCAGAAATCAGAGATGGCAAAACCCGGTAGGCACCAAGGTGGAACAAGCCACATTACAGACCTTGTCAGCCTATGGAAGACTTCCATTGGGTTTAGCTCCCTGTTGGGGGCAGCAGTGCTTCTGAATGCCAGTTGCTGGAAACCATAAGAGAGGAGAGTGCTCTTATGCTCAAATCCCACTTGCAGGTTTTCCATTGGGGCATCTGGTTGGCTGCTGTGAGAACAGGATGCTGGACTAGATGGGCCAGGCTCTCCTTATGTTCTGACAGTTTGCTAAGTAGGGGATCCTCAACTAGCAATGCTCATTTGGAGCTGTCCGGGGTCCTGATTTTGTCTGCTTTCTGTGATAGAGCTTCTGACCAATCTACACTGGCTTGATCTGATTTTGCAGGCTATGACTTGCATTCGGCTATTTTGGCCAGCCTCTGCCTGCCTTGCCTTGACTTCACCAGATACCATCTCCTTCAAGTGCCCACAGAACAGAATACCAGGCCAATGTGGCCTGCGGTTCAGGGAAGGGACACAGCTCAGGCCTATAGAACCTGCTTTGAATGCAGAAAATCCCAGGTTCAATCCTCAGTGGCCACTCTAGTTAAAAGGCCCAGGTAGTTAGGGATGGGAAGCCCTGCTGGACACTCCAGAGAGCCACTGCCAGTGAGAATCAACAATACTGGGCTTGAAAGGCGTATTAATGTGTTGTAATTGGTTTTTTGATCTGCTCTTATTTATGTATTGCGTTATCTGTAGCAAATGTTTCTGTGTATAAACCCTTTGGTGCCAGTGTGTGACGGTGCTTGGAGACATATCAAAGCCTTTCCTGAGAGTGGGATTGGCATGCTAGGCACAAGTGCAAACATAGCGTATATATACAATATTTACACTTCCAAAATCCAAGGCCTTGGGGACAATCTGCCTGAGCTTTATGCACCGATCCAGAAGTGTTTTCTGTTTCCACCAAGAGTTATATTGGGTCTGGTTGTGCATTTCCCAGCAGAGAAGGAAAGTGACCTCATGCACGCTCAGAGGCACTCTTTTGTTTCATAGGAACCCCCAGCCACTGGAACACATTCTGAATCCAAAGTAGATTAATGCCCTGCAATTCTGTGTTTTAATAGGTACCTGTGTGCACATAGATATGAAATACACCATATAATAATAAACAGAGGAGCAGTCAGTGAAGGGCACTATCTACTCTCAGGGAAATAATTGAAGCTTTATAAATACAGATAGATCTGTTTCAGCCCCTACAAAATGAGACTGGTGAATCGCTTTGCAGAGCTGGGATGGGGGTGATGAAATCTTGCTGGGATCTTCCTTGTGCCAATTTGAAAGCTCCACACCAAATGGTCACCTAGTACTTCTCCCTGTTGCTTTGTGTGATCACCTTATGAAACTCCTTGTCTTTTATCAGGTCCAGAGCTTTTTACGAGGCTGGTTGTGCAGGAGGAAATGGAAGACCATCATCCAAGACTACATCCGCTCACCTCATGCGGACAGCATGCGGAAGAGGAACCAGGTGGTCTTCAGCATGCTGGAAGCTGAGGCAGAGTATGTTCAGCAGCTGCACATCCTGGTCAACAACTTCCTGCGCCCACTGAGGATGGCTGCCAGCTCCAAGAAGCCCCCTATCACCCACGACGATGTCAGCAGCATCTTCTTGAACAGGTGAGTAGGGGCCACTTCTGGCTACATCTGGCTCAAGTAAAGCAACTTGGTGATCCAGGGTGTAAAACAACAACAACAACAACAACAACAACAACAACAACAACAACAGCTAATAGCCCCACAGTTATTTGTTTTGCTTGTGTGTGTTGGATTTATACCCTGCCTTTCAACTTTTCAAAAAGTCTGCTTGGTGACTTATAACCAGATTCAGTGTGTTTTATTTTACTTTTGCAAGCATGACAAAAAAGGGGGCTTTGGGGAGCCTGTTGCTAAAAACTCTAGGACAACAAAAACTGTTTCTTACTGAAGAGCTGGAAACCAGCCAGTGAGAAGCTGTTGAACCATGAAATGCAGGAAGCTGAATTAATTCTTTGTGTCTGACTTCACCACAGAAAATGTAGAGGAGATTCTTCTAGCAGAACTGATTCCCCCCCACCCCCCGCACCAGTCAGGGAGGGAGCCTGAAAAATTGAGTCAAGTAGAGGTGACAGGATGAAGTTCTGGGTCTTGCCAGCAAATTAGCAAGTAACAAATCACCAGGGTGATCTAGTAGACATAATATGCTTGGACACATGAAAGGCTTTAAAAAATGGCAGGAGCAGAGAATGTGTCTCTGGTCCTCAAGAATTTTCCGGACTACAACTCTCATTATCATCATCTTTATCCATTGGCCATGCTGGCTTCTGGGACTGCTTGAATTTGGAGTCCAACAATATTTGAAGGACAACAGACGTAAAAAATAAATAAAAATGTATTTATATATCCATTTATATCCCACCTTTCTTCCAATGAGCTCAAGGTGGCATACATGGTTCTCTTCCTCCCCATTTTGTCCCCACAACAACTTTGTGAGGTAGGTCAGGCTGGCTGAGTGCGGATTCAAAGCCTAGACTCCCAGGTCCTCGCCCAACCCTCTAACCACTACACCATTCCTGGCTCTCATGTTTCCCCCCACCCCATGTCATAAGTTATGCAAGCACCGGACAGTGTGAGCAGGCCAGTGGACAGACTTGCCAGCCCCACGGTAAGGCAAGGAGGATGTCCCAAGTGCAGAATCCTTCACCACTTTCCAGCAGTGACTTGCAAGGAACCTGTCAGGCACCCAAGGTGCTCATGCATCAGCTGCCTCATTTCTGGCTGAATGCAGCCCCCTCTAAAGGTGCATCTGGAGAGAAAGTGCAGGTGTGTCAGTCAGGACTTAGGTGTGTGCATAGGCATGCTCTCTCTAACACACCCACACCCACACCCACTTTCTAAAAATACTAACCCACAGGGTGGGCTTAGTTTCCACAGAAAGGAGGGCACAGGCCAAATTAGCTTCCAACTCCAGTGAATTAGAACAAATGGAGCCCTGGGCTAAATTCTGCCAGGACTGAGCTCTCGCTGCACCCCAAATCCAGGCACCAGCAGCTCCTGTTTTTGCTCACAGCTGAAATCGCCTGGCCTGTTGCTCAGCACTCCCCCTCCCAGACTGTTTCTGTTGTTATAGCTACTGGTGCATTAGATCATTCCTAGCAGGGGTAGATGCCAAGCCTGGCATTCAGCAGTAGGCAGGCTCCACAACCTCCTCACCATCCTATTAGACTGGGCACTAACGGAGCCTTCAGACAGGCATAGCAAGGGGCAAATGCACTGTCAGGGGCCTCCTCCAGTGCTGGAACTGGGATGGCTAGATCCTGCCTTGCAGTAGCCCATGAGGAAGGAACCAGGGAAGGGATTCTGGCCTGGCAGGCTGGACCATCTCATCAAGAAAGCAGCCTTCCTCCTAGTGCCTGGATCATTTCCTGCCTCATCTGGCCCCAAGCTCCATTAACCCTTTCCTCCACCTTTCTGACCTTGTCAAGCCCTGTTAGCAGGGCACACATCTCCAAGTCTGTGTGTATCTCTGTGTGCCCTCAGGCATGCCGCAGTGTTCCAAAGAATCCCCAGTTTCTACTACAATGGCATTTTAAAACTTCACATTGCAGCTCCGGAACACATCCTTCTCAATCAGTGCTGTACCTTGTGGCTGTACTGTACTGAAATATATCGGTACCTCCCAAACATGCATTCCCAGGACTCTGTTGTTTTCCTGCACTCTGTGGTGACCCCCAGCGGACTTAGACTGCATAGACACCATGCTTTTAAAGTGCACTTGGAGCACATTCTTTTCCTCAAAGAATTGTGGGCCCTGTAGTTTACCCCGCACTGTGTTTTAATTTCCAGCAACCCTTAACAAACTATAGCTCCCAAAAATCTTTGAGATGGGGAAAATGTGCTTCAGATCAGATCATGGGACCTGTAGTTTAAGGGTGCTGAGAATAGCAGCTCTGTAAGGAGAAACTACAATTCCCGTGATTATTGGTGGGTGAGTGTGCTTTAAACATACAGTATAGTTTGGATGCAGGCCGAGTGTCTGTGAGCCACCTTCCTCACTGGATAAGTGCTTGAACATCTGCCACGGATGGCGTCACCAGAAATGCAACAGAGCAGTTTGTTCTCGCCACCTTCCCACAAGTCAGGATAATTTCTTGGCTGGTATCCACACTTCCACGTGTCCTGCAGATCGACAGCAGTCTACCCATCCTAGTCCCTCTGTGGCTGAATAATCCCTTCCTCTCTCCCAGGAGTGCAGGGATCAATTGTGGAAATGATTCTTCTGCTGACAGTCAGGGGCTGGTGAGAACCAGTATCAGATGAAAGGCTTTATTGGTTATCTCTTCCCACCTGCCCCTCCCCCATTTTTTGTACGAAGACACCTGTGCCCAGACAAAGCACATGGAAACATGTGCACAGGTGTTCTGAGCTGTGTGCAGCAAGACCAGGCCCGAATGGAAGGAGACCAGCAGCGCCCAGTTAAGCAGGTTTACTGAAGAAGATACAAATCTGTGTTGCCCCTGCCTTCCATAGTTCTGGCCACCTCACCTCGAAAAGGACATTGTAGAGTTGGAAAATGTTCAGAAAGGGGCAACCAAACTGATCAGGGGGGTTTCTATGAAGAAAGGTTTGGCATTTGGAACTTTTTAGTTTAGAACTTTAGAAACAAGGGGAGAAAGAAGCAACATGATAGAAGTTTATAAAATTATGCCGGATGCGAAGAAAGTGGATAGAGAAAAGTTTTCCTCCCTCTCTCATAACACTAGAAGTCCTGTGTTTGCAGAGAATGAAAGGTTCGTTCTTAAGAACTGAGCACTCGCTCCCCATACTTTTTGAACCCTGGGAGCACCAGGAGGATGCCTAACACAACGGCTCCCCCTGTCTGATTCATTTTCTTTTCTCTTTCAGTGAGACGATCATGTTTTTACACCAGATCTTTTACCAGGGCCTGAAAGCACGTATCTCCAGCTGGCCAACCTTAGTGCTGGGTGAGTGTCATTCTTTGCTCTTTGTTCTCTTCCTGGTTCAACAGGAGGACAAGTGTCAACCACAACAAAATGTTGCCGCGCAGAGTTGCTCCTATTCAGCCACGACCTCTCCTTGGATGCTGCATCCCATGCCCTCACCCCCTGGTTTTCCGTCCCCCCTACAACAACCAGCCAATATCCTGTGCCCACTAGGTTCCAGGGTACAGTCAACAGGGGCTGACTGCATCTCCTACACCCACTGCTTCTCACTGTCGCCTCTTTGCTCACAGCCGACCTCTTTGACATCCTGTTGCCGATGCTCAACATCTACCAGGAGTTTGTCCGGAACCACCAGTACAGCCTGCAGATCCTGGCTCACTGCAAGCAGAACAGGGATTTTGACAAGCTGCTGAAGCACTATGAGGCCAAGCCGGACTGTGAGGAGCGGACGCTGGAAACTTTCCTGACATACCCCATGTTCCAGGTGTGGGAGGAAGCAGCAGGTGGCTGCCACAAGGGGGTGCCCAAGACAGCCTCTCCCTCCTTGCCCAAGTGCAAGGAGAAATTCCAGTGTAGATCCCTGGTGCCATGGATGCCAACTTGAATAAAATATTGGGGGGCCCAGGTCAGCCCCACCTGCATAATTGAAGCAGTGGCATGCAGTGAAATTTTTCATAGGGGAACAGTTAGGGCCAAAGGCGCCAGCTTGCGAAGAGGATGGGGGTGGGTTGATGTCATGCATGTGACATTGTGGCATCCTGAGGTCACGCACGTGAGCATCGCGCCTGCCTCCCTAAACTGGTCAGAAGATTCCCAGCCTTTGCACCTCTCTCCCTAAGCCGGGCAGAAGCTACCCAGGTTTTGGGAAGGAGGCACCAGCAGAACATTTAGTCCAATAACCACACATCACTGGTCTGAAGCCCCCTCTGTCCCTAGGAGTTGGCTCTTATGCCTGTTGCTGGGAAGGAACAAAGCTACAGGGCATCTTTTTAAAGCCTGGCTCTTTCTGACCAATAAGATTCAGAGTCAGGTCTCTTAAGTACCCTTTTAACATTTGAAGAGACTTGCAGAATATTTGTGACAGGCTGGTTTAGGGCACAACAGGGCATTGCTCTGTTGGGGTGGAGAGCCTCACTTTTCGAGCAATGGGGCCCAAGACATTTTGCCCACCCCCAACACAAAAAAGAGGCCTGAGTGAACTAGAGCCACCTTCCGTCACCTGGTGCTCTCCGGACATTTTGGACCAATGCCAATGCCATTTTGGACAATCTGCCAGTGGCCATGTTGGGCTTCCCCCACTTATTCTCAACAGCCATAGGGATTCTAGGGCAGCTCCAAAATAAAATAAAATAATGCATAAACGAAACAGCTTGGATGGAAGATGCCCAGAATTTCCTCCTGCTACTTGCAGGTCTTACCTGTGGACTTTTCTGCATTGCACGGAATTTTTCTTCCACCCTCTCTCACCTGTCTCTTCTTTGCCCAGATCCCCAGGTACATCTTGACGCTGCACGAGCTCCTGGCTCACACGCC
The DNA here is from genome assembly GCF_009819535.1 of Lacerta agilis. Classification (NCBI taxonomy): domain Eukaryota; kingdom Metazoa; phylum Chordata; class Lepidosauria; order Squamata; family Lacertidae; genus Lacerta; species Lacerta agilis. The sequence continues at coordinate 26,543,660 of NC_046324.1, read as the reverse complement.
CCATGAGCATGTGGAGAGGAACAGCCTGGACTACGCCAAGTCCAAGTTGGAGGAGCTCTCCAGGTGGGAAGATTTGGCCATTCAGGCTGTAGGGGGGAGGGTGTGGTGTGTTGAATTTTGGGCACAAATTTTGCCATGTGGCTCTGGTTCTGGAAGGCGAGAATGCAGCCAGGTGCTATGTGATTGTGTGTGCACCATCAAATACCCACCACCATCCATGGAGAGAGCTCCCCGCAGCACGCTTAGCTCAGTGCCTTAATGAATGCTGAACTTCTCACATTTTTGTATAATTATCACATTGGGGAAAATAAGCCTCCATCTGTACTCCAGCAGAGACACCGTGTTCAGGATGTGTGAAGGGCAGGATGACAAGGCAGCATATGGTATTTTAGAAAATGCTGAGAAGGGAAAACACACATCCCCGAGGAGAAGTTTCAAGCTTGCTTGAGAAACATCAAAGGCGTGTTGTTCTCGGAGAGACTCCCCGTCTTTGGTTAGACCCGGGATTCTTCCACCGGCCAAGGCTTGGCCACATGGGCCAGAGATGGACCAGCGGGTGGGAAAGGGGCTCTGTGGGTCAAGCAGAGGAAGAGGGGAATCATAGAACTGTAGAGTTGGAAGGGACCAAAAGTCTAGTCCAGCCCAGTACAATGGGGTGGGGCGCGAGGTATGAGCATCCTGCCATTTGCTCTCCAGCCCAAGTGATGGGGACCAGCCCTACCATTAGGCAGAGGGAGGTAGCTGCCTCAGGTGGCAGGTGCTGGGAATGTGGGGAATGGCTGAGAGGCCTTAGAATCATAGAACTAGATAGTTGTAGACTTGGAAGGTACCCAAAGATCCATCTGGTCTAACCGCCTGCAATGCAGGAACCCATGGTATCCCAGATAGGCTGCCTGCCATCTTCTACTAAGCTGCCCTCAGGGGCACTGGAGGGTGTTGTCATGTCACCCATCTTGAAATAAGATTCAATTTATAGAATCCAGTCCAATGAACTTCTGCCCATGGAATGGGAGGGGCGCCATTTTGTCCTTCACCTCAGGCAGATGAATGGCTGAAGAATGGTCCAGTAAGTGACCTCCCCTCTTCCCAAATGGCCTTTCTGTTCTCCTTGGGGTGGAGGGAAGGCACAGAGAACAGCCGCCTCCCCAGAAAACCAGCTTTTCTGTCAACCCTTCACCACAAATGGCTTAAGCTGGTGCAATGCTTGCTACACTTGGAACTATGCTGAGTGCTAACTCTGTGCCAGGTGCTGTTCTCTCTTTTTTCCCCATCTATGGGTCCATTTTCTGGACCAGGGGTGGGGAACTAAAATCAGCTACAGCCGTCCCAACGCAGTTGGTGTTTTGCTGACCTTTTTCCTCTTCCCGTAGGATAATGCATGATGAAGTGAGCGAGACAGAAAACATTCGGAAGAACTTGGCAATCGAAAGGATGATAATCGAGGGGTGTGAAATCTTGCTGGACACCAGCCAGACATTTGTCAGACAAGGTAGCTTCCCTGCAGAGTGGCCTTTTTCTAGCCTCTCAGCACAGCACCATTTCCAGGCCATTGCTACCCTGTCACCCCTTTGGTCGGGGCAGACCATGATGGTGCCCTCCAGATGCCATTGAACTCCAACTCCCATCATCCCCCTGAGCACTGGCTGTGTTAGAAATCATTTGTAGAGTTGGAAGGGACCCCAAGGGCCATGTAGCCCAACACGTTGCAATGCAGGAATCATAGCTAAATAATCCATGACAGGTGGCCATCCAAACCCTGCTGAACAGCCTCAACTGAAGGAGAGTCCACCAACTTCTCAGGTGGTCCATTCCATTGCAAAACAGCTCTTACCATCAAAAAAGATATTTGATGATAGCTATCATACCACCTTTCAAGTATCCTCTTCTCCAGGCTAAACATACCCAGCTCTCTCAACCATTCCTCATAAGGTTTGGTTTCCAGACCCCTGGTCATCATATTCACCCTCCTCTGTACACGTTCCAACTTGTCAATACAGTGGTACCTCAGTTTACGAACTTAATCCGTTCCGGAAGTCCATTCTTAAACTGAAACCGTTCTTAAACCGAGGCGCACTTTCCCTAATGAGGCCTCCCGCTGCCAGTGCCCTTCCACCATTCGGATTCCATTCTTAGACTGAGGTAAAGTTCTCAAACCGGGACACTCTTTCTGGTTTTGTGGAGTTTGTAAACCGAATTGTTCTTAAACTGAGGTACCACCGTATCCTTCTTAAATTGTGATGCCCAGAATGGGACACAGGACTTCTGTGGATGCAGCCTAGAATTGCATTAGCTTTTGGGGGGGGGGGCGTGCTGCTGCTAATTAGGTGCTGTCTGGGACTGATGGGATTTCTAGAGCACCAAAGGTTGGCTCCCCCTACTCTTGAGGAGCCCTCCTCTTTTGTTGGGGAGTGAGAGGGGACAATCCAGCCCAGGGGCAAGCTAATGACTCTTGCCTGCTGCCCCAGCCTGTCTCCTGACTGTGGTGCCTGGGAAGGAAGAATGGCATGTGCCCAGCCCCTGTGACCTAGTGTTTTTCCTCCTCCTCCTCCTCCTAGGTTCCCTCATCCAAGTGCCGATGTCCGAGAAGGGGAAGATCACGCGGGGTCGCCTGGGCTCTCTTTCCCTGAGGAAGGAGGGCGAGAGGCAGTGCTTCCTCTTCTCCAAGCACTTGATCATTTGCACCAGAGGCTCAGGTGGGAAGCTGCACTTGACCAAGGTGAGTGGATGAGAGCAGGTGGCACTTGCAGTGGAGAGCAGTGGGTTCCCAGATACCCCCAGAAGCCCTCTAAGAAGTTGCTGCAGGACAGGGACTGTGAGCAACATCGTGGGAGGGGTGTCTCTAGGACCAAGGTGAAACTGTCAGGCGCCCTTGTTATTTTTACTATTGAGTGCTGGGTGTTGTTGGCGTAATCTTGTTCTATTTATAGTATTGCCATGTTGCTTTTTATATGTTATTATATTTGCCATTGTGTTTGTTTTGCTCTGTTATTATGACATTTTTTTTTGCACAGTTTAATGTTGAAATGCCTTCCTTTCCCCCCCTGTCTTAAGTCACATTGAGCATGATTTTTGTGTTTGTGGAATACAAATAAAATAAGTGGCTGGCATGTGGGAAAGTGTAAGGATGTTCGGTGGTTGCTCATGAGAAATCAGTCAAACGCAGAACTTCTAAAAACTAAGTTCTTTATTGTGCAGATATTTACAGTGGAGCAAAAGTGCAAACGTCCATCTCATCCCTCTGCAGAGTCCGGGAATGAACCCTTCCGGTTCTTTGTCCAGCAAAAGAGGCACGGGATCCTGAACCCCTGCCTCCCCCTTCCACGTCTTTCCTGTCTGCAAACTCGGGGCGCGGGAAACTGTCCCTGTTCCCCGCTTCCCCCTTGATGCTCAGGCTCTGCGATCCCTTCAGAGCCCCTGCACCGACTTCCTGCTTCCGACTCCCCCTCCCCACTGGAGGAATGGCCGCTTCCTTCTGAAGAGGGGGATGACGAGCTGGTGATCAATGGGGTGGGTTCCCTGTACTGCAAACGTTCCTGGGATGCTCCCTGCCCAGGGGAGGGGGGTTTCCTGACAGAAAGGGATCCATTTCCCACTCTTTGAAGTAGCTCCAGTCTCCTGTCACTCCCCTGAAAACTCCTCCTGCAGGCCATGCATGTCCCGGGAAACAGGCTTCCACAACTCTTTCAGAACATCTCCAGCCATAGCTTTTTTTTTTTTTAACACTGTTGCTTTCTACCTTGTGAAGGAAAGCTGAATGTGGAGTTCCTTGGCTCTGTGGACCCAAGAAGGGGGCCTGAGCTGGACCGTGACACCCTTCTGATCACCTTTGTGAATGAACAGTTTATATCCCAAAAGCCCAGACTGCATGTGCACACATACATTTGAATCCCATTATTTTCCTCAAAGTTTGGCCAAACTGCGGGAGGCAGTGAATGATAGGCGTGCCTGGCGTGCTCTGGTCCATGGGGTCACGAAGAGTCGGACACGACTGAACGACTGAACAACAACAATTTTCCTCAAAGGATCCTGGGATGTGTAGTTTACCTGTTGCAGAGTGACAGTTCTCAGGACCTTGAACAAAGTATACAGATCCCAGGATCCTTTGGGGGGGGGATAATGGGCTTTAACTGTATAGTGTTGGCATAGCCCCAGTCAGAAACCGCATGTTAACCCCCCCCCCCAACAGCCCAGTACAGCTTTAGAAACATTCAGTGGGTGAAGTAATGGAAACCCAAATCCATACATGGGGCATGTTAAGTCGTGGGTGCAGTGTCTATATGATTTCAGCTCTTTGTGTAATCAGCTCTGGGTAGTGATTCAGCATGCTAGCAAGGATATGCTAGGAGTCAAGTCTAACAAGAGCAATCTCCTTTATTGCAGTAGGAACTTGACTGACTGGAGGGAAAGGGCGAGCTCCTTTTCTACTCTCAGGAACAGGAGTTGGGGGAAAGGATACATTTAGATTTTGCGGGGACCCAATCAGAGGATCCAAATTGTGCCAATAACCAATAGCTTAGTTAACCAATAGCAACTGTCACCGCACCAGTTTGAATCACCCTGGAGCAGGAAAGGTAGTTACAGAGCTAGCAGTGAAACTCATGTATGCATATTAAACCAATACATAACCGGGCATAAGATACATTTCTGGTCCAGAGTGGAGAGCTGTGCCAGAGATCAACTTGCAATAAACCAGGCAAGGACTCTGAGAATTGGAAAGGGTGAAATCTGGCTTGGCCAAGACACCTGCGAAAGACCTTGTGCAAATTATTCATATCCCTGGCAGGTGAAATCAATAGGAAGTTCCGGAGGGTAGGTGCTGCCATACTAAAAGAGGTATAAGGGAGTCATTGGAGCACCCCACAATAGCCTAACCTTAGCTCCCAAAGGTTCAGGTCGGGGGTCACAAGCAAGAGACTTCAGCCAGGAGATAGAAGCAAAACAGCGGTCAGTAGGCCTGATCTTTATTGTTGCAACAAGACTTCAAACTACCACACAGAAGAAGCAGAGACAAGCCCCGAACAATGGTTACACCAGTACTTTAAAGTTTCCCATAATACATTTCCAGAAGCATCATCAAGACATCATAGATATGTCACAGAGATCCAGGCATGCCCCTGTCACTCAAATATAATCTTTCACATGTACTCCATCACAGTACAAAGGAAAGCATTTACAGTTCTCTGGTCCCTGAGTCAAATCAAATACACCCCTTTGTCTTGTCCTGGTTTCAACCCACTATGGGATGGGTAGGCATTGTGATTGAGATGCTTATCTGTCTGACACTTTGGGGGCAGGATATCACAGGTCATGATGGCACACGCCTTGGGAATGCCCTGCAGATGTGACTGTACATCTCAGAGATTATGCTAGGCTCATTCACCCCTCCCCCTATACCTCACTTCCCTGGGTCCTAAATGCCATTGGAACTGAGAAGACTGATACAACGATGTGATTTCTTGGGAATTTCTAAAGTTTTCCCATTGAGCCAGTACATAGATACATTTATCAGTGATTTGGTAATGTGCAGCGGAGGCTCTTTGTCTTTGCCTTGTAGTGTGGAGAGGTAGGCTCGTGGGGGTGAGTGGAGGTCTCTCACCCCCCTTCCAATTTTAAGTCCTTACAAATGTAGTATGGGTGTTATATGGCACTAGTAATAGTGCCAGTTCCGCCGATCGAAGGGTGTCTATGGGGCGAGATGACCTTGTAGGTAAACTGGTCCCAAATTGCTAAGGGCTTTATATACTAATAGTAACACCTTGAACTTGGTCTGGTGTTTGACTTGACACCCTCACTGATGTAGCCAGAAAGTTATAACACCCAAACCTAGAGAGGCAGGTCTCACTAGGCACCACCACCTCCTGTTCCTCCTCTGCCTCCCCAGGTGGGAGGAAAGACCTGGAAGAGAAACAGGGTGGTAAGAACTTCCCGTTCGAGCAGCCTCCTCCTCCTCATGCTTCTTTCTTTATTCCAGAATGGTGTGATCTCCCTCATTGACTGCACCCTGGTAGAAGACACAGAGAGCACCGATGAGGACAGTAAGTACTACTCAGACCAGGGGTCCCCAAACTAAGCCCCGGGGGCCAGATGCGGCCCAATTGCCTTCTAAATGCAGCCCAGGAATCAGCGTGTTTTTACATGAGTAGAATGTGTGCTTTTATTTAAAATGCATCTCTGGGTTATTTGTGGGGCATAGGAATTTGTTCATATTTTTTTTTCAAAATATACTCCGGCCCCACACAAGGTCTGAGGGAGAGTGGACCGGCCCCCTGCTGAAAAAGTTTGCTGACCCCTGACTCAGACCTTCCTTGCCCCCTGCAAACTTTGGCCCCACCCACACGACACATTTAAAGCAGTACCACACCACTTTAGACAGTCATGGCTTCCGCTAAAGAATCCCAGGAACTGTAGTTTGGTAAGGGTGCTGAAAGTTATTAGGAGACCCCTATTTCCTGCATAGAGCTATGGTTCCAAGACTTCACTGGGGGGGAAATATTGATTGTTAAATGACTCTGGAATTTGTAGTTCTGTGAGGGGGATGGGGTGGGTGTGTCTTCTAACATCTCAGCACCTTTATCCAACTATGGTGCAGATGTGGTCTGAAAATCTTGGATTTCCTATGTGCAATTATATGCAATGCTATTCCCATCTGCTCTGTCTGCACTATACATTTGAAACTGTATTGTACCAATTTAAACAGCCTCGGCTTCCCCCAGAGAATCCCACAAAGGATTGTTTGTTAAGATGCCAGGAGTTGTTAGGAGATCCCTATAACCTTCCCAGAGCTGCAATTCCCAGAGTTCGCTGGCTGGAAGAAGGATTGGTTGTCAAATGACTCCTGGTCATCTAGCAGCTCAATATTGCCAACACTGACTGGCAGTGGCTCTCCAGGTTTTTCAGACAGAGGGTATTTCCCAGCTCTTGCACCTGGAAATATCGCCAAGGAATGAACCCAGGACTTTACACACACACACACACACACACACACACACGTAGAACAAACAAGACTAATAAAGTATTCCATCAATTCAAGGGGAGAGGAAGAGGTAAAGAAATGAAAGATAGGAAAAAGAATACAGTATATATATGAGGGCTAGGCATGCTGTGTGTCAGAGCTTTGTCTAAATGTTATGCAGAAGTCTGTAGAGTTAAAATGTATGTAGGTGTAATTCATGCAAGGTAAACAATAAGTGCTTGGAATTTGCTACCAAGGAGTGTGGTGGAGTCTCCTTCTTTGGAGGTCTTTAAGCAGAGGCTTGACAGCCATCTGTTAGGAATGCTTTGATGGTGTTTCCTGCTTGGCAGGGGGTTGGACTGGATGGCCCTTGTGGTCTCTTCCAACTCTATGATTCTATGATTATACAATATGCATTGCATCTGCACCTTAAGCATATAAATTGGTCAGTGAAACCTCTGTGAACAGGAAGAAAAATTATTAAAAAGGCATTTAAATTAAATAAAATATTTTAAAAAGAAAGAACCTGGGGCTTTTTGCATGCAAAGCGGATGCTCTACTTTCCCCACCCCACAGTTTAATTGAAGCTGGCCTATGATGTGGTTAAAAATGAAGTTATATTTTGAAGAATGAGTAAATTCCAGTGTAGGGGGAAATCACAGATGGTCCCTGAGCAAAGACTGAGCCTGAAGTTGCCAGAGAAGACTAAGCTGTGCAAATGCTGCAGAGATGGCGGCTCCTCTCCCACAAACGGCTGAGGAGGGTTTGATCCTGATGCAAGTCACTGTGCCACCCTCTTGGCATTGCACCAAGGCGGGACCCAGCGCAGTTATGGTTTGCACGCCCCAAAGTTACACTCACCCACCGTCAATCTGTAATTCATCCTGACAAATCGTCTCGCTGTTCTGTGCTCTCGATTCCAAAGCAAAAGGATCCGGGCAAGATATAGACCATCTTGACTTCAAGATTGTGGTGGAGCCAAAAGACAGCCCATCCTACACAGTTATCCTTGTGGCCTCATCCAGGCAGGAAAAGGCAGCCTGGACCAGTGACATCAGCCAGGTAAGGCAGAGTCAGGCCCTGGGGAGGAGGAGCTACCCAAAGCAAGGTGCCAGAGGACTGGGAGGTGAGGCACACCCCCCACCCCACAGGCCACTCTATAAAGGAAGGTAAATATCCAAAAGAAGTTGTGGGGTGTAGCCCAGGAGAGGGCTTTCTCAGCCTAAGCAATGGAATCCCTTCCAGAGGTGCATCTGGCACCTTTATTCTTATTTATTTACTGCATTAATGTCCCACCTTTCACCTCAAGGTGTGGGGTACATGGTTCTCCTCCTTATTTAATCCCCACAACAACCTTGTGAGGTAAGTGAAGCTAAGAGATTTGAACTTGGGTCTCCCAAGTCCTGGCCCAACATCCTAACCACTAAACCACACTGGCTTCTGTTATACAGATTTCTTTGGGGACTCAGCTCTTTGCCCTGGCCTTTTGACACCTGACCTGAGATAGGTGTTTGGGGGACCCAAATTCCTGTGGCTGTGATTTGTTTTAACCCTTTCAATGTTTAATTTTAAATGTTGTAATCCACCCTAGGACCTGCTAGTGAAAGGCTGTTAATAAATTTAATAATACTATCATCATCATCATCATCATCATCATCATCAAATGAATCATTCAGTGTGACTATAATCTTCAGGCCATCTGGAATAAAGGTTATTCTAATAAAAGTTTGGGATTGGGGGGGTGGAGTTTTGAATGGAGCCAGCATGGTGTACTGGTTAGAGCAGGCTTCCTCAACCTTGGCCCTCCAGATGTTTTGAGACTACAATTCCCATCATCCCTGACCACTGGTCCTGCTAGCTAGGGATCATGGGAGTTGTAGGCCAAAAACTTCTGGAGGGCTGAGGTTGAGGAAGCCTGGGTTAGAGTGTCAGACTAGGACCTGGAAGACCAGGGTTCAAATCCCCACGCAGCCATGAAAATCACTGTCAGTCAGTCACTGCCTCTCAGCCTAACCTACTTCACAGGGCTTTTGTGGGGATTAAATGAGGAGGAAGAGAACCATGTATACCACATTGAGTTTCTCAGAGAAAAAGGTTGGGTAAAAATGCAAGAAATAAACTAATAATAATTTTTTTAAGGTGTGAGAATAGGTGGGCTTTCCAGAGTCTACGCAGACATCCAGACACCTCAGAAAGATTCACCAATGCAGAACTCTGTTGCAGAATTGCAGTCCCTTTGCTCTTTTCCACAGTTTTGAATGCAGCTTTCAGTCTCCATCCACCTCACGCTTGTGTGTGTGTGTGTGTGTGTGTGTGTGTGTGTTTCAGTGCGTGGATAACATCCGCTGCAATGGCCTCATGATGAATGCCTTTGAGGAGAACTCAAAAGTCACCGTCCCCCAGATGATCAAGTAAGTGCCTGAGACGAACGGAGACACAGGAAGGTAGTTTTCATGGAGTGCTTTTGACGTTGTCGGCTTGCAGTTCTGTTCTCCCCCCTATTAGGAGCTGGGGTCCCAGCGATGCAGTCCTGGAAGACTTGCCTCTGTTGTGAGAGGGATGTGTGAGCATCCCAGGGCCCTTGCACAACCTTCCCAGACCCCAGTAAGCAAGGCAGAAAGCCTAAAAAGCTCTTTCTGAAGCTGGTTTACCCTGCTCTCCATATATATATATATATATATATATATATATATATATATATATATATATATATATATATATATATAGCTGTGTACCCAAGGTTTTGAACACATAAGTACAGGCATCCCCAAACTCGGCCCTCCAGATGTTATGAGACTACAATTCTCATCATCCCTGACCACTGGTCCTGTTAGCTAGGGATGATGGGAACTGTAGTCCCAAAACATCTGGACGGCCAAGTTTGGGGATGCCTGCATAAGTAAATTAGGCGTAAGTGGCTAGTCAACTTAATTTTTTAAAAAAACTTCATTCGAGCTTTTCCCTTTAGAGACGCAATATGTTTTCAAGAAAAGCAATTTGCCAAACCCTAGGATTCCAGCAATCCAAACTATTAAGATTAAAGGTCTTCTAGAATTTGGCCATACAACCCTGGGCTGCTGTTAAGAGATGAGAAATAAGTTATTTGTTTTTCAAACCCCATACCGTTTCCATAGACAAGTTCAAAAGCACCAGGTGGAAAGATGGAGTAACAGTTTATTTAGTTATCAAAGAAATCTCAGCAAACACCTTATTCCAAAACTCAGCCACCTTTGAGCAGTCCCACCACATGTGTTTATAGGTACTAACTATGGGGCGGGTTGAGATGTATTCTTGCTTCCTTTGTTTAAAGCGGCTGTGAGCAAGATCCTTGTTGTGGAACAGCGGCATACAAATAAAATGATGAATGCACAACTGAACCAGCTTAACCAGTTTGTCAGAGAATGCCTGCGTGGGTCCCATGAATATTCTGGTTCCCCTATGTTCTGTGGCCAAAAAGAAATGATGGTTTGCCATGCTGTCGTTTATCTGCTTCTTTGCACTTTCCAGGTCTGACACCAGCTTGTACTGTGACGATGTTGACATCCGATTCAGCAAAACAATGAACTCCTGCAAAGTCCTCCAGATCCGCTATGCCAGTGTGGAGCGGCTCCTGGAGAGGCTGACAGACTTGAGGTTCCTCAGCATCGACTTCCTCAACACCTTCCTGCACTCTTATCGGGTCTTCACCACGGCTATGATTGTCTTGGACAAGCTGATCACTATCTACAAGAAGCCCATCAGTGCAATTCCTGCAAGGTGAGTCTTGCAGGGGTGTCACCTCCTCTCCCCACCCCCCTGTTGGAGGAGAATACTTTCTCCTGAGAAATGCAACATGGCCTTGGGGAAGTGAGGCAAAAACACCATGCATGGAGGAGAAGGCTATTGATGACTATTGGCTACGATGGCTATGCTCTGCCTCCACAGTAGGAGGCAGCAACACTTCTGAAGACCAGTTGCTGGAAACCACTGGAGAGGAGAGGGCTCTTGTGCTCGAATCCTGCTTGTGGATTTCCCACAGGCATCTGTTGGTCCACTGTGAGAACAGGATGCTAGGCTAGATGGGTGACTAGATAGATTTCCCAGCAAATAGACGTTCCAGCCTCCGTACTGCTTGGGGATGGGACAGACAAAGGAAAGGAAAAGGGAAAGTGATATCAGGTGCAGAGAGTCAATGAGGTCTCTTCTGGTTTTGTTGCCCACCAGGTCTCTGGAGCTCCTGTTCGCCAGCAGTCAGAACACCAAGCTCCTTTATGGGGAGCCTCCTAAGTCTCCGCGAGCCAACCGGAAGTTCTCCTCCCCACCACCCCTCTCCATCACCAAGTCCTCTTCCCCAAGCCGGAGGAGGAAGCTGTCCTTGAACATCCCCATCATCACAGGTGGGAAGGCCCTGGACCTGGCTGCCTTGAGCTGCTCATCCAATGGCTATGCCAGCATGTATTCCTCCATGTCGCCCTTCAGCAAGACCACTTTGGACATCAACAAGCTCTACGTCTCTGCCAGCAACTACTCGAACAAGATCTCCGATGAGGGGGAGGCGGGCACAGAGAAGCCGGAGGAGACCCTTCTGAACAAGCAAAGTAAGTCATTTCTGGAGGAGGGGGATGTTCCTGTGTAGAGCAGGGTCAGGAAGGGGGTAATAAAATTGTGGAACTGTAGGATCATCTAGTCCAACCCCCCTGCAATGCAGGTATCACAGCTAAAGAATCCCTGGCAGATGGCCATCCAACCTTCATCTCAAAACTTCCAGTCATAGAGAGTCCACCACCTTCCAATGCAGTCCGTTGCACTGTTGAACGGCTCTTGCCATCAGAAAGTTCTTTTGTGTGAAATCCTTAAGAGATGCCTCCGCTTGTTCCAACCAGGCCCAGAGATGTCTGTCCGAGAAGAGTCTGACATGGATCCCAACCAGAGTGACGAGGCAGAAACGGAGACCTCGCCAACCAAATCGCCCACAACCCCAAAACTGGTCAAAGGCAAAAACTCCTCAGGTAATGCTAGCAGCCAACGAGAGCCCTCTCCTCCATGAATTTGTCCGATCTTCATTCTAAGCCACCCAAGCGGGTGGCCTTCACTTTCTCCTGCGGAAGCGAGTTCCAGAGTTTACCCATGTGCTGTATGAAGAAGGACTTCCTGTTGTATAATATGGCGATGAACATCAGCTCTCAGCCATGCCTTTCTGAATACCATTGCACAGACCACTTGAGAGAGGCTGTTGACTCTTGTCAATGAGCGTTTGCCAGTGCAGTTCCTGGGGAAGGATCTGACCCTCTCTGAGTCTCCTTTAACAGCCAGCAAGTGGGGAAGGAGCCCTAGGGGAGTGATTCATGCCAGTGGAAAGCTCACTGCGAATTTTCTCTCCCTCTTCCTGATGCAGAATTCCCTTTGTTCTCCTATAACAATGGGGTCGTGATGACATCCTGCCGGGAGCTAGACAACACTCGCAGTGCCCTCTCGGCTGCTTCAGCCTTTGCCATCGCAACCGCAGGCGCCAATGAGGGCACGCCAACCAAAGAGAAGTACAGGAGGATGTCCCTTGCCAGTGCAGGTGAGAGAATGGGGATTCCTCCCTTTCTTTGGGACCCCCCCCCACCCCACTTTCTCTGCAGAGAGAAGAGGCCATGGGGACATTTTGCAAAAGCCTCCTTGATTTGCACGCTCCCTTTGCAGGATTTGTATCCTGAAAGGTAGGGCATAAACACTTGCACCATGCTGCTGAGGGACTTACTTACTTGCTTACTTACTTATTATATTTGTATATCACTATATCATACTACAGTAGTGTGTGTGTAAGAGAGAGTGGGTGTGTTTTGCAACACCCCAATCTCCGAGCATAGTGAGGTTCAAGGGGTTCTAGGAGCTTACCCAGAATTTGTGTTTGCTTTGGAATGAGGTATAGCGGAAATTGTGGTGTCTTTATGATATATGGTTTATTTACACATATATACAACCCTGAGCCTGTGATGGATGGGTTCACAACACCCCAAGACGGTCTTGCTTCTCCTATAGCCACAGCCATGGATTCCCCCAGAAATCAGGCGTGGCTCTTTCTCTCTGCATTTTCAGCCTGCCCACGTCCTCCAGCTTCCAGCTCACATAACTTAGCTCTCAAATCTGGCCCTTTGCCTTTCTAACTGGCAGCCAGTTGAGGGAGTAGAGCCCACCCTTTTGCTATCTAGCACAGAACCATTCTCTTTGTTTCCTTAATGGCTTGTTTCCTCACCAGGAAGCTGGACTGGCTATTCCAGGACTTAGGCAGGTCTTGACATACAGCCTATTCCCCGCCCCCAAGCTATACATATACCATATTTTTCTGTGTGTTGGATGAGGTTTTTTGACTCAAAAATCATGTTTTAAAAAATGGGTTCGTCCAATACATGGACAGTGGCATTGGGGGGGGGGAGAGAGAGAAGCTGCGTGCTGCCAGCCAGCTTGTTGGCCGGAGCACAACTTCCCCCGATGCTGCTGCATGTGGCAGGCGCTCCCTGAATCGTTTCCCGCGTGGCAGCATCAGAAGAGGTTGTGCTCCCAGGAGTGCAACTTCCCCCAATGCCGCTGTGTGGGGGAAACGATCTAGGGAGTGTTTCTTGCCCGCAGCTGTGTGTGGGGAAAGGCTCAACAACTTTGGGCCATCTCCCCTCATTTTCCTAAAATTGAGTCCCCAAAAATAGGGGGTGTGGGTCTTATACAAGGGGGCGTCCTATAGATGGAAAAATACGGTATATGCGGTTTCAGCAATAAAAACATAAAACCATACAATAAAAACCATATATAAAAAAGTAAAAAGAGACACCAATTAATCATTGTGGGAGGTTGTAGTCTTAAACTGGGTGGAACAGAAAAGTTTTCAGCTGGCATTTAAAAGTTGGCACAGAAGGTGCCTGCTAAATCTCACCATCTAGGAGAACTTGCCGGGTCTTAGAAGGCAGGGTCTGGGCAACCCTCCTGACCTCCCAGCCAGTGGTGTAGCTAGCCTCTCCGCTGCTGGGGGCGGTGGCAGCGCAGAGGCACCCCCTGGGGGAGGGGCACGACGCATGTGGGTGCAGAAAGGGGGGATTTCCCCCTTTCCGAGGCTTTTTTTCAGTGAGGGGTGGTGGCCAGTGAGGAGGGGGTGACAAGCGTGACACCCCCCCCTCGCTGGTCGGGCCCCCCGCCGAAAAAAAGCGGCGGAAAGGGGAAAAAGAAGCAGAGCCGCGCTTGAATACGCCTGCTCTGCTTCCTTTCCCCGCCCCCCCACCGGTTTTTTTCAGTGGGGGGGTGGCCAGCGAGGGGGGGTGACAAGCGTGACACCCCCCTCGCTGGTCGACCCCCCCGCCGAAAAAAGCGGCGGAAAGGGATAAAGAAGCAGAGCCGGCGCTTGAACACATCTGCTCTGCTTCCTTTCCCCGCCCCCCCACCGGTTTTTTTTGGCGGGGGGTGGTGGCCAGCGAGGAGGGGGTGACAAGTTTGACACACACCCCTCGCTGGTCAGCCCCCCCCCCAAAAAGCGGTGGAAAGCACCCCGTCCGTGCAGCGCTGCTGCTCCCGGGGTGACGGAGGGAGCGGCGGCACGTGGGAGTGGCGGGAGGGGCCGCCGCTTGCCCCCCCCCCGCCGCTTGTTACCCTGTCACTGGGGGCGTACCGCCCCCACCGCCCCTCCCCAGCGACGCCCCTGCTCCCAGCTAGGTTGGAGCTTATCCTCCCAGGCATCCCTGCATGGCCTCTTCCCCTCCCCTGCTCTGAAGCTGACTCGGCCTCCTCTGTGCTCTTTGCTCTCCTTCCAGGCTTCCCCCCTGACCAAAGGAATGGCGACAAGGAGTTTGTGATCAGGAGGGCAGCGACCAACCGGGTCCTCAATGTCCTGAGACACTGGGTCTCCAAGCACTCCCAGGTATGCTGCTCCCAGAACAAGTGGAGGCAGGAAGCTGCACTGGTCATAGTTTAATTAATTCAACGAGATGGATGAACTTGGTCCAGTGATTTCAGCTTCTCGAAGTCTGATAATCATTCACACCTCCTGCTACCCCCTTGCCTTTTAATGTTCCCCCTGGATAACCTAACCCCACCATCCCCCAGGGGGCAATGCCACCCACTTTGGGAGCTGCTGCTCTGACTTGTGAAAATGCAGAATTCATATAGAGGCTGGTTTTTTTAAAACTAAGTCTTAGAGTAGATTCATTGAAATGAGTGAACAGGACTAAGTTAGGCCCATTAATTTCAATAGGTTTACTTTGAATGTAGCTTAGACGAATAACACCCAAACATTTCTATTTTTCTTTTTGCAGGATTTTGAAACAAACGATGAACTGAAGTGCAAAGTGATCAGCTTTCTGGAAGAAGTCATCCATGACCCAGAACTGCTGACACAAGAGAGGAAGGCAGCAGCCAACATCATCAGGCAAGTTACCCTCCAGCAGATCTGTGGTTGGCTGGCAAGTGAGCTGGCCAAGGGCAAGGCCGAATCCCTGGCCACCCAGCTCCTCTCCACTGCCCAGGGTACAGTTAAGTGTTAAGATAATGGGCTGGGCCGGGCCCGTGAGCTGACAGTCGCCACCACTTAAACTAAAGCAGCTAGCAGTGAGAAGGCGCAGAGGGTTCTTCTTGGTAGTTCCTCAGAAGTTGGTGGAGGAACTACCAAGAGGGCCCTCTCCCTTCTTTTCACTGGTAGCTGCTTAGGTAGGGCTAGGTGGTGGCAACTGGTGGCCCATGTGGAGTGGCCCAGGAGAGGACCTTCTCGGTGACAGCCCCTCAGTTGTGGAATTCCCTTCCCACGGAGGTGCATCCGATACCTTCATTATACAGCTTCCAGGGAATGCTGAAGATACACCTCTTGACGCTGGCCTTTGCAACTTGAGATGTGTATTTCCAGGACCCACCTCATCCCTGTGACTGCAATTTGTTTTAGTTTCTGGATCTTGAATTGCTGTAATCCGCCTGGGGCCTGCTGCTGAAGGGTTGGCAGTACATTATTATTTCCAAAAGAGAGGGAGTGATGCTTTACCTAGGCCTTTCCACCTCGATGCAAAGAGGCTTCTGTGGGGAAGCAATGAAAATATCCCATGTGCTTTGGGCTCTTATATTCCAATGCTGCCATTTTTCTCTTGCACCTCAGGACCTTGACTCAGGAGGACCCTGGAGACAATCAGATCACACTGGAAGAGATCTTGCAAATGGTAACTGTCCTCCCACAATTTCTGTCCTCCTGCAACTGGATTGCAACCAAGAGCTGTGCTTATTTTTTATTTCCCTTCTGCCTTTATTTCCCTCCGATCCTTTTGTGTTTTGTGGGAGAGAGATGCTTTCATTGCCCGCTAGTGAGCATTTCACAACCCAACATGAACTATGAGAGCCTGCTGGGCTTTTTCTAAGTGTCTTTGGGTGGTTTTCGTGTAACTCCCCGGTCGTCATGCAAAGAGGCCATTTTAAGGATACCCCTGCTTGCACCAGTGATGCTGGAAGTTTTGGTGCAAAACTCTTCAACAGTCACTTTAGAAGTGAAGCAGAGAACAGGAATGTCCCTCCTGGGTGGCAAGTGGGCTGCCTGCCCAGGAGTCAAGTGGCTTACCCGGGAACATCCTGCACTTTTCTCAGCAAAAAGGAAAAGGGAGTGAGGGCTTTCTAGTCCAGAGCCCCACTCAAGACAAAAACCACTTTGGGAAATTCCTCCGAAGAGAACAGCAGAACAGAGCAGATGTCACATTATTTGCAAGAAAGCATTTGCACAGGAAGTTCCTGCTTTAGGTCCATCTAGGCCATATTGTTGACACTGACAGTCTATAGCCCTCCAGGGTTTCAGGCAGGGAATCTCGCCCCACCCTTACCTGGAGATGCCAGGGTTTGAACCTGTGATTCTGTGAAGGGAAAGCTGATGCTCTACCATTGAGCTAGATCCCTTCCCCTTCTTGTGTGTGCAAAGAGGCAAAACCAGTGTAGAGTGCCAAGCACTTCAGGAGCCCCTTGGAATGCAGGCTTGAGGCTGCATGGAGTGCAGAGTGGCATTCCCCCCCCCCCCTTCACGTCAACAAACTTATAAGGTAGGGCTGCCATACATCCGGACATTACCAGGATTTTAAAGGAGGAACTGACATCCGGGGGGAGAGCCCCCACTTAGAGAGGATCTTCATCATGAAGCAGAACTTTACGCCCAGGCCTCTGCAGTCCAAGCTCAGCTCTACTGTCATGCTGCCTCTTGTTTTTCCAGTTTGTTTATTGTTTTGTTTATTGTTTTGTTTAATTTTAATTTTGTTTAATGTTTTAATGTTTTATTATGTTTTTGTATATGCTGGAAGCCACCCAGAGTGGCCGGGGCAATCCAGTTAGATGGGTGGGGTACAAATAATAAAACTGTTGTTGTTGTTGTTGTTAAATTTATACACCACTTAATAGTTAAAAAACCAACTAGCCTCAAAGCAGTTTACAAGAAGGATTTAAAAAATCAAGAAGAAAAATGAGCAGCGATAATTTCAAAAAAATAAAATAACAGTAAATTAAAAACAGACTAAAACTCATATCAACTTTCTGAACATCTGGGCAGGCTTGTCTAAACAATAATGTTTTTTAGCAGCTGCTGAAAAGAGTATAGTGAAGGTGCCTGCATGGAGCATGTGCATAGGCACAGAGCATAGGCGCCAACTATAGGGGGCCCTGGGGGCCCAGGCACCGAAAGTTGTGTCAGAGGCCTGATGTGACCTCCAAGGCAATATCAGAGGCACTGCCAGGCCTCTGACATGACTTCTGGTTCCAATCGGTACCAAGCCTCAGAAACGCCGCTGTGGCGCATTGTTGTAACATCACATTACGTTGCGGGTGCTATTGGGCACCCATAACCTGGGGCCCAAGTTGGCGCCCCTGGCAGGGAGTTCCAAGATGTAGATGCTGCCACTCTGTGGCCAGAGGCAGAGCAAGGTGGGTGCAGTCCGCCCCGGGTGTCATCCCTGAGGGGGGTGACATTGCTGCCCTGCCCCCCCGGGATGCTTGGCACGGGCGGCACCCCCCCCCCAGGATGCTCAGTGCACACCCTGGTACACTAGCCCCGCCCCTGGTATGCTAGCCCTGCCCAGTGGGCGGCTAGCCCCATCCCCGGGTGCACGCCGCTCCGTGTGCCAGAGCAGCTAGCTCTGCCACTGTCTGTGGCACCTGTAACAGTGCCAGTTCTGCCAATCAAAGTCGAATGGGCTGCGAGAAGCCAAGTTACAGGGAACCAGGCAGAGGGCCTTCTCGGTAGTGGCACCTGCCCTGTGGAACACTCTCCCACCAGATGTCAAAGAGATAAACAACTACCAGACTTTTAGAAGACATCTGAAGGCAGCTCTGTTTAGGGAAGCTTTTAATGTTTAATAGATTGTTGTATTTTAATATTCTGTTGGAAGCTGCCCAGAGAATATATTATTATTATTAGGGATAAGGCAATATTGTAGTTATTGCCCACCTGGCCTCCAGTGTCAACAGGCCTCAGGGTGAGCCCTCTGTGACTCTAGCTGGTGCTAGCAACACACACACACACACACACACACACACACACACACACACACACACACACACATGCATAGTTGCTCTCCCCATTGAAGAAGAGGCTGAGCAAGGCCTGAGAGGAAAGGGGACCTCCTCATATTAGCTCTCTGGGTCTTTGGTTGCTACCAGCAGATTCTGCACTTGTTGTCTTTGCTTCTATTGAGGGGCTTAAATAAATGCTGCGGCTGTCTTCTTTCTCTCCAGGCTGCAGGAGTCAAGGCGGAGCCCTTTGAAAACCACTCTGCTTTGGAAATCGCAGAGCAGATGACCTTGCTGGATCACCTGGTCTTCAAAACCATCCCTTATGAGTGAGTCACAAAAGAGGCTTCTTTTTTCCTCCTTTCAATCTCTGGCATGCATGGAGGAGGCAATGTTTGTTTGTTTCATTTATCTTCTTCGCCTTTTTCTCCAAAGAGCTCAAGGTGGCATACATGTTTCCCTGCCCCCCAATTTAATCCCCTTGACATCCCTGTGAGGTACGTTAGGATCCCGATCCTAGGCTCAGATCCTGCTGGTTGGTTTCCCATGGGGACATCTGGTTAGCCACTGTGAGAACAGGAAGCTGGACTAGATTTGGCCATTTGGCCTGATCCAGCAGGCTCTTCTAATTTTTTTTTTTATATTCTTATCACTTTGCATTTTCAGAGAGTTCTTTGGGCAAGGCTGGATGAAGTTGGAGAAGAACGAGAGGACTCCGTACATCATGAAGAACACCAAGCACTTCAATGATGTGAGTTCGGTCTCTGGGGCTCTGAGCAGCTTTGGAGGAGCACAGATGCAAGAGGGACTGCTCCCGATTTGTGGGAGAGGGAGCGGTGTCGCATAGCATTGCAGTCAGTGGGTGGCCGGACTGGGGAGGTCTTTGTTCCCATATCTGCCTCTGTGAGAATCTGGACCTGCTCTCCTTTTCAGAAGGAAAGCACTCAGGCAGAAGTTTGACTTTGGCAGGATTTCAGAGGGTCTGCTTGACATGGAATGGCTGGAAAGCTTTGAAGGCCAACTGGTCAAACCAGTCTCCAGAACCACCACCCTCCCTCTCTCTTCTAAATAGAATTAGCACTTGTGGATTACAGTTGAAGTTGTCTCCTCGGGTGCCGGAAATGCACACGTGGTTGGAATGGGCAGAGGCAGATGCAGGGGGCAGGGCAGGGATTGTTAAAACTGAGGCCAGGTGAAAATGAAATGCAGAAAAGCATAGACGGCGATAATGATATTATGATCATTTCAACCTCCCAGAATTCTCTGAAACTGACCTTACCACTTCGAACTGAGGCTGCCATGCTTAAACAGTTTGGGAGAACCCCAAAGCTTGCCACACATTGTGACATTTTCTTCCTTTGTCCTAATAAAATGTATTATTATCCTGCTGAAGACTGAAGCTCCATCCCGCTTATTGACCTCCCTTTTTATGCTGAATTACAGTTCACCAAGAGTTTCAGGGCAGATAAAAGAAAGTTCTCCTTCACGTAATACATAGCTAAACTGTGGAACTCACTCCCACAGGAGGAGCTGATGGCCACCAACCTAGAAGGCATTAAAAGAGGGTGAGGCAAATTCGTCAAGGAGAGGGCTATTGATGCCTACAGGCCATGATAACTACGCCTCCACAGTTGCTGGTTTCCCATAGGCATTTGGTTGGCCTCTGTGAGAACAGAAAGCTGAAGTACTGGTAGATAGGGTATTGGCCTGATCCAGTAGGCTTTTGTTCTCTTCTTATGTTCCGAGCTATTTTTTGTGGATGGAAACAGGACAGAGGTTTTTATCACATGATGTATGTATGATGTAGTAGTATTAGTATTAGTAGTAGTAGTAGTAGTAGTAACAACAACATATTTATACCCTGCCCATCTGGCTGGGTTTCTCCAGCTATTCTGGTTAGCTCCCAACAGAATATTAAAAACATGATAAAACATCAAACATTAAAAACTTTCCTAAACAGGGCTGCCTTCAGATGTCTTCTGAAAGTCAGATAGTTATTTATTTCCTTGACATCTGATGGGAGGGCATTCCGCAGGGCGGGCGCCACTACCAAGAAGGCTGTCTGCCTGGTTCCCTGTAACCTCACTTCTTGCAAACTGCCAGAAGGCCCTCAGAGCTGAGTGATGGGGGTGGAGATGCTCCTTCAGGTATTCTGGGCCGAGGTCACTTAGGGCTTAAAGGTCATCACCAACACTTTGAATTGTGCTCGGAAACATACTGGGAGTCAATGCAGGTCTTTCAGGACCGGTGTTATATGCAGTCACCAGTCTAGCTGCCGCATTCTAGATTAGTTGTAGTTTCCGGGTCACCTTCAAAGGTAGCCCATGTAAAGCGCATTGCAGTACTTCAAGTGGGAGATAACTAGAGCATGTACTACTCTGGCCAGACTGTCTGTGGGCAGGTAGGGTCTCAGCCTGCGTACCAGATGGAGCTGGTAGACAGATGCCCTGGACGCAGAATTGACCTGCACCTCCATGGACAGCTGTGAGTCCAAAATGACTCCCAGGCTGCGCACCTGGTCCTTCAGTGCCAGGATGTCTGTTCATATGGGCACTGTTCACAACATAACTATCCCCATCTGTACTTTCCTGTGTCTCATTTCTTTCTGACCTCCCTATTTACAATCCTGTGTAAGTGTGTGTAGATAGTTAGGTCGCAATAGACCTCCTACTCTAGATAACACTTCATGCACCTGCTGAAAACAACAACCATATTATGCCATAATGAATTTGTTAGTCAGCTGAAGCAAAACAGCAACCAAGGTTCTTGCAGCACCTTAAAGACGAACATGGAAAACATATGGATTTCAAACTCTTTACCCATCTTAATTACAGATAGATGTCCAATAAGGTAAAGGTAAAGGGACCCCTGACCATTAGGTCCAGTCGTGTCTGACTCTGGGGTTGTGGCGCTCATCTCGCGTTACTGGCTGAGGGATATGGCGTACAGCTTCTGGGTCATGTGGCCAGCATGACTAAGCCGCTTCTGACGAACCAGAGCAGCACACGGAAATGCTGTTTACCTTCCCGCTGGAGCGATACCTATTTATCTACTTGCACTTGGATGTGCTTTCGAACTGCTAGGTGGGCAGGAGCTGGGACCGAGCAACGGGAGCTCACCCTGTCCAGTAGGGGGCAGCAAAAAACAAGTGGCAGAACCCCGGGATCTCAGGCTTTAGGAGCCAGCCCTGTGGACAAGTTCTGTGAACTCAGAGCCCTGTCAAGTGCATGCATGTGCCCCTAAGATAAAGGTATATTTTGTCCTCATCTTTTTGTGCTTGAGCTTGGGGCGCTGCGATCTTTTTAAAAGGCACGCAGGCGGTCCTGATGACCGCTGGGCTGTGCGGCTCCTCTCCCCCCTGCAGATCAGCAACCTGATCGCCTCTGAAATCCTCCACAACGAGGACATCACCGCCAGGGTGAGTGCCATCGAAAAGTGGGTGGCCGTGGCCGACATCTGCCGCTGCTTGCACAACTACAACGCGGTCCTTGAGATCACCTCGGCCTTCAACCGCAGTGCCATCTTCCGCTTGAAGAAGACGTGGATGAAGGTGTCCAAGCAGGTGGGTACGCCAGCGGGGAGCACGAGGCAAGGCTCTGGGGTCTCTTTGGACTCGTAGAATTGTAGAGTTGGAAGGGGCCATCTGAACCAACCCCCCTGCAAGGCAGGAACTGCAGCTAAAGAATCCCTGACTCTCATATATTGAAATTTTGAGAGCTGTCGTAGTAGTAAATAATAATATAAGTAAATAATTGTGGGTTTTTATTTATTTATTTAAATGCATATGCTCACCATTAGTAAAATTGATGCAATAACAAACACTATTTACTTTCTATATCTATCATCTATCTATCTATCATCTATCTATCTATCTATCATCATTCAGGGGAAAGGGTTGTAGCTCAGTGGCTGAGCATCTGCTTTGCATGGAGAAGGTCAAATATTCAGTTCCTGGTGGCATGCCCAGGTAGTGATGGGAGCCCCCCCCCCCAACAAGAACTCTGGAGAGCCATGGCTGCCAGTCAGTGCAAAGCTAGATGGATTATTGGTCTGACTTGGTAGCTTCTGATAATGCAGATTCCTTCAGAGTCATGAGAAATGGGCTCCCATCCACCCAGCCCAGCACAATGACTGGCTTTGTTTGATCTTTGACTTGTGCTGCATGCCAATCTATGTGCAGAGGCGCCTGCTAGCTGTGGAGTGTTGAGATTTTTTTACTACGTAGCCACCCCCCTTCCTCCAGCCACAGCAGAGAGATTTGCTTGGCCTGTTCTGTGCAGCTCCTGCTTCCTCCTTCCACCCAGAAATCCCCTGCCAGACCACTTAGGAGGCTCAACTTCCTTCTTTGCTGTAGAACTGAGACCTGGCATTCTCCCCGCAGATACTTATCATATGCTCAGATGGTTCCTCATAACACAAATGTGCAGCCAAACCAGATGCAGCAGATTTCTGGCTCAGCTTCAGTTTCTGCAGAGGATTCACATAAAGAAAACGTTAAGATGGAACTTCTGTGGTCTTAAGGCAATTTCACAAGTGACCCCCCCACCCCGTTTTTGAACTTCTGTGTTGCCTTCAGCCCAGTTGTCTCCATTAGGCAACTTAGCTGTGATTCCAGCATTGTAGGGGGTTGGACTAGATGACCCTTGGAGCCCCTTCCAATTCTACAGTTCTATGATTCTAGGGTTGCAAGCTGGGATTATTCAGTACAACGAATTGATTGAAGCTTCCCTGGCCAACTGATATTTGCCCCGCTTCCTGATTTTGATTCCAAACTGCTTTTTGAATTTGCTGGGCCTGCCTCTTCACCATGTTGACCAAAGTGCCCGTTTGATTTTCAGTAGTTCAGAAGCAGATCCTTGGTATCATTCCCCCAAAAGGTGGGACCCCCCCACCCCAGCCTGGTTTCTTCTTTCTTCCTTAACCAGAGTCTGCACTTTCTGCCTTACGTCTTTCTTTTCAGACGAAAGCTTTGATCGACAAGCTGCAGCGCCTGGTGTCTTCAGAAGGCCGTTTCAAGAATCTGAGGGAGGCCCTGAAAAAGTAAGTGGCTGGCAGCAGAGCTCATCCGCCTGTGGGTGGTGCCCATCATGCCTTTGTTTGCAAAATGTGAGTCCTTGTGTGACGTCTGAGGCATGGCACACCTGTGAGCACCTCCAGCAAGTGCTCCTTCCCACCAGGTATTTGGCTGATATTGCCAGGACCTGAGAAAGTTCAGTTCTATTTATTTATTTGTATTTATATTCCACATTTTTCCTCTAAGGAGCTCCAGGTGACTCATCTGGTCCTCCCCTTCCTCGTTTAACCCCCTAGACAACCCTGCAAGGTAGGCTAGGCTGAGAGGGAGAGTGGGTGACCCCCCCCCCCAGGTCACCCAAGTGAGCTTCATGGCCGAGTGGGGGTTTGAACCCTGATCACCCAGGTCTTAGTCCTCACAACAGCCCTGGAAGGTAGGTTAGGTTGAGAAGCAGGGATGTGAACCCTGGTCTCTCCCAGGGCTTAGTTTGACACTAACCACTGCACAACACTGTCTCTCCCTGCTCAAAGCCTCAGCTGAGGAGGAAGAGCCACCCAGAAGCCCTCCTTCCAAAGAGGCTGAAGGTATCAAGGGTTGGGTCTCCAAAGGCCCAGGTCTGGAAATGTGGAGCTGGAGGGAAGAACCTCCCTGGTCAGATCCCATAGCACACTCCATGAGGAGTTGCTCTGGCTGGGGTAGAGATGGTGGTTAGCATGCTGCACAGCTGGGCCTCCAGCCCCTGGGACTTTGCACGCCCCTAATGAGCAAGGGGAAGGGAAACCAGCTAAATAACCAGGCGTGAGAGACTGCGAAAGGGAAGAGGCCCTTCAGAGGGCAGGGAGGAATGCTTTGGCCTGTGCATTGAATGGAGAGAATCTCAGAGGTTCCAGAGCTCCAAAACATTCCTATTTGTGCAAGGGAGAGGGGTTTGCGAAGCTGGGGACTCATTTATACTTGATGTGAAGGACTACACTGGAAAGTATGACGTGGAGACAGGGAAAGTTGTTCTCCCTCTTTCACAACACTAGAACTGGCGGGCATCCAATGAAGCTGAATGTTGGACGATTCAAGACAGATAATAGAAATCCCTTCTTTACACGTTGCATACTTAAGCTATGGAGTTCACTCTCTCAGGCAGCAGTGATGCCCATCAACTTGGATGGCTTAAAAAGAGGATTGGACAAAGTCAGAGAGGAGGAGAGGGCTATTGATGGCCACTGGCTCTGCCTCCACATCTGGAGGCAGCAATGCTTCTGAATACCAGTTGCTGGAAACCACAGGAGAGAGGGCTCTTGTGTCCCAATCTTGCTTGCCAGTTTCCCACAGGCGTCCAGTTGGCCTCTGTGAGAACAAGATGCTGGACTAAATGGGTCATTGACCTGATCCATCAGACCCTCCTCATGTTCTTAAGTACCAGACTTGATGTGAGGGTGACACAAAAGCTCTCCCTGCAGGGTGTAATCTGTGGTGATGGTTTATGAACACATCTGAACTGACACGGAGTGAGGAAAGTGCCTGTATGAACTGTGGCCAAAGAGGAAACTCAGGAGAAAGAGAGATGACCATTGGAACCTGTCTCAGGATGCCCATCACATAAGTGGGACTTCTTTTCTCCATTCCAGCTGCGATCCACCCTGCGTCCCATATCTAGGGATGTACCTGACAGACCTGGCCTTCATTGAGGAGGGCACCCCCAATTACACTGAAGACGGCCTCGTGAATTTTTCCAAAATGAGGATGGTAAGTTTCCTGGCACAGTGCCTTTTGGCAGGGAGAAAGGGCAAATCATAAGGTTTCATAAGTCCGATCAGATGTCAAGAATAGCCTGACAAAAGGATAGTCCGTGAAGATGTGAACCGCCTGATTACTCCACCCACCAGCATCAGGCCCTTTTATTTCATGAGCTTTGAGTGTTTCCCCAACAACTTTTATTTCCAGGAGCACAAACGTAAGCACTGATTTGTTTTCTTTCTGCACAGATCTCCCATATCATCCGAGAGATCAGGCAGTTCCAACAGACAGCCTACAAAATTGAGCATCAGGCAAAGGTAACTTCACCGCAGACCCTTGGGGGGGGGTCAGGCTTGTCCCTTGCACCCACTGCCCAGATGTGAGGGTGTCTGAGAGCTCATTTGAAAGCAGCCTTCTCCACCCTGGAGTCCTCCAGATGTTTTGGACTACATCTTCCACTAGCATGGACATGGTGGCTAGGGTTGATGGGAGCTGTGGTTCAAAACATCTGGAGGGCACTAGGTTGGAGAAGACCGTTCGGAGAAAAACAATGGCTGTAGCTTGAGATCCACCATGCAGGCTTCCTATACACATATGACTGGCCCCTGTGAGAACAGGATATATTCCTGAATAATTGTTCCTAGGTAACAGTTGCTGAGGAAGGTACTTACAACTTCGTGGAGGAGAGGGCTATCAATGGCTACTAGCCAAGATGAATGCTATGTTCTGACTCCACAGCTGGAGGCAACAATGCTTCTGAATACTTCCTACAAAACTAGCTCCCATAGAGAGAGAGAGAGAGAGAGAGAGAGAGAGAGAGAGAGAGAAACTATAACCAGAGGTAGTCTGCTTCTGAATAGCAGTTGCTGGAAACTGCCAGAGGAGGAGAGACGCTGTTGCACTCAAATCCTGCTTGCAGGATTCCCACAGGCATCTGGTTGGCCACTGTGAGAACAGGATACTGGATTAGATGGGCCATTGGCCTGATCCAGCAGGTGCTTCTTCTGAGGCCATTAAGAAACCCCATGGTTAGTTTGCTGCACGGTATCCCCAAGACCAACAGATCTGTTCCCAGCTATCTGACAAGAAGCACACAACACTGAGCTGTCTCCCCTTGGTTCCCGAGGGAGCAGCATTGACCCCTCGCTGCCTCCCTTTCCTTCACCCTCTCTCCATTTTGTTTCTCTTCCAGGTCACCCAGTACCTCCTGGACCAGTCCTTTGTGATGGACGAGGAGGGTCTTTATGAGGCCTCGCTCCAGATAGAGCCAAAGCTGCCCACCTGAGTCCAGAGTGGCAGCAGCCCCCTGGGGGGGGCCCTTCCCTGTACACCATGTACCATACTGTACATAGCAGCTGTTTGTTTCTTTTGGGAACCCTCAGTTGACTTCCTCGTATGTGCTTCTCCAAGACCCCACCACCACCACCCCCTCTCCTTGTCCTTAGAATCTGACTAGCCACCGTTTGTCCTGGGGAGTCTGGCATAGACCACTTTGTTGACTGCAGTCCTGGTTCCTATTCAGCTATGTTCTCTTTGTTGTTGATTCTTTGCGTGCGTGCACTGGGGGTGGGGGGGAGGGACGGAGGGGGTGGCAGCAGGGAAAGCCACCCATGGGGGCATGTGGGGCATTGCACAAGGGAGCCCTGCCTTACCTGAGGAACAGCTGCCTGCTTTCCAGGCCTTTGCAATCTGGGCATGGCCTTCCATTTTGCCAGGAGGGGGGCTACGGAAAAAACACACACACACACTCCGAGTCATTTCGGACGGCAACCACTCAGTCCCCCAATACCAGTCATGTAATAAGGGAAAGCAAATCCTTGAGGATGCATTTCACTGAGCAGTGGCAGGAGCAGAGAGAGCCAAGGGGACTCTGACCTCCTTTTGCCAAGGAGATAAGAGAGGCTTGAAGGAGAAACTGGCCCGCTGGTGGTCAACTGGGCAAGGCAGGCTTCATAGTGGAAAGATGGTGGCTCTCTTCAATGGGCCAAGGTGGAGCAGTAGGGTTTGGGTGACAGAGTAGGAAGGAGACAGGTCTCCCCTGGGGAACAGGTACTCTTGGTGCAAGATGACTCCCTTTTGTGGGGGTGCTGTCTGTCCCCACATAAATGGGTAAGGAAGCAGGGCAGGGAGGAGACAACCACCATTTGGGTTTCCTGCTTCAGGCACTCAAGTGGCTTGGGCCAGCCACAAGAGGAAGACAGACAGACAGACAGACAGACAGACAGACAGACAGAGACCAACCATATCTTTGAACCTTCCTGCTTCATCGCCCTCCTGAGAGGCTCTTCGTGAATTTCGCACCTCCCTGAGTAGACTTTAGTGACTCTTCTTAGTAACATAATGTAGAATTAGAGAGGGGAGGGGAGGGGGGAGGGGAATGGCCAAGTGTTTTTATTACATATACTGTAATCCTGTCTAACCACTTGCTAGCAGGACTACAGTAATGTACTGCTTATTCTGTGAATATTATCACGTATTTTTTACATTGTACAGGATATAAGCCCAGGTGAATTTTTGAGTGGCAGGCATGCTCCACAGTAATGGAAAAACCAGAAGAGAAAAAAAAAAAAACCACACAAAACCTTTTGCTGTAAGCAATACCCATTGGTATGAGAATTCTCTTTCAAGACCTAAAATATTTCGACTTACAGCTTGTTTGTTTGGGAAAAGGAAAACATTTCCATTTTTGTAAAAATATATGTTTCCTGATTACCTCTTGCTAATAAATCTATTCTATCTCAGGGTGAACAGTGGCTTTGCAAAGGTGTATTTTGGACCCATCAGGGTGAGCTGTTTGGGATGGGCAAGTTTAAGCAGGGGAGGTTGCCTAGTTCATTAGAAAAGCCTGGTTAAGACCCCCAAAATATGACTAAGAAGGAAGTCGCCTGAGAGGAGGACTGTCTGCAGGAACTCTATGGGAAGACAGGGAGCGGTAACTGTTGTAACCCAGTTACAGTAATCACCCAGTAATCACCAGTTACCAGCCATGCAGCAAAGCTGGGGACTGTATTTCCTTATGGCAGAGGTTTTCAACCTTTTTGAGTCCATGGCTCCCTTGACCAACTGCATTCTTTCTGTGGCAGCCCTGTGGTGGCAGTTGTGTCACCCCTTGCCGGCAGAGCTGGCAGTCTCTCATCCTTTCTTCAACATCCTCCATTGTGGAGTGTTCCCTCAGCCTCCTCTCCTCTCCTCTCCTCTCCCATTGAAAGTCCTCTGGGCAGCCGCTGCTTCTGCCCCTGGTCTCTGAGCTGCCCCTCCCTGCCCCAAAGAAACATGCCTCCTTATACTGCCCCACAGGGGCCTAGGACTTGTCAGCCCATTCCCAACAGCAAGGGCTGGCGGACTGGCTGGCTGGGCTCCCTCGCCTGTCTGCTTGCTTACTCCAAGGCAGCCTCATCTCCTGGCAACCAGCACCCGCTGGCCAGCCCCAGAGGCACAATTCACCTGCAGAGCTTGTAGCCAGGGCTGCTGCAACAAACCGCTATGCAAGTCTTTGGGAGGCAGAGACATGAGAGGGCATCAGAGGAGGGAGGGAAGGAAAGAAAGAAAGAGGGACAGAGGTCAGTGTTGCCCGTGGCACCCCTGACCATCCTTCAAGGCACCTCAGGGTGCCACAGCTCCCTGGTTGAAAACCACTGCCTTATGGCGGGGCCAGAGGCAAAAGTGGGTGGTGCAATTAATGGAAATATTTCCTTCCTTCACTGGCCCACTTTCTGCACACACTTGCACATCCCTCTCTGTCTTCCATCCTGATAAGCAAGATCATTGTTTATTTTATTGCTCATTTTAATTACTCCATTTATATCCTGCACTTCCTCCTGAAGGAGCCCAGGGCAGCAGACACAGCAATTGTTTGTGTGTGTGTGTGGTTTGAGAGCAAGCATGGTGTGGTGGTTAGAGCCACAACCTGGGAGACCAGAGTTCAAACCCCACTTGACCATGGTACTCACTGGGTGACCTTCGGCAAGTCGCTGCCTGTCAGCCTAACCTACCACACAGGGTTGTTGTGGGGATTCAATGAGGTAGGGAGGAGCCATCTACATCATCTTGAGTTCTCTGGAGAAAAAGATGTGATATAAAAATAATTATGTCTCTCTGTGTGTAATTAAAAACCTAAAAACCATTTAAAAACATCCTAAAATGTTAGAAACTATGGGTGGAATTCAACATTGTGCTTACAAAAGTTCTGCCAGCATAAGCATGTCAGGTTGCTAGAGGGAACCGTCCCCCTTCTGCCATGTACTGTTCTGGAGGTTCTCCCAAGCTGCCCCTTAAGTCATTTTTTTTTTTTTGGTGGGGGGTGGAAAAAGGGAAAGCTCTATTGCACAAGCAGAAGCCATTTCACTGAAGTCTGTTAGATGAATTCCACCCACTATCTCAACGGATGATCTCAGGGTAGCAGGACCAGTGTCCCTTCAGCCACCAAATTAACCTGGGTAAATATGAATGTGTTTAAATTCCTGCTCAAAGTCAATAATGATGCTGGCAGATGCAGTCTTGCCAAGGAAGGCATTCCACAAACAGGGAGCCGCCACGGAAAAGGCCGTGTCCAAGGTCAACGCCAACCAGATGGCACCACCAGCGAGGCCTCACCTGCTGATCATCAAAGGGTCTGAGATGGTTGATAAAAGAATTCAAAGACACATGTTCCATCCCACCAAAAACACTTGAGGTTTGAAGGGATGTGGCCTGCGGAGAGTTCCAGGGGCCCAACAGAGGGGCTTGGGGGGGGGGGCTACACCTGGGATTTCCCATGCATAAGGGGTCTTTGACAGAGATTAACCCTTTGACTGGGATCAATCCCAATGGGAGAGACAAGGAGGCCTCTGGCAGCCAAAGGGATGAGTTGCTCTAACCTTCTGGTCCTGGCTGGGCTGATGGCAGTTGCAGCGCCAAACACCGTGAGGGCAAACAGGTTGGGGCAGGCTGGAGGTAAGCTGGGGCAGGAGTAGTAGAAGAAAACAGGGAGGGAGTCCAAGCTGGGAAACAACTGGTCCAATTGGGCTCTCACTTTGCTTCAGCCCCCACCACTGAAATGCAGTGTGATGTAGTGGTGAGAGTCTTGGACCAGGGTTTAAATCACCTATGAATCTCATGGGGGCAGGCACTGCATTTCCCAGCCTAACCGACCTCATTTGTTGTTCAGTCGTTCAGTCGTGTCCGACTCTTCGTGACCCCATGGACCAGAGCACGCCAGGCACCCCTTTCCTTCACTGCCTCTCGCAGTTTGGCCAAACTCATGCCAGTCGCTTCGAGAACACTGTCCAACCATCTCATCCTCTGTCGTCCCCTTCTCCTTGTGCCCTCCATCTTTCCCAACATCAGGGTCTTTTCTAGGGAGTCTTCTCTTCTCATGAGGTGGCCAAAGTACTGGAGCCTCAACTTCAGGATCTGTCCTTCTAGTGAGCACTCAGGGCTGATTTCTTTGAGAACGGATAGGTTTGATCTTCTTGCAGTCCAACCGACCTCATAGGCAGTGCTATTTTTATGGAAAAAGAATGGCAATGGCGCTGGACCTGTTCTGGCTAGTTCCCCCTGGGGGAAAAAAAGCCCTGCTCCCAGGGGTGCTGTAGACATAAGAAGAGGCTGCTGGATCAGGCCAGTTGCCTATCTGGTTCAGCATCCGTTTTCCACAGTGGCCAACCAGATGTCTGTGGGAAACCTGCAAACAGGATCTGAGCACAAGAGAACTCTCCAATTCTGTGGTTTCCAGCGACTGGTATTCAAAAGAATTGCTGCCTCCAACTTTGAAGGCAGAGCATAGCAGCCATCAATAGCTCCCCCCCCCCATGAATTTGTGCAATCCTTTTTTAAAGGCCTCCAAGTTGATGGCCATCACTGCCTCCTGTCGGAGGGAGTTCCAGAGCTTAACTTTGCGCTGCGTATGTGCCACGTGGGGATTAAATGAGATTGGGGAGAAGCAGGTCCGCCACCTTGAGCTCTTTGAAGAAGAATGCTGGATGAAAAAGAAAGGGGGGGGGGAGAGAGAAACTCCTTGGAAGCACATGCTCTTCGTTGGGAGAGCAGCCGCGTGGCTTCTGAGCGGGGGCAAAGTGCGCCTCTCGCTTTCTCTGGCCACGGGCTGCAAGGGGCCGTCCTTTCCTCCCTCTCTGCCCTCCCCCGGAGGCGGCCACTGCTGCTGCTGCTCCTCCTCCTCCCCGCCGGCGTCCCGAGGCTCCCAGTCCGACTCCTGCCGTCTCCACCGCGGGCGAAATGCGGGCGCAGCTGCTGCTGCTGTTCCTGCTTGCGGTTTTCTCCGCGCTCGGCTCCTGCCTGCTCAGCCACCAGGAAGGTACGGCGAAGCGCGAGCGGGGGTGGGGGGCACGAGAGAGGGAGCCAGGACCCCTCCCCCGAGAGGAGGAGGAGGAGGAGGAGCCAGTGACGATTTGTGAGGGGCTCCGAAGGGGGCGGCTGGCGCAAGAAGCTCACCTCTATGTGAGGGAGGGAGAGAAAGAAAAGCGGGGGCACAGCAGCCTCCGCGCCTGGCCCCGTTTCTCCCCACGCCAGATTCCCTTTCGCTTTCTCTTGTATTTTATGCTGTGAACCGCCCTGAGATCTCCGGATGAAGGGCGGTATACAAATTTAATAAACAAGGGGTTATTAGTTATTATGCTATTATCTCCTCTGCCCCCCTTCACTGGCTGGGATGGCAGGAACTTGGGTGGGTGGTCACCATCGTCCTGGGCGAGGGGTGTGCGGAGGCGCAGCTTCTGTGCATAATATGTGGTGTAGTGGTTAGAGTGTGAGCAGGGTTCAAATCCCCACACAGCCATGAAGCTCACTAGGTGACCTTGGGCCTGACCGACCTCATAGGGTTGTTGTGAGGATAAAATAGTTATGCCTGCTATCTTGAGTTCCTTGCAGGTCAGACAGGATACAGTATAGGGTGAGTCTTTTAAAAGAGGCCCTGTGGAACATGTGTACTCTGTATCCCCGGGGCCTCTTTTAAAGGACTCGCCCTGTAAATGCTAATAATAAGGTGTGAAACAGAATCTTGCAAATTAGTAGCTTAGGGTAGCATTTAATGCACATCCAACTCACACTGAAAGCAGATGACTTCCGCCAAAGACTTCTGGGAACTGTCATTTGTTAAGGCTGTTGCAGCCTATAGCTCTGTGAAGGGGAAACTACCATTCCCAGGATTCTTTTGGAGACGTTAGGTGGCTTAATGGGGAGTTGGATGTGCATTAAATGTAGGGTGAGGATCTGCCCTTTCTTTTTTTAAAGTCTCTCGTTTTGTCTTTTTCCTCTCCCCTCAACAGAGGAATTTCTTTTCAAGACATGGATGTCTCAGGTAAGGCCCTTCTGCCCATTCATAAGCCACCACTCCCCCAAACCCCTATGCTGTTTCACTTCAAGGCCTGTTTCACTTTCCCTTGGCCCGGTTCCACTGGAAGGGACTTTCCTGCTGGACTTTCAAGGGAGAGTGGGAGGGAAGAGAGCAAGTGCCGCCTTCGCCTCCCTCCCTCCTTCCTTCCTTCCTTCCCTCCCTCCTTCTTTCTTCCTTCTGTGCTGTCCTGGCTGTTCTCTAGTTTGACCCTGCAGGAGGATTTTTTAGGTCTTTTTCAAGAAGTTCTAGACTTGGAGAGTCTCTTTGAATTAAATCGGAACTAATGGGAAATATCTCCACAAGAGTCAGCATTTTGCATAACTGTCTTCCAGACAGCCACCTCCTTTTGACACCTTTCAGCAAGCAGTAAAAGGCAGCTCATTTCCTTCCCTCCAGGAAGCACCTCGCCCTTCCTATTCTATCCCCCAGGGAGGGTGGCCTGAGCTGTGTGTGTTTTTTTCCACACAGGTGCCTGCCTGTCTGGAAACAAAGGTGCAAAGCCGTGCAGCCCCAGTGAGCCAGTTGCTAGGTCTGAAATGATGACAAACTGGTTTCTGGGCATCTCTATTTTTTTATTATTAATAATAATAATAATAAATACTTAGGATATACTGTTGTTCATAAAAATATATATCTAGAGTCATACATATAGCCATGCAATAAAAACTGAAATTTTAGATTTCTTGAGCACGTGGCCAAGAGGACCCCATGCCAAAGAATTGTTCATTACAGGACCAGCTCAGGATATCAATGGCTTTTTAAACTGGGTTGTGGGGGGGTTTATTGGTTTTGTTTGTTATTATGGTTTTTAGATTGCAATCTGCCCTGTGATCTTTGGATGAAGGACAGTATAGAAATTTAATAGTAGTAGTAGTGGTAGTGGTGGTACTAAATGGAATAAATGTTCACCACCTGCATCACAGCAGGCAGCTTATGCCTTGGTCTCTTCTAAACCAACAGTTCCATGACTGAAATGGATACTTCAGATTGAAGTGGGGTGGGGGACTTCCAAAGAAGGTGTGGTTTGTGGGCAAGGGAGGGGGAGGCAATTCTCTGTTCTAAATCTGTCTGGGGTGGCACTTTCACTTCTGTGTCCTGCAGCTGCTGTGTCCTTCCTCTCTCCCACAGAACAACAAGCAGTACAGCCTGGAGGAGTATCGGCAGCGCTTTCAGATCTTCCTTAGTAACAAGCAGAAGATTGAGAAGCACAATGCTGGGAATCATACCTTCCAAAGTATGGACCCTGCTCTTGAGATACCTTTTAAAAGGGGGCAAGATTGACTGCAGATCTGGCTTCACAACTCCCTCTTCTCTCTCCCCTTCTTTCCTCAGTGGGTCTCAACCAATTTGCAGACATGACATTTGCTGAATTCAGGAAAAAGTATCTCTGGCGCGAGCCCCAGGTAAATGCTTGCACCTTCCTGCCCTTTCCCTCCCCACCCCCTACCCCATCATTACAAGGAACCCTTGGGGGCTCACCATGCTATCCTGGGCTTGCGCCCTTGCACATGTCTCTCGGAAGTCACAGGTGCGGGTCCTTCACACATAACCCTTAAGCATGCTTGTGCAAGAGAGGAATCCCTACATGGGTTAACAGTGTGCCTTGGCCCCAGAGAATGCATCTAAGAAAGTTCAAAATCCAGGAAGTCAGACCCACACACAAAGCCTGGGATTGAATGCCAGTGCATCTGTTTATTGCAGCAGGCGGCGGGAGGGGTGGGGGTGGGGATTCAGTTTCACAGCAAGCAGTGCATTGCAGCATACCAACATAAATTTGTTGTCATAGTTATCATTATTATGTTTATTTATTTATATCCTGCCTTTGCCCCAGAATGGGAATCAAGGTGGCATACCCAAATTAAAGCAACACAGATAAAATGCCAAAAGCTAAAAACATATAACAGATAATGGTTAAAAAGCAATTAAACTCCAAAAGAATTAAAAATATATAAAAAAACAAATGTACAAAAATGCAAATCGCATAAACAGCACAGCAATACAGTCTTACCATGGATCCCAAACACCTTGCAAGTTGAACGTTTTGGCTCCCGAACGCCACAAACCCGGAAGTGACTGTTCCAGTTTGCGAACTGTTTTTGGAAGCTGAACGTCCAACGGGGCATCCATGGCTTCTGATTGGCTGCAGGAGCTTTCTGCAGCCAATCAGAAGCTGTGCTTTGGTTTCCAAACGTTTTGGAAGTCAAACGGACTTCCGGAATGGATTCTGTTCGACTTCTATTTTATTTTATTTTTAATAAGATTTTTATTATTTTCCATTAAAGCAAAAGAAAAACATAACATAAACACCAACATTAACATCATAAAAACACACTACATAAACACAATCAAACAATAACAATAAAAGAAAAAGAAGCTTATACAAACCTTAACCTAACACTTATCTTCATACTTTCCTTATTTCTATCTTCTCTATTTGGGGACTTCCCCCATTCCCTCCACTGTCTTCAAAATCATATACATCTTCTAGGTAGCTTTATATCTTGTTCAATTAACATTTGCCCAAATTTTTAATATGCTTAACTTTACTTAATCAAATACCTAATCAAC
This sequence comes from Lacerta agilis, assembly GCF_009819535.1. Classification (NCBI taxonomy): domain Eukaryota; kingdom Metazoa; phylum Chordata; class Lepidosauria; order Squamata; family Lacertidae; genus Lacerta; species Lacerta agilis. The sequence continues at coordinate 26,508,599 of NC_046324.1, read as the reverse complement.
TAATAAATCTTATCTTAACATCAAATCTTAACACATTTTTAACAAATAAATCATTCGCACAAAAAATTCCCTCTTAACAATTTTGTCTAACATAAATCTGCTAAAGCCGATATTCTATTTAATTCTGCTCAAATATTCAATTTAACTGATTTAACTAAATAGTCTTTAAATTTTTTCCAATCCTGTGACACCTTCTCCTCCCTCTGGTCCCGGATTCTGGCGGTCAGTTCTGCGAGTTCCATATAGTCCATCATCTTCATCTGCCATTCTTCCACCGTTGGTATCTCTTCACCTTTCCATGTTCTTGCCAATAAAATTCTAGCCGCTGTTGTGGCATACATAAAAAACACTCTATCCTGACTGGGTATCTCTTCATTGGTTATGCTCAGAAGAAATGCCTCTGGTTTCTTACAAAAGGTAACTTTCATTACCTTCTTAAGCTCATTATAAATCTTATCCCAGAATGCATTTACCGCTGGGCACAGCCACCACATATGAAAAAAGGTACCTTTCGCATGTTTACATTTCCAACATACATCTGACATTTTGGTATTCATCTTGGCTATCTTAACTGGTGTCAAATACCATCTATAAACCATTTTCGTTATATTTTCTCTTAAGCTATGACAAGCAGTAAATTTGATACCTTTCTGCCACAGTCTCTCCCAGTCATCCATCATAATATTGTGTCCTACATCTTTCGCCCAATCTATCATTGACGATTTAACCAGTTCATCTTTCGTATGCCATTCTAGCAAAAGATTATACATTTTGGAAAGGTTCTTAAAGTTCGAATCTATCAGTTCTGTTTCCAGTTTTGATTTTTCTACTTGAAAACCAACTTTTTTGTCCATTTTAAATGTTTCGTACACCTGATGATATTGCAGCCAATCGGGGACCTGACTTTTCACTTGGTCATAACTTTTTAACTTAAATGAGTCCCCTTCCTGCTGCAATATGTCCATATATCTTAACCAATTTGCAGACATGTTTGGTCTCTTATAGGCCTTGGCCTCCACTGGAGAAATCCATCTAGGAGTCTTTCTCTCCAACAGGTCTTTGTATCTAGTCCAGACCTGATACAAGGATTTTCTAACTATATGAGTCTTAAAGGTTCTGTGAATTTTAACCTTGTCATACCAAAGGTATGCATGCCAACCGAACATATTGTCGTGTCCTTCCAAGTCCAACACATCAACATTCTCTAATTTAAACCAGTCCTTTAACCAGCAAAAGGCCGCTGCTTCAAAATAAAGTCTTAAATCCGGCAGGGCAAAGCCTCCTCTCTCTTTAGAGTCTGTTAAAATCTTAAACTTGATTCTAGGCTTTTTGCCCTGCCATATAAACTTCGATAGGTCCTTTTGCCATTTCTTAAAACAATCCAGTTTATCCAATATTGGTATGGCTTGGAATAAAAACAGCATCCTTGGTAGGACATTCATTTTAACCACTGCTATTCTTCCCATTAACGACAGTTTTAGTCTTGTCCATATTTCCATATCTCTCTTTATCTCCATCCACAGTTTTTCGTAATTGTCCTTGTACAGGTTCAAATTCTTGGTTGTGAGATTGATACCTAGATATTTTACAGTTTTAACAAAATTGAGGCCAGTGCCTTCTTGTATTCTTTGAATCTGTTCTGCACTCAAATTTTTACCTAAAACTTTGGTTTTCTGTTTGTTTAATTTGAAGCCAGCTACAAGTCCAAATTGTTCAATTAATTCCAAAGCTCTGGGGACACTGCTTTCCGGTTCCTGCAGGGATAACATCAAATCGTCTGCGAAGGCGCGTAATTTATATTCTTTCTCTCCCACTCTAATTCCTTTTGTCTGTTTATCTTTTCGTATCATATTTAGGAGGACTTCCAGGACCGTAATGAAAAGTAAAGGGGAGATAGGGCACCCTTGTCTTGTTCCTTTCTCAATTTCAATCTCCTCCGATATCACACTGTTTACTCTTACTTTTGCTCTTTGTTCTGTATAGATGGCCTTAATGCCATTTAAGAATTTTTCTCCAACTCCCATCTTTTCTAAATTCTTTTTCATAAATGTCCAAGATACTTTATCAAATGCTTTCTCTGCATCAACAAACAATAGTGCCGCATCTGTGTTTATGTCTCTCTCCAGTTTTTCTAAAATATCCACAATAATTCTCGTGTTGTTGCTTATTTGCCTTCCTGGTAAGAAACCTGCTTGATCTCTATGTATGTAATCTTTCAACACTCTTTTCAACCTTGTAGCCAAAACATTTGCGAAAATTTTATAATCCACATTCAAAAGGGATATTGGACGATAATTTTTCATTAGAGTCTTATCTGTATCTGGTTTTGGAATCAGTGTGATAAAGGCTTCTTTCCACGTCTCTGGTGCCCTATCTCCTTCTAGTATTTTGTTGCAAATTTCTCTTAACGGCTGCGATAGCCAATCTTTCAATGTCTTGTAGTATTTTGCTGTTAATCCATCCGGTCCTGGGGCCTTCCCCAATTGCATGTTGTTTATTGCATCTTCTATCTCTTGTGTCGATATTGGGTGGTTGAGGGTTATTAATTTTTCCTCTGGGACTTTTTGCAATCCATTCTTTTCCAGAAATCGGTCTATCTCTGCTTCATCTATCTTCTCCTCCTTGTACAGTTGCTTGTAAAATCTCTGAAAACACCATCTGATTTCCTCCGGTTTCTCCACATTTTTTCCATTTACTACCAAATTGCTGATGACATTTGCCTTTTGTCTTTTCTTTAATTGCCAAGCTAGTAGTTTCCCACATTTATTGGCAGATTCAAATGTTCTTTGTTTCATCATTTTCACTTTCCATTCAATATCCTGATTCATTATATTCGCATATTGGGATTGCAAGTATTTGATTTCTTTTTGAATTTTGACACATCTGGGGTGTCCTCTTAATTCTTTTTCCTTTTCTTTGATTGATTTCAACAGTCTCTCCATTTCTGCATTTTGTTGTTTCTTCTTTTTTGCTTTTTCACTTATGAGGAATCCTCTCATTACCGCTTTACTTGCATCCCAGGCAATCCTTTTCTCCACTTCGGAACTCCAATTAATTTGAAAATATTCTTTCATCTTTTTCGCCGCTCTTTCTACTAGCTTGGTGTCTCTCATCAAAGCGTCATCCATTCTCCATCTAAAAGAATCCTTGGAAATCATTTTTAAATTTAGCTGTACCGGGTTGTGGTCTGAAAGCGTTTTGGGACCAATTTCTGCCTTTTGTATTTTTGGAGCCAATTCATTCGAGATCCAGATGTAGTCTATCCTCGACCATAACTGCTGGGGTTCGCTGAAATAAGTTGCCTCTGTTTCTGTGGGATTTTTTAGTCTCCAAGAGTCCACCAAATTCAAATTATCCACCATTTCAAAAAATGTCTTTGGGAGTTTCCCATCATTCGTTAGTTTTGTTCTTTGAGATCTATCCATTAATGTGGAAACTGCACCATTAAAGTCTCCAAGGCAAACTACCTTATAATCCAAATAGTCCAACAGCAAGTCATGTATTTTTTTGTAAAAAATCGACTTTCCATCATTTGGTGCATAAAGTCCCAGAATCAAAAAATTTTCGCCTTGTACGTTGATTTCAATTGCGATGTATCTCCCTTCTTCATCTTTAAATAGCTGTCTTGGGCTATATTTCTCCTTTGCATAAATCACTACTCCTCTCTTCTTGACCTTATCCGATGATATAAACTCTTGGCCTAGTTTTTTGTTCTGTAGTAGTCTTCTATGACGTCGGACTATGTGGGTCTCCTGTAAACATATTATATCCAAATTCTTCTTTTCTATGCTGTAAAACACTCTGCGTCTCTTTGGTCTCTGATTCAATCCCCGAACATTCCAAGTCATTAACTTGAGCGCCATTTTCCTTTAATTATTCTTCTCCTCCAGTTGCCTCTCCTTTTTTGCCTTCCTCTGGATCCTTCTGGCTTGGCCCTGGTAATCCCGGCGGTGGTGGAAGTACTCCTGGAAACTTGTAGAGCTGTGCTGGATCAAGTGGGGTGTCTTTGAATTGTTCCAGATGTTTATCCAAAAACTTTTGCTTTTCCGCCAAGGACTTTATTCTTATCTTTTTTCCTTCAAACGTGAATGCAAGGCCTTCTGGGAATTCCCAACTGAAGGAGATCTTTCGTCTTCTTAGCTCAGTAACCAAATCGTTGTAAGGAGCTCTTTTGTCCAGGAAAAATTTGGGGATGTCCTTATAAAAAATTACTTTATTCTGCTGTACCACCAGGTTGTTTCTGTAATGTAAGTCCAGAAAGTAGTCTCTGTCGTGTCTATCGTGTAGCACGGGGGTCAGGAACCTGCGGCTCTTTCGCGGCCCTGCCGCGGCTCCGGGGCGGCTGCCTGGGGCGCGGAAGTGGCGCGGAGTGGTGGGGGCACTGCGCCTGAGAACTCCTCGGCCGGAGGGAAGACGCGCCAGCCCTGCCAGCGATGGAGGGGCGGTTTGCAGGGGGGAGAGAGAGAGGGAGGGAGGGGGCAGCCGGGGGGAGGCGGGGCCTGGTGCGACGGCGGCAGCGCAGTTGGCGGAGCGGAGCGGGGCCGTCCCCGCCGCGGCCCGCCACTGTGAGCGCGCAACAGGCGCTCCTCCTTCAGCTCCGGGGCGGCTGCCTGGGGCGCGGAGGTGGCGCGGAGTGGTGGGGGCACTGCGCCTGAGAACTCCTCGGCCGGAGGGAAGACGCGCCAGCCCTGCCCGCGATGGAGGGGCGGTTTGCAGGGGGCAGAGAGAGAGGGAGGGAGGGGGCAGCCGGGGGGAGGCGCGGGGGGCGGGGCCTGGTGCGACGGCGGCAGCGCAGTTGGCGGAGCGGAGCGGGGCCGTCCCCGCCGTGGCCCGCCACTGTGAGCGTGCAACAGGCGCTCCTCCTTCGGCTCCGGGGCGGCTGCCTGGGGCGCGGAGGTGGCGCGGAGTGGTGGGGGCACTGCGCTGCGCTCCTGACCCGCCGCGCCTGCCCACTTCCCTCCTTGGAGTGTCGGGCCCGGCGGGCGGCTGGGGTGTCCTTGTGGGGCTTGGCTCCGTTGCGCCTTCCCCGCCCCCGGAGATGCGGGCGGGCGGGGGACCTTCCCGGCGTCGGTCGCCGGATGGTGCTGCTGCCGCCTCCGCCTGGCTTTGCTGCTCCGCCTCGCCGTCCGGCGCCTCTTTGGCAGCGGGATCCGGGGGGCGCCCGGGGGCCCGGCCGGGACTCGGAGCCTTCCTGTGCCGCCGTGCAACAGGAAGGCTGGGCGGCGGCGGCGAAAACGTCCGGGCTGCTTCTGAAACCTCTGCCAACCGGTGCTTCGCCAGCACTCGCTGTGGGCGGTCTACATGCTCAACGATGGCCCCAAGGGCGGCTCGGGGGCCCGGAGCCCCGAGGCCGGCGCGCTGCAGAGCCTGGCGCGATTCCCCCCCCAAAAAAAACCTGTTTTTTGCTTTTTGGCTTTTTGCCTTGCTCTCCCACCCCCCCCTCTTTTTTTTCCTCCCCTCCTTTTTTAATCCAAGGGGAGAAATCCCATTTTTAAAACAAACAAACAAACGAAAAATAAACAAACACCCCCCACAGCTGCTGCAGCCACTCTATTTGAATTTTTATTATTACCCTTTTCTCCCTCTATCCCCCCCTTTTCTTTTCTCTTCCCCTTTTGTTTTTGTTTTCAAAAAAAGGAAAAAGAAGAAAAAGATTTCCCCCCTTTATTTTTATTTTTTAAACTACTACATATTTTTAATAGATATTCTCCCCACCCCACCCCACCCCCAATTTATATTTTTCCACCCCACTTTTCCATTCCCACCCCCCTTTTTCTTTCTTTATTAATTCGCTTGCCAACCTATCTTAGAGGGGGAAGCCCTCTCTCCCACCCACCCCACCCCCAATTTATATTTTTCCACCCCACTTTTCCATTCCCACCCCCCTTTTTCTTTCTTTCTTAGTTCGCTTGCCAACCTATCTTAGAGGGGGAAGCCCTCTCTCCCACCCACCACACCCCAATTTATATTTTTCCACCCCACTTTTCCATTCCCACCCCCCTTTTTCTTTCTTTATTAATTCGCTTGCCAACCTATCTTAGAGGGGGAAGCCCTCTCTCCCACCCACCACACCCCCAATTTATATTTTTCCACCCCACTTTTCCATTCCCACCCCCCTTTTTCTTTCTTTCTTAGTTCGCTTGCCAACCTATCTTAGAGGGGGAAGCCCTCTCTCCCACCCACCACACCCCCCCAAAACAACTTTGAGCTGAACCCCAAAAAACGGGGGTAGATCACTGCTGAAAGTAGATCACAGTTTCTTGGGAGTTGGCCACCCCTGGTATAAGACATGTAACTAGAATAAAAATTTTTAAAAACCAAGCAAATAATTGTAATAACTACTGTAATAAAGCACTGCTATAATTATATATAATTTCCCTAAAATTTTGGTTTCATTCGCCTTTCCGTGCTGAAATGTCACAACCTGAAGGACCATGGCTTGCCCCCCCCCCAGTTTTGATCCTGGGTACGCCCCTGAGTCAATGCAAAAAAGTAAGAACTTATTCTTGTTGTTTTTACTAATTATACTTTGCATTGGCTCCTATACGTTATTTATTATTATTGCATTAAGGTAAGGAACAATATATGCAGCGTTATATTTGTTTTAAATGTCGCAATGGTTTTGCGGCTCCCAGGGTTTTTTTTTTCCTTTGGAAACGGGTCCAAGTGGCTCTTTGTGTCTTAAAGGTTGCAGACCCCTGGTGTAGCACAATCAAACAGTCACTGACTGTTTTAGTGCTTTTCTTTCCTCTGGAACCTCTAGGTCCAAATCTGAAGGCCTTCACTATGCGTGCTGAGACGTTTACCTCTTCTAACTCCCAGTATGTTGAGAATTGCTCCACAATAAAGGCTTTTAGGTCTTCCCCTTCCAATTCTGGAAGACCCCTTAGACGAATGTTTCCCTCTCTCTGGTGGAGTTGAAGAAAAGCAAGAGATTCTTCTACAGTCTTGTTCCAATTTGTTCTATCTGCTCCAAATCTAAATTGTCCAATTTCTCCTCCACCTTTTTTATTTTTTCTCTAACCACTTTAATTTCCTCAGAATCTTTTTTCAAAGTTGTCACCTCCTGCCCAATTTTATTAATTTCTTCTCTGTTCCTCCTTACATTTTCCTCAATTTGGCCAATTGATTTCTCCAAAATCTGGGTGGAGTTTTTAATATCAGCTTTTATATCTACTTGGAGTTTTTCTATTGCAGAATTAACTGTTGTATTCACTGATGCACCAATTGTATTCACCGATTCTTGCGTGTGCTTCAACCCTTCAGTCACACTATTAAGTCCTACTGCTATTTCTGCCACACTGGCAACCAGTTTCTCCATTTGTTCCTGTAAAGTCAGGGAAACAGAGCTTTTCCTTTGTGTAGAGCTGCTTGTTTTAGATCTAGTGCTGTCTTGCATTTCTTGTGGGCTCTGCAATTGTAATCTCAAGGTCACTCCAGTTGCTATGGTAACTATCTCAGACATTCACAGCAGAAGACCAACAGTCCCAAAAGTAAACACCAGGTGGCCAGCAGCTTCCTTCTGAGAACAAAGAGTCTGCTGAGCCAGAAGCCCACACCAGTCCAAAAAATCCAACTTTTAGGCAAAGAGTTCAAATTTTCCAAAGTTGTAACTTTCCTTAAAGCCAAGAAGAGCTTATTTTAAATAGCCCAAGTCAGTAGCTGTTTCTCACTTGCAGTGTTACCACCAAGTCCATAAAGTTACTTGTATCTGGCTACAAAGAAGTCATAATGTCTCCACTGGTAAACAGTCACTGAAACAGTAACAAAGAAAAAATGGCAACAATATATTGCAGCCCGCTACCGACCCGGAATCCTAGTCCAGAGGGCGAGCGGTGTCTTCTTTTGCCATATCAACTGTTTTTAAGTCTCTAAACATCCTTAAAACAACTTTTAATCCACTTTTAAAAAGTTTGGCAGAGTTCGCAAAACTTTTCCCGTTAGTCGCGGCTTTGATCTTTTAGCGCTACCAAGCTCGCGCAAACAGTTCAAAGGGAACAGGCTTCCTTTTAAAGTTTCCTCTGTAAGCAGTGTTCTCCAAACTTGTCAAATAGTCCAAAACTTTTACTTACAGAGTTTCTTTGGAAGTTTCTATGTCGGAAGTGCCGGGTGCTCGAGTCAGGCGGGATCGCTGCTTTGATCCTCCGAAGGCAGTCGCTTCTTCAGTCCCGTGCCGGAGCTTCGCTCGCCTGATTTTCCCCCTTACGAGGGTCGATCAGGAGCGGAGACGGCACGTCGGGGACCCACGAAGCAAACGGTCCACGGGATGCTCTTCCCGTGGTTTTAAGGGACCCGTGGCGCAGGCACGGTCGTCCCTAAAACCTTGCGGAGGACGGAGCCGTCGGACTCCCGTCCGCCATTGACCGGCACCAAACCGGAAGTCGACTTCTAAGGTACGACTGTATTAAAACCTTTTCCTTTTAAAAGCAGTCCCTTACCAAAGCCTGTCAAAATAAAACAGTCTTCCCCTGCTGGCAGAATGGCAACAAGGAGGAAGCCAGTCTAATTTCCCTAAGTAAGGAGTTCAAAAGTCACTGAAGGAGCCCTTTCCCATGTCACCACCAAGCATGCCTCTGAGGGTGGCAGGACTAAGGGAAAGGCCTCCGCTAAAGATCTCAGAGCCCAGGCAGGTTCGTATGGGAGAAGATGACCCTTCAGACAGCTTGGGCCCAAGCCAAATAGGGCTTTATAGGTCCTAACTTGTGCCCTTTGCACCAGTGTCGAAGCAATAATTCTTCAACATCAACTTCTTTGGACTGGTCATGTTGTGCGGATGCCTGATTATCATCTTCCAAAGCAACTACTCTATCCCAGACTTAAAAATGGAATGCGTAATGCTGGTGTTCCACAAAAGAAGTTAAAAGACTCTCACAAGGCAAATCTTTAAAAATGTAGTATAAACACCGACAGCTGGGAAACACTGGCCTGCGAGCGCTCCAATTGGAGAACAGCCTTTACCAAAGGCGTCATGGGCTTTGAAGATGCTCGAACTCAGGACTCAAGGGAGAAACGTGCTTCAAGGAAGGCACGCTTGGCAAACCCTCACCGTGATCAACTCCTGCCCGGAAACATACTGTGGAAGGACGTGTGGATCCAGAATTGGCCTCCACAGTCACTTATGGACTCACTGTTAAGACCGCGTTCGTGGAAGACAATCTTACTCGGCTGTGAGTGATCGCCAAAGAAGAAGACTGTGCTCATCTACTTTCACAACTGTATAGAAAGAATAAATTCTCAGAAGAGGGAGAAACACATTGTCCTAAAGAAAAAGGAAGGAAGCACATCAGCTTGGTGCGAAGCTCCAGAAGATAGAAAAGAGCTTAAAATTTATCACAGCTGGAACAACGTTTGTGCGTGTGTGCTGTATTTAATTTTTTAATTTCATAAAATCCATATACAGTTAAAATGACTATTTAAAACATTCAGTAAATTAAAATTATATTTTAAAAAATTCCTTCCAGTAGCACCTTAGAGACCAGCTAAGTTTGGTCTTGGTATGAGCTTTCGTGTGCATGCACACGAAAGCTCGTTCCAAGAACAAACTTAGCTGGTCTCTAAGGTGCTAATGGAAGGAATTTTTTTTTTTTTTTTTTTGACTATGGCAGACCAACATGGCTACCTACCTGTAACTTAAAATTATCAGTGATAAACTAAACACAGATTAGAACACAGATCAACATTCAACATACCTGGATAGGCTTTCCTAAATAAAAAAATAGCAGCAAAGGCTCCTCCCTGTCAGTTGGCAGGGGGTTCCAAAGTGTATGTGCTAAAAGGCTTGAGTTTTTACACCTCTCTTTCTGAAGGACCGTATATATATGGTCCCTTTTCAGGTGGTCATAGCGGTTCACTTATACTATCTCAAGCCTGAAATGAAAGGTGATGCTGGGCTAGCAAGGACCCAGGGGGCATTTCAGGAGGTTCCTTGACCTCTGCATGCCACATTCGTGTGTCAGGGGATCCCATGGACCAGGCAGGTACTGTATGGGGATTGGCCGAGCACCCAGTTTAAATATGGAATACTGCATTTTGTGAACACATTATTACCCAAATTGCATTCAGGTTCTGAAAATAGAGCTCTAACTGTCTAAAAATAAGACATCCTGGAAACACACAAAGTGTGGAGGTGGAAGAGAACGTGTTTTAAATAGAGGCTTTAAAAATATTTTCCTGTAAGCAACAAAATGCTGGGGTTGTGTTCCCCCCCCCAAAAAAAAAATAGGGACTTGAGCTGTTTTATTTCATTGCCTTATTTTTGCTCTGTAATGCATTGAAAGTGAAAAATATTTTTGTAAACCCTGGAATTGGGAAAAAAAATATTTTCTTAAAATAGGCTAGCCAACTTACTTGTGAATTTTACTCTCAAGTCATTATTGCAATTCCCAGTAGGATTATTTTACATGTAATTAGTGCAGTCCCTTCTATGGAAGATAATAAAAAGAATAATAAGAGAATACTGTAATAAAAATAAGGGGAAATATATGGAGAAGGGTTGCCAAGCATCATGTGGTGAACTCATGTTGGTGGTGTCCGATATTATTTTGCTCCTGCAGCTGATGTGAGGCTGCAGGTGGGAGATGGTGGTTTGCAGAGGTGGCAGTTGAGCCAGAGACTCCACCGGCCTCCAAGCCCCCATTCTTATTTGATGTGCCGCAGCGGATTGTGGCCAACTAATCTGGCAATGCTCGCCACTTGTGGCTCAGGGGCTTCTGTGTCTGGGGAAGGTCAGCTGCCAGCTGAGTGAGGGGCTCTCTTGTTGTTTCCAGAACTGCTCAGCCACCATTGGCAACTTCATCAGCCGTGGTGGGGCATGTCCAAAAAGCATAGACTGGAGGAAGAAAGGAAATTTTGTGACACCTGTGAAAAATCAGGTAAGGAACAGATCCTGAAGACCACCCCCCCCCAACTGTTGGTCCCACAGAACAATTGGAAATACGTTTCCACTGGAGGCCCAAAAGGGTTTTAAATGTAATTCCAGTTGTGGGCTTATGTTTTCTTAAAGATTTTGCTGATAGGGATAGTGGTACAGATACAAACTTGGTTTGCACATAACATTAAAACACAGTTTATTAACCCACAGCTCAGTGTTATGTGTGAACTATAGTTTCTCTACTGCCAACAAACCATGACCTGAAGCCATGGTTTGATGTCAATTTAAGCCCTTGGGCTTAACCTTGTTACATGTGAATCTAACCCCTTTCCTTAGCTATGGTTTGTTTGGCTCCTCCACCCCAGATGCTCACCAAACTACAAAGGCATAAGTTGCTGGAAAACAAGCTGTGAGGAACAAACCGTGGTTTGTTTGACTATCTGTGGCACAGCTTTCGGTTTGTTGAGCAAACCATGGTTTAGAATTAGGTGTGAACCAGCCCACTGTGCCTTCCTTTACCTGTGGGAAGAGAGTTGTTGCTTTTTCTCATGCCTTCCCCTTCCTTCTTCTCATTTTTGAATTTACTGACATGCTCTGTATGTTGTATATTTAATGTCCAATGCGTTGTATTTTGATGTTCTGAATGTTTGCTGTAAGCTGCTTTGGGTGCAACTTATTGTGGAAAAGCGCCATATAAGTAAACTCAGTCAACCAGTCTTCTTCCTTCCTTCCTTCTATTTGACTTCTCCCTCCTTCTCAAGGGTCCCTGTGGCAGTTGCTGGACTTTCTCAACCACTGGGTGCTTGGAGTCTGCTATTGCCATCGCAACAGGAACGCTACTGGACCTGGTAAGGCTCCCCTGTTGAACTCTAGCCTTGTTGAACTCTGGCCTTTCTGGTTCCCTCTGTTCCATGTCTGTGTAGCCTGTGTTAACCTCATGAAAGTCGAGGCCGCATCCAGGTTAAGAAAAAGTGGCTTGCCTCTTCAGAACCAAGTGGAGACAAAAGGACTGGGCATCCACTGCAGCAAAAAGGGAATGTCAGAAGCGCAACATGCATTTAAAGTAGCTGAAAGCAGCAAAGCTCATATACGTGCAGGAACACACAGCCAAAAAGCTGAAGGTCTTGCTCAAGGAGATTTATCCACAGCCAGAGGCAGGCTCCTGAAAGGGAACAGGCGTTACAAGTTAGAGGATTAACAAACGCCTGTTCCTTTTCAGGAGCCTGCCTCTGGCTGTGGACAAATCTCCCTGAGCAAGAAAAACATCTGGAGGGCCAAGTTTGCCTATGCCTGGATTAATTGAATGCAGGTTTTGGAAGGGACAGGCTTCCACTTCCTACTTTTGGTGCAGGCCAGTTCCCCTGGAAACCAGGGATTGAAGAAACCCTTCTTAGGCTGTAGTTCATGTAATCTTTCTATAAGGTGTGACTGGAAAGTTCGGTGAATGGTCACAGAAATCAGACAGCAAGAAATATTCGAACATACAACCTTACAGGCCTTCAAAGTAGCCCCACTCTGATACAATGCACCACTGACAACGTTCGTAGAACTGTGGGAAACTTCTGGAGAAGTCCTCTTTTTGTACTGCTTTCAGTTCCCTCATCACAGCAGCTTGGACATGTGAAATGTTGGGAAATCTGTGCCCTTTCAGTGCAGAGTTCAGTTTTGGAAAAATAAAGAAATCCGGTGGGGACTGATTGGGAGAATATGGAGGGTGGGACAACTCAGTAATGATTTCACGTGGAATATGCCATCATGTGGATGGAGAAATGCTGATCCCATATCAATAACTCATGAATTCTGCCGCTGTTCTGTTCGCCGACGGTCTGCCAGACCGAGGGTCATCTTTGATGGTTTGCCGCCCTTCACAGAAATGCTTAAACCACTCATATACCGTCTTTCGAGTTACAGCTTCATCTCCGAACACAATTGTGAGCATTTCGTGGGTTTCCGATGCCGATTGTATGTTTGAATATTTCTCGCTGTCCGATTTCTGTGACCATTCACTGAACTTTCTGGTCACACGTGTATTTATAGTACTGAATTTTTTTGGGTATGTTCTTATATTTGTTAACTGTGCTGTTCTATTATGTTATGTTACTATAACATTGTTTTTGCACTGTTTTGTTTTTGAAATGCATTCCTGTTTTCTTTGCTGTAAGCTGTTATGAACATATTTATTATTTTTTGTGTGAAAAGGCAGTACACAAATAAAATTATAAATGAATGCAGGAGTGTCTCCCTCCCCCAGGCTGAACAGCAACTGGTTGACTGTGCTCAGGCCTTCAACAACCATGGTTGTAGCGGGTAAGTTCAAGGTGTTACTATTAGTATATAAAGCCCTTAACAAGTTAGTACAAGTTTACACGCGTTATCACCTTACCTCATATGCACCCGCTCAACTGCTTTGATGGGCGGAACTGACACTGCTATAGGTGCCAAGTAAAACTTGTTCTGCATTTGTAATATTCATTATTTTAGTGTGCCAGCACCTACGCTTTGGAACTCCCTGCCTCTTGATATCATTGGACATTTTTCAGTGCCAGCTGAAAACATTTTTGTTTAGATCGGCCTATTTAGACATTTAAAACATCGATGCGAGTTTTAATCTGTTTTTTAGTCTCTTTGTATTTTAACTTCTTGAAAGTGTTAAATTATTATTAATTTTCCTAAGTGATAGTCTTATGGTTTCATCTTTTCTGTAAACTGCTTTGAGTATTTTCACAATCTAGCTGCATATAATTTTTATGAAATAAATACGTAAGTGGCAGCATCTGGGAACACCCCCCCCCCAAAAAAAAATCTTCTGAGTGATCTCAGCGCTTCCTTATCATAGTAATACCTTCAAACTCAGTGTTCCATCCCCTGCATCTCCCTTCCCACAACCTTCCTCAATCTCCACAGCAAGGGAATAACTCAGAATGTGCAGGCTGATTTGTGCTGTTGTGTTTCTGCCTCCCCAGGGGACTCCCTAGCCAGGCATTTGAATACATCCTGTACAACAAAGGGCTGATGGGGGAGGATGACTACCCATACACTGCACAGGTATTGTTGCTAGGATTAGGATTGCAGCATAGAAGAGGGCAGGCACTGCTCTTCCCAATGAGCCACCTCTGACGGGCCTCCCTTGTCTCATGCACAGAACGGGACCTGCAAATTCCAAGGTCAGAAGGCCGTTGCATTCGTCAAAAAAGTCGTCAACATTACGCTGGTGAGTGACTCCCCCTGCCGTGCATTTTGCTTTTCCCAAGAGGTGAAAATAAAATGTAACTGAACTTCTACTGGACGTTCGAACTTATCCAGCCCCTTCTTAGAAAGAGGGGTAACAATAAACAGAAAACACCTGGCTGTGGGTGGCGGACTGCTAGTCTTTCCCACTTTGCACATCTTCTCTGGCCCTTAAGAAATGGGTCCTGTGTCTTGCCATTGTTTGCTTTGTGTCCTGGGGAGTCCCTCCTCAGCCTTTGCTGAGCCAGGGCCAAGCATTGCATATTAAGCTCCGAGACAGAGAAGAGAAAGGACTTATTCACACAGCACATAGTTAAACTGTGGAACTCGCTGCCACAGGAGGCAGTGATGCCCACCAACTTGGATGGCTTTAAAAGAGGATGAGACAAATTCATAGAGGAGAGGGCTATCAGTGGTTATGCTCTGCCTCCACTCTTGGGGGCATCATTGCTTCTGAATACTAGTGCCTGGAAGCCACTAGAGGGAAGGGTGATCTTGTGCTCAAATCCTGCTTGTGGGTTTCCCGCAGGAATCTGGTTGCTTATGTTAAAACAGGATGTTGGACTAGATGTTTCCCTGGCCTGATCCAGCAGGCTCTCTTTATGCTCCTATGACTTTCTCCTTCCAGAATGATGAGCAAGGCATGGTGGAAGCTGTGGGGAGGTACAATCCATTGAGCTTTGCCTTTGAAGTGACAGACGACTTTATGTTATACACGAAGGGTGTTTACTCCAGGTGAATATATTGAACCGTGAACACGGCAGTGTGTGTGTGTGTGTGTGTGTGTGTGTGTGTGTGTAATAGATAATGCCAAGGGTCATTGTGAGAGCCAGTGTGGTGTAGTGGTTAAGAGCGGCAGACTCGTAATCTGGTGAACCGGGTTTGCGTCTCCACTCCTCCACATGCAGGTGCTGGGTGACCTTGGGCCAGTCACACTTCTTTGAAGTCTCTCAGCCCCACTCACCTCACAGAGTGTTTGTTGTGGGAGAGGAAGGGGAAGGAGAATGTTAGCCGCTTTGAGACTCCTTCGGGTAGTGAAAAGCAGGATATCAAATCCAAACTCTTCTCTTCTTCTTCATTGTCATGGCGCCGTTGCTCATCTTGCATCTTTCAGGGCATGTTAGCATTTGTGTGGCTGCACCACTAGGACTCGATGTTTGTCGAGCAAAGAAGGGAGAGCAGGAAAAGATGCTTGACTTTTCATCTGCTCTCTTACCTGGGTTAATTCAGTCTGTTCTGATTTGGTCAGATGAACTCACCTGGAGACTGCTGAAGCCATCAGGGTCAAGGGTCCACCTGCCTTTCCTCACCCACCCACCACAGACTGGGACCCTTATAAGGCAAAGCTGTTGCTTCATATCCTTGTCTTCTCTTTTAACATTTTCATAAGGCACGTTCTTTGCCTTTTTGGCTGGAACATGGATGTGTTTGGTTTTAAATACAGTTGAAATGTTTTGAATCTGTATCACGACTGTATTTGCATTGTTGCATTAGAGCTGCCTTGGGAAAGGCAGCATATAAATAAAACAGTAATTTAGCATAACACTTTTGGGCATTCCAGTTTGAGAAGTACCTTGGCACCCTGGGATGATGTGTCCAGAGGGGAGCTGGTAAGGGCCTGGAGACCAAATCCTAGGAGGAAAAGTGTCGGGAGAAGTTGGGTATTTTTGCATGATGGGGTCCAATAATCTGAAGGGCTGTTAATTTATAGAAGGGCTCTCACATACATAGGGGTCAGGGAAGGGGAACCTTTGGCCCTCCAGATATTGTTGGTAAAAAGTGATTCGAGTTGCTCTCGGGCCACAAGATCCCCATCCTTGATGTACGTGATGGACCACATTAGTTTTCTCTTGTTCCAGAGGTAAAACCCAGAGCAACAGGGTCAAATTGCAAGAAGAAGTACTGAGATCGAACACTAGGAAGCCTCAGTCTTGATGGTCTGAGCTGCTGGACAGCACAAGGGGCAGTCTTTGAAGGTGGTGGGCTCTCTTTCATGGGAGGGTTTTAAGCAGAAACTGCATGGCCCCCTCCTCTCATGGATTCTGCAAGAGTAGGTTTCCTGGACAGTTAGGGGGCTGGACTTTTGAACTCTTGATTCAGTCAGCAATCCAAAGCAGATAGTTCTATATTCAACACACAGTGAATATTTTTTAAAAAATCATTTTCTTTCTACAGCGAACACTGTGATAAAACTCCAGACAAAGTCAATCATGCTGTCCTGGCTGTAGGATACGGAGAGGAAAATGGCCTTCTGTACTGGATTGTCAAAAATTCCTGGGGCCCCTCATGGGGCATGGATGGGTAAAGTATTCCTCTTTAGTCTCTGAAACCACCTCCTTTGCTACAGACTCTCTCAGATGCTAAGATCTGCAGAAGATGCCTTTTTGGTAACTCCTCTGCCTTCAGAGGCATAGGGTGGCGGCGGCGGCCCAAGAGATTGCCTTCTCTGTGGTGGCCCCCAAGCTGTAGTATGCCCTCCCCACAGAGGTTTGTCTGGCACCTTCATTATACAGCTTCTGGAGAATGGCAAAGACACACCTCTTTCCGGTGGCTTTTGGCACCTGTGGTGTATGTTTTTAGGGCTCACCTAATTTTACACTTCTGGGTTGTTTTAAATGGTTTTAAAACCTGCCCTAGTACATTAGGGTGAAGGACAGGTACTGTCCAGATGTTTTGGGTTACAATCAGGGCCGTCTTAGGGAGATTGGCCGCCGTGGCGCAGCGATCTCTCCGGCGCCCCCAGCATGCCACCTTTCCGCCGCCTCCCTCCCACGCTTGCCGCCCCTCGGGAGGGGGGGTGGGCGAGCAGGGGGTGAGGGCCGTGGCATTGGAGCAGCACACGACTCTGCGCGCCCTTCCAGTGCTCCCGGGACGGGAGGCGAGGGCGGCCGGCTCGCAGGCAAAGCCCAGGACCGGCATGGGCGGCAGTGGCCGTGCGAGTGCCCGGCCGACAGCCCGCCCATGGGGGCAGGGGTGGGGGTGGGTTGGGGAGGGGAGGGGGGGGGCCCGGTATGCCGGCGAGCTCGCAAGGGCGCCCCTGGGGGGGGACTGGCGCCCTGGCGCGGAGCACCACTAGCCCCTATGGATGAGACGGCCCTTGTTACAATTCCCATCAGCCCCAGGTGGCTGATGGGAGTTGTAGTCAAAAATATATAGATAGACTCAATGGCTGTTTTGGGATTCTTAGCTGATTCTCTGGCACCATCTAGTGGCTTGCTTCAGGGCTGAGGATAATAATATCAAGGATTAGGTCGCTAATTCCATCCATAGAAAGCCCACAAAGGATCCTCCCTGCCAGCTCTCCTTAGACCATAAATCAAGCCATTAATATTTAAGATTTACTTGGGCATCATGAAAACCCCGCCCCTTCTCCAAAATCTGATTTATAATGCAAAAGATTCTTTGGAGTTTATTGTAACATCTTCATCCTGCCTATGCACATGTGTCTATGTCATCCTGGATGGAGTATTATTATTATTATTATTATTATTATTATTATTATTAAAATTTCATTCTCATTAGACAGTTGGGATATGGGGCAAAAGAGGGTTTGGGGCTGGCAGCATCAGCTCCGGTAACTTCTAGGCTAGATTACTGCAATGTGTTGTATGTTGGGCTGCCTTTGAAGACTCTTTGATGCTAGTGCAAAATACAGTGGCCAGACTACCAATTGGGACTAGGCTGGTTTGAACATAGAGCATTTCTGGCCTGGGTTCACTGACTGATCATTTGTTTTTGAGCCCAATTCCAAAGTGCTGGTTTTGAACCACAAATCATTGCAGGGCTTGTGGTCCCAGTACCTTAAGTACCCTATTTCCCTATACAAACTTATCGAGGCAGACCCTCAGATTAACATCGGAGGCCTTTCTCTGTGTGCAGTGGCCCATCAATTGCAGAATACCTTCCCCTGATGCCCCTCTGGCACCAATTTTGTTATCCTTCCAGCTCCATGCAAAGATGGGTTTATTTTCTCAGGTATTTGGACAGCACTAATGATCTGGCTTTTGGACATCTATTTTTGGTACTCAGCCTTGTGGCAATGGGGTGGTTATTTTGCTGGCTGGTTTTTGTGGAAAAACACTGTTGTATATTTGTTTCATTTTAATGGATTTTTAATGCATAGAGTTCTGCTGTTATGTCTGTAAATTGCCTTGAGACTCCTTTGTGTGAAGTGAGACACTTAATAAATTGAACTACTCTAATCAAGAGAAGCACCATCCTTCAAACTGCTTCTCGTGGTCAGAGTGCAGCAGGCCAATTTTCTAGGTAAGCCTCTAGCATTCCAAGACACACCTTGTCAAATAGAGTCTTAGGAATGTAGACAGCTGCCTTAGACCAAGGGCTTGTCCGCATTTCCACTTGTCCTGTGCCTAGAAAGTACACGTCTGAACAGTTTTGTTTTTGCTTCGCTGCTTCCCCCTGGAAAAGCAGCTGTCCGGCTCTAAATCGGAGCATTAATCCGTAGAAAACCCGACTGATGTTTGCTCCAGTTCAGAGGTAAAGATTGTGTTTTCCCAGGGGAAATCTGCAGGACAAGCAGAAGTCTGGATGAGCCCCAAGTCAGAACACTGGTCCATCTAGCCCAGTGTTGTCTGCACTGACAGGCAGTTCCTCTTCAGGGTTTTAGACAGGGAGCGTTTTCTAGCCCTACCTGAAGATGCCATTGGGGATTGAACCTGAGACCTTCTGCATGCAAAGCAGAAGCTCTACCTCTGTGCCTACCCTTAAGGGTTTTGTGTACTTTCCTCTCTGATAAGGCAACTCAAATGAATGAAAACCTGTTTTCTCTTATAGATACTTCTATATTGAACGTGGAAAGAACATGTGTGGCCTTGCTGACTGTGCATCCTACCCAGTCCCTCTTGTCTAAAAGCTGGCATGGATTTTGGTGCCAGGGAGCTGGTAGTGATGGGTCACTATGCTGAAAATTGAAGCTGGAATGAAGTTCATCAGAGCCAAGAAGCAGGGCCATTTATCTTGAAAGGGATTTTCAAGCACACGCCTCCTCTACTTGTGTATCTGATACTGTGAAAAAGTTTTTGACCCAAGTGGCTGCACTTTCCTAGTTCCCTGTGTATCTTGTTTTTCTCATATAGTTGCTCACCTTATCCAAAATCATGCTCCTTTTCTTAAGATTTTCCTTATTCCCTACCATTCCCCTTGCACGAGCTCAGGGCAGCTCCCACAACCATAAAAATCCAGCACTAAAAGCAAGAGTAAAATCACAGTTTGCAACAAAATCCAGTAAAAATTATTGTATCACATCCAGCAATAAGTTAGGTAGGCCAATAGCACTTACGTTTTGAAGACAATCAGACAAATTTTTAACTGCAGTGTGACCACAGACCAACTGAAACAAGATGGGGAAAAGCAAGTTCCATAACTGGGGGTCATGTGCACCTTTTACACCCTTAGGTAACATTTTGTTGGGCTCATTGCTTTGTCTTCGTGTGCCCCAAACACAATTTTTCTGCTTTCCAGAAACACCTCATAGTGACTGACTTTAAATCTGTTCTCTCCCTTTCAGCAACCTCAGTGAGGCCTCAAACCATATTCCAAGAAATGCTGAGTTCTGACCAATTACTTTACAGTATTTTTGGTTATCAGCTGCTTTCCCCCACTGCCCCCCCACCACAAGGGTTGAGTGTCTTTCTAGTCCCTTTCTTGCGAATTCAGCTGGCATGTGGTATAATGCCCTGGGAGAGAACCTTCAAAAAGCTTGGTTTTCTCATTCAGCTCAAGCTGCTTCATATCTCCCAATTCCCAACATTTTGCACAGCTTTTGTTATCGGAATCCTACAAAAAGAAGCCTTTGTGGAAGAGCTGGCTTGCTTTTATTAAACCAATCAGTTTGTTATACAGATTAGCAAGGGGGGCACTTTTACAGCCCTCCCCTCAAGCAAGGGAGTCTTGTTGATCACAGAAAGAACAAAACAGAGACAAGGCCAGATTTTTCTTTATTCCGTTTGCAAGTGAAAGTCTCTTCCCACCTCTGCCCCCAATGCAAGGGAGGTGAGAATTCTAGAACAAAATGAGGAACAACTTTAAAATACTTTAGAAATAGTCCAGCCCCTGAAGTGTAATTTCCCGGAAGCTTTTCTGCCCTCTTTGCTAAAACACTGCATCTGAGATCCAAAACACAGTACCACTGTATCTTGTAATCTGCCCTTGGTTTGCGGGGGGGAGGGGCAGAATGTTAACAGTTTCTTTGCATTTAAAAGCCTGCTTATTTTTGTAAGGATGATGTTTCTAGTTTTGACAAATAAAGGCTCATTGGATAAAAAAAAAGGTTAGTTGTGAACTTGCTCTGTGGGCGCCGGATCTGCATCTATCAGAATGAATTAGCCGGGGAAAATGAGGTTGGGGCGGGGGGGGGGGAGAAAAGCTCATTGGGCGGAGCCATTCCCCGGACCTGTAGGCGCCTGACCTGTAGCCGACGTCACTTCCTTTGCAGCCGGGAAGGAGCTCTTCCTTAGCCAATAGGATACTCGGGAGTCTGAGAAGGCGCTAAATGCGAAGAGGAAGGAGGAGGGAGCGATGCGACTGCGGCGAGAGCCGCTTCGGTAGGTCCTTTGGATCGGCGAAGTCGTGGGGGGAGAGGGGGTGCCACGCGGACCGATGCATTGCAGGGGGTTGGACTTGATCATCCATTGGGCTCCTTTCAATTCTGCGAGAGGCCGCCTGCTGCTTGACGACCCCCCCCCAGGTTCCCCACCCCACTGCAAGCAGAGCTGGAGGGGGGGCGGGAGTTGCTCTGGCTGGAGAGGCAAGAGCAGACTGGGGCGCTGCGGGCGGGCGGGCGGGCGGGGGGGGGGCAGGTGGCGGCGCTCGGAGCTGCTGTGCTCCAGGCAGTGCCGGATTTACGTACAGTATAAGCTAAACAAGCTGTAGTTTGGGCTCCACT
The DNA here is from genome assembly GCF_009819535.1 of Lacerta agilis. NCBI lineage: Eukaryota > Metazoa > Chordata > Lepidosauria > Squamata > Lacertidae > Lacerta > Lacerta agilis. Next base: position 26,487,597 of record NC_046324.1, on the reverse strand, counting down.
CTCTTGGGGGCTCCCAAAATTTTTTTAAAGGAAAAAAACCTAGATGAACATTTCCAAAATATAAGATTAAAAAACAAAACAAAATCTACATACAGCAACAGTGTTTTGTGTTGTGTATGGACCTATTAGGCCCATAAATTGCCATATAGCATATATTCAACACAAAAAACAGCGACAATTTGTTGTTGGCAAAGTACAGCTGGGCATATAAAGGGCCCCATTACCTTCAGTAGCTTAGGGCATCGTCAAATCTAAATCTGGCCCTGGCTCCAGGAGCTGCCAGATGTCTCCCTGGAACGTGGGGAACTGCTTCCTGCCCAGTCAGGCCATTGGCCCATCTAGCTCAGTGCTGCAAGAGTCTCTCCAGGGTCTGAGGCAGGGAGGCCTCCCTGGAAATGCCATCAGGGGTTGTGGTGATCGTGGCTGTTATGTTGCGGCTGTTGCTGGGGTGGTTGTTGTTACCTGCATTTATATACGACCTTTTCCTCCAAGGGGTCTGGGGCAGTTTGCACGCAAATCAGGTATGCTGTTGCCAAACTATTATGGTCCTTTGTCTGAGCGCATTGGGATCATCTTCAACAGATATCCATCCCCCTGCCTTTGGCGCTGGGGCAGATGGACTACCTGAAGCTGCCTTATGCTCCTAGACTATCTAAGCTGGCAGTCAGAAGTCCTCCAAGGTCTGTGGGAGAGTCTTTCTCCCGTCTTTTAATCTAGCAATGGCCTTATTATAAATAATCAAAAAACAGAGCAACATGAGACCAAACAATGTAGTCCTTTGTTAGCATATATACTGTATTGTCACGTTTATTGTTTTACAGCCTTAAATTTATCATACGTCTGCTGAAGAAGTAACATCGAAACAGTGAACTTTATCCAGAAACGCTGTCCATTGGAAGATCACATTCACTAGTTTCTTCACCACTTCGGCTTTGCTGGAATACTACATTTATTGTGCCATATATAGAGACTATTTACACGCATTATATTTTGTCATATTATCAGGATGTATTTCCATTTGAATGTTTATATTGATCATTGACATCACTAAAGCTCTTTAGAGTTCATATTACATTGTTTGGTCTCGTGTTGCTCTGTTTTTTTATTCTTGTTCGAGTTGCAACACAAGGGTTCCCTTCTTGATTTATTATAAGTAAAGCAGGCACTCTGCCGCAGAACTGGACCCCTTCAGGAAAGCTTGAATGGGAATCTCAGCACTTTTGAACTGGCTAGCGATTACAATTGCTGGGGCATGTATCTAGCTCAGCTTTGCTGATTTTGCTTTGGATACCATTGTCAAAATAGAGGCTCAAGCTCCTGCTTATGCCTACAGTGGGGAACAAATGCCCTTAAAGTCACATTCAACTTCTTATTGACTAAAGTTTATTTTTGCTTACAATTTCAAGTGTGTGGGTTTTGTTTGTTTTCTCTCCTCCAGCCTACTTTAAAAAACAGAATGGCAGCCATTCCTCAGAATAACCTGCAGGAACAGCTTGCACTTCATTCAGCCAAAGCCCCTCTAAGAAACCCGGTGCTTCTCAAACCCAAGACTATGTAAGTATTGGTCCCCACCCCACCCTGAGCATCTCAAACTTAACATGGTCAAACAGTGGCAATCAATATTCACCAGATATTGAGCATGTACTAGACGTTAATGATAGTTACTTGGGGAAATATTTATTTTCCTCCTGCCATAACATGGAAAATACCTTCCTTTTACAAATTTTAAAAATAGGAGCTCAGGAAAGCTTGGGTAAATGTAAGACACATTTAAAGGTAATTTCTGTCTAATTTCAGATGTTAGTAATGCTTAGAAATAGTTAATGAGCAACATGTTTGGGAATTCAAATACATGGCTTGAAATGAAAGGCTAATTTAAAAAAAAAAAAATCTGGGCATGCCCATTTTCCTGGTCCAATTATCTGTTTCCTGGTACATACTGTATATTGATTGTTATCTTTCAAGATATTTTGGTCCACTGTAAACATGGAGAGTAATTTGCTGTTTAGAATCTAAAGAGAATAAGTGATAAGAAACTGAATGCCAAAGTGAGACTAAGGTTAAATACCTCATTTATTTTTTTGCAATGTTTGTATATAGTATTCAAGCATGTGCTTGAAAGCAGAGGAAAATACCATGGCATAAAGAATGCAGGACTTGATGAATCACTAAAAGTCTAAATAAACTGTTTGGCTCTTTTGTAGGGGATTTACATTCAAAAAGAAAACCTCTCTTGGTAACTGTACACCAGTAAAATATTTAGCTGGAACAAAGGATTTGACCTTAAAAGAGAGGGATGCTAACTCTTCCTTGACAAATCCAAGTGTGCCAAAGGATAAGCAGATGAGAATCAGTGAAGTTTTTGAAACGACATTGAGAAAGCAAGAAGGAAAACAGAATTATCCAAATGAGCAATGTCGAGATGTTCTGGATTGTTTCCAGTCTTCTGTAAAAGAAAGTGATGTGGGCAGCAAACCAGATGACCATCAGCTCCTGAAATCAGACCATAATTCCTCATACAATTCAGTTATTAATATTGATGATGTCTGGGATGACACTGATGACTTTGAAATAGCTGGTCCACGAAAGGTATGCACAAAGCTGCGTGGTTCCTTTTCAGACACCCAGTCTGTAAAAGCTAGGAAGGCTCCAAAAAACCATAGTCCCATCCCCAGTAAGTCATTAAAGGCAGATGGCATGGGAAGAGCTAACCAAGAATGTAATGGACCCTCTGTGCGTGAGAAGAGCAAAATACAGGTGCTTGACAAGGAACCAAATCCTGCTGGAAGCCAGTCTGTCATTTGCCTTGATTCTCCCACACCCAGCCCTTGTGAAAGCTTTGTAAGTGAAAATCTTCAAGAGGAGAAGTCTGTGGAAAGTCCCTTTGGTGACAAAAAGGAAGAGCATTTGAAAGGTAAATGGCGCTCTCTCTAGTCAAGTCTGTTAATAGTATTATATTATTTATTTTAAATGTTTATATAGCATCCTTTGTCCAAGATCTCGACCTGAGTAACAAAGAATCATTAAACCACCCAATACAGAATAAGCCATAAAACTGCATATACTAGTTCAATTTTCACACCACGCAAATAGATGTATGCAGTCAGTTATCAAATGCTTTCTAGTACACAGTTGGCTAAATATAAAGGAGCAGGGAGTTTTACAACTCGGGTCCCACCATGAAGAAGGCCCATCTCCATATGCGATACAGCACCCAGAGGTGGGGGTTTTTTTGCAGGGGGGATAGGTGGCAGGGTTTTTAAGTTGTGTCTGTTAGATTTTTTTCTGCGTGGATTTTATTGAATTTATAGATTTTTTAAAATTGTCCTCAGTGTGTTTTAAAACTGGTGTTAGTCAAATATTCTTATTGCTTGTGTTAAAGCACAGAATGATGCTGACTTCATCCTAAATGAAAGTGAGGAACCAGATGAAGTGTGGAATGATCCAGCCATGTATGATGAGTTTGAGGATGAAGACTACGTAGACTGCATACCACCCTCTCCAGAGGAAGAAATAGCTTCTTCTGCATCCTCTTTGAAAAGCATTAGGTATGATGGAAATGATAAGTCCACAACTTGGTTCTTTAACAGGACCATCTCTGGTAGAAGTAGCCCAGGTAGGATGGTGAAATCATGGATCTGGAGTTTTTTCATCGGTGAGTGACCAAAATGCTGGTGGGACAAAAAAGCTTAGTAAGAAGTGTTTTCTAGCTGATGCGAAAAACTTTATTCACAGCAGTGTATTTATACGGGATGACTTAACGACTTCTTTTTAATGTTAGGTATGTTTCCAGAGAAGCTGCTGTTGAGAAAACACTGGCCCCTGCAAGCTTGAAAAGCAGCCTTCCAGACTTTGGAGAAACCACCCGTGGAAACAGTGATAGGCAGGAAGGTAAAATAACTCCTCCTGAAGTGGCTTCACCTGCTTGCTTTCAGAAAGTGCAGGCCTCATTTGTGGTCTTCAGATACAGACCTGTCTGCAGCTTTGCACCTGACTGAATCACAGGTCTGGGTAGTAAGTGCTTCAGCTTCTATTCAGATTTTGCAGTGTAACTTAAGGTTTTTTTAAAAAAAAAAAACACCTAAGAACTGTGTGGTGGACATGTTTTCCTGTAAAACTTCCTTTGTTTCCCTTTGAATTACAAACATGCTTAAATTCCACTGAAGTCAGAATGAACTACTAGCACATGGGTAGTCCAAGGATTAGAGAATCTTAAGAACTTCCTTGAAAAAGCAGGTCATTTTCAAGTTGCTGGTAGATGGTGACTAAAGTGGTGCTTTAACCTTACTGTGTTTCATTTCAGACAAGCATTCTCTTTTGGGACGGTCCCTCTACAGTGTGATGGAAGACATCTGCAAGCTGTTGGATTCCGTTCCAGAATGGGAGCTGAAGTCTTTGTCATGTGGAAAAGAGCTCCTTCAGCATAGAGATCGCAGGTCTGTCTTGAGATGCCACTAACCCAGAGTGTGTTCACAGGCTCTGTTTATCTCTTGTGTCTCTGAGATAAATAACTTTCAAGAAATCTTGGTCTGGCAATTGAGGCAAGTTTATATGAAATTTTATGGTAAGCAAAGGCATCTTTATCTGGCTCTTTGGCTGTTAACTTGACCTATAAAGAAGTTGAAATAAGAGGAGACTGAGAGAAGATTTGATAGCCATCTTCAAATATCCAAATGGCTGTCACATGGAGTAAGCTTGTTTTAGTTGAGATCCTTGCATTGCAGGGGGTTGGACTAGATAACCCTTCAGGTCCCTTCCAACTCTACGATTCTGTGTATTAATAGTTCATATTTTTTTCTTTATTTCCAGAAGAAAACTCTTAAAGAATGGCACTAATGGAAGTAGAAAGGACAGTGGCATATCCTTGGATGAAAATTGCAAACTTTATTCTGGACATGAAAGATCTATGGATGGTGGTGTTTCTTTTCAACTGGGAAAAACCTCTACTATTGACCCTTGTAGGGAATTGTTCATGTCTAGACAACCTTCCCCAAAGGTTGCACCCCAGCATAACTTTCATTCAACCCCCTCCTTTGTACGAAGTGCTCAAGACTCCAGCAATTCCGGCCTGACAATTTTCCCTGAGACTTTTGCTTTGGACAGTAGCATCTCGGAAAATGCAGGATTGTCTCTTTCCAAAACAGGAGTCAACAAAACAATCTCCTCTCTGAACAGTTCCATCAAAAATACAAGGACAGAATGGGGAGAAAAGGGTTGGCTGTGTTCAAAGGGGAATCAAGACCAAGAGAAACTCACTCTACTTAAAAGTAATTTGAGAGAGAATTCCTCAGCAACAGAGAATGTGGCCTTTGATGATGATTTTGATATTGATGACTTTGATGAGTTGGACGACGTAATAAACACTTCAACTTTACAGCCACCTAGTACTTGCTACCAGCGTGCTGAGGAAGCACAGCCTGCCAAACCATTCCTGGAAAAAAGCTCCCTTACAGCTAAGGGAAATGGTCATTTTTCAAATCCTATTTTTCCCAGAGCAAACTGCCAAGGTGTGCCTGCCAAGAGCTGCTTGGGTAAATTATGCTAATTCTCTGTCACAGAAGCTTGTTGTGCCAGGGAGCTATTGTGTAGAGAGTAATTAACTAATCTGACACATTGCTTGAGTGTCTTTTGTTGCAATGGGAATACAGTGGTACCTCGGGTTAAGAACTTAATTCGTTCCGGAGGTCCGTTCTTAACCTGAAACTGTTCTTAACCTGAGGTACCACTTTAGCTAATGGGGCCTCTCGCTGCTGCTGCGCTGCCAGAGCACAATTTCTGTTCTCATCCTGAAGCAAAGTTCTTAACCCAAGGTACTATTTCTGGGTTAGCGGAGTCTGTAACCTGAAGCGTCTGTAACCCGAGGTACCACTGTACTATTCGTTGCTTCACCACAGTCACTTTGTAGCAGCTTTGCTTTTGCTTCACGAGGTCACACTTTTGTCACTGCATTTCTGAGTTCTGAAATACTTTGGGAAATATGACACACACACACGATTTTTCTTCTGTACCGATACCAAATTCTGCTGTAGGGAGTGTATAGCATTTTCCTTTTCAAACAGCAGGAATTTGCTCTCACATTAACTTGAGCAGTGAAGTTCTCTGGTTTTGCATTGTGGTTTTGCTGCTGCTTCTGTGGGGGTTGGGGCTGTTGTGAAATGTCAGCTTTGCTGCTCGACACTTTTGTTTTGAAGATAAATTTTGATAAGATTCACTGGGTCACATCCAAAGTGAGAGTTAAGCAGGTGCCAAACTTTGCTGTTGTAAATAGCGGGGACCAAAATTGCTTACATGTGTGAATCAATTACATTCAATGAGACCAGAAGCATGACTTTGAGTTGAGATTTCACAGGGTCCTATAGTTATATTATTAAGGAATCTAGGATAACTCCCAGCTCTTGATTTTGCATTGCCAACACAGTTGAGGATCACATTCCACCTATCCAGCCACACTAGTATACTTATAATTATGCAAAATGAGTTAAGAGTAAGCTGTTGATATGCTACAGGGCACACACAAAAACCAAGCAATTTTTATTTATTCTGGTAACCTGTTTTCTTCTAGATCCACAGGTTAAAAATCCACCTTCCAGAAATCCATTGCTAGAGCACTTCAGAGGCTTAGCATTTCCCCATTCTAACGAAATGATGAAGATATTTCACAAAAGATTTGGTCTCCATCACTTCCGGACAAATCAGCTTGAAGCCATCAATGCTGCTCTGTTGGGTGAAGACTGCTTCATCTTAATGCCCACAGGTGTGTGATGGCGAGGGTGCCTGCCAACCGCATGTGGTCTAGGGGACTAGTCTAGCAACCTGGGAGGTTTTCAAAAGGCTTGCAATGAGTGAACAGGTGCAGGGGACTCCTGGCAAATGACCTTCTGCCTCTTGAGGTGATGAAGTGTCACAACCTTTTATTGTGTATGTCAGCAAAGTGAAAGGTGCTGTCCTTAAGCACTCACAATGTCCATTTGGACAGCAAAGTTGAAGACTGACAAACAGATTGTGAGGAGGATGGTTGTGGGGAGATCTGGATGATAGTGGAGGTGTGGGGTTGCTAAATGCAGGTGAATTGATTTAAATCACTGAATATAATCCATGAGTTGAATCATTACTTATACCCAACCCATCTGACTGGGTTGCCCCAGCCACTCTGGGCAGCTTCCAACAGAATATAAACAAGTTGTTAATATTTCCTAAGCAGGCATGCATTCCCACTGGCTCTAATGATTAAACATGCTTCTTTGCAACTAGTTAGAGACTTTATGTGACCTTGACAAAGTCTTGGAAGAGGGGCTATTGGGGGCTACTACCCACGATGGCTGTGCTCTGCCTCCACAGTTGAAGCCTGCAGTGCTTCTGAATACCGGTTGTTGGAAACCACAAGAGAGGAGATGGCTCTTGTGCTTTGGATCCTGCTTGTGGGTTTCCCAGAAGAGGCATCTGGTTGGCCATTGTGAGAACAGGATGCTGGACTTGGTGGGGCCTCCTTTGGCACAACTCTTCTCATATTCTTATGTAGACAGTGTAGCAACTTAAAGCATGACATATTGAGAATTTTCGATTAAAAAATAAAAACACTGTCTGAAAAAAGTTACCAGAACTAAAGTTCCTAATGTGTTGATCATAAAACCCGCACTTAAATAAATTGTGTTTGCAGTCAACCATTCTTACCAGGAGTTGGAGGAGTGCAGAAAGTAATTTTGAAGATTTGTTGAAATATTCTAGGGTGGAGGTTTCTGGCTTTTGCTAAATATCATCTGGACAACCTGCATTTGCTTACTGCCCAGGTGAGCTTTCCAACTAATCCTTGGTTTTTTTCCCTTCCCACAGGAGGTGGGAAGAGCTTATGCTACCAGCTACCAGCTTGCGTTTCACCGGGAGTCACCATTGTGATCTCCCCCTTGAGGTCACTGATAGTGGATCAAGTTCAGAAGCTAACATCAATGGATGTGAGTTCAAGCCCATGGTTTTCTCATTGATCCTTTGCATGAGGAGAGTTGTCTGCATCTTCATTAGTCGTGACCGATTCTGCTCTTTGCTCTGGGGTATGACTTCATGCAAATTAAAAACTTCCATTCCTTATTTCCAATATTTGGGCACTGCTATTCAGATTCAAGTTGATCCACAGTTTGGGAGCTCAGCACCATAGCAGGCAAGGAAGGGAGCATGGACACATATTTAGACCTACGACACAGAAGCTAGTACTTTATCTGTGTGTACCGTTTTTGACTTACTGTAGATAATAGTGTAAAATGAGTGTTGAATCCAGCAATCCATTTGCTGTTGCATCTGTTTAGTCTATCACTGTACCTCAGTGGTAGAGCACCTGCTTTGCATGCAGAAGATCCCTAGGGCTGGGAGAGAACCGTATCTGAAATCCCAGAGAGCCGCTGCCTGTCATTGTTAAAGGTAAAGGGACCCCTGACCGCTAGGTCCAGTTGCGGACGACTCTGGGGTTACGGCGCTCATCTTGCTTTACTGACCGAAGGAGCTGGCATTTGTCCGCAGACAGCTTCCAGGTCATGTGGCCAGCATGACAAAGCCGCTTCTGGCAAACCAGAGCAGCGCACGGAAACGCTGTTTACCTTCCCGCCGGAATGGTCCCTATTTATCTACTTGCACTTGACGTGCTTTTGAACTGCTAGGTTGGCAGGAGCAGGGACCGAACAACTGGAGCTCACCCCGTCATGGGGATTCAAACTGCCGACCTTCTGATCAGGCCCTAGGCTCTGTGGTTTAGACCACAGCACCACCCGCATCCTGCCAGTCATTGTAGATAATAGTAAATGGACTAATAGATCTGACGTGGGAACACAGGGAGCTACTTTATACTGGGTGCAAACAGCTCTTCTTCTGTCATAGATTCCAGCAACTCACCTGACAGGTGACAAGACTGATGCTGAAGCATCCAGAATCTACATGCAGCTGTCGAAGAAAGATCCCATCATAAAACTCCTCTACGTTACTCCAGAGAAGGTTTGTATAAGGTCTAAGCACCATCAGCATTGGGTTTTATCATATACAGGATACAGCCCACCAGGCAAAGGAAGCCAGCAGGTTTGGATGGAGGAGAACTAGGCTTCCATCCCTGTTCAGACATGAACTCTGCTTGCATGACTAGAGCAGGCCTCTGCTTACCAATGGTGTAGAAAAATTGGGGTTTAGTTTTTTTTGTTGCCCAATTCCCCAAAGGACTGAGACTCCTAAGTTCATGATCGGTCAGAGATGAATGGATGGAGGCAAGGATCTAAAGAAAGCAAAGCAGATCCTTATTTATTTATGTTGCAACAGAGTTCCCTCCCCTCCCTGCAAAGTAGGTAAAAGAGACCACGAGCAAAGAAAAAACATCTCTTTTTAAAGGGCTGCATTTTGGCCACTTTACAAACCAGAAATTACATCACACACAAGGTGGGGCTACAGTGGCTCAGGCAGGTCAAGGTGTGACATTCCTGAGGATTTAGCAAGTTTTACATAGTTCCAGACACAGTTTATGCAAAATATTAGCATTTGATGAGACAGTCAGGATGCCCAGCAGACATCCCTCAGTGCAGAGCATTTCGGCAAATAATGACAATTAACACAAAGGAGGTTCATAGATTTGGGAGAGGAATCCCTTCAGGAACTTTCCCTGATTGCTATCTGCCTATGTGTTCTCAGGCAAGAGGGATTATGGAGGACTCGAATTATACAGTTATAAATGATCTTATACAATGTTCCATAGGAAATTCAGGGTGTCCTTATTTTAGCAGGCTAGAATTTAAATATACTGGTTCTCCAAGATACTTCCCTCTGCAGAGGAAACATATTAGAGTCCTTAGGAGAGCCAAGATGGCTTTTTGAGATGGTTCTGTGTGTAAAGTGTAATTTCTCTCAAGGAATTTTCCAAATGTTGAAGGGTGAAGGATTGGTTTTCTGTGGACTGGGTGTCTGCTATGTGTGCACCCTAAATTTTACAACACCAAATCTATCTGAAGTGGTGGATGAGGGCAAATGAGATAAGGAGGCTAAAGCACTTTTTATGCTGAAAGGTGATGTAGAAAGGAATTTGCTATGTGCGAGTATACAGTGTTGGCAATTCTCCACTCAAGTTTCTGGATCCTTGGGTGTGGGTCTTCCTTAGGTCTGCTCGAGTGGCCGGCTGATGTCAACCCTGGAGAATCTCTATGAGCGGAAGCTGTTGGCGCGCTTTGTGATTGACGAGGCACACTGCGTTAGTCAGGTGACCTTTTCTTTTTTGGAAATGTCAGGGGTTGGTGAACCCGCTGAACCCTTGCATTGATCTGTAAGCAACTTAACTTTTTTTGAAAAAATCTTTTGACTAGTGGGGCCATGACTTCCGCCAAGACTACAAGCGGCTGAATATGCTTCGTAAGAAATTTGCTTCCATTCCTATGATGGCTCTTACTGCCACCGCAAACGCAAGGGTGCAAAAGGACATCTTGAATCAACTGGAGATGCTGAAGCCACAGGTGTAAGTTTGATCTACACCAGGAATTCTCCAACTTTCTATACCCAGTGGCCCACATGAGATCGCTGAAAATTGCCAAGGCCCAAAATGGTGGTGCAGGGCAGGCAACATTAAAATGGTGGCCAGTGGCATTTGCTGTGTCTGGCATAATCAGCTGGCAATTGCTGACATCTTTTTGTAGTGATATCTAATCAGTCTTTGGAAACTCTCTGGCACAGCCTTTAGCTCATGAAAAGGAGTTCCATAGGTCAGCTTTCTTCAAGCTACCTGCAGGCGTTTGTTCTGGAGGTATTGTGACTCAGCCTTCCCATTTTTGTCAGAATTAAGTCCCATTTTAGTTGGGTAGAGAACGCCCTTTATTTTTGTATTTTCCTTGCCCTGCCCCCAAGCATCCCAGAAGTTGTTTTTTTATCCCATCTCCTATAATATCTCTCCCCTATTTTCCTTACACACTCAGCTTGAATCTTCTCCACAAGCCCCAGCCACTAGTTTTTTCTCCTTCTGGCCTATTTCCTTTAGATTGACTTCTTTGCCCTGTAACAGATCTGTTATCTCTTTTTCTTTCTCTTCCCTGTGTTTGTTTATTTCCTTCAGCTCCACTTCTGGCCCTTTCCTCTAAGAAAGAAATGACTTACCTGCCCTCCTAGGCCTCTCAGCCTCCTTTACTCAGCCTACAAGGAGCTGCTGGTGTGTCCAGCCCAGATGCTATGGCATGGTGGGGGCACTAGTGGCTTTTCTTAATATATCATTTAAGATACACATATCCTTTAGCAATTTACTGTTTTTTAAAGAAGAAAAATTTATTTTTCTTGTGATGGATATTTTCCAGGTTTAGTATGAGCTTTAACAGGCGGAACCTGAAATATGATGTTTTGCCCAAGAAGCCCAAAAGTGTTGCACTGGACTGCTTGGATTGGATCCGAAAATACCACCCAAGTGAGTTTAGCTCCTTTCCTTCCTCTGTCAGGATTTATTCGTGTGAATCGAGTCTTTTTCAAAAAATGAAAGAATTGTAGAGTTGGAAGGAGCTTCTGAGGGTCATCTAGTCCAACCCCCTGCAATGCTAGAATCTCAAATAAAGCATCCATGACAGGTGGCCATGCAACCTTTGCTTGAAAAGCTCCAATGAAGGAGAGGCCACCACCTTCCGAAGGAGTCCATTCCACTATCAAACAGCTATCACTGTCAGAAAGTTCTTCAGTTCTGTGAAATGTACCTCAGAGGGGTGTGCAACTTCTGCTGTCACTTCATTTAATTTACTTGAGAGGACTGAATACTCCAGCTCCCATGTTTTGCCAAATTTTTCTTTTTCTCTAGATGACTCTGGAATAATTTATTGCCTCTCCCGATACGAATGTGACTCGGTTGCCAGCACATTGCAGAGCTCTGGCCTTTCTGCACTTGCCTATCATGCTGGTCTCGCGGACAGCACCAGAGACCATGTGCAGCAGAAGTGGATTAATCAGGACGGATGTCAGGTAAAGGAGACAAAACTGGAGAAGGTGCTGATATCACGCACAAGTAGAAATACTTAAAACAAACACAGGGTGTAGCCAGCACAGATCTAAATGGTTGTTAGCTCCTGTGGCAAAACAAATGGCCCCGCCTGTTTAGCTGGTCAGTTTTCTGCAGCCTTTCTCAATGGATGTGTGTGTGTGTGTTCGTCTTTACCCTCCTTGAGGTGAGCCTGAAGTCGATCAGAGTATCAAGCCAGAAAGCACTGTGTCAGTTCAGTGCATAAAGTGTGTTTGTGATGCGCTGCTTGCCCTTGGCAGTATGCAAATTCTGTTTTTGTTCTCTTCCAGATTATATGTGCAACCATTGCTTTCGGCATGGGGATTGATAAACCTGATGTGCGCTTCGTGATCCATGCCTCTCTTCCTAAATCTGTTGAAGGTTACTATCAGGAGTCGGGCAGAGCTGGGCGTGATGGAGAAATTTCTCACTGCCTGCTCTTCTACACCTATGCTGATGTCAACAGGCTGAGAAGACTCATATTTAGTAAGCATTTCTCTGCAACATCTCAAATCTTGTGACCAGAATCATGCAAGAATGGGCTTTAATGTGTGTGGGGGGGGGGGGGAGAACAGTGTTAGCAGCCCACTTCAGTCATCATGACTATAAAACATAGAAGCACTGCCTGCAAAAGATTTGACTTGGTGTTTGCCTCTCACGTTTTAGGCTTTAAGTGTTTTCATTTAGGTTCCTTGGAACAAGCAGTGTGCAGCATCTAGCCATAGGAGACTATAAATACTGTAAACTTCCTGAAGAATTCCTTTCCCATAAACTTCTCAGTTTTTATATGGAAAAAAAATGCTGCAGTGTCTCATTCCTTTCTCTTCTGTGTATTGTACTAAAAAAAGGTTGAAATCCAGCTCACAAACTTAAAGTTTGAACCTTTTGGCTTCTTCATACATGTCTGCAAATTATTGGTCGGAAGGGAAAGCAATCTCTCACTCTGTGTGTATGTTCCGTAATAATTCAAAAGGTGCATTATTTGCATTTCAGTGGAAAAAGATGGGAACAGCCACACAAGGCAGACACATTTCAACAATCTCTACAGCATGGTACATTACTGTGAGAATATCGTGGAGTGCCGGAGAGTGCAGCTGCTGGCCTACTTTGGGGAAACAGGCTTCAACTCTAGGTTTTGCAAGGAACACCCTGAAGTCAGTTGTGACAACTGCAGCAAGAAGCAGGTAAGCTAGTTCTGCTTCTTAACTCTTCAAAAGGTGTTATCTCTTTAGAGGTTAGAACACATGTATTTCTGGTAGTGGCTGGGCAGGAGTGATTTTTGGGCTGAAGAAACTAAGGATTGCAACTTGCAGACAATGACTTCCAGCTGTTTTCTTCAATGTATAACTTGTTTTTTTCTTGTATTTCCTTCAGATTAATCTCTCAAATTTAAACTAACACTTAGTTTAGCTTGTATATCTTGAGTTGTATTGTCAACTGCCAGGTGTAGTGCAACAAATCAATCTTTCCTCCTCAAAACTGTTTTTGTTAGGATTATAAACCACGGAACGTGACAGAAGATGTGAAAAATATTGTTAGGTTTGTTCAGGAGCATTGTGGCGAGAAGCGAGTAAGAAGGAACAACACAGGGAGGTACACCTTGAATATGATGATTGACATTTTCTTGGGTAAGTTGCAATGTATGCTGTCAACACTCAGTGTTGGATTTGTTTCTTGATCCCTGGTTCCCAATCCTGGAGGTGGGATTACCTAGGGCAGTGCTAAGAGGCAAGGGGGAGGCAGAGGGGCACTTCAGGTGTCAATTACTATCATACTTTGAGAAACTGGTATCACTGGATTAATTTCATCAATTTTGTTGAATTAATTGAATAGTTTTAATTGGATTTTGAACAAATGTGCAATTAGTTGTTACTGTTTTGACTTCTGTTATCTTCCTTAGTGGGTCATGTATGTTAAATAATAATAAATATTCCTTACATAATTTTCTGGTGAGTGAGGAGTAGCTAGCCAACCTCGCATGTGGTTTTGGTTCATTTTGCCATCTGGCCTTGATCGTGAGAGGGAAGGGGGTTAAATCACTTGTGAGTCCTCACTCTGGGGATTCTTGTGCTGAAGCATCTTTCCTGGTTTTGCCTTTATCAAGGAGACACACTGTGTTTTTCTGAACAGGTACAAAGAGTGCCAAGATTCAGTCTGGCCTGTTTCGCCAAGGAGCAGCCTACTCACGCCATAATGCTGAGCGACTCTTTAGGAAACTGGTACTGGACAAGATTCTAGAGGAAGACCTTTACATCACTGCTAATGACCAAGCAGTTGCATATGTCCAGATTGGTGAGAAAGCTTATGCTGTGCTGAATGGATCTCTGCAGGTGTGTAGAGCTAAATTCATCTACTTGCCTAAAGTGTCATACCCTGTCTCCTCCTTCAAGTAGGTGTTAGGAGCTTGGAGCCACCCAGGAAAATAGTTAAGAAAATATTAAGGTCTTGCAGAGAATGGCTGAAAAAGGAGATGCTCCTTTTCCTCTAATGGGTGCTTTCATCCTCTTCCTGTGTTGCTGTCATAGTCTCAAGCTCTATAGAAGGAAACTGCACATCTTAGTTTCAGTGGTACATTAGTGAGATTTTCTTCTGCTGCTTCCTTCAGGTAGAGTTCCATGAAACTGAAAGTGCCAGCAGTATTCGCAAGCACCAAAGGGCGTCAGTGATCAAAATTTCCCAGCGGGAAGAGATGGTTAAGAAATGTCTCTCAGAACTCACAGATGTCTGCAAAAACCTTGGGAAAGCGTTTGATGTCCATTACTTCAATGTTTTTAACACTGCCACGCTTAAAAGAATAGCAGGTAATCTTGCTGCTCATGGAGAAACGGTTCAAATCTGTGTCTGTGAATGAAGTACAGTACCGTTGCGCCTTGTATGCACAATTTCAACCTTGTGTGGTTGAAAGCCAGCCAGCTGAAATCCTGCAAATTAATTGTATGCAAGCTCGTTTTACGCTGCATTTTCATGGCGTGGAAAGAGCTTTTAAGCTCTCAGACTTCCTTACTCAGCTGGCCCAGCAAGATTTTGTGAGAGCATTCCAGATCCCAGTAAGCTAGGCATGAGCTTAAAACTGCTCTGCCTTGCTTGGAAAGTGTAAGGATGGTCATGCAGGGGTGGTCCCAAGGGAGTGGTTCAGGTGTATGTGTTTTTGCATATATACGCCATCCCCAGAGTGTATCCCCCACACAAGACGTGGTTGTACTCTAACTCTTTCCCTCTGTGATATTCCTGCTGTCTGCCAGGTGGCATGGCTTGTTCTGAAAGACCCTTGCATGGGAATTTCAGAACAACACTCTTAATAGCAGAACTGGGAGATTTTGCTGTACTCTTTTAGTATGAAGATAGAAAGCAAATGGACTGTTCTGCTTGTAAAAGAAATCACTGCCTTGTGTGGTGATCAATCTTTTCAACAACAAAAAATATTCAGCATATGTACCCTTGACCCTGCTTATACCAGACATTCTCAGATGTCAAGCCATTTTAAAGATTTGTTTTTCTTTCCTGGTCTCCAGAGACACTGTCTTCAGACCCTGCAGTTCTGCTTCAGATTGATGGTGTTACGGAGGACAAGTTAGAGAAGTATGGAGCAGAAATCATTGAAGTGCTGCAGAAGTATTCTGAATGGACACTGCCAGGTATTGTGTGACTTCAGTATTGTTAGAAACATTTTCCAGTTATGCACTTTATTTATTTATTAAGTGTAGTCACTTCAGTTATTGTTTTTCTCTGCATGATTACCATTGTAACGAGGAACTCCTCGGGGAGCCCTTTATATGAAATGACTTTTTAATGCAATCTTGGTAACTTCAGTCATGGTGATGATACTCCCCTACCCCCCCCCCCCCCCGATGGAAGCAACTCAAACCATGCCAGCAGCCATTTATGCAGACTGCTCACATATTCCTTTTTTAGTTACAGTGGTCAATTCTCTTGCTTTACATCAGAACACTATCTGTGCTAAGGGGAAGCTGGGAAGCTGCGGGGTTATGGTCTCTGTTTGGCAACATCCAAAGCCACAGGATTAAAGACACATGGGTCTGTTTCAACAGCGGAAAACAAGCCTCTTTGGGCTACAGAAGCTGATGCTGAAAGAAATTCCAGTACTGATGAAGCAGAGGAGGAGCTGCATACAACATCTGCCTATTTCCACAACAGACCCAACAAGGGAAGGAAGAGAAAAAAGCCACAGTTCTTCAGAGAATCAAAGAAGAAAATGAGGTCTGGAGGCCAGCAGGCTTTTTCTAAAGGGTATGGCTGTTTGTTTTTTAATCCTTTGGGGCAAGTAAACCAGATATAATAATGGGATTAAAGCCCTTCTATGGTGCCAATTAAGCACACTTTTACAGTAAAGTAAAATAAGTATTTTATTGTGAATACCTCACAAGGAGTGAGGAGCACATTGGCACAATAGCAACATGGAATCACTTAATTTTAAGCCATCTCATAAAATCATGACTGACAAAGCTGTGATGCCAGCCTGGAAGTGCTGTCCCTTCCAGGGTGTCCTTGTGGAACACAGCAATTCCCACGTTACTTATGTGTAAGGCTGGGTGTGTAGGGCTGGATGAAATGGACAAAAACAATTGGGAAAATTCCAAGCACCTCGAAGAGAGGGACGTGCTGGTGCTAAAGGGTTGGTGTCTCAGCAGTGAGGTCAAGAGCCCCAATGCCAAACTGAACTCACATCAGTATTCTGGTCTCCTTGTAAATGAAACATTTGGCCAAAATGCAGAGCAGAAATGTTGGAGATTGTTTTTTAGGGATTTAAATCTCATAAGGATCTTGAAGCAACAGATAAAAGTATATATGCATGTTTACAAAATTATTGGGGGTCAATGACATACTCTATATTTCCCTCTCTAACTTTTTAGGGGTTACAGAACCGGCAAGAAGGCACCATCTAACTCCAAAAGTTCCACATCTTACATTCCTCCTGCCAAGCCAGGAATTGGCAAAAGGCCTGCAATTATGGCACCGCCAAAACCACAAAGCAGACAGTACCTTAAACCTTCTTTCTCACTTTTGTAATATCCTTAAAGCCTTTTAAATTTTTATGGATGCTGTTTAACTAATTTTTTATTGAGGTGTAACACTCATGCCTAATGTTAATAAATACATTTGCTTGAACCATACTGTTGAGAGCTTCTAGCAAAACACCTTGTGAGCCATGCTGGGAAAGTTTGGTGGTATATAATTCCTCTGTATTGGTCCCCATTTCCCCAAATAGCTTGCCAATTTCAGTATTCTATTCTAAACAGTTTGTCCATGAGAGATGGAGAACTTAATGCATTTGTGGATCATGCCACATCTATTTAATTTTACTTTGTATGTTTAAAACATTCAAAGCAGCCCACTGATAGGTCATGAAGCATGAGACTATTTTATTCCTAATGGTAAGATACCTTGCAAAATGTTATGTTAACAGACAAGTTTCTGGTCTGAACAGCTGTGAATACTAGAGTTTTGAAATTTGTCTTTGTAGAACTTTTTACACAGATAACAAGAATTAAACATATGAATACAAACTCTTGAAGAAAAAGCCCCAATGTTATTAACTGATTAATAGGACCAGTAACTTCATGTAGTATTAGCTGAGGCTTGCATGTTTTAGGTAGGTGTACTGAACACATCCCAAGGCCTTCCTGACTCCCAGGTTTAGCCCTCAGGACCTGTCTAAGAAAGCCTGCTTCAACCTCTCCAAAATATTTCTCAGGATGCTTGCCAGGGTTCCCATCTGCCTTAACCTGCTCCACATGGATTCTGCCACTGTGCAGAGCTGATCAATGCTCAGTTTCCTCTCTAGGTGTTCCAAATTATCCTTTGATTATAACAAAGAGCAAGAATGGACTCCATTATTCTGTGGCTGCAAGTAGTGCTTGGGATCTGTGTGGAGTTTCTCTCTCTCTCTCTCTCTCTCTCTCTCTCTCTCTCTCTCTCTCTCCAAATTTGTAACTGAATTGGTACTCAATTCAGATAAAACTAATAATAATAATATATTTATGCCCCATCCATCTGGCTGGGTTTCCCCATTAAACACAGCCTTATTGACGACATGACTAGAGGTATTAAACACATTTTTGCTAGGATATCTCAAGTAAGTGTTCTAGAACAGGTAAATGCACTTAAAATGCACAACCAATGGCTGCCAAACACCTAAGGTCTAATATTTATGTGAAAATAAACAAATTGGTCATTTTATCTAAGTAAATTTGTACTTCTGGGTCACCATATCAAAAAGGCTGGGAGCCACTACTCCAGATGGATTCTAATGTACTGCAGATTTCACTGCAACTGTACAAGCTAAGCTGCATCCCTCAGCTTGTCAGCTTTAACCTACCTGGCTAGCGGCTGTTTAACTAGTTATCTTAAAATATCTTTTAAGTTACACTCCTGCTAACATGGCAGGTGTTCTGTAAGCTGTCACGATAAGAACCCCCTTCCTGTGTTCTGTCAGGCCTTGCAGAACAAATGCTTATGAATGCAAATACTGATGCTGTCTTTTTGTAAGTAATGATAACATGAGTCTTGTCACAGTATATTAAGATATACATGTTACCTGAAGAGCCAAGCAAACAAAATTAATTTAAACATTAATCTGCAGAAACATCAAAGTATGTTGGTGACAAGTAAGGCTGGAAAATATCTTTTGAAGAGATGGCAGGCTTGCTGCCATCCCACTCGGCAGAATACTTGGGAAATAAATGTGTAAAATGTATAGTTTTAACAATGAGTTCATATCTCACTCTAGCGTGGACATCCAAATCTAAAATACAGCAGTATTGCATATTGCCATCCCTCACTGCTCAGGTTATTGTATACAGTGGTGCCTCGCAAGACGAAATTAATTCGTTCTGCGAGTGCTGTCGTCTAGCGAAAATTTCGTCTTGCGAAGCACGGACGGGGAAGAGCGGTTTGACGGGGGGGGGAATCGCGAAAATTTTTCGTCTTGCAAGTCGCGCCCATAGGGAAATTCATCTTGCGAGTCAGCCTTTCGTTAGCGAATGCCTTTCGTCTAGCGAGGAATTCGTCTAGCGAGGCATTCGTCTTGCGAGGTACCACTGTATTACAATGCCTGGTTGCAATCCTAGTTGGCAAAGCCACCCCCTGGCTCCCCAGAAGGCTTATTCTTGCCCTGTTTTACCACCATAATGTTTCTTCATGTGCTGCCAAACTCTAGCACCTTGTAACTGGTGCACAGGTGCAAAGGAGATGAGGTTCCAAGCCGAAGTTTGTGGGAGCCATTTCTGGCTGCATTCTTCCAAGGCAAGCAGGATGCATGCTGTATAAGAAAAACTGCTTCCTTTATGGGGTATTCTGGAGCCTGTATAGAGTCCTTTAAGTGGGTTCCCTATCGGTAGGAGAAAATAACAGGCCAACCAGAGAGTATATTGAGAAGCAAAGAGGCCAGTAAGCCTGACCTTTATTCAAGGAACTGTTGCAACAGGGTCCCCACTCACCACATGCAGGAGGGAACCCTGAACAATGGTGCGCAAGCAGTTATATAGATTTTTGAAATTGCCCACCCTGTAGCCCAAGATCACCACCCCCTCAAAACATCATACATACATCACAGAAGGAGGTGGCCTATGGCAGAAATCCTGTCTGCTGGGATACCTGATAATGGTCACTGATTGCATTACCTGGGCAGTCTTTGGCTATTCTTTGGTGATGGTTAATACTTAGTTCCTGAATCCGGGTCACAGGGTCACACTATTCATACACAGATACACCCTTAAAGTAGGATTTGTAAGAGAAAAGACAATGAGAAGGCTTTCCCCATTTGCCTCCCTTACTGCAGAGGAATATTTGAGGCCATTGGGAAGAGTCAAAATGGCTTCAGGATTACTCTCCCATACTACAGTCATACCCCCTTCCCCTCCACCACACGCCCATCAAGTGAAACGAGATAAATACATTTCCGTTTCCCAGCCATAAATTCCAGAACAAACAAAACTCTACGATTTAAGGGTTTAGTTGTGTGCGTGCTTTTTTTACAACCAGGTGGTATATAAATTTTATTAATAATAAATATGCAAAGTCAAAATGGGCCGAGTGTTTCCTCCCTGTACCTCAGCATAGCAGCAACCAGCTCTCTCGCCCGCTTCGTGCCCAAGGCTAAAGCAAAAATGGAGGCATTTTGACTTATTTTGGGGTGTACAGTATGTGAGGGAGGAGGAATGTCTCTCATTTTAACGGGGCGCTGCATTTGCTGGTGGCTTTTCGGAGTTTGACTCGTCTTTCGTTGCAACCCGCTTCGAATTTACACAGCATGAACTGTAATTAAAAAAAAAAAAAACCGCGGGCGCACAGAGTTTTATGAGTAGCCCCAGGCCAGAAGGCAGGGAAGGCGGGAAGCGAAGCCGCTGAGCGGGTCACGAGGAAGAGGAGGAGGAGCAGAATTGGCGCCTTTTCCCCGCCCCGCGCAGAGCCCAGGAAGCCGCTTCAGCGCGCGGGAAAGGAAGGGAAGCCAGGACGAGTGAGCCGGCCGGCATGGAGACGGAGCGGATAGTGGTAGAGGCGGAGAAAGAAGCGGCGGCGTTGATCCAGCAGCGGGAGCAGGTGGGTTTTGTGTGTGTGTGTGTGCGCGCGCGCCTGCCTGTCCTATCTTACAGGGAGGCGGAGAGGGAAGCGAGGTGGCGGGAAGTTCCGCAGGCGCGGCGGGCTTAAAATAGGCATCGGGCGCTTTTAAAATGGAAGCCTCACCTCGCGGGGCTCCTGTGACTAAGGCGGCTTACTTGCAATTCGTAGTAGGCGGCTCCCAATGGACATGCTGGAATTAACATTCTTAAAATGGGCCATGTTTGCTTTCATTTCAGCGGGTCGCCTCTGAGTTGCACCCAGCTTCGCTGAGATTAGACCCACTGGGCCCAAATCAATCAGTTCATTAATTGCTGTAGGTTTACTCTTGAGCAACGGTGCATAGGCTGGGACCCAAGGCCTGTTCCTGTTTCAGCAGCTGCAGGGTCCCTGCCAGTTCCAGCCTCCTAAGGCCGCCTCATCAGCATGAAGGTGAAACTTTTTAGCCACTGCATGCTCCAAAATTAAGCACTGAAGTGCGCTTTTGGGGTTCAAGAGAATGGGGAGAAAATTATGTTCCAAACCCTGGAACTTCACAGGAGTTAAGTCACTCCAGAAGAAGATATTGGAGCACTCCAAATAATTTGTTCCTGGTAGTGCAATTACGGAGTTCTGTGCTGGTTGCTGCAGTGCACCCCTAATCACTATTATTGTGTAAGTAATAAGGTTATTGTATAATCTTAGAAAGTTGTATAATCTTGGGAGGGGTGTGGCTGTGACTATCACGAGGGAACCCATACTTCTAAATTTGCCACTATGCTGCACTTAAGTAGCACTAGTATTGGATTATTGTTATTACTTCTTACCTGCTCTTCCCTGTGAGGGTCCTGGGTGGGTTACAAGAATCTGAAAAGATATTCAAAACAAAGCAGGTTTCAATCAAGAGAAAAGTCCTAAAATACATGCATATCTCATGCATACATGTGGGTAAAGAGGTCAATGTTCACCCATAGGTCTGCCCCATTTGGGGCTCACTGGCAGGGACAGTACCAAGTTTTGCTGCGACCGCCTTCCTAGTTGATGTGATAATCATAGAATCAGAGTTGGAAGGGTCCCTGAGGATCATCTAGTCCAAACCCCCTGCAATGCAGAAATATGCAGCTGTCCCTTTCGGGGATCAAACCTGCAACCTTGGCATTATGAGCACCACACTAACCGACTGCGCTGTTGGCTTTCGCACCCACTTTCCAGGGCACCGATGGGGAGTTCTCCTGCAGGTTTTGCATTTGAGCCCAGCCACAAACTTTGGCCTCAGAGGGCTGGCTTGGGATGACAAACTAGTGAGAGGGCCCAGGATGGACACAGGCAGCCATCCTCCCACATGGATGGATCCCAGAAACTGTTTGTAAATTAACAAAATCTATACACTGCTTGAGCATAATAAAACCTCTTTAGTGGTTTACAATGTAACGTTGCACCTTGTTGCAAGGGTCCCTATGGGTGTACTGTTTAACGGTGCAGATGGACCAGTGGTACAATGTGTGGCCTTCCCCAGCCTGTGGCCCTCCAAATGTTTTGGACTGCAACTTCCATCAGCCCAGCCAGAATATGATCTCTGAGATTGACTGGAGTTGTAGTCCAAAACATCTGGAGGGCCCCAATTTTGTGTGTGTGTGTGCGTAGGTAGGTAGGTAGCATTCCTGCTCCCCAGTATTAGATGTTTGTTCTCTGTGAGCTCTTAATGGCACTGTGGATTTGCACTAGAGGGGCTTACTTTGGGGAGGCAGAGCCAAAGCTACCTGCCCTGTGAAAATTCAAAATTGGGGGATTATTAGCTAATCCTTTATACTGCATGTTTTTTTGAAGCAACACCCCAAATGTTCAACGGTGGTTACATCTTACAAGCGTTTCAGGTCAGCATTAATTTCCCCACTTGTAGCTGAGCATAAGTACCAACGCGTAGGGGCTGATATTACCCCCTAATAAAATATTTGAAAGGGCTGCCTCCCCAAAAAGTTGAGGGAGATTGCCATTCAAATGGGGGGGCATGTGCTGCATCATGTGATCAGTTATGTGGGATGGGGCTCACCCCCCCCCCCGTATTTTATTCAAGTTGGTACTCCTGCAGCTGAGAACACCGTATCAGAATTTTAGAAGGCAGAATACATTTTTAAAAAAAGTGCTTTGGAATGGGGTGCATCACTAGTGATATGATGATCTGGAGTAGAGAACAATTCTCAAATGACAGACAAACTTAAAACATTTCTGCTAATGGATTTCACATAACTCCCAGTATAAGTTAATTGGGAATGTGTTGCAATAATAAAGCAATAGATAAGGAATAGATAACTGGTTTTTTTTTATTTCTTACACAACTTCAGGAGACAACACCCACTGAAAATCCGATCACATGTCTCCCCAGAAGCCCCGTGAAGAGTAAGACTTTGACTAAACAAATCAGAATTCTTCTCACGCCTGTGTCAGCCACATGTGGAGAACACAACAAGCATTTGCCTCAGAAACGTTTGTTAGAGCAATTTTCCAGCTGTGAGGACTCTTTCGGTAAAGAACCCAAAGCCAAGAAAATCTGTGGCGATTATTCAAGTCCAGAAACGGGGGCTATATCTCATGGAGTAAGCGAGGTAGTCTTCAACACAGATTCTCAAAGATGTGGTTCAGTTGTAGAGGCTGTCAGCAGTGATTTGGAGACAGATGGGGATTCCGAGAGTGACAGAAATGATGTAAGTGCCTCTTAATTTGGTGAGGAAAATAACTGCTTATATACCGTGCTTAATATGGTTTGTAACTTCAACTCCTGTGAATATTTTGAAACATAATTGCTTGTTTGCTTGCTGTTGCAGGAGGAAGTCTCAACACAACTATCTGCTTATGAGAGGAAAAGACTGAAGAACATAACAGAAAATGCCAAATTTTTTGCTTCCCTGAAGCTGTTTGAGGTTTGTTGGAATGTCTTCTGGATTGGCACAAGTTCTGATACTTGGGGTGCAGCCTTGGAAATACCATCCTGGAAGTAAGGCCCATTGAACTCAATGGGTTTTACTTCGGAATAGGATTATGCTGTTGAGCTTGGTTTTCATCATGGCTTTAGCCATACTTTTAAGTGGTATGATTTACTTGAGAATCAGTGTTTGAAACTCCTATTGTTCTAGGCGCATTTTGCGACAGGGAATTCCATTGGTGCAAGCAGTTTCTGAGCTTTGGGCGCAGTACTGTGCCTAAGATTTAAGATTGAAACTGCAGAGTGGAAGGAAAGGAGGACCTTTTTCTGCCTCCCCACTTCTAGCTACTCTCTGAAGACTGGAGAAGAGACCCTCTTAAAAATATTAGGGGGTGGGCAGGGGAAGGACTAGATCTGACGTCTCCAAACTACAGCCCGCGGCTGCATCCGGCCCACGGGATTCAAATTATCCGGCCCGCGCCGCCGCCCGCTCTTAGCGGCGCAGCGCGGCTGTCCACTTCCAGGTCGGCGGAGCACTGGAAATCTTTTGTGTGCATGCGCAAGCGTCATTTCCGGTGCACATCCGGGTCTGAGGAGGCCCATGCGCAGAAGCTATTTCCGGCGCTTCGCTGACCCGGAAGTGTGCCAGAAATAGCGTGTGCGCATGCATATGGGTGCGCGCTCTCCGGCCCACCACGCGATCGGTTCTGGAGGAACCGGCCCGAGGCCCAGTAAGTTTGCTAACCCTTGGACTAGATCGTGTGAAAAATGAACATATTTTAGCTGCAGTTCATTGATTTTCAGCTTTGTATTCTTGTTATAAAAAAGTGCACCTAGACATTCCGTTGTTGCGCCCGTAACCTAGGTTTAAGGTGGCATTTAGCTCCTAGCTTTCATATCTCAGTTTCTAACATTGTTGAGAAT
The DNA here is from genome assembly GCF_009819535.1 of Lacerta agilis. NCBI lineage: Eukaryota > Metazoa > Chordata > Lepidosauria > Squamata > Lacertidae > Lacerta > Lacerta agilis. The sequence continues at coordinate 26,463,214 of NC_046324.1, read as the reverse complement.
CCATCTTTAGCAGTAGTTCCATAAAGGTAAAGGTACCCCTGACCATTAGGTCTAGTTGCGGACGACTGGGGTTTCGGCACTCATCTCGCTTTACTAGCCAAGGGAGCAAGCATTTGTCCGCAGACAGTTTCCAGGTCATGTGGCCAGCAAGACTAAGCCGCTTCTGGCGAACCAGAGCAGCGCATGGAAACTCCGTTTACCTTCCCACCAGAGCGGTACCTATGTATCTACTTGCACTTGACGTGCTTTCGAATTGCTAGGTGGGTAGGAGCTGGGACCGAACAACAGGAGCTCACCCCGTCGTGGGGATTCCAACCTCCGACCTTCTGCTCGGCAAGCCATATGCTTTGTTTTATGTAAAACATTTTATACCATGCATCAATTAATGATTTCCAAACATTTCCAATAAGTCATAAAGCAGAATGGGTGGCATTCAGTTAAGTTTTGCCAAATTTTACCGTTCAAACTGAAGTGAATGGACCTACCTTAGTTATGTTCATTAATTTTAGTGTGTCTACCCTGAGATAAACTTAGTTGAGCACCCCCCAATAGAATAGTAACAACAGTTGACTTCAGTAAAGGGTATCATTAAAGCCAAATGCAACAGAAATAAAAATACCTCAGAGGCTAAAAGCCTAGGGAAATCAAAAGATAAACGTGGGATATAAATGTAGTAAATTGAAGCAGGAACAATAACTTTGAAATTTTATGAAGTGGATAAATCTTATATTCTATGCATCTGATCTTACTCTCTCACTCTTAAGACGGCAGCAAGTCTTCGTAATATGACAGCCAGAGTGCAGCCGCCGAAAATACAAAGGTAAAACTACATACCCATTCATTATGGTTAAATATTTTGGCAATTTTTTTTCCTTTCCCTCTTTATGTCGTGACAGTACCTGGATCTACTTAACTAATTAATACTGAAAGCTGAACTCCTGCTAGTTGGCTATTGGGAATTTTTACCTGCTGCATTATATGTGAAAAAGAAAAGATCATTTTAAAAGTAGTACAGTGGTACCTCGGTTTAAGAACAGCCCTGTTTAAGAACTATTCAGTTTACGAACTCCGCAAAACCAGAAGTAGTGTCCCGGTTTGTGAACTTTACCTCAGTCTAAGAACGGAATCCGAGCGGTGGAAGGGCACTGGCGGTGGGAGACCTCATTAGGGAAAGCGTGCCTCGGTTTAAGAATGGTTTCGGTTTAAGAATGGACTTCTGGAATGGATTAAGTTTGTAAACCGAGGTACCACTCTTATTTGGGTTAATAATGTCATGACTGTGACAGTAGGAGAATATGCAGTTGCTCCGTCACTTCCTCCTTTGGCTGGTTTTAGCATGTGGGACTCCAGTTTTACTCTTGGCAAGTGAGAGGGGGAGAAGTGAAGTAGCGACATAATGTTTGCTATTTTGGACCATTGACAGCTTTGTTGCATTTTTTCTGTTTCATTTCTAAAGTACTCTGGGGGTTTCATTTTAAACTGAATGGTAAGCTATGGGTTATATTAAATGTACAGAGGGACACGCAAGGTCTCCAGGTTGTAATTTTGCAACCATTGTGGTGTCTGAGGGAGGCAGATAGAAAAATACGGAGGAGGGAGATGGAAAGCAATAACGGAAAATACAGATTAATATTCTAAAGGTAGAGATAAGGCATTGGCTAAATCTGTAGCGGCGTGAATGAGGAACACTTGAAACACTGCAAAGACTTAGTGGAGAAATTACATTGTCTCCGTAGAATTAAACTTTCCAAGGCAAAAACTGAGACAGCTTGTCGAAGATCGATGCGCTTACAAAAAGTGGATCCACTGAGCATTCCCCTGCCAGAAGCACAAGCACAGCCAGAACCTTCAGTTGTCGAATATGTAAGTTGACAGATACAAAGGGAAAGGGCTTTATCCTCAAGTGCTCTCACTGAAATACTCAGACTTGACTTTGCAAGAGTATTTCGTTCATTCATTTTATTTGTATGCTGCTTTCCCACAAAAAAATCAAGCTCAAAGCAGCTTACAACAAAGAAATAGGGCTGCGTCTCAAACAAACATTAGAAAAAAATTCAGAATAACATAACGAAACAATAACATAGCGATGATTTCATAATATAGCAACAATTTTATGATGGCATAGCAAAACAATAGCAAATATAATAAATATAACAAGATCCCTTAAACAACATGCAGCTTCCAGTGTAGCAAAAATGGCAGGGAGGCTTCACAATTTCACCTAAGTTCTAGAAACACCCCTCCCATGATTTTGCTCACAGTCCTCCTGCAGCCACTTGCAAGGCATTTTACTCTGAAACGTGAGGGGTTGCTGAGAGAGCTTTTCTGCTGTCTAGCACTGTAGTTTGGTCTGAGCATCCTTGGAATTCCTTGGTTCCTCATGGATCAAGTGTATAGTTGCTTCAAACAAGTCTTAAGAACTTGGCTTTGCGAAAATAATTTGGGTTGGTGAATAAAGTGGAAAAGATTGATTGGGATGTGGGAGAATAAATTTTTATTTATTATTTAACAAAAATTGTATACTGCTTAACTAAATAAATGCCCATGTGGTTTACAAAAAAAGCATTAAGTACCGGTATTAACGTTATCAATAAAAGCCATAGTTTTAAAAAATGGAAAATACAATTTTAAAAATTGAAAACACAATTTTTTTTAATTAAGTGGCTCTCTTTGTTATTTTCTGTGGGGTGCACTGATGAGCAATTTGTAAAGCAAGCCAGTGATGTTTTGTCCCATTTCCTCTCTTGAAAGCCTCGTTTGCCACCTGGACCACTTCAGATGATACCCACAGATCAAGAGGAAGGAAATGATGTAACTGAAGGTTTTCTGAACATGTGGGCAAAAATAAGTCAGGTATCGTTTTTTTGATACGTAGCAAGTCTAAATACTTAAAAAAAAATTAATTCAATATCTGCATGGTAAATTCCTTCTGTTTTCCATCCTATTTTACAGGTAAAGCCTAAGGTGATTGAGACGCCTACATGTAACTTGGAAAGGTAATTTAAAAATCCGTTTTAACTCCCCCTCCCCATTTGCTTGGTTTTTGTGGATGTTAACACACTAATGATTTTGTCCCAGTTACCAAGCTCATCTGTGTAAAATGGTCCTCCGAGAAGATTCCGTAGCAAAAGTGGTCCGAAACCGGATTTACTCCATGGCTATCCATCCATCTGAAAGCAGAACTTTAGTAGCAGCTGGAGACAAGTGGGGACAGATCGGTCTCTGGGATTTGGTAAATAGCTTGCACTCTATTGTCTTTGCTATTTACGGTGGTACCTCGCAAGATGAATGCCTCGCGCAACGAAAAACTCGCTAGATGAAAGGGTTTTTCGATTTTTTAGGTGACTCGCAAGACAAATTTTTCTATGGCCATGACTTGCAAAACAAAAACTTTCGTCTTGCATTCGTCTTGCGCGGTACCACTGTAAGAAGAAGCGTGGCGGCGGCGGGAACCTGAAACGGAGCAGTTCCTCCTCGTCTTCGCCGCGGCTGAGGCGGGAGAAGCAGGGCACAGCTCCGCTGCCCTTCCCTCTCTCTAGCTCCCCCTTCCCGATCAGGACGCGGCGGCCCCTTTCCCGCCCCGCCACCTGAGGGGATGCGGCAGCGGCTGAGGCGGGAGAAGCAGGGCACAGCTCCGCCACCCTTTCCTCCCTCCCTCCCTCCCTCCGGCTCCCCCTTCCCAGTCAGGACGCGGCGGCCTCTTTCCCGCCCCGCCGCCTAAGGGGAGAAGCAGGGCGAAGCTGGGAGTTGCTGCTGCTGCTGCCGGCAACAGGCAGCAGCCCTGACTTTTTTATGCCCATAGGAACGCATTCATTTAATTTCAATGCATTCCTATGGGAAACCGTGCTTCGCAAGACGAAATTTTCGCAAAATGACTCGCGGAACAAATTAATTTCGTCTTGCGAGGTACCACTGTATTACTGTTTATATCATAGACTCATAGGAGTTGGAAGGGACCCTGTGGGTCATCTAGTTCAACCCCCTGCAATGCAGGAATCTCAGCCAATGCATCCAGAACAGATGACCATCAAACTTCTGCTTAAAAAGCTCCAATGAAGGAAAGGTCACCACATTAAAGCATAAGAAGAGCCTGACTGCTGGGTCAGGCCAAAGGGTGCCCATCTAGTCCGGCATCCTGTTCTCAAAGTGGCTAATCAGATGCCCCAATGGGAAGCCCACATGCAGGACTTGAATGTAACAGCAGCACACTCCCTGCTTGTGATTCCCAGCAGCTGGTATTCAGCAACAGTCTGCCTCCAGCACTGGAGGCAATACATTGCCATGGTAGCTAGTAGCCATTGATAGTTTTGTCCCCTGCAAACTTTTCTGGCTCTGTCTTCTAACTGAGAAGTAACTGACCCTTCTGAATGGGAAGGGAACCACACTGTAAGTTCTATTTCCAATTTTGAAAAGAGAATTTTTGAGAAATGTACTAATGCTGTGTCTGTTTGTACTTCTTAGGACAGCGGATTGGAAGATGGAGTACACACCTTTGTTCCCCATAGCCAGGCAGTTAGCTGTATGTATTTTTCTCTGTCTAATCCTGCTCATCTTCTGTCTGTGAGCCATGACGGCACGTTACGACGTGGGGATGTAACCAGAGCAGTCTTTGATGAGGTGAATGTTGGTTGCAACATAGCAGCTATTGCAAGGTCTCAATAAAGATTATTTATTTATTTATTTATTCATTCATTCATTCATTTATTAGATTTCTAACTCACACTTCACCATAAGGTCCCAGGGTGAGATACAATCATTAATGGAAAACACAGTCATAAAAGCAGATAAAATCATTAAAATTATAAAACAAGTAAAACCATTCCAAATGGAACAGAATAGTACACTGCTGCAATGACTTCTGCTAAATAGTAAAACTTCCATTTTAACTGAAAGAATGGAAGGAAATGTCATAAATTATGTGTTCAAACATTAGCAGAAACGGAACAAAATCGAGAATGCAATATTCCCTTGTTTAGAATGAGATCCCTTTGGATCTGTATTGCAAAATCAGATATGGTATTTCTCGATCCTTCTGTCTTGCTCAAGCAGCTCCTCCAAGATGGATGGAAGATGGAAAAGAGTCTCTCTCTCTCTCTCTCTCTCTCCCCTGTTCACTTCTGTCTCATTAAGGACCATAACATAGTATTACAGCACATGCTTTACAAGCATAAAGCCTGAGCCCTTGGCACATCCAGAAGAAAAGGGGTGGCCATGGTGGGAGGGGGTGGTAATTAAATAGCAGCTGATAGGGATGACCTCAGCCTGAGACCCCAGAGAGCTACTGCCAGTCAGAATAGAGAACTGGGTTAAGTGGACATACAGTTCCACATAGTACAAGGCAGTGTCCTGTTGTTTTTATCGGTTGCTACAGGCAGAATTCAGTTTCTTAGGTGGGGATGGAAAAGTCAGGATTTTTTATTCTGTACTTTTGGAAATCTTGTCTGTCTGCAAGTGTGCTTGTAGTAATTGGCAAAGAGGATTGAGGAAACCATAGTGTGGCAGCCAGAGAAGTATCCTACAGTTGTACGGTATCCTCCAGCTATTGTGATATATCAGTGTAAAATTGGTGATTTAAAATTGGTTTAGACTCCACATAAAAGTAAACCTCTTTCTCATACTCAGGTGTACAGAAGTGAAGAGGACAACCTTTCTTCATTTGATTTCTTGGCCACAGATGCCTCTACTCTGATAGTGGGAAAGTGGAATGGAGAGGTAGCTGTAGTAGATCAAAGAACGCCAGGAGCTTCCGCTGAGCTTTCTGCAGAACTTAATTTGAAGATGACAAGGACTGTCCATACCAACCCACTCATCAGACATTATTTCGTTGCTGCTGGAGCAGGGTAGGTACAAGCTGTGATACATGATTGCTTGTTGCAGTACATTAGGAATTTGGAGCCCAGAAATCAAAGAGATGTGATGCTAGTAAGTGAATAGAAGCCGCCTATTGGGACCAGAGTCACAATAGATTCATCCCAAGCCCAAGACCTCTGGGCGTTCTCTAAATTTAGGGGAGGGGGGGACTCTGAAGAGATTATAGTGTTGTTATACAAAACTCCTGGTCACAGCCATTGACTAAAATCTTAAGTAGTTTTGCTTTCCTGTGTCCTTTAAAATTCATTTCCACCCCAAAAGAAGTGTCCTGCACAAATTATAGCATTACATACATTGTTTCACTGTTTTTAATTTACAGAGAAAACAGATCTGTGATAAAAGATAAACTTACAGATTTTATGTGGGGCACAGCACGTTCTCAAAGATGATGAATGTTTTTCAGAGATTACAGAAAGAGCAAGCCTTTCTGTAAGAGCAAGCTTATTTTTATCTCCACATTCTTCAGTGGAGGGGGATATCCTGGTGAGGATCCCCCCCCCCAACGAATGCAGAGCCATTAGACTCTCTGTCCCCTCCTTTGGAGAATTCAGTTTTTGGAGGAAGAGAGGAGCTCATTTAACACACTCAGCGGTAGATAAAAAAACCTTCACTTTGTTCGAGCTCTGGATGAACAGAAGCAAAATTTCCCAATCTCAGCCTGGCAGAGGGAGAAAAAATATGGGAAGGCACTAGGACCTCGTGGTCGCAGGGGAGCCTGAATGGCCATGGAAAATAGGAATTACATGAGAGGAGGTGATGTCAGAGAGCTCTACCCACCATGCTAGCTAGCATCACAATCTCTCGAGGAACTCCTTGCGACTTCACAGAACCCTAGGGTCCCATGGAACCCTGGTTGAGAAAAGCAGTAGCAGACTGCTATAGCAGTAGTAGCTTTTCTCCCTCCCTTACTTCAAAACTTTTAAAAAAAGTTTTGGCACTTCCTTTTGCTTTCCCTGTGTTTTCATTTCCCGTGGACGGCTAATTGCAATAAGAGAAAGGAAGAGGAGAAAAGCGACTGTCGCCAAAGAAGGGCAATGCACCCACCCACGCTGCACACTTGGGGACCAGTGAATCCACCAGCCAGGACTGATACTCGTCCCACCTCCACACCCTGAAGCAAAGAGGGAGCAGCACCTTGGACTGCTGTAGATCTCGATCCAGCAGACTCCTGGTCTTGAGAACATAGCATAGGCAGAAACAGTGCTCCCCTTTGAGCCAGAAAGTGGGCACCAATTCAGAGATGTGGTGCTCATGGGTTCTGCGGAACCTTAGGCATGAGGTCTCCTCTGAGCTCTAGCATGACATCTGGTAACCCATCCACAATGGGAGGAGGAAGTGAGTGTATATGCTAAGCAGCTCCCCTTAACCACCTGGTCTCTCTCGTAGGAAACTTGTTTCACTCAGAATTCGTACCAGTGTATTAGACACTTTTATATATTTATGATATCAAGATCATAAAATCAAACACCTGCAATTTACAGGCCAAAAGGGAAACGGGGGCATACACAGGGAGATCCTGTGATTTTTTCCCTTCCCCAAATAATTATTGTCTCAATTGTAAGCAAACAGTGGAATCGTCCTCAAATTCTGTTACCCCCCCCCCCCATATTGATAAAGTGGTTTCTCATTTTCTTAAGTGCAGTTTGTCCCAGTATTTTGTTTGACACCTGCAGGGTTATATGTTTTCAATGTTCTTTTTTCCTTGACGTGTGAGGAGCTCTCACCACCACAAGAGAAGGAAGTCTTAATAGATTAGCTATTCCTGGATAGTTCATTGGGAGGAGATGTCCCATTCAGGACATCCTCCTAGCCACTGAAGAAGAGACACAAATGGTGAAAGTCTTAACATTTCCATTTATGCCACAGGAATGTTGATATTTATGATGTTCGGCACCTGAAGGCGAGTGGCAGCAAGGCCGTGGTCTCTCTTGCCGGGCACACCAAGAGTGTTGCTTCTGCTTATTTTTCACCTGTGACTGGCAACAGGGTGCTGACTACTTGTGCTGATGATACATTGAGGTATGTGAGAGTGGGAAGGGGAGCTGGCTTTTGTATCACCAATTTCCTCCTGTGAAAGCCCTTTTTCATAGATAACTGAATTTGCTGCCATTAGACTTGGCTGTGCTCCATGGCCTATATGGCATCAGTAGTGGATTTGAGCACTGTTGAAACATAGGGATGCTGTATATCCTGCCATGTTCAGAGGCAGTATATTGCCAAGGGTGGGGGAGGTTTGGAACTCATGCCTCTAGCTGACCATTGTTGGAAGCAGATGTAGGAGACTCTGTGAGAGATGTGTATGGCTGAGTTATGGCAATTAAATATTTTGCATTGAGGTGTGTGGGTCCTTGCTTATGACCTTTTAAGCAATCTACCTCAAAATACTTGCTTGTTTTTAGAAATACCATAGCAGATTTTCACTCGATGAGCAGTAGGGAGACCCCTTGCAATATAATTGTTTACATAGTCTAAACCAAAAAGGTGGGGAACTAAATGTTGCCCTCAGGACTGTCCTCAGACAGCACGCCTTCCTTGAGTGTTTTTGCCTGACTGGACTGTGTCCTTGAACTCATTGATAATGTTTCCTGTTGATCCTCATACTGGATTTGAATGTAAGTAATAAACCACTCTTTTAGGGTTTTTTTGCGCTAAATCTAATGTTCAGGGTTGTTGTTTTTTAAGCCCCCACTTTTTGTCCCTTGCAGGATCTTTGAAACCACATGTATATCATCTTCAGCCCCTGTTCTCACAACTATCAGGTGAGTTAGAACAGGAGGATTTACTCTGGTGCTAAGATTCAAGTTTGGTGGAGGGGATTATGAGATCACAGACTCCACGGTGAGCAAAACACAATATTTGACCGTACCAGAGTGGTTTTCCATTAGAGGGCATGCACATCAGATTTAAGAACCCTGGTTTTCTAGATCAGCCTTCCCCACCAAGTGCCCTCCAGATGATTTGGATTATAACTCCCCATCAGCCTTAACATCATACAGTTGGGCTGGATGGAGCTGCTGGCAGGTTGCTGTCCAGAGCAACTGGAAGGCAGCGATGTAGATGAATCTTAACTATTTCTCTCTCCCCCTTCCCCTTTCTTGAATAGGCATAATAACTGCACGGGACGGTGGCTCACAAGGTTCAGAGCTATTTGGGACCCAAAGAGGGATGACTGCTTTGTGGTGGGGAGTATGTCTCGACCAAGGCAAATCGAAGCCTTTCATGTGACAGGAGATTTGGTGCATCCCTTCCTCAGTGAAGACTACCTTGGCTCTGTTTGTTCCATCAATGCCTGGCACCCTACCAGGTACATTCTTGCAGGTGGTAACTCTAGTGGCCGCCTCCATGTTTTCAAAGAGTGAAAAAAAGTTGAAGAGAATGTTGAACCTTCAGGTAACAAAGAGTATGAGTTGCATTTTGGTTGTGTTAGGACTTCGTCCCTGGAGAAAGACATTTACCCAGAATAAAAATACTCAATTTCAAAATCTTCTAAGTGATATAGATTACCAATGCTAGCTTTGTTATTCAAATACAGTGACTTATTGTAGGTTTCTGCAAGGTTGTTTATGCGAAACGGTTTCAGTATATTAAGTTCATTCATAGTGGCTTAAAAATCTGCAGAGTAGGCTCTGTACTAAATCATGTTTAATTCAGAGGTCAATTGCTAACAATTATTCTGAGATCAAGAGGCTGTTTTGGTGTGTATCAAGAGTGGCGAGAAGGCACAGGCTTTCTCTTAACATCCACTAACTTGAACATAAGCAGCATGTTAATAATGCTTATGCATAATCGCAAGAAGGAAAATGCAATTATGTCTGTTGTGTAGTAACACCAGATGGCACCTTACACCAGGGAAGCATTCATAGTAAATGAATCTGTGTTAGACCTGCTCATCATGTTCAACTTTTTAAAAGTACGCACAATAAATGCTTTGGAATCTGTGTAGCATCATGTGGTGGTTGTACCAAAATCATATGGATGATTTGGCAGTAAAAGTATATATATCCAATTTAAGATGGTTAAGCATTCAAGTTCTGAAAACGTTAAGGACAGAGATTAACTGGCATTGTCTAGGCAGACATGTCACATGAGCAAAAGCATCAATTTACTCAACAGAGAACATTTTCATCATAATTAAATATTTATTTAAATTTAAAAATACTTCTATATGGCACCAATGATTTATGCTAACTACATGTTGAATATGTAGAAAAAGGTACATTATTTTGAAGGGAAAAATGTAACACAGCATTTGGCACATGAAAGGTTAACGTCTATATTGTTATGAAAACTAAAATTCACATTTTCAGGTAACTTACTTTCTACTGCTTTTAAATATGCAGTACGCTAGTCCTTATTAAGAGTTTGTTTCCTCTGATACAGCAACCTATGGAAACCACCACAGTTTATACAAATGAGACCAGGAACAACTTAGTAGTAAGTGAAACATGAAACGTAACATGGGGCAAAACAGGAAAAATGACTTTTTTCAGTTGCCAGCTGGAAAGTTTTCAGGATAAAACATTTGGCAAAAATGAGACACAATCCATTAGGAAGAGGTTCTGCAGTGCAAGCCCCAGCGAAATGAAAGTGCACTGGAGACCTTAACTCTAGGATTGTGGCCAGAATTTTTTAAAAAGTAAAATAACTATCTAAAAGATTTGCCACCATCAGTATTCATCCACTTTGAAAATGAAAATGTCCATTGTACAAAATAGTTACAGATAACAGGACAGGTGTGTGGCGTGATCAACAATACCGACAATTAAAACATGAAATAAATACTGCATTGTTATCTGGGATGGATAATGTTAAAATTAAGACTTTTCACTCACTGCATAGAAGCATCGTTTACTACAGACTGAGGTAGGAACACTACACTAGAAGTTAATTTTGTTGCTGTGTTGCATAAAACAGTGTGTATCCTTGTAAAATCTATCCCTTGTATCTTCTTGGCAGGCATTCAAAAGTTTGTTTTTGTTTATGTACCTGTATAAGCAAAAGTGAAAGCCAAAATTTCTCTTGGCTCTGACTTCCAAGCTGGCAGTTGCAGTTAATGGTCAGTAATCAAACAGATCTTGTAGCACTTCCACGATGTGTTCAAATAACAGGGAATCCTTTTCTAGTGTACCATACACCCACACCCACACCCCAGTCTGAGTCCAGTAACCTTTGCCAATATTTAGTGTATTGCTAATAGTGTCATTGTGCTCTTTTTCCCCCAAATGATGAATGACCAGCTGCGGGCAGAGTGTAACTGAACTTGGAAAGGAAATCAGTGCTTGAGATACCCACGCCTATCCACGCACCCTCCCATTGGGCAAGTCCTGGCAGTGCTTCAGTTCTGCGTGAACTTGAAGGGCTTGTGTGCCTGCTGAAAATTGTAGTAGCCAAGTCAGAGACAAGATAAATGAAACCAGCCTCTTGAAATATTTCTGATTTAGATTCCCAAGTGACTTGAAATCTCTCCCTGAGATGAAATAAAACACTTGCCAGTCTGATTTCATTCTCTTGCTCTGCTCATCTTGGTGAGGACTCTCACCATGTTTAAAATTTATTGCTCCTTTTACAAATGAGCTGCTATTTGTCAGGCTTTTAGATTAGACTATCCACATCACAAGACAAAAAGTAAAAAATAATAATTCTGAATTGCCTTCAGGATGGAAACGTGTGGGCCAGATTGTTCTATGTGTTTTCATTCCAGTGCTACCTCCCCCACGTCCATAAGTTCTCTGTCATTTTAATGGCACAAGGTAACCCATTTTCCTTCCTCCAGTAGTTATGGATGGGTTAGCTTGATGCTCAAATACCATCCTAAAAACAGCCATAGTATTTTGTTTACCACCAATCACTTTGAATACCACACTATATTCACCTAATTCATAAAGTAAAAAAGACTTGGTTTGCTCGTTAACAAAATAGCATTTTGTTCTTAAAATATATAGGTTGAAACAAGTTTGTTCTTTTGTAGTACAAAAACAAGTACAGTTTTCTGAGGCAAAATGTCTTTCAAAGAAATTGGATATGATCACTACTACTTAATACAGCAAGACTCTGTCAAGTATAATCAAATACATATATTTATTTCCCCCCATATACTAACTCTTGCTTTATATGGGGACTTTACTGCTCTAAGAAAAACTGCATTTCTGGGATCCTAAAGGTCAAAAGTTGAAATTCACAAAGGACAGGTTTCTCCTAGTCACACTTTTCAATGCTAGGGGGAAGAATTAGATTTACACCTCATTGCTGCCTCCTTGTCTCATGCCTTACCTATTGCTTATAAAGAATTGAGTGTGTTTGGGAGACCATATGGTGTCAAAACCTTAATCCCCCCTGCCCCCACCTTCAAAATTCCAGATTAAGCCAGATGTTTGATTGGTAAAATAGCAAGACTATGTTTAAGGTGGTAGTGCTGTACACAGTGGCAGTTTTAATAAAATAATAAAATACTAAAGTTACAACTCAGTAGCACCATTACAAAAGCTCCTGCATAAAATGACGCTGCCGCCTTGAACTAGTGTCCTAGCTGGAGGCTGGCACTTAATGCAAATAATCAATAGTAATAAAATAAACTCTCTTTACTTGAAATTTTTGAAATGGCCACCTCTAGGAAAGCTAAAATTAAACTTGGAAGAGTGCAGAATAATTTAAAAGTTGGAAAGCAAACCAGTTGAAGACACTTCCAGGAAGAGGACGTGTAAAGAAATGGGCATTGTTTGAATCTGGCGCATGTGAGAAAGTCTTATCCCTTTCTTCTGCTTGGAAACAACTCTCCTAGGCCGCTGTTTACTTTGATTCATGAAAGGAGGACTTATTTTATGTGCCGATGGTGCCACGATGTGTCCCATTTTTCTGGGAATGGGTAGCAGGGATCTTCTGCAATCCACCTGGCTAGTTACTAGGAGGAGTCCTGCCTTCAGGTGTCAATGAGTAGGCTGAGCACGGAGCGGATTTTGCAGGCAAACCATCGCCTGAGGGGACAAAAGTATTGATAATGGAATTGTTCAAACTCGGGGGTCTGGCGAATATCACGGAAAAAGGCAATGTCAAGGTCAGACTCGGTAAGGATGATCAGGAGGAGGAGCAAAACAAAGAGGAGCCCACCGGTCACAAGGAGCAAACGGAGGACACTGAAAACAAACTTATTCACCTGTTCTGCTTGGGCTCCGCCACCGCTGCCCACACCCTGGCACAAGGCTCGGAGCTCCCTCCCCAGCTCCTCGGCCTCGGCCACTGTGGGCGTGTTGGCCTCAGACTCCTTTTCTTCCTCTATGCTGCAAGGGGCTCCGTTGATCTGCCTGGAGAGCAGCATCAGCTCAAGGCTCTGCTCAGCTACCGGCGTGGGAAGGACGCTGTCCGAGGGACTGTAGATCTCGTCCGAAATGATGGTCACACGCTCGCTGCTCTCGGCCCGGTAGGTCCGTGAATGCGGCAGGAAGGCATCGCTGTGGGAGGCTGACCGTACTGGGGTGGAGTGGGCACTGTCCCGCAAACACTCAAGCCCTGGAGAGAGGGAGGGAGAGAGGAAGAAAGGGGCTGGCTATGGAGAAAGATGAGGGAAGTCGCCAACGCATTAACCAGCCTCAGCATGGAGACACAGAAGTTGGGCTTTCAGTATTTACCTTGATAAAATACTGTTTATCCCAAGAGCAAGATGTCGCTGTAAATTGAGCATGGAAGTGAGGGCTATAATCTGGCCAGGTTCAGAAGAATCCTGGAGGAAGTTATCCTTCCCCAACCTAATTCAAAAACATTCCTTAGATTCCTCTTCAGTGATTTTTGAATGGCAAAAAATCAAGCACAATGCAGGCATGTGTCTTTTAGTGGTTTGGTGGAAATCAGTTGCATATTCCCAAAATCTGAAACTCCAAAAATTCCCCATCTGTATGGTAAGCAAATTTAGGGCACGTTTGTGAACACCTGGAAGCTTCCTGGCTGGATTCTCCTCCCCCCCAAAAAAGAAATGGCTGTCACCACACTGAGCAGGCTGAGAGCATCTCCGAAGGCTTTCACATCAATGTCTTGTTCTGTCCTGGCCCAGAGAGCAGACCTAGATCTCATGGCCTTAAATTACAGGTAGATTTTGGTTGGAAACATTTTGATGAAAGGAGTGACTTAACAATGGAACCAATTAGTTGTGTGTTTTAGGAGGAGGGCTGTTATTTGCTGGGCAGCCGTGTCTGTAAGGCTAGGTGGTCTACAAAACCTCTCTGCAGTGCCTCTATGACGATAGAACTGGTCACATAAGAAAAGCAGGCCGGGGGGGGGGCAATCTGGTCCACAATCCTGTTCTCTTAGTATCCAACGAGATGCCCATTAAGGGACACCTGAAAATAGGACCTGTATGCAACAGCAGTGCTTATCTCATTTGTGATTCCCAGCAGCGAGTATTCAGAGGCACATTGCCTTCAGCGCTGGAGGTGGAGCCCAGCATTCATGGCTAGTAGCTTCAATGTTGCCCCAACCTTGAGAAGAAGCGATGTGGAGCTAGAACGCATGGGGAAAGTGGGTGTGCATGGAGCACCACAAGTTATTGCACATAATCTTTAGTGCTTATCTGGTGCAAAGTCGTAGCCTGGGTGAATTTGCAACAGCCCAGACTGCCCTTTTAAGTTCAAGGTTTTAAAATTCTACTCTTTTAGTTACACCTATCATGTTAGTGGCACAGTACACACCATTGCACACTGTTCACATAGGCCCTAGGGAGTGACACTTTTTAATTGGGGGAGTAACTTGCTTGGCTGATAAAATCTGCCAGATTTTATCCATTGTGGCTGTACAATAGATTAAAAGAAGGCTATCTCATTTCGCAAGTTAAACACCCGGCATCTTGCTAAAAGGTTTCATCAGCACTAGCATTTCCACCTGCCTGATGGAACCACCTCCTTTCCCACCCTCCTGTATGCTGTTCAGGTGGGCAGGGGAGTGGAGGGGGGGCATTGCATTAGCTAGAGCCCTTTGTGTTGGATCTCCCATTAGTGGAACTGCTTAGTTGAATCTGGCCCCACATAAAAACTGCCTTTTTGTAGCCCAAAGGACACTAAAGAAACTGGCAGTACTCTCCAGAAGCAGCCTCCTCTGGCTTCACCTTGGGTTTTGCTCTTGACACTGATCCAACTTCAGACATTAAACACCTAAACTCAGTTTAGCAGGTGCAACCCTGATGCAGACCGGCTTTTAATTTCCTCAGTGGGGCCTTGCCAGGGGCCCGCCTTTAGCTGGTGTGCTGTGTCTGTAGAAGGAGAGAAACCCTTCCACAGCCATATGAGAAATTTCATTTAAAAGGGTCAATCTTGCAAAGGATTTTGTCTTCTCCCATTAAGATGCAGGTGGCAAAGCATTTGTAGCAAGCACACAGCATTCTAAAACCATACACCAGCAGAATAACAATGCATGGAGTTGGCCAGCCCTTCCTACGAAAATTAGCATAAGTGCATATGAAACGGTCTCCTGTCCTTGCTTTCCATAAATCACTTGAGACAGCTGCCTCCCAATTTGGCCACAAGAGGGTGATACAGCACATACGAAAAGGACTCCATGGAAAGGCACACCTGGTATTTGTGAAGCTTTCCTTCATTAAGACTGAAACCAAAATCACAGATTTAATATACACTCCCCGCCCCCGGTAACTACAGTAGTTCCACAAAATAGACTCAGATTCCTTTCCGAGAAAGGATTAACAACGGATGAGGAGCTTGTAGCACACACATCATCCTAACCCCGAGGGAAGCGAATGTATAAATGTGCCCTTGGCTTTGTTCAGAAGAGAGATTCAATCTGGAGAGTATGCCGCAAAGCTACACGAAGCCACCATTGTGTCCAGACCTCACCTTCCATGATAGAGATGTGCACAGCTCTCCTTCGGGTCCTGGGGACGCTGCTTAGCCGTGGCCCGTGAGTGATGGAAGGACAGCTACGGCTAGGAACCAGCCCTGCCCTACAGAAAGGAAGCACACACAACAGTATTGGGAATGTAGCCGGCATCAGAGGCGAGCCTCCTTAAGATTATGAGCCAAACGCAGGAAATGGCCCCTTCCAGAAAATGCAGGGGTAGAGCTGGAAAACGCATCCTGGGTGGATTTTGCAACTAGCGGATTAAGAGAGTCTGCTTATACTGAGTCAGACCACTGGTTCATTTAGGCCAGGACTATACACTGACTGGTGGCCATGGCTCAGCAGCCCAACCTGGAGATTGAACATGGAACTTTCTGGATGCTTTGCTACTGAGCTATAGAGAGATGGGGAAGCTGTGCCCCCCCCCCCATTTGTTACTGAACTGCCACCAGCTGCAGCCAGCGTGGTTTCTTCTCCCAGGGGAACCCACAACTTGTCTTCCAAGCTGCCTCTGCTGAGCCTTACCTGTGTATTTCTGGAGGCTCCCTCTTGATCTTGGCACTAGACTCCATCACTTCTTTCGCAACTCGGCCACTGAAAGTGGTTGGAGAACAGAAGCCATGACAATAGCAGAAACCACCCTCTCTCCCTCCAGAGATTCTGCTAGCAACTCTTGCCTGCTCTAGACACAGGAATCAGACTTGCTTGAAGCTCAAAAGAAAAGCCATCCTTCCTCGCAGGCCCATTCAGTGAGCAGAAAGGACACCCCCAGTATATCGGCTCCGCTATTTACTTTGAAATGTTACGTTGTTTTCTTTCCCTTGTTGCATGGCCTTGGCTGCAGCACTTCCCTTGTCGCCTATTAATTGGCTTTTGCTTCTTGGCTGTGCATGGAAGCAGAATTTGGCCCAGCTACGGCAGTCCTTTTATTTCAGATTTTTACTTACTGTATTTACATTCCACCTTTCCTCAAGGAAAGGCTAGGAACCACGATCCCTAGCTAGCAGGACCAGTGGTCGGGGATGGTGGGAATTGTAATCTCAAAACATCTGGAGGGCCGAGGTTGAGGAAGCCTGCTCTGTAACCACTACACTTTGCATTTAAATTCTGGCATACAACAAAACAGCTCACTCAGAAAACAAAGGGAAAGGCACCTCTTGAATCCCTGCATTACATTGGGAGCATCCCCAATCAGATGAGCAGCCTAGCCTTAGGGAGGGATCCAACCTCACCGCCTTCCAATTGTTTAGTCAGCACGAGCATTTTAACTTGCCTGATGAAATGATACCCACCACAACCCTGTGTGCTGTTCTGGGTGTTCTCCAAACCTCCCCCCACAGCAAGTTGTGGGGCAGGGAGAGGAGAGGGAGAGAAGCTGTGCTGAGCTAGAAGGAGCTCCTGTTGCACTGGCAGAGCCAGTTAGTTGGATCATGCCCGGTAATTTTATTTTAAATTCAACACAGCTGAACTTATAACGGACTCGTTCCTCAAGCCACCCAGAGGAAGCATCCAAGAACATACCCAGTAACTGCTACTTACGGTTATTATTTACCTGTATCGGAACCGACTCCCTTTGAAAAATAGGTTACTGCTGGACACAGTGCGGACTTGGCTTGACTTCTCCAACCTGAAACAAAAAAGCAGGCGTTGGCAGAAGGCCCATAACTTGGGTTTGGGCAGCATTCTGCTAGCAGACTTTGTTGGAAATGGTGTCAAAGCTCCTGCTCTGGGAGAAGGTAGAGAGATACTTTCTGGTTTTCAAGAAGCCCCTGCACTCCCCTCGGTTTGGTACCCCTGCCAGTGACCAAGGTGAACAGTTTTTTAACTCAGCATCTCAACTCCTTCTCCAGAAGCTGCTCTTGACTCCCCCCCTTTTTTGCATTCAAAGTCAAAGCGAATGGTCTGACATTAGAATATAAAAAGAGCCTGCAAGATCAGACCAACAACCCCATCTAGTCCAGCATCCTGCTCCCACGGTGGCCAACCAGAACCAAATGCCCCAATGGGAAACTCCCAAAGAGGACCTAACAGCAACTTTCATCCTCCTGAGGTTCCCAGCAACTGGCATTCAGAAGCATTGCCGCTTCAAAGTATGGAGGCAGAGCACAGCTATCATGGCTAGTAGCCACTGTACTTGTTGCCCACCCTGCAGTGCCTCTGCATGAATTTCAGACTCACGGCCCAGAGAGTGAGGTAATTTAGCTGGAGAAGAGAAAGAGGTGCAAACTGATTCAGAGTGGTAAAGAAAATGCAAATGCCCCACTCTCTCAGTGAGAGATCCGCAATGGAACATTATCAGCTAGAAAAACATTCCATCCAATCTTCCTCACCTATAAGTAACTGGGAGTGCCCAGGAGGCTCGGGGTTGACACCTCACTGCTACCGAACTGCTGGAGCCGATCAGCAATCCCAACACTGGTTGGGCTACTTCACTAGGAGGAGGAATGGGCTTGCTTTTTGGATAAGGCTGTGGGTTCTGGCTGCTTCCACACTGCCACTATTTTGCAGGTACACAAGTAAATTTTAGTCATGTAATTAAAGTAGATTTTGTGCTGTTATAAAGAAAGCCCAGCTTCCGGGGGGGTGGGGTGCAGTAAGGAAAGTTATGAGAAAATGCACTGGAAAGTGTGGGTTAAGTGGAACATCAGACAGCATCATACAACCTCCACGCAAACAAAGAATGAATGCTCACAGTGGGTGTTGTATAAACTTCCACACACATTTTAGCTCAACAAACAGGTTGTCTGGAAGAGCCCCTAGCCTAGAATCTTTAGGAGGGGTGCTTTGCGTGAGGCACTGGTTCTGTATAGAGGGGATCAGGGATAGGACAGAGTGGTCTTAATTGCATCCATCATCTGGTTTCTGGGGATGCATAAGCAGAAGACAGTGTACCAGTGCTGCTATTCATCTGGAAAAGAAGCAAAAAGATTTGTGAAGCAAAACGGCAGCTGTGCTTCATGTTAATATAATGAGAAATGAGACGGCCTGATTGCAGCTTACCCAAACAGAACAAAGCAGCACACATTTTCTTGCAGCCCACCGACTACAAGGAAGCACACTAGAGAAAGCAGCCTTCTATTTTATAAGCAAAACACCAAATTAGAGGGAGAGAACAAAGGATTCTGTTTGGGGGCTACCAGAGATGAAACGCCTCTTCACAAATAGTCCGTGTTTCTGGCCCATTGTTCCTTAGTTACTTCTCAAGCTGGCCGTTCAGTTGCTGGTCAGAAACTTTCTGGGGCCAAGATATTCTTGCAACGCCCAGTCAGCCTCCACCTTGTCCTAGATCCAAACTGCAGCTAAAAGTGGGGTGGCCAAGGCAGAAGTGAAAAGGAAGCTGGCAGGAAAGCAGCCCTGATCCCTTCCTGAAAGTAGCTTTGTTGTTGTTTTTTTTGCAGAAGGGGGGGGGTAGTCCAGATTCAGAGCAGCCCTCACACGCATACACACACAGTTTGCCCAGGCATGTTTCCACATCCACAGCCGACACTGTCAGCGGCTGCTGGGAATGATCACACCTGCCCCACGGACAAAATTAATCCTGGGGAAATTTATTTCATGCTTACTTATAAAAGGCTTGATTTTCAATCCCACATTTCCAGAGGTGCTTGCAGGCTTCAGGAGTTGGAGCAAAATATGTCAGAACAATTTTCTTTTCCTATAGAAAGCCCAGGGGGGGAAAAACCCACAAGGTTAATTCACAAGCTTGGTTCACAGACAGCATGCTCAGTGAGCTAGCTTTAAATGCAAATGCCCCGAATGCTATTTGAATGGAAGAAGGATGGGAAAGCAATTTCCCTGAAGGAGCTGTGGGTTTGCTTTCCATAAATAAATATAGGTGGCTCTATAAGCAGCATCACGCACTCTGCAAAACCTGGAAGCTGCTCAGCATTAAGATGGCGATGGCATATACTACAAGTGGTGGTGCGATTTTTACTTGAGCCGCGTAAACAGCAGATGAGATTGCAATGCTATTTGTGAGGAGTCTTGCACAGAAGGCTCTGGCTGTTTTGTTTACACTGTCAGAAATGATGGCAGGATTCGACTTTCTTCCTGGCAATACCAACAATGCTACCTTTGCAAATGCACTTGACCCTTAAGGATACATAATAGAAGTTATTATAAGGTCAGTAAGTATTAGATTGAGCATCCTTAAACTTAGCCATGCCTCTCAATATATGTGGTGCTTCCAGATAGAGTGTGGCTAGAAACAGAGTCAGGAATCCTAAACATTGCATCTCTTGGAACAGAGGCAAAAACTATACCTACACAGTTATGGCAGAAGAAGAAGAAGAAGAAGGTACTCACCTCTTTCTGACTTACATATAAATAGAACGTCTTGGCTTCAAATTTCATTTTTGTCACTTCGTTCCTACAAGCACAAAAAAGGCACTTGTGTAAACCAGAGGACGCAGCCCGCCTCCCATCGCACAGCATTACGAATGCAGAGCCCACACACAGCGTGGAATAGATTCCGGCAAGATGCAGAAATTGAAAACCAAATTGTTTGCATGAAACGCAAAGTCAAGAAACAAAATGTTTTAGAGGGCAGCAGTTGCAGGAGTTTCAAGTCCAACATTTGCAGTTCATCCAAAGTGTAACATGGTTAGAGAAGAGGACTCCTGGCTCAAAAACAGTGGCTGAGGTGAGAGAGGAATCTCAGCGCAAAAAGGTGAGTCTTAAGTGGGGGGTGTCCAGGAGCCACCTTGCAAACTTTTGCTTTATAAAACGGGTGCATATCTGGATGAGAATACCAAATGTAAGATAACCACACTTAGCTGATGAGGCCAAAATCTGAGATACAGCAAAAGGATGAGCAACAATGCGACCAGGTCTGGAGCAGGGTCTGGAGGGGCTTTTAGGTGACTGTGCCAATAAACATGGACAATGCAGTTCAATGCAGACAGATGTACAAAATAATACATTTTGGGGCAACAAACCAAATATTGAGAGTACAGATTACATGGAACAGTCATGCAGCGTACTGACCAGGAAAGGGGTTTAGGGGTTATTGTAGAAAAATCCTTGAAGCCATCAGCCCAGTGTGTGGCTGCAGTAAAAAAGGCAAACAGGATACTGGGGTACATCAACAACGGGATACAATACAAAGCAAGAGAAGAAGAAGAACTGACACTAACTACATTGCATGGACCAGATCACAGCTCTGCTTCTTGTGCCCTGAGCAGCGGGGGGGGGGGGGGGGGGAAGAGGCACTTGTGCCCCTTGTGACAAAACACAACTGGGGATGTGAGGAGCCCCCAACAGGCATGGCGGGGGTGGGGAGAGAGAATGTCAATTCTTTTCTGCACTGGGAAAGTCAGGGGAGATTATCCAGCATGGAAAACCTACAGGGGCTTTTTTGCAGGGGGGTATATTTTCTGATTAGCTATGAGCGTTCTGTACAAAACACCATGGGTCATGCTTTCTTACTAGGTTGGTATTTGAAATACTGTTTCATTGGAGGAGAAGGAGGGGCAGGAACAAGAATCTTGCATCACTGCATGGCCATTTTTTTTTTGCATGGCAACAGTAGGATTGGAGGCCCAGGTGAAAACCAGTTCATAAAGACATCAGCGCTAATAGGTGAACAATCTGTCTTGGGAATTCCAGATGAAGCATTTTGCATATTTAAAAAACTACAGAAATAATCACAAAGGAAAGATCTCGAGAAAATGAACAGTATTGCGCATTACTGAGTTGCTCCCAGGAATGCTGCTCCTTCTATGCATTGCCCTGCCCAGCTGTCTACCTTTGGGGCAAGGACAGTTTTCAGGGTGCCCTGGTCCTTTGTAAGGAGAGAATTTTGACTCTGGTGAGTAAATGACTTCTTTGGAAAGAGCCACTGGTAATTTCAGAGATAACAAAAAACCTGGGCAACTCTGGGCGTTAGTACCCATCGACTAGGTCCCTAATTACCAGGAACCCTCTTAGGAAAACAATATGCATTCAGTAAGAAAGGAACGCAGCTCCTTGGGTTGTGTCCACTGACTGCCAAAGCACATTCCCTCCAGCAGCTAAATTGCAATGCCCACACTTTAACCAAGGGGATAAATTCTGGGAAGGATAACTGGTGGGAGGGTGGGGGACCCTAAGGCAAAAAGAACAAGTAGGCTTGGGTTTTGCAGAATGACAAGATTTTGGCTTTTCTCTTTCAAAAATGAAGTGTTGCTGCTAGCTCTGAGAGCAATAATGTGGTGCTAATAGGACACAGATTGGGCAGATGTCCCAAGTGCTGCACACTAATGGCTTGCCTAAAGCTTTTCCTGGAACAAAATGCCTAGCAGCCATTTTCACTAGCCATAATAAAGTCTGGAGCTACAGTGTGTAGCTCAAGGCCAAACACAGCTTCCAGGGTTGCAGACAGCGCTCCACAACCTCATTGCATGAGGACACCAGGATTCTCTTCCAGGTACATCAGATTGCCAGTTGCCTAGGTGTGAAACTGCACAGAGCTAGTTATTTACCTGTCACTGAATTACTTAATGTGGTCACCTGTGCACTCACAGCCAAACTTCCTTCCCTACTACAGGTCCTCTGACTTTAGAGTAGATGCCTTGCAAGGAAATGGGTGGGAAGGTGCTAATCCTGCCCCCCCCCCTTGATATAAGTGCACATATCAAAAAGTCCTGGCACTCCAACTCCCTGGAAAGAGCTTTGGGATGTTCCTAGAGAATGACACAGGGCAGGTGAGGAACCCAGAGATAGGTGTGACTGCACAGGTGACCACTCAACACTAGACTGAGAGAGGTTTCTGTTTTTCAGAACAAAATATTTGTATGCTGTATGTAAAATTAATAGTAGTCTTTATATCTCTGCTGTCACAATAAAAAGGCTGACTTGCCACATTGTCTCATACCCGGCTGACTTTTCCCATTTGCTTTTAACCACATGATCCCCAAGAAGGACACCTGGCAAACTGCAAGGGGGCCCAACAGCTACCCTTGGGGAACAGGTGGATCCATGGCAAGTGTCTTCCAATAGAATCATGACTTGAGAGAGGCCGCCAGGAACACTGCGTCCAGTAGAAGCAGGTGGGACCAAAACCTGCTACCATATTGGCCCAAATATAAGCTACACCCCCCCCCCCAAAAAAAATTCTGACCATGAAAAGTTAAAGTGCGGCTTAAATTCGCAAGCTTACAAAAATAGGCTTTTATGATATCGCTGTTGAAACAGACATACAGTAAAACAGAACACTTGCCGTTTGCGGGTGTGAGTGCCTGTGGAATTTTAAGGGAGTGGCTTATATTTGGGTATTGTCTCTCCCCCCCCCCTGAATTTTAAAGGTGCGGCTTATTTGCAGGTGTGGCTTATATTTGGGCCAATACGGTATACAGTGGGACCTCGACTTACGAGCTCCTCGCCGTACGTTGTTTTCGACCTCCGAATCACTTCTGGGAGAGAAAAAATGGCCGCCGCTTCCGAATTTTTCGACCTACGAAGGGAAAGCGGCGGCACGATACCTCGACCTACGAGTTTTTTAATGCGGTTTTCTCGACCTACGAATTTTTTCCCCCTCCGGAGATAGCGCCTTTCGAGTTACAAAAATTTCGACCTACGAGGACGCCTTCGGAACGCATTAACGTCCTAAGTCGAGGTACCACTGTATCTGAAATTATTTTCTTGCATTTCAGGTATCATCCCCCGCCCTACCCCCACAACTCCCAGCTAAGTCAGCTTCCTACCCTCTGTACCTATTGCATTGTTTAGCAGGAAACAGCTGCATGCTGGGCTGCTAGATATTTGTGCCCAGTGGAAGCTGGGTCATCCATGTGTAGACCAAAAACAGTAGTATGCCTCTCCTCCCACACATGTTCTGGGGACTGCAGTTCCGGCCCCGATTCACCATTTTTAAGGTCCCCAGTTGCACTCTCCACTAAGTGAAATGCAAATGGTACTTGTCTGGGACAAGAATTGGACAAACTCTGTGTGTTTGTGTGTGTGTGAGTGTGAGTTCCAGCTCAGAAAGTCCTACCCATGTCATGTGTGAATAGAAGCTGTAGAATTTAGTCGTGGGTTCCAGGAGAATGAATGGATGCTAAATCTGACTAGAAGAGGAAGTAAGGAAGACACAAAACCTGAGGCTCTCACCCCCACATTAGAAGCAACGCCCTGTCAAAACACATCAGTTGGCTGTGAAGGCCTTCCAGCCTCTAGACAACAGGGGCAGAGCAGAGCAAAAGTGGGATGCCAAGCCAACTAGAAGGTCAGATCCTGTCTTGGTCAGCGGGTCTCTGTTCTGCACCAAAGGGGGTAATGAGGGGCAATAGGGTGACATCAGAGAAAGCTTCCACTGACACCCAAAAAGGAATGGTAGAACTGGGGTTTCCAGAGCAGAACTCACCATTTGATGAAGTGGACTCGCTTGTTTCCTTGCAGGACAACAAACCCAAACGGGGTGAAGGCCAAAAAAGCAGCATTTCCAGACACATCCTGCAAGACAGCAATAGCTTCTCGTCACACAGCGCAGAGCCAGTAAGGCTTGCAGGACAACCTCCACTCGCATCTACTGGCACAAGAAGCTGTTGCGTAGGAAAGAGCTGACAAGAGGCCTGTGGTGTGAAAATCTCCTTTTTCAGCAGCCGAGAAGTGAATCGGGGACAAAAGCAGATCCCATGTCTCTCCTCTTGAACACAGGGAGGAGTGGCAAGTTCCCCACCTGCCCTTTCAGAAAATTTAACACCCTCAGTGCCTTGGATCGTGTTCCTGGTTGCAAAAATGACTTTGCCCATCATCTCTTCACATAATTTACTGTATAGCAGGTCATATTCTTTGTTCCCTCCAGCCCAGCCTGCCAAGGATACTGCCCCAAAGTCTAATAACCTCTTGAACACCCTGGAGACAAGTTAATTGCTCTGTTTTTAATACTTAGAACCTCATTGGAGGTATTCAAACACAGGTTGGATGGCCATCTGTCAGGAATTCTTTAGCTGTGTTTCCTGTACTGAAGCATGGGGTTGGACCAGGTGACCCTCGGGGTTCCTTCCAACTCTGCAATTTTATGATTCTGTGTCTTGCAAGCCCCTTTTTGTTCTGATGTCTCTCTAGCCATGAGGCACAACTCTTAAGGCCGGCTGGATAATTCACACAGGGCCAGCCCAAGAGATTTTGCCACTTGAGGCAAGGACAAGATGGTGCCTTCCTCAATTCCAAGCAGGAAAGCCAACCACTCAGGCAGTTGACCTTTACTTCGATATTGGCAACAGGACACCAGAGTGCCACGTGGCACACATCCCTGCAGCGTTTGCCACCCAAGGCAGCTGCCTCCCTTTGCCTCATAGTAGGACTGGCCCTGGATGGAGACATTATCGGGAGCAACCCCAGCCTTTGTCAGGGAAGAACTGGGGCCCCCTGAGACTTTTCCTACAGCTCACCCACTTGCTTGAAGGATGGAGATTGTTACAGGACAAACCCCCTGGCCTGGAGGTGGGCACTTCTCTGTGGTCTATCATTAGCCACATCCCCTGCATGACTGACCAGGCATGGTAGGGTAGTATGGGAGGCACCCAATTCCTCAGGCTGAGAGGAAGGCGCCCACAAGGGTCCTGTAGGCTCTTTTCTGCAAGCTCCAGATTCCTTCATACTCCTGACAACCAGTCTCCTAGGTCCCAGTATCAGGATGAGGAGCCTGGTCCAGCTCTTCAGATGTTGGCACAGAAAGCCACAGACTTGGCCCATCCACTTGCCTCTGGCTCCAAGGCCAGGACCCCACAGGGGTTGTGAGATCAAGACTGGCGAGAAAGAAACCTTTGAAAAACTGCGATGCGAGAATTTGTATTGTCAGGCTTGTTAGTTGGCTAAAGTGTAATCTGACCCTAGCATTTGTTTTGGAAGTAGGATGCACCCAATTATTTCATAAGACACCTGATTATTTTCCTGCAATGAGAGAAACGGAGGCTCTTATACGTTACCTTTTATGTATGAATTAGAGCTAAATTTCTAGCACTATTTGCTATCAAGGTGAGGAAGATGGGCCAGACCCTCAAAACATTAGCTTTTTTTCTTAGCAAACAGGTGTCTAGAGGTACCTCTTTAAACCAGCAGGTTCTGCAGCTTTTACTGAATTTCACACCACAAAATCTTCCTGTGATCATGGTAGTGACTGTTTGTCCTATCTGTTGCCTATTGCAACACTCTGCAAAGAGATGGTTCCATTAATACTCATTTAATGTACTGCATTTTCTCATCTTTCTAGTGACCTGTGGCCAATACAGAAATGAAAAGGAATGGAAAATTTAGATCCCTTGAAGTTGACTCATATGTCTTTTGCAAGGGAATTCCTCCACGGACACGTAAATTGTGTGTGTGTGTGTGTTTTGCAGTGTGTGTGTGTGTGGGGAGATTATGCTAGAATCAGACCAGTGCACAGCTTCCAGCATGCCAAGGAGCAAGTTGGGGGGAGTTGGTGGCGATCCTCTGGGCTTGCTGCATTGGAGCACAGAGCCTACCAAGTACAGACCCCTCCTCCAGGGCTGACAAGGGAGTGTGTATGTGTGTGGGGGGGGGAGAAACTGGTACAAATTACTGGGGCCCAGCAGTCTGGAAGGGGGCCCAACTATCTTGCATATGTTTTATGCAATTCTTAACAAAATACATATTTCGTGTTCAATGCATGCACAATTCTAAATAGCACCTTTGCAAACTTCTGTTGTGACCTGAGCATTTCTGACTCATTTGCACTTTGACAGTACGACAGCGTAGCCTCATCTTATTAAACGCAGTCACATTTGTATGTTTTCATAAGTGCAAATACAACAAAGTTGTTGTGTGGTGCTCACTGGTTGCGTTGCATGTACAAGTTTAACGTTCAAAGTGTCTTGTTAGTTCAGCAACGATGGTCTGGGTGCTTCTATTATTGATAATAGTCATTAAGATCTTAATATTTTCAACAGACACAACTATTACCATATTATTTATTTCACACTTCGTGTAAATATTTTTAGCCTGTCTGCCCTTGCTGGGGGGACCCCACAACCTGCTCTTGGCATCCCTGCCCTCCTCCCCCATTGTGGCAGAACCTGTGGTACCCACTTTGCGTTCATCACATTTCCCCCCCCCCCCATCTGAATCGCAGCCACCTTCCACAGAGAGGCCTACCAGGGCCCCCTGGGGATAAATTATTGCTTTGCCCTGCTCAGCCTAATTAAATGAACTGGTAGTTTCTTCCGCAGATGAAGATCGCTCCCTAGGAGGGCAGCAGTATGAACAGGAAAGAGAAGCATGACACCGGTTAGGGGAAAGTGAAGAGCCATGCAAATTATGACTGTCTTTGTGCCATTGTTAATATTCTATCCTCAGGCTGATTGCAACTCGTTTTGCTGAATTGTGGAATGCTTGAATTGTGGATATTGTAACATTAGACTTTATTGCCGGCTGCCCTGAATGCCTGATTGAAGACCAAAAGCAACAACCACCAAGCATAGAAGTTTTACAAAACCATCTCATTGCAAGTCGAAGCTAGAGGGAAAGGGCATCTGCTTTGTACGTGGGTCATCCCAGGTCCAGTTCCCAACAGCATCTCCAGGTAAGGTGGAAGAGAATGAAAGACCCCTGCCCGAAACCCTGGAGAGCTACTGTCAATCGCTATAGATGGTACTGGGTGGGATGGAGGAAGGGTCTGATTCTACTCAAGGCAGCTTCCTATGGCCTCCAAACTGTCCATGGGCTGGTCTCCATTAGTACTGGGCCTAGAATACTTCCTTCAAAGGAAGATGGATACAGCCACCAAATTGTGGTTTGTTTTACTCTCTGGTTGCATGGCCAACTGGTATGTGTTTGAAGCAGCTACTTCCTCCGTTACTGACCTGCAAGGCCAGTTAACTTCTAGAAAACAGCTCCGTGTAGAAGTGACTGAAATCCCACAAGAGATCTCCCTAAGGCACCGCCGAGTGTCGGGGAGGTTGCTGCTTTGTACCTTACACGGATGTGGGTCAACTCCGTACGTCTCCAGGGTCTGAGCTTTCCTTAAAAAGTTTAGCTCTGAAGTAGCTGGTGTCTGACCACTGGAAGAGAGAGGAGGGGGGGAGAGAGAAATGGGGGCAATCAACTTGAATCAAAACATGCCCTGTTTACATTCACAGGTAAAGAGACAAATGCCAAGAAGTAGTATACAAATCGTTGAAATGAAATGAGGAGAAAAGGAAAAGTTCACATCTTAGCCATATGGTGCCTGTTGAATTTCTGCCTGTCACACAGCTGTTAAAGAATAAGGTGCAACCCTTAGGAAGTCCCAAGGTACCCATCTGGGTCTCTGCCTCGGCCTGACCTCTGTATTCTGCCTGTGGCCTTTCACTTTTGCCAGTGTGGGGGTGCCTATGCACAGTGCATTGGAAGAATGCTAGAACCGTAGAGTTGGAAAGGACCCAAAGGGTCAACTGAGGAATCCCAGCTAAGAGAGTGTGAGCCCTGCTAGGCCAACTGTGCATCTAAGACCCTCTGGGGCTCCGCACACGGCTGCTGCAAATGCTTAAGCAAACTGGCCTAACTTTCTTTGATAAAACTTTACTTAGGTCTTCCTGTTCTAGTTATTAACAGCTGGATTTGTTATGTTGGGATTGTTTGATGGCTTTTACTTCATCAGCACTTGGCAACTAATAAACCTAATAAATAAATAAATAAATAATTTCTGACTGGGATGGCTAGCAGAGCAGGGACAGCTCAGAAGGAGCAGCCTAGGTGGATGGCCACTACTCCCCCCCCCCCCGGCTAATGCCCTCACCCCCAGGCACGTCTCATCTCAGGGCAGATTTGTGTCTGCATGAATTTTCATTGCAGACCTTAAGAATGGATTGCGTACCCACCCCCTGCCCCCAAGTAAGGATCTGGACTAAGCACAGAGCTGAAAGGTCACCTGAGCTCAATCTTGTGGATCTCTGCAATCTTCCTTTCCAGCTTTTCTGAATGCTTGGGAAAGAACTGGAACTTGGAGCTGTAGCCCTCAGGGTGCTTTCCGGGGTCATAGTCGCCAATCTCCGCTGAAGGACAGGAGAAAGAGAGAGAGAGAGATTGAGGAATCAGCCACAGGCCCAGGCAAGGGCTGCTCTGTTCCCTTTCAGTATATGGAGCAAGTCAAGTCAGAGAGCACTAAATGCCACAGCCTTCCCCAAGCTGGTGCTCTCAAGAAGAGCCTGGCTGGATCAGGCCAGTGACCCATCTAATCCAGCATCCTGTTCTCACAGCGGCCAGCCAGATGCCTGTGGGAAACTCACAAACAGGATTCGACCACAAAAGCACTCTCCCCTCCTGCGGCTTCCAGAAATTAGTATTCAGAAGCTTTGCTGCTTCCAGCTGTGGAGGCAGAACATAACATCCATCATGGCTAGTAGCCATCAATATCAATGGGACATATTCCACCAATCCCTGCTCCGGATGGCAGAGCAGCCCAGAAGCAGGAGCCCAAGACAGCAGCCATATGGCATTCCTATGCACGGTGCCCTTGTAGATGAAATTATGCCATCAGTACTTATCATGGAAAGCAAATGTACCTTGCCAAGAGGCATTACCTTGAAGGATGTAGGCAGCTAACAGAGCGGCGTCTGATGTCTTGCACAGGAGGCGGCCGTGATAGAGATCTCTTTTGATCTGCAAGAAGACGAGATACCTGACAAGAGAACCACAGCAAACAGGGAGTCAGTGACGCCTCTCATTAGACCCAGCCTAGAGTAGCTTCCGTTGCGCAGTTCTTACAAGGAGCAGTGCTTCATAGCAAGGCCTCTCCCATTTTGTTGCACATGCATAAATAAAGAACAGAAGAAAGGTCCAGCCTCCTGTTCTCAGAGTGGCCAGCCAGATGCCCCCAAAGGGAAGACTGCAATGAAGACTTGGGCGCAGCAGCCCTCTCCCCTCCTGCAGTTTCCAGCAGCTGATAATCAGAAGCATCACTGTCTCCAACCATGGAGGCAGAGCATTGTGGCTTGAAGCCAATGACACCCATATCCCCCTCCATGAATTCATCTGATCTTTCAAAGCCATACAAGGTTGGTGGCCATGGGAGAAATTTGGGTAATTAGATCACCTGCCTTTATGCACCTGTGCCTTTGATTAACTCTGTATTGCCCACTGTGCCCCAGCAATTTGCATATAGATCGCACCAATCTAAGCATTAAAGCAGGGCAGGCCAACCTCCCAGACCAAATGGGCTGCAAGAGCGCTTTGACAGAGAACCCGGCAGCCACACACTGAAATTAAATTTCCATATCGTAAATTAAAGTGTTTGCAATATAGTTTTTTTTTAAAAAAAAATACGTACACAATTAATGTATTTAATTAAACATATATATTTAAATAGAGCAATAGATTTAAATAGATACAAAAACTAATAGATTTAAAACACTTATTTATTAAACAGATTTAATACGCAAACAGATGCATGCATTTTTTGTTAACAATGCAGACATCAGTGGGATGCCCGAACTAGAGAATTCTTCACATGTTGATCAATGTCCGCCTTGAGGTTCGTTGTTGACACCCACAGGCAAATCTTGTGTAAATTGTCTTGCTAAGTTGTTTTAGAGTTTTGGACTTTATGAAGTTCATGTTTGAAAATGCTTGTTCACAGACCTACCCCATGCTTCTCGGCATTCTCTCCCCCACCAATCGGTGCACCCCAAAGCTCAGACCTCTCTGTATCGCAAGAAAGAAAGCGAAGTATTCCATACTGAAACATACACAGACACACACACACCATGCTTCTTCTCTGTACTGCCCGCATCCTGGGAAGCTCCAGTGCTCCAGAACCCTGTCAGCCTGGTGATGCAGCCCCCGCTATGAGTGGGCTCGAGAGCACAGCCTGGTGGCCGCACAGAGCTCCTGCAACAGCGGAGGAGGAGGAGGAGGAACAGCCACCGCAGCAGCCTGCCTTCAGCAGCAGCACACACACTCACTGCTGTCTCCTTCAGCCTGGCTGTGTTGCCCTGGATGAGGTAGAGGGTGGGGAGCTGGAGAGCCACCAAGATTGGCCTCAGGGGCTGCGTGTTGGACCACCCTGCCTTTGGGAAGAATCTTTCTTTGGGTTCCTGTTCTTCAACAACTGGGAGGCAGGACAGGTCTGTGCACAGTTGGGTGCACACTGTTCTATTCCTGCACTTTTGCAATGGAATATTGAGCCACACCAGTCAAGGCAGGAGCGAAGGGGGCCCCTCGGGTGTTCAGGTCCATTTCCCCAAAGAGCCTTTCCTCCTCTAAGCACCTGATTGCTGTCGAACCTTTTAAGAAGCACTGATCACTTTAATTTCATTTGCTTATTAAAATGAGAAGTTTTACTTTGCCCTAGTGAAATCGGTCTCAGTTGTGCCATTTTCCCTATTGATTTGTAGCATTCCAGAAAATAAAGAGTTTGCCTGTAACTTTAGCAAGCAGAAATGATCATCTTTCTTTAATAAACCTGAATTAAGAAACTCTTGGATTTACTTTCACGGGAGATATCATTAAGAAATGACATATTTTTCAGCTGAAATGAACTGACTCACCAACAGCCAGGCAGTTAACCATTTTGATTCCTACTTTCTCATTTGTTACATTCTCTGACTTTCCAACCCAGAAGATTTGAGAGACGACATGAATTAGCTTACAGACATGCCAGCTAAAATTAGGTTTGCCCCCATTTAAAATCTCCTGGCTATGAAAAGCAGAAATTGCTGGGTTGCAGGGACAGAGAAAGTAATCTAATTCCTCACCTGCACGAGGGAGATATGCCAAGAGAGGGGGCCAGGCAGCCAGAAAATATGTAAAGCCAGATTATCTGGGAGCCAGGGCAGCAACTGGCTCCAGCCCCCACCTGCAGCAACTCAGCCTTTTCCTCCGCAAATTCTGGGATTGCAAGGATTTGTTTTGATGACCTGAAGTGGTTGGGTTTCCATTGCCTCCCCAAATATATTTCTGGATGGGATTTCAATTTGCCTTATTATCTTTGAGGACTGTCAAGGCACTGACCTCGGAGGAGTCCTGATTAGCATATCAACCATGGGCACAATGCCAGCCATGCCTCCTACTGGCCATTCCACATTCAAATTCAGGCCTAATGGATGCACAATGCAGCAGTTGCTGAAAGAAGCATTTACCATAAAATCTGCAAATCAAACAGGGCAGCTGTGAGGGTGACTTGGAAGTCTGGGATCCATCCTGGCAGATTCCAAGGAGAAGGGAGTTGTGCACTTTTTCCAAATAAGCACCCAAACTGAGCTGCTACCTCCCTGATTGCGCCCTATTATTCTGCACTCGGTTAGGCTTGAAGAACCACCAACTGCAACAGATGAGCAGCCATGGTGGACTAAAATGGGTGAGAAGAATGAAAAAACAAAACTCTGCGCTACTTTGTACGGGTTGCTTGACCTTTTTCTTTTCTTTTCTGACTCTAGGTAACAGCTGTGTGGCATCTTGGATGATGCTACTATCGAAGGGAACATCATCGCATCAGTAAAATACTGACAGCCAGAGTGGTGCAGTAGTTAGCGTGTCAGGCGAGAACAGGGGTCAGCAACCTTTTTCAGTCGTGAGCCGGTCCACCGTCCCTCAGACCATGTGGGGGGCCGGACTATATTTTGAAAAATAAAATAAATACGAAAAAATTCCTATGCCCCACAAATAACCTAGAGATGCATTTTAAATAAAAGCACACATTCTACTCATGTAAAAACATGCTGATTCCCGGATCGCCCGCAGGCCGGATTGAGAAGGCAATTGGGCCACATCCGGCCCCCGGGCAGGGGCGTTCCTAGCCCCTTGGCTGCCCGGGGCGGGAAGCCAAGAGGCACCCCTGGGGGGCGGGGGCATCGCGGCGCGTGTGTGCGTCATGACGTCATGACGCACGCACACGCGGCGACGCCCCGCCCCCGGGGGATTCCGGGCGGGGGCTTTGAGAGCCTCTGCGGGCTGCAGAGACTCCCGAAGCCGCCACCCGGGCCCCCTCGGGGGAGCGCAAGTGGGGCAGGGAGAGGGGCGGGTCATTGAAGAGGGGTGTCACCCCTCTTCGCTGGCCCGCCCCTCTCCTTGCCCCGGCTCCGCAAGCCAGCCAGTGGCGCAAAAAGCCGCTGGAGGGCGGGGGCTATTTTCGGCGCTGCTGGGGCAGAGCCACAGGGGCGGCCAGCGAGGGGGGTGACACCCCGATTCGCTGGCTGTCCCTGTGGCTCCACCCCGGCAGTGCAGAAAATAGCCTAAAAAGATTTTTTTGAAAAAAGCCCAATGGGCGGGGCCGCCACCCGATGTGTCACCCCCAGCAGGGGCGCTGCCCGGGGCCCCCTGCCCCCCCTGCGACGCCCCTGCCCCCGGGCCTTAGTTTGCCTACCCCTGGACTAGAATTTGAGAGACCAGGGTTCAAATCCCCACTTGGTCATGAGGCTCACTGGGTGGCCTTGGGCTAGTCACTCCCTCTCAGCCTAACCTACTTCACAGGCCTGTTGTGAATATTAAATGGGGAAGGAAAGAACCATGTGTATGTACCACACTGAGCTCCCCCAGATACGTTTTGGTAATCCACAGCCTGCATCCCACTTGGGCTCACCTAGGTAACTAATATTTTACAGAGCATTATTTTCTTTCTCTTTCCTTCCTTCCTCCCTCCCTTGCTCCTCCCTCATCTCTTATTTACCTGATCCCTCCCAGCTGTTTGGGTAAAGGAGGACATTATCCCAAAGTGCCCAGTAAATTACAAAATAACAGAGATTAGAAGTGAACTATGAAATTTAGAAATTA
The DNA here is from genome assembly GCF_009819535.1 of Lacerta agilis. NCBI lineage: Eukaryota > Metazoa > Chordata > Lepidosauria > Squamata > Lacertidae > Lacerta > Lacerta agilis. Next base: position 26,429,824 of record NC_046324.1, on the reverse strand, counting down.
TGTTTTACCAGCAGATGGGCTGTGGGGGTTAGGAAACCAAATCTCCAGTTGGGAAAGGAAATAAACTCTTTTAATTGGAGCATTGTACAACAATAAACACACCAATTTGCTTCAGTTATATCCTTGAGTCTGTGGAGTTAACTTGTTATGCTTTTTACTCCCTGTGCCCCGTGTCACTAGTGGTGAGCAAATTTCAACCCGGATTAGATCCCCAAACTAACTAACCCAAGCCAGAGGTTGACATGGACATACTGTCAATAGCTCAGATCTTCCTGGCAGCTGTTTGGGGGAGGAAAAAGCTAAGCTCATCAACTTTGCTGTTCAAGACTCCCCAGGTTGCCTCATCCTTCCATCTGACAATGCGTTTACGGACCACCTGAAATGGCCAAAATCCATGTTTTCTACACTTGCACTGACCAAGCCCCACTTCAGAACAAAATATGCTTTTGCCTGATGCTCTGATTCTTGGCCCGGGGGGAAAGGAAGCAAAGCTGATGCTCCACCTTTGATCATGACGGTGAGCATCTGCAAAAAGCCACCTTATCAATGCACACAGGTAAAAGACCTTCTTTCCAGAAACTTCCACGAACTTTCCATGTATATGACTTACAGAACCTTGCACTTGCTCAGTGAGCAGTATGTGCAGTCATCATTGAAAACAAAGGAGTAGCAATTCAATAGCAGTTCTCTGGTAAGGCTCCAATCACCCCCTCCACACCCCTTTTGGCTTCACCCCTACAGAAAGGCTGATTAGAATGAGGATTGAGCATGTTCATATCTCACTAGACAGCCTCAGGGGACTCTCAGGGAGCTTCCAGGCAGGTGTTTACTGAGAGATGGGTTGTTGTTGTTTTTTGCAGCATCTACATGCATAAAAATGCAGGCCCATAATTCCCTCTGCCACCACTTTAATCCGGATTTACCCTTTAAAATATATATATATCAAAAACTGATGTGGCAATAGTAGAAAAAAAATGAGAAACTGAGAAAAACTGGAAAGGGCAGGATCCGCCCATCCCTGTTGGAGGACCACGAATTTGGGAGCCAGTGCAGCTGGCCAAAGCCTCACCCTGAGGCATTCAGTACTGAACATTTTGCACTGCCAAAATAAATCACTCCCTATTCCAAAGTATGGCATTCTAATTCTGGACTAAGACCTTAGAGAGTTTAAATCTTGCAAGAGGCTTTTTTTGGAGGAAGAGTCAGGGGAGGCGAGGTGAAGCCATGGCAGCCCAGTAGAACAGTGTGAAATCGGGGAGGGGAGAGCGAGATAGAGAACAGGTGACCATTATTGATTCATGAACATCTTGCTTCCCTCCTTCAAGCAAAACCATGACTATTCTTCTTAACGTTCTTCTGCCATGTTTTAGGAAGGACATCTGGGCCCCCAGAAACAGTTATAGAACATCACATCTTGCAAATTAATATTAAGTGGCATTTCAGTTTTTTTTAAAAAAAGAGCAAGTGTTGGTGAAGATTGATCAAAAACAACATTATGCCCTACATTTTTGGAAAATTCAGAATAGTCTTCTAGATTTTAAAAATACCTGAGAAATAAGAGGCTCAGAGAAGAAAGCCTGGCTTCCAATTTATGAAACAAGAGTGCAGCTTTACCACCCCAGACATGACTTTGTTTCCTGCTATACAAATGAGCAAGAGCTCATCGCCACACACAATTTCTCAGTTCGAGAAGAAGCCAAATCACTCTCCTCTTACAACCAGAGAAGCTGACTTGGCACAATGGGAGTCTGCAAAGAAATCACAGTGTCCTCACTGTCAAATAACAGTCTGCATTTTTTTGCGTTCAGGAAAAATGGTTAAGTGGATCATCTGCTTCCAAGGCTCCGCAAAGCTCTTTTCCTACAAAATGGCAACATCAGGAAAATCTGGGACTCTGCTTTTGGTGAACCAAACAGCTGTAATAAAGGTGCCTTGGATGGGAGAGTTGGTTGCTCAGCAGCACAGCACCTGCTCTGTATGCAGAAGGAGCCCCTTTAGGCAAGATTGGGAAGGTCCTCTGCCTAAAACCGTGAGGCTTCTAGGGTTGACAGTACTAAGTTAGATGGACCCAAGTTCTGACTGGGTATAAAGCAGATTCTAATGTCTCCACAATGTCTCAATATGCAGACACTTTCTATGTCCTTTGAGTGGGGAGGCAATGCTACCCCTTTGCAAAATGTCCAAGGATCCTCCACAGCCCCACATCACAACCAGCTCCTTTTGTGGCCAGACCCAATGATGTGGGAGGCATCTCTCCCCCTTCGCCTTACCTGGTGATTTCCTCTTTCAGGGCCGCAGGGTCGGTAGGGTAAAACTTCACCCGGAAGCACATGGTGAACGGAGGCTGTGCTGCAGGAGAGAACAGCATCATGGTTAGCATATCAACTGGAGAGTCAACAACAGCCTCCCACCACCACCACCACCCAGGGCCTGTTAGGGACAAGATCCAGGGACAAGGCACAGCTCAGCAGTCCCCCTAACTCCTTCTTCCCAAACACTACACTCAAATTTCAGTGAGCAAATACACCCTTCCTCCTGCGTGCTGGTTGAGAACCGTAACAATAAATCTATCTATCTCTTCCTCCTGGTGCAAACTCATCTTTGTAATGACCACTCTAGCAAGAGGGCCTATTTCCTCCTTCCAATCAACCTGCTTTCCTTTTGTGCCATAACTTTTCAACTGTAAGCCAGAGGGCTTAGGGTTTCTTCTCGCTGATATCTGCAAGCCACTCTAGGAGCTGAAGAGCAGAAAGGAAAAACCTAGGCTGGGAATTGGACACCCAAAAAGACGTTTAATAAGGAAACTGGATGGCTGAAAATCAGGTGAAGCTTATGATGAGGAAATCTTGCCCTTGGACACAGACGCAAGTGCACATACAACTCATGGCCACATGTGCAGAAGAAAGAATGAGCCTTCTGTGCAGCAAAGTGATGTTATTAGGAAGAGACAGATTTGTTTGGAGTTTGTGGTTTAAAAAAACACCAATACAGGAAAAAAGTCAAGTCAAATGGTGTGAGAAGTGGGATCAGCTAGTTCCTTAGAAGCAAGTGTGGTAGCTCTTAAAGTCTAACGGTGCTTAGAAAATACCAGGAAAGTTTGATGTCCCATGAGGACATTCATGCACAAGGAGAGTCCCAAAGCTGGACCAATCCAATGGCCCATCTAGTCCAGCATCCTTTTCTCACAGTGGCCAAACAGATGCCAATCATGGGAAATCTGCAAGCAGGATCCGAGCACAAGAGCCCTCTCTCCTCCTGTGGTTTTCAGCAACTGGTATTCAGAAGCATTACTGCCTCCAACTCTGAAGACACAGCATAGGCATTGTGGCTAGTAGCCATCCATAGCCCTCTCCCCCAGGAATTGGTCTAATCCTCTTTTAGAGCCATCCAACTTGGTGGCCATCACTGCCTCCTGAGGGAGGGAGTTGCATGCATTAACTGTGTGCTGCATAAAGACATACTTCCTTTTATGTGCTTCATGAAGAAGTTATTTCTTTTATCCACCCCAAATCTTCCTACGTTCAGCTTCACTGCATGTCCACGAGTTCTAATCTTTTGAGAGGGAGAAAAACCTTTCTCTATCTGTTTTCTCCATACCATGCCTAACTATAAACTTCCACCATGTTACCTATCATTTGCCTTTTCTCTGAACTAAAAAGTTCCAAATGCTGCAAGCTTTCTTCGTAGGTGAGTCACTCCATAAAGCACTGTCCAGACTAGTGCAGAAGCTTTTTGCTCCTATTTTATTTTATTTTAGTAATTCAACAAAATGTAAATACAACTTGATTGTAATAAAACCTCAAAAACACTTTGCAACAAAAAGACATGCCACCCCAACCCCCTTGGCAGAATCGAAAGCTGCTCCCTCCATCACATCAGGGGCTGCTTCACTGTCTCGGCTCTCTTAACGAGGCAATACTTACATCGCATTTGCTTCACAACAGACTTTGTGAATTCCAACCAGTGCTGAAATGAAGAAGAAACCAGTTTTCAAAAGGAGGTGAAGCAAAGCGCTAGCTACAAAACCTGTGGGGAGGGCCTCATGCACACAACCAAACTGGATTACAGAGGGTCCTGACCTAGGTGGACCAGGGCGAGTTTCAAGGGCAGTCTTACTGGGATGTTTTGGTTGGCCGTTGTGTTGTTTTAAGGAGGCAGGAGGAACGGCCAAGGGGAAAAGATGCACAGCTGTGCATGGCCACCTCACTGGATCTCTTGGAAGATCAGCAGCCTTTGGCTCCCCAGCTACCCCCTACACTAGCAGCAACCATTCCATCAGGCTGAAACAGAAGAAAGGAAGCAGGGCCACTCCACTGGCTTTGCTGAGAGACCAGCTGTGCCCGGCTCTTCCTCTCCCTCAGCTGTCACTATCAGCAGTTCTTTCATCAGGCTGCCATAGAGGGAGAGAAGGGAAGCAGGACCACTGCATCAGTTCTGCTTAGAGACCAGCTCCTTTTGGCTCCTTCCCTCCCTCTCTGAACTGTGTCCATCCCAGCTGGAACCACTATGAGATTTCTAAAAATCAGTGATTAAGTTTATTGGTTTTTCCTCTTCCCTCCTCATCCCATTTTCCTTTCATATCACATCTTTTAGATTGAAAACCTGAAGGCAGGGTCTGTCTCATTTCTTACTGTTACAGGTGGGTAGCCGTGTTGGTCTGCCATAGTCGAAACAAAAAAGAATTTTCTATTTTGTTTCATTTCTTACTGATTTGCTACTGGGAGCCTTTTTGAATGCAGAGCTAAGTAAAACACTTTAAATAAATAAGCACAGAGACCTTTTCCACATGGGCCATTTTTCCCCCCTGTTCGAAATGAGAACCCTTCAGCTGTTTTTCCACCCATGAAAGCAAAGATGCAATTATCTTTTCCCGAGCTGCTTTTCATTTAAAAATAACAAGTTGGGTGACTTGGAAGAAAGGTGAGATATAAATGTAATTAATAATATAAACCCTGACAACTAAGTCAAGCAATGGGAAGGGTTCCCTGCAGAGGGGAAAGCAGAGGACCAAACTGGAAAAACCAAAGCCAGCCTCAGACAAACACCCCCAGCCCCCATGGTCAGGAAGCAGGAGTTGGGGCTGTATCCACATTTTGCATTCTCTCTCTGGAGTGAAGGGCTGGCTCACAGTTGAAGGGCAGGCAACCAAGAAGCCCCATGCTGCAGAGCAAGGAGGTCACATTTTGCACCCTGAATAAATTTTGCAAAGCCAGCCCATTTGCATAGAGTGCTTCTGCTTCTGCATAATTTATTTGTTCTGCTTTCGCTGCAGAACCAGGCATTGCTAACTCCCACTCCAAGCTTTGAAGCCTGACCAAAAGCTGGGCCTGCTGGGGCCTTTTCCGCAGGACTCACCCGTTGCTTGTCGGGGTCCACGTAGCGGATCCCAAAGTAGTCCTTCTCCAGCAGGTTCAGGTGATGGCAAAGGAGGTCGAAGAGGTACTGCCCTTTTGCATCTCTCTGCAAAACAAAGGGTGGACCCTGATCAGAGAGGGAACAATAGCCACCACTGTGACTGTTACTGAATGGCCTGAACACATACTCCTCATGAACCAGGAAGGGCTCAGTGACAGAGCATCTGCCTTGCAGACAGATGGTCCCAGGTTTAATCCTCAGCATCTCCAGGTAGCACAAGGAAATAATCCTGCCTGAAACCCTGTAGATCCACTGCCAGTCAGTGCAGATGATGCAGAGCTAGGTGGACCAAAGGTCTGACTCAGCATAAGGCAGCTTCCTATGACATATGGAATCGCCAAGATATGTGGACAAGGGGACACGATAGCTTGAGTCCCACCCCAGGGCACCTGGGCTTATGAAAGGGACCCTGGACCTCCAACAGCTTTTGCTAAAGCCAGGTTGGAACCTTCTGAGGCACCTTCACTGCTTCCCTGGGCTAAACCAGCCATTTCAGACCATTGTTTGGCCAGGGACACCTCTCCTGGTAAATCCCACCTTGTGCTGAAGCAACCTCTGTTCTGAACAGATCTGGAATTGGCAACAGACAACTAATTACACAAATCTATAGAATCAAGGGAGATTAGTGCTTAAACTACAAATGTTAGGTTTTCCAGCAGGCAAAGAAAGGGCTAAATGCACTGCTGATGGTGGAGCATTTGACGCCAATACAGTACAGTGGTACCTCTGGTTATGTACTTAATTCGTTCCGGAGGTCCGTTCTTAAGCTGAAACTGTTCTTAACCTGAAGCACCACTTTAGCTAATGAGACCTCCTGCTGCCACTGCACCGCCAGAGCATGATTTCTGTTCTTATCCTGAAGCAAAGTTCTTAACCTGAAGCGTTGTTTCTGGGTTAGCAGAGTATGTAACCTGAAGCGTATGTAACCCGGGGTACCACTGTATATCCAACCTCCAGGCTCTGCATAATCCTCATCCTTCCCAGAAGACCCACTGGGTGGATAAATGACCTCTTCCATCTCCTTAGTTCTACAATACCCACCTTCTGCTTTCCCCTCTACTGTCCACTGCCGTGTTTGGCATCTCTCCTCCACCCGCCTCTTGCCCACTGGAGGCAGAGTTCTCCTTCCCCTTCCGGCAGAGACCACATCACTCCTCATCTTCTCTGCAATGCCAAGCACCCAACTAGCACTCAATCCCTGTTAAGTAGGCCAGCCATTGAACAAATTTAGTTGGCACTGTCTATACTTTTTAGACAACAGGGAGCTATTGTGGTGCTCTCCAAATATTGTTGGACTACAGCCCCCATAATTTCTGACCAATGACCCATCTAGTCCAGCATCCTGTTCTCACCGTGGCCAAACAGAGAGCCCTGTGGGAAACCCGCAAGCAGGATTTGAGCACAGGACACTCTTCCTTCCTGCAGTTTCCACCAACTAGTATTCAGAGGCAGCTCTGCCTCCAATTGTAGAACATAACTAGAAGCTATCAATAGTGCTCTCCTCCATGAATTGTTGTCTTTTAAAGCCATCCTGGTTGGTGGCCATCGCTGCCTCCTGTGGGAGGGAGTTCCATAGTTTAACTATGAGCAGCATGAAGGAGGACTTTCTTTTATCTATCCTGACTCTTCCAACATTCAGCTTCACCAGATGTCCATAAGTTCGTGTTGGGAGAGAGCGATAAACCTGTTTCTCAACCCACTCCCTCCATCCATGCATCATTTTATAAACTTCTATCATGTTGACTCTTGTCTTTTCGCTAAACTAGAATGTCCCAAAGGCTGCAACCTTTCTTCATAGGAGATTCGCTCCACCCCCTTGATCATTTTGGTTGCCCTTATCTGAACCTTTCCCAACTCTACAATATCATTAACCTCCCATCAACTCTGTCTACATGAGAGACATCCCATTTTTTTATGAGCAACCATGGAAAGTAGGAGGGCAACCCATTGCCAACCCTCCTCCTGGCCCTTGCAGGGCCCCCAGTGTGGGCACCGCTCCCTGCTGTTGTTGGGGAACCCGGTAGCAGCTCCTTCCTGTTCCTCCCGGCTCCCTTCAGGGCGCCCTCGGAAACGTCCCTGCAAGACGGAGAGTGCAGCAGACCGAGATAAAGATTGAGTTTAATTTCAAGCTCTGTTAGGAATATTCACTGATGCCAGAAGGAAGGAGGAGAAATGAAAGGAGGAAGATCAGCTGGGGAAGAGGCAGCCTTGTCAAGAGGCCACCAATACTAAGTGTGGCACTTCACAGTTCACACACGTTCAGAGCTGCCTCTTTAGCTGTGTGTGTGTGTGTGTGTGTAGACAGCAACACCCCCCTCTCTTTTGAACTCATGAGTTCAGGTCCCTGGTCTTTAGAATTACCTTAGGTAAAGGAAGCCCAAATCTACAACCAACCATTTAGCACAGGGGAAGGAACAGAAACTTTTTCCAACCTGAGGGCCACATTCCCTTCCAGGCAGTCTTCTGGGGGCCACTTACCAGAGGTAAAAACAGGCAGAGAAATGCATGAAAATGTTGCCTTTGGCCCGTCATAAGAACATAAAAAGAGCTCCGATGGATCAGGCCAATGGCCCTTCTAGTCTGCCTCAGTTTCTAACTTGGACCAGTTCTTATGGAGAATTGCAGCCCTGAGCCTACCTTGTTGGCTCCCTCCATCCTGTGCCCACCTGCCATCCAGGAAATCCTGTATTTTCCAAGCAATTTATGGTGTTCTATTAAATCAGTCCAGTGATTCACAGCCAAGTTAAAATGCCATCCTATGCACACCCAGGGGAATTAGGTGCATTCGACAACCAACATTTCTCTGCAGCAGCTAAGGTAACTCCAAACAAAATCCTCTGTGGAAACCTGTTTGGGATACTTTTGAGTGCTTTGTGCTGTGAAAGCGCCAAATGACCTTTCAAAGAGGCCAGGGGAAGACAGAAAATACAGCTTGCGTCTGCAGCCAGTGGACTGATTAATTGTGCTAATTGATTGATTAATGCACTTCGCTCGACTTCCTTTCAGTTCAGCATCTAGCAAGATCCTCAAGCCAGAATCCTCCCCATGATTCCTCTACACACATGCAGCAATGTGCTGTCTTAATGCAGGGCAGGATCACCAGAAATCATTGCCCCCCCCCCCGCCTTCTCTTAGTGCTTATAAAAGCAGATGGGCCCCAGTTGGCTGCTGTGACCCAATACAGAATGTGGGGCTCATCTCGTGGGACATGTGGCTGCTGACCTGATAGAGACCTAATCCTGCTTCTTTCACACAGCACATGCTGGGATGGGGAGGTGTTGGCTGGCTGGCTGGCTTGGTGGCATCAGTGCCTCCCCTCCTTCTTGCACATGGACTGAGCAACTGGGCTGTAATTGATCAAACAGCCTCCAGCCATGGTGAGTTGTGCCATGTGACTTTGGAGCCCCCCCCCCAGGTTGGGCCACAGCTGCTTTTCCGAAGTCTCTGCTGCTAAATGTCACTGCATCTGGAATCGCCAACAAGCCCTGCCTGGATTCCGGCTGTTGCTGCAATGACAAGCTTGATTCCGCTATGTTCCCATTTTGCTCACTGAGAAAGGTGACCTTTTGCAAACAACTCTCCAAGCTTCGCAAAGGCCACCACGACTGCAAGAAGAAGAAGCAGGGTGCATGGTGGTATGGAGCCTGGCTGAGGGCTAGCTAGACCTCTGGGCCAGGCTAGCTTCCTCTAGCCGATGCTCAGGGCCAAAATGTGCTCAACAAAACACAGACATGCACACAGCACCTGCACTCTTGGAGCTGTCAAAGCTGCAGCCCCCTGAAAACCAGCAAAATGTGTCCTTAGCGAAATCAAAGGGAAGCTGCAGCTGCCTCAGGAGGACAGGAGAATTTGATCACCAGGGACTTGGCCTCTGCCCTGCTCCCCACCCGCAGGCATCACACAGCCCCAGGCAAATGCTCTCCTTCACTGCTCCAGTCTTTGCCTTCAAAGACAAGATTGTTATCCAGCACTCAGCAGCACTGACAGGAGTCAAACGCAGCAAAGCTGGGGGGCAGGGAGAGAATATCAATAGCCCTCTAGATAGCCTCAACACCCCCCCCCCCGCAAGGCCTCAGCCAGCAGGGCCACACCAGAAGGTGCCAGGTTCCCTGTCCCTTGATGCATGGACCTGCCTCTCCACTGTTGCTCTGATCATTTGCTGCAGAGAAAGAGAACTTGCCCGAGAATTTTCGTTCTTTAAAAGCAATTATGAGAAAGAAAAGGAGACATTTTAAAGTTCATACATCTCGTTCCTTTGAGCCACTAATAATATCCAGCTGAACCAATATCCTAGAATCAAAGGGCTAGCCTTGCTTTTGAAAACCCATCAAAGCTTGGAACAAGGGTACCTAAAAGATGGCTGGTTTCCCAATCTGCTCAGGGTTTTTCAAAGGGGGATTATCTGTGGTGGCCTCAATTGTGGGACCCTCCAGACAAAATAGCCATGATCAAAAACTAACCTACCTGTTCCAAACCTTCCCAATCTGGATTCCCCCAACCCAACTCCGCAAATGGCAGAGAAAACTGCACTCTTTTATCTTCTCACACAAGAAACCAAGAATAAGCACCAAATACCTGCACCTCCCCACCTCAGAAGGAGGATGGGGAATCCCCAACGTAGAAGCATACTACAGTGCCAACCAAATACGTCATATAATCCCATATATACTAGAAGACGAGACAAAACAATGGATACACCTAGAAAGGGACACAATTGAAAATATCTGCACCACAGCATACCCACTCCTCCCAAACAAACTAAGAAAAATACCCACAACACTTAACAGGTACACACAAACCATGTTCAAAGCATGGAAAGCAGAAACGGGCAAACTATCTCCAACCCCATCCCCACTAATTCGCCTGACCTACCATCCACTATTCCACCATGCAGCACAAAACCTCCAAACAAAAACCTGGCAATCCAAAGGCCTATATCGCATAATAGACTTTTATAAAAATAACAAACCTCTGTCAACACAAGAAATACAGGACAAATTAGAAGACACCCAAATGCCCTGGTTAACACAACACCAATTACATGCCCTCTTAAACAATCCAGCAGTAAAATCAGCAGCAACTAGACCCCTGACAACCTTTGAAAATTTCATCCTAATGACAAAGGGACACGGCAGAGGGTTGGTATCTGCAATATACAAAATACTACTCAAAAATCCCACGAGCTCCCTAGACACAATCAAAAAACAGTGGGAGGATGACATAGGATACGAAATCAACCCCACCCAATGGACCAGAATGTGGTCTAAACCCCACCCCCCCTTTAAATCCATATCAACAAAAAGAAGAGAACTCACCCTAAAACTAACCTACAGGTGGTATCTAACACCAAGAAAATTAACGCTAATACGCCCAGGAACCTCACCAAAATGCTGGAGAGGGTGCACCTCCACAGGCACATACTTCCACATGTGGTGGGAGTGCCCCAAAATCCAAATATTCTGGACAACAACCACACGAGAAATATGTAAAATAACCAAGCAAGTGTTAGAAACCACCCCAGAACTGGTCTTACTAAACATCTTCCAAGACAATAATGCCCACTTACAACACAAAGAACTCATAATCCATCTACTCTCAGCAGCCAGAAACATCATAACCAGACACTGTAAAGACCTGTCAGGAGTAAACATGGACCAATGGTACCAAGTAGTATGGGAAACAGCCCTATTAGAAAAACTAATCAATAACCTGAAACTGACACGGGGACAAACAGAGGAAGACACCTTCACCCCGGTATGGTTCCCCTTCATCACACACACAGCCCAACAAGACAATGACAGCATACAAATCAATATGGCTAACCTGACCAAAACACCCACCCACCCCACTCACACAGGAAACCAAAGATCACCACAGCCAACCACAAATGAACAATCACCCCCTATGCCAATCCCGACATCTCTCACCACCAAAGAAGCACAAGCGAACAACAGAGAACCTACACAAACAACGCTGACACCAAACCCTACATATATTAAGGAAAATAGAAACATTGTCACCCCACCTCACCCATCCCCCCCACCCCACCCACCTCTTTCCCCCTCTTCTCCCTAATGTCTCAACAACCCAAACTGATTTGTAAAAATGTTACATGGAAAAAAAAACGAGAGAGACATTGCACACACTCTTGTAAATCAAGAAAATCTTTAATAAAAAAACCAAAACAAATAAACAACTGTGGGATCTTTTCCCCAAGGAAGCTCACATGGGCCCTAGGGTCCCCTTCCAACTCAACTGTTCTACAATTCTTTGCAAGCTGACCTGGAAGTGTCTTTGAAGAGGAAGGCAGAGTTCTGCAGGAAAAAGGGGCCACAAGGGCTCGCCTCTTTCAACAGAACCACATTTTTGAGGTTTCTATACGTAGGGGAAGAAAACGTCTGTGCTGCCGTCTCACTCCTTGCAGCATCGTTGGAACCAGAGGACTGTGTGCTGTTGTCAAAGCAGCCTCTCCTCCCTCCCCCCCTCTCACGAACAGACATCTCTGTTTATGTACATCAACCCCTTCATTGAAAACCGTCTGGTGGTTTGGTTCAAGAGGCTTTGTTAGAACAAGACACCCATTTTCTTTTTTGACACATGATGTGGAACCTCGGGGTTGTTGGATCAATCAAAGATTAAGCCGTGAATCACCACCTTGCCTCCACTTACTCCCCTTCATGGATGAGCAGCCCCTAATGGGCGCCGCACACTTTCACAACGCCACCTTACGCCACGTGCGATGTGGCTGTGCGTTATCACGGAGGCAATGCAGCAGGCATCCCGCCGGAGATCACAAAGACAGCCTTCCGAAGCGCATGCTGAAACTTAGCAAGGGCTGCTTAATGCTGCTACACAAATGTATGGTGCGGCTGCGTTTGGAATATGGTGCGCAGTTCTGGTCGCCCCAGGATATTGTAGAGATGGGAAAGGCTTTAAGAGTAATTGAAATGATAAAGGGGGTGGAATGACTCCCCCATGAAGAAAAGTTGGAGCTTTTAGGATTTTATTTTATTTTAGTTTAGAGAAAAGGCATGTAAGAGGTGACATTATAGAAGTTTAATGATGATGATGATGGTGATGGTGATGGTGATGGTGATAATCAGTGCCCCCCCACCGGGGGATACTCAAGGGTACACAGTACTGGCATCTTTTTTTCCTAGAAGAAAAGCACTGATAATAATAATGTTATTTGTACTCCACTCAACCTAGATGGCTTTAAAAGAGAATTGAACAAATACATGGAGGAGAGGGCAATTGTTGCCTTTATTTATGTATTTAATAAAATGGCATCACCGCCCGATTGTAAAATCAAACAAACCTCATGATAGTATACAAACAAACAAACAAACAACCAAACAACTATTTAAAGCATTCAAAAAGAATTAAAAATCAGCAATAAACTAAAAACAGATTAAAACACACATCCACATTCTATGTATCTGGGTAGGCATGTCTATATAGAAATATGTTTTTAGCAGGTGGCAACAAGAGTCCAGCAGAGGCACTTGCCTGATTTCAATGGGCAGGGAATTCCGAAGCGTTAAGTACTTCCCTATGAAAATATTGATTTATTACAAATGCAGAATGGGTATCATGTGGCACCTGTAACAGAGCCGGTTCCACATGAATGGCAGAGATGTATAAGATTATGAACAGTGTGGAGGAAATAGATAGCATTATGAGACAGCGAGGAAAAAGTCTCAGAGGCCAGAGGTGTCATCTAGCAATGGAGCAGGCATGCTCAGGAGGTGATGGCGTTTCCTTCACTTGGGATATTTAAGCAGAGATTTGACAGCATCTGTAAAGGATGCTGTAGTTCCATCCTGAGCAAGGAGTGTGGACAGGATCCTCCAAGATCCCTTGGGACATCGTTTTCTTTATCTTGCCATGACAAACGGTAACATTTGATTTTATGGTTTATTATTGTTCATATTTTGAATTAGATATACTGTATACGGGTTTCCCACTATATCCGCATGCAGACAGCAAGATCCCAGGAAGCGGAGGAAAATCAAACATTTGCACCTTCTTGAAAATTTGATCTAAAGTTATAATGCAGAACTTTATGCTTCGTTCAATAGAGAACTCTCTCTCTCTCTCTACTTGGGCAGCCATGCAAAGCCTGAAAGCTGGATTCTTCTGTTATTGTTGCAGCAACTTTAAATAGTATTTTACTGTAGTGACAGCAAATGCTGCTGATAACCCAGGAAGGCACCAGAGGCTGCAGGATTTCCACTTGAAACAGACACTAGCAGGCAGCAGCCCGCACTCTCTTCTCCAACCTGCTTGAATGGTTCTTAAAAGGATTTGCAGGGGGACGATGCTCGGAGTTCATCCTGATGCCTGCAAGATGTTTTCCATTTCAATTTCAACAGAGAAAACATCACAGAAAACAAGTCAAACCGCATCCTGCTGAATTGCAGAGAAATGAGGTTCCAGTGTCAAAAAGCAAACACTGATATGCATAAAATTGTTTCCTCTTTGATCTCCCTAACTTGAATTAAACAGGTTTTAAATTAATCATTAAGAATGTGGCCTCCAAGGAATTCTCTGCATTCTTATGAAAGTAACAACTTGAAAAGGGAGGCAAGTCCCTTCCAGAGATCCAGATTAGGAGGTTTTGGGGATCACTGTTTTTCATCTTATAGAAATGAGATTTTCATCTGTTTTAGTTGTTTGGTTGCTCTCTTAACTTGAGTGTTAAGTCCTTTGCAATTTGGAAACTGGGATGGGAAAAAAGGAAAGTGTTTACTTTCTCATTGCTATGTCAGTTCAAAAGCGGCTCAATAAGCACCACCAGTCTTTCAGAAATCCCTGACACAACGTTTCCACATAAATTGTCAGCGGGGACCAAGCAGGCAAACTCATTCCAGAGCACTGATGCTGCCTCTGGCCACCAACTGGGGGTAAGGAGTGGTCTCCATCCATTTGCACCCTTTGCTGTTGCACCTGAGCACCAGGAGCTGGCTCAGCAGCAGAGCGAACCAAGAGGGTTATTGAAATTGGGTATTTCTCCGCATTGCAACCATTTCCAAAACCCTTCATTTGCAAATGCTCCACGACCGTGCAAAATGCAGGTGTTTTCAATCATTTGCAACTTCCCCTTTGCAAACAGACTGTTACTATTTGCGTTTCAAATCAGCTTCCTCTACATATTCCTGAGATTATTATTATTATTTTTTTATCATTTTGCGTTGGGACAATAAAGGCAAACCACTCTGCCTGCTTCTGATCTCCCATCCTTGGGGAATAATGCAGGAGCCACTCTTGACTGAACACTGGATAATAGACATGTCTCCACTAGGAACACCAGCCTGTGTGTGCAAATGCGCACAGATTGCCTGCATGGATCAGAGACGAGATTGACCCTGTGGGTTTCATTTTATTGACAACCAGCTCCAAGGAAGCAGCTGCTCTAAGATAATCATCTGGAAAGAGCAGCTCACTTCAGACACTGCTTTGTTTCCAAAAAGCCCATCCTTGCGACAATGGGGATATTTCTTGAAACTGGGAGGCTGGCAAGGCCTCGGGTGTTTCAACTCCGGAGCCACATTCCCTCACGGGCAAACATCCGGCAGTGTGGGAGTGTGGTGCATGGGCAGGTAGAGCAATGAATGATGTGACTGTTCCATTTCTACTGTTGGCTTTGCAAAGCTCAGAGGTACCTACATGTACTCAGACAACCCTTTCTCTGTCTACCCAGGCAAACACAACAACAGCAACAACATTTATACCCCGTCCATCTGTTTGGGTTTCCCCAGTCACTCTGGGTGGCTTACAATACAGATAAAAACATAGTAAAACATCAAACATTAAAAACATCCTGATACAGGGCGGCCTTCTAAAAGTTCTGTAGTTCTTTATCTCCTTGACATCTGATGGGAGGTTGTTCCACAGCGAGGGCAGCACTGCCAAGAAGGCCCTCTGACTGGTTCCCTGTAACTTCACTTATCACAGTGAGGGAACCACCAGAAGACCCTTGGAGGTGGACCTCAATGCTTTTCAACATCTTATTTCTTGCCCTTTGAATCCCTTGGTTTGGATCCTACCCTCTGGAGCAGCAGAAAACATGCTTTCTTGGGGGTGGGGTGGGGAGTTCTCTCTTGCTTCCCTTTTAAGGATATGCTGGGTACAATCTTCACTGCACAGGTTTGCAGGCAAAGAGGATGGCATTAATATTCCTAACTGCAACTCAATTGTTCTTCAGATATAAAAGAGAAATTAATGAGATTCTGGCTGGTGTCACAGTGGTATTTATGTAATTACTTTTGATAATGCCGCCAGCTTCAGGCAGTTGGGGATGAGATCTCCTAATCAGCCCTCTGCAAGCGAATGACACCATCCAGCCCAGGCAATTGGGAGGCTCCGTTAGTCACCAAGCCATTCTGCAAAGGTGATAGTTGGTTAAACCACCGGCAAGATCGCCGCCCACACAAATACCATTATTTCCCCCTCAATTTTGCCAAGTTGGTTTGTTCCATCACAGCAGCAGCAGCCTGGCTCATTCATTGCCTTGCACTTCGCTGTGTGTTAAATGACTGAAGAGGACATGACTAGGCGCAGGTGAGGACAAAGTGAGCCCAGCTGACGGCACTACCTTCCAGGCAGACCTCAGAGCCACAAGCAATGTGATTAGGGTTGGGCAGACAGCTCAGTTAGTAGAGCATGAGACTCTTAATCTCAGGGTCGTGGGTTTGAGCCCCACATTGGGCAAAAGTTTCCTGCATTGCAGGAGGATGGACTCAATGACCCATGTGGTCCCTTTCAACTCTACAATTCTATGATACCAAATCTGTTTTTTGGAGGCAGCAATGCTGGATACCAGTTGCTGGAAACCACAGGAAAGGAGAGGGTTCTTGTGCTTGAAACCTTGCTTGTGGGATTCCCACAGGCATCTGGTTGGCCACTTTGAGAGCAGGATGCTGGACAAGATGAGCCATTGGCCTGATCCAGCAGCTGCTTCTTATGTTGATGCTGTTTTTGAGGGTTACAGAGCAAAGGCTGTGGAGTTATTCATGGGTGGTTTGCAGGAGCCTCTCCCATTCTAGTACCCTCCAGATGCATTGCCCTCAGGTCCTGCATGTGGGCTTCTCATCTTCAGGAGGTCTGCTATGACAGAAGAACCTCCATGCCCAGAGACAGTCTACCTCTTAATATCATAAGATGGAAAACTGCTGTTGGAGAGCTGCTGTTGCTTATGGGCTTCCCATTGCAGTATCTGGTTTGCCACTGTGAGAAGAGGAAGCAGAACTAGATGGGCTCCTTTTGGCCTCATCTAGCAGCTTCAGGGCGCTTCTTATATCATCACGATTCTTGCTATGCTTACAGATCTGCTCAGAAAGTCAAGGGATGGAAGGGTGCAAAGTTTCTTGAATCTTTAATCTCAACTTTTAAATGGTGATCTTGACATATTTGAGGCAAATACATTTTGAGGCTAATTCCCCTTTCCTCTCTAATCCTCCTTCCTGTTAACTGACATTTTAATCTCTCCCTTCAAGGCTCATTATGGGAGGTCTTTTTTCTCCATATGTTTATATAAGCCCGCAGGAAGAGAACTTACTTAAGAGAAATGAGCTTCAAGTGCCTCTTGGTTCCTTAAGCCCCAAATTAGAGTCTTTATCTCTTTAAATTTTAATTCGTGCGCTGGATTTCAAAAGTCTTTCATCTGCCTTCACCCTCTCACCAGGTGCTCTCAGTGGGACAGATTCCCATTTCCAACTTTTCTCTTGCTCATTTAGGCAAATGTCAACGTGCTGAAAACCTTCCACTTTGTTCTTGGACTCTTCTCCATCCTCCCTCCCCCCCAAAAAATCTGGGAGTTGTAGTTTGGTAAAGGTGCTTAGCCTTGTTAGCAGATCCCTATTCCCCTTCCAGAGTTACAATTCCCAGAGTTCCCTGGGAAGAGGGATTGATTGTTAAACTGTTCTGGGAGAAGAACAGGGATCTCCAGTGGCGTAGGAAGGGCGGGGCATAGGGGGCGGGTCGCCCCGGGTTCCAGGGGAGGGGGGTGACACTCCCCGGCCCCTCCCCCTGCTGCCTGGCACCCCGTCCATGCTTCTTTACGGACGGACGGGGCAGCCCCATGAGCCGTCTGTAAAGAAGAAATTCCGGGCATGCATATTGCATCATAGTTGGCGCTGCTGCTCTTGTGGCGACTGAGCGAGCCGGTGGCCGAGCGGCGGGTCATGGGGCAGCGCTGGCCCAGATGCACTACGCATGCCCGGAAATTCCTGCCCCCAGGGGGGGTGCCTCCGCTCCGCCACCCCAAGCGGCAAGGAGGCTTCCTCCGTGACTGGGGGTCTCCTAGCAATTCTCTCCACCCTTAAAAAGCTACAGCTCCCATAATTCTTTGGGGGAAGCCATGACTGTTTAAAGTGGTGTCATAGTGATATTAGGACAGGTAAAATTGTTTTTGTACGCAACCACGGCTGCCAGGATGTTCTTTGCTCAGAGGTGGAAAGAGTACACTGTCCCAACGAAGCAAGAAAAGCAAGTAAAGTTAATGGACTGTGCAGAGATGGCAAAACTTACGGGAAGCTTAAGAAATCAAGAAGAAAGAACTTTCAACAAAGAATGGGGGAGACATGGATTATTAAAAGATGTATTGTAAACATTTCAATACATTAGCAGGATTAATTTAAAATCTGGCGGTTAAAATGTGACTTTAGAAGAAATACAAAGAGTGGTAAACAAAAGGAGCTAAGGAAGAGATACCGTTTTGCAAATGTTTGCATAGGGAACCAAGGAAGGGGAGGGGGGGAAGTCTAAACAACCACAACTATGTATGTAATCGTATTTGATGATTATTGCTGTCAATTTGAAAAACCAAAAATAAAATTTATTTTAAAAATAATTAAAAATAAAGTGGTGTCATGGTGCTTTAAATGTATGGTGCGAATGTGGTGTTGGTCTAGGCAACTCCCTGTGTTCCAGTTAAGAAGAACTAAGAAGAGTCTGACTGCTGGATCAGGCCCATGGTCCATCTAGTCCAACCTCCTGTCCTCACAGTGGTTGACCAGATACCCCAATGGGAAACTCTCAAGCAGTATTCGAGCACAAGACCGCTCTTTCCTCCTTGGTTTCCAGCAACTGGTATTCAGAAGCATTGCTTCCTCCAACAGGGGTGGCAGAGCACAGCCGTCATGGCTAGTGGCCATTGATAGCCCTCTCCTCTTCCATGAATTTGTCTTTTAAGGCCATCCAAGTCGGTGACCTCCTGTGGGAGCGAGTTCTAGAGTTTAACAATTCGCACTGAGTGAAGAGGCAGCCCAGGTCTCCTTCCTTCCCTGCTCCAAAAGCCATCAGAGTTGGAGAAAAAAAGCCCTAACCAGCTTGTACTACGGCACCTCCTCCAAAACGAAGGAGAAACCCAGGAGCACCGACCTCATTTGCCCCCAAGCCCAGGGTGCGTCAATCCCTCTGCCATCGTGGCCATCTGTTTCCTACTCCTCCGTGGCTCCCAATTAAGGACACGCCGGAGACACGTTTGTGCCGCCAGAATAAGCCACTTAGCACCATTCAAATATTCATAATGAACGGGGCGCAAAGGAATTCTTCAGAATGCATTTTTTTTGAAAAAAACAAAATTGCACTCGGCAGAAGCCGCAGGAGCCTCCAGGCAGCCTCCTGCGGAACAAGCGAGGCAACGGAGGATGTGTCAGGAAAGCAGAGTTCCTGCCATGGAGGACTTTAATAAGGAATCCGTCAGTGCTGGGGAAAGAAATGCTCCTTCCACCCCCTGGTATTTGTGTCCCATTACCCGCACTTGGGTTATTTGTCTGGATAAGGCAGCCCTGCTGTGCTGGGGATTGGCATCACCGCAGGCCACTGCAACTTCTGGCATCTGAAGGGTTATGAGAAGAGGAAGGAGCGGAAGCAGCTCAGAGAAAATCCAAACTCCCATTCAGATCCTTTGCTCTCTTGGTTGCAGGAAAGAAGCACAGGTCGCCACAATCCCATTATTACAGAAAATTGAGTTATTAATACATGCAGGAACCTAATAGCCAAGGAGTGGAAATCTGCCTCCCCAGCGACATCTCCAAACCAGAGGCTGCCTCATTTTTAAAAAACAATTATCTAGAAAAGGGATGTCGCTTTCTTTCCTCACCATGTTAATTAAACAGTGGGGCAAGACCAACCTCCCTCCACTTACAAGGAGTCAAATCTAAAGGCCTGCAAATGTCCTGCTCGCTTCCTGCAAAAGTCATCATTTGGGGATTTCATGCCAAACCTTCTCCCATCAAAATAGGACAGAGGGAGCTAAATCAGGGCTGTCACATATGAACACGCAGCTTCAGGTCTAGAGTGAAGGAAGTGCAATCCCAACACACAAGCAGCAAAAATGAACAAGGTTGTTTTCTGGAAAAATCTGACTGCTAGCAGAGAACAACTGAATTGAACTTCAGGCGCCCCTGTGAGATTCTGTCTCATTCTTGGTTAATTTCACAGAGTCACTCTGAGGTTGAGGCTGTCACATTTGAACCATTGCGGGAGGAGCCTCTACCAGACATATAAATACAACACCTGCCCATCATAACTACCTAAGGAGAGGCTGCTGGGATCAGGCCAATGGCCCATCTAGTCCAGCATCCTGTCCTCACAGTGGTTGACCAGATACCCCAATAGGAAACCCACAAGCAGGATTTGACCACAAGCACTCTCCCCTCCTGCGGCTTCCAGTCACTGGCATTCCGAAGCATTGCTGCCTCCAACTGTGGAGGCAGAACATAGCCATAGTGGTTAGTGGCAATTAATAGCCCTCCACTCCATGAAGTTGATGCTAGTTCAACTAAATCCTAGGAAATTTATGGACATGGTGGTTTAGTACGGATGTATTCAATCACCGTTACTCTTTTCCTATTGCAGACATCTATGGCTGGGGCAAGATCCAAACTAGGCACTTCTTGCTTTGAAGTCCACAGATGCCTCTCCTTTGAAGTCTCTCATTTTTTTGCCTGGAGTAGAACAGCAGAGTACAGGGCCACTCTCTGCTTAGCATTTGCATAGCCTGTGTCTTGGCATAAATCCACTTGCAACCACTGCAAACACTAAAGGGAATACCTTCGAGCTGGTGTCCTTGCTGTTGTCACAACAATCAATTTTCTAGAGTTGTCTGTATGATTCAACAGAGCGATTGTCTGTTGAACACAAGACCCACAGAATACTCAGGTAATACAAAACCCATTCCACGGCTCATTCACCTCACCAGTTACCGTGGCAGCTATTATTTATTTATTATTATTTTGATTTCTTCATCGGAGAAATGTTGGAGGGCATGGAATCACAGCTGTGACATTTCCCAAAACAAAGTCTTCTCAGAACAGCTCACCATCATGGAATCCTGATGTTTAATCAAAATGCCTTTTCATGCAGTTCGCTCCTGCTGTTCTGTGTCCTGCCAACAGAAATGAGGTCCATCACCTTTGTGAGAGTCCTCCTATATGTGATGACTATTTTGCCTCCTCATCTCAAAATGCCCAACTTCTCCTGCCACCTTTCCTCCTAGGATTTGACCCTTCAGGCTCCTCACCATCTCTGATGTTCTCCCCTTTGGAAACATCCCAGGGCGCCAATATCCTTAAAGAGGAATGCCTAGCACTGGACCCAGCACACCAGGCGAAGTCTGACTAAAGTAGAACACAATGAGACCATGACTTCTCACCTTCCGGATAGTATACTTCTTGTTGATGTAGCCCAGAATCGCACTAGCTCTTTGTTGCAGCTGTACAACAGCTGGCTCACGTTCATTTTGTCATCTACTAAAATCCCAGATCTTTTCCCATTTTTAAAAATCAAGGAAGGTGCCACCCACCAAATGTATTTGTGCATCTGATCTTGCCTCGTGAAAAGGAGGATTAACATTTATATTGGTTGAAATCCATTGGGTTGGCTTTGGCACAGTTCCCCCATCCTGTTGTTTGTTAAGGGTGCTGGTAATTGCAGCTCTGTGAGCTCTCTCTCAGGTTTCTTTGGGAAAAGCCATGTGCTCTAAATGTGTGTGATAGCACATGGTCGCTGCCTAAAGTCAAGCTAATTTGGTCTCAATAGGAATGAGACAGAAAATCAGAGTTCCAGCTGAAAGGATGTGTGCTTAGGTTAAAGCTAAGCATGCCTCTCTCTTGGGTCTGGGCAAAAAATAGTAAATCAGGTTGCTTAAGTTAAAAAAAGGTAAAGGTAAAGGTACCCCTGACTGCTAGGTCCAGTCGCAAACAACTCTGGGGTTGCAGCGCTCATCTCGCTCCATAGGCTGAGGGAGCTGGCGTTTGTCCGCAGACAGCTTCCAGGTCATGTGGCCAGCATAACTAAGCTGCTTCTGGTGAACCAGAGCAGTGCATGGAAACGCCATTTACCTTCCCGCTGGAGCGGTACCTATTTATCTACTTGCACTATGACGTGTTTTCGAACTGCTAGGTGGGCAGGAGCTGGGACCGAGCAACAGGAGCTCACCCCGTGGCAGGGATTCGAACCGCCGACCTTCTGATCGGTAAGCCCTAGGCTCTGTGGTTTAGACCACAGCGCCACCCACATCCCTTTTAAGTTAAAAAGTTAACCATAAAACTGTAGATTTTGGAAGGGGTCCTAAGGGTCTTCTAGTCCAACCCTCTGCAATGCAGGAATCGCAGCTTAAAGATTCCTTGGAGATGTCCAATTGACCTCTATTTTAAAGCCTCCAAGGAAGGCAAGTACTCCAGCTTCTAAAATAAGTCTGTTCTACTGTCAAGCAGCTCTTATCGTCAGATAGGCCTTCCTAATCAAAATAACACAGTCTTTGCTCCCATGGCTCCCAAACAAGCCCCATCCTTCACATTTCACAAGCATGGCCAAAGCTTTGCACCTTTGCCTACACAGCCTTGCACTTTCCAATGCCAGCATGGAACAGGAGCAGAGAAGTACCTTGGGCTGGATGTTTGCTGTCCTCCCCGGACTGCACAGCCTCATAAAATAATGACTCCCCTAATAAGGTGCATTTGCTGCAGTGATAAGTGGAGCCAGGCGTCTTGCTTGCACTCCTGACTGGAGAGGACAATAAGCTCTAATCAGCATAGCCCTATTCCCCCCCCCCCCCCCGCATAATCTTCCAAAGCTGTTTATGGGAAGATTTCCACTCTTTTGCTCCACTTCCAGACACAGCCTCCTCCCCCTCCCCTCCCCGCCTCAATTAACATGTTTCAAATTTTAAAATCTTGGCTCCTGGAGTTGGAGAGGCAGCAACAGCGCAGCTCCCCACCACCCTGATTTAGGAAGGAGGGGAGGTCTCTTTCCCATCAGCAACAGGAGCAACCCTCAAAATGCATTATTTTAGCAGTTGCCATGATGGGTGAATCCCAGGCCGTCACATCTCATTGCATGGGGCTGGACTAGTTGACCCTTGGGATCCCTTCCAACTCTACAGAGTTCAATGATTCAATGGTCATAGAAGGATTTTTATAGCCACTGGGAAGCAGCTCATTTGAGCTGAAGAAGAATCAGGGTGGGCTGGATTCTGACCCCCCCCCCAACCTCCAGTGGGCCATGTTTGAAAGGTGATTGACACCTGTCAATCACCTGACACCAAAATGACCACAAGTGGCCCATTTTTGCCTGGGCAGACTGAGATCAAGCATGGTGCTTTGCAGGCATCTCCAATCAGCTGGTGGTCAGTGCTTGTAAAGCCCCTTTCAACCCAGCCGCCTCCCTAAAAGCCCCACACCTGCCCCATGCACAGCACCAGATATATGGCAGGTGGGCGCATCTTGGCCAAAGGATGTGGCCACCGTCCTTACAAAGATGTGGCTTTCCTCTTTTTAAAAGCTGGCACCAAAGGGCTTTAGAAACTTTTCCACAGCTGGAGAGCTAACAGGTTTTTTGTTTTTGTTTTTAAAAATCCTAATACTTCAAAAAGGCCAGCCTTTTGCTGTTTCTGCTTGCAGGGTGTGTTGCTTCTTAGGGTTCCTGAAGCTGTGATTAGCTGTGATCCCTGTACTGCAGGGGGTTGGACTAGATGACTCCCTTATGTCCTTTCTAACTCTAGAATTCTTTTATTCTTTATTGTGGACAGTTCCTCACAGCACCAGCCACAAATTGAGCTGCTGTCGTGCAGGGCAGGGGGTGGGACTGGGAGGCCCTCCTCCGTCCTCCTTAGCAGTTTACCAAGGATAATTTCTGCATGGAAGAATTTCAACCTCATACTTTTCGTTTCTGCAAATACATCTCCCCAAGTACCACAATGCACACGCCTGCCTTGTCTTGTGGAAAGGGCACATGGATGTATATGTTGTGACAGCCTGGTGCCCTCCAGATGCTTGGGGCTACAGCTCCCACCAGTCCCAACCAGCAAAGCTGAACAGTGCTGAGGCTGATGGGAGTTGTAGTCCAAAGCATCTGGAGGGAACCAGCCTGAGGAAGACCCAGCCCACAACTGAACAGCTGAAACAAAGCCGAGAGGGGCCAGGTTTTGAGGACACGCCTCAGGGAAAGAGTTCCATAGCTGTGGAAATATGACAAACCTGGATTTGAGGAATCATGAGGTAGAAGGTAATTATTAGGGCAGTGTTCCTCCACCTGGCAACTTGGACTACAGATCCCATCAGCCTAGGCTGCCTGGGGCTGATGGGAGCTGTAGTTCAAAACATCTGGAGGGCGCCAGGTTGAGAGAGGCTGGTGCGCTTCAAGGGCAGAATAAATCCTGCCCCAGGCAGCTTCTCACCAAATGAATAAAACAGCACAACAAAACACCCCCAGTGGACAAAGGCTGGAAGCCCAGAAAAGGCATTAAGGCATTTGGCAAAATGTGGGGAAATGAGGCAAAGAATAAACACTTCCTGTACCCGAGTGAGCCTCTCGCGCAAACACAAAGCATCTTGCAGCACCTTAAAAGGGGAGCAAAGGGAGCTTTCTGGAAACGGGGAGCCCTTGTCAGCAGAAATGGCTGCCTGAGACATAGCCAAGGGTGGCTGTAAGGAGGAAGGGGGATGGGGCCTGGTCCTCTCTACCCACCAAGGATCTGCCTGCCTGCAAATCTCCCTCTGAGGGGAAAGTCCTCAGGAGCCCTCACAGGATCATGAGCTCCTGTGTGTGAGCAAACCAAATACATGTGTCCTCAAAGACTCTCTGCTTTGCACTGCATCTTTGAACAGGAAGGAATTGTTAAGGGCCCCCATGTTGTGCAAAAGGAGGGCTCCATCAAAATGAGGGGGGATGGGGAACAGGGGAGAAGAAGAAAACCTCTAGCCAGAAAGCGGCCACCTGATGTGAAATAAGTCATCGTACGCCAGGCAAATGAGGGGGAAATGAAGGAATCACATAGTACGTATGCTTTTTTTTTTTTTTTTTTAAAAAGTCTTCTTCAGCAGAGGTCAGGCACCCTCAGAATCCCACCGGCAGCCTTCCTCTGCTGCAGCTGCTCCCCCTGAAACCAGGACCATGGCATCTCCACTCCCCTTCAGAGGCTCACAGAAAGTGTCACAGCTCAGAAAATGCAGCATTTTAAAAGGCAATCAGGAAAGCATGCTGGCCAGGAAAGGAGGCAAGATCCGGCCCAAGACCTTCCCAGCCCCTCAAAGAAAGGGTAGAGAGAAAGGGGCGTCAAGGAAATAACCCTACCACCACTCAAGTCATACTCAGAGGAGACCCATTGAAACGAATGCATCTGAGTCAGTTGTGTTCATTAATTTCAACGGATCTACTCTGAAAGGGATTAACACTGGACACAACCCCTTGCTTTCAACATTGCTTTAGGCTGGGCTGCAACTGTTACTCAGGGGTAAGCCCTACTGTGGGACTTGCTTCTGAGTTTATGATTGTTAATACTGTTTTGTAGGTTATGAGTGATGTAATGCTTTGCAAACTTTATAATATGACTTTTCTTGTGGTTGTGCTGTGGTTTTTAATATTTTAATAGTGTTTATTTATGACTTGTTAATTATTTCATATAATTTATGTTGCAGTTGTGACGTTCTACTATACAGTAGTACCTCGGGTTAAGAACTTAATTCGTTCTGGAGGTCCATTCTTAACCTGAAACTGTTCTTAACCTGAAGCACCACTTTAGCTAATGGGGCCTCCCGCTGCCGCTGCGCGATTTCTGTTCTCATCCTGAAACAAAGTTCTTAACCCGAGGTACTATTTCTGGGTTAGCGGAGTCTGTAACCTGAAGCGCCTGTAACCCAAGGTACTGTACCAATGTATTATTTATTGTATGTAAGCCGCTTTGTGACTCATGCGAGTGAAAAGCAGCATAGAAATTGAATGAATGAATGAAACACACATCTGGCCCTCAGAACTCTCTCCAGGCCATGCCCTTCATGCAGGATAGATGGGTGAGAGTGTAGAAACCAACCTATATCACAAAGGCAAAATTTACATTTGTTGCTCCATCTCCTTTTGCCTCTGTCCCCATCAGCCACTGGCACATGGCCCCCCAGAAGGTTGCCCAGAAGGAAATGCAGCCCCTGGAATGAAAAAGGCTCCCATTCTTATGCTGTTGCATTGTTTAAAACTATTTTTTGCTGTGCTATTCTTGTGGGCTGTTCTGGGCTCCCTTTGGTGAAGGAGGAGAGCCAGCTACAGCCGTGAAACCAGACGGAGCTCTCTCCTGTGGCTCCTCCCCTCAGAGCAACGCTTGAAGACGGTGGCCTTGCTTCTGCCGGCGCTCTCTGCCCCCCGTGTGCTTTTAGGGTCCTTTGATATCATTTTAATCCTTCTGATTGCTGCTTTAATGTTTTATTGCTGCTTTGATGTTTTAATTATGGAAGCCGTCTATAAAAACCCTTTAAATGCAGAATAAAAATGACTGTATTCGTTTATTTAATGGAAAATAGCTGTTGGTAGAACTTTTCTGCATGGATCTGGCATTTAAATGGGGGCAGGAGCTGGTGCCGAGTCAGACTGTCGGCAGCGAATCTGTTCCTTTGCAGGATTCCCCCCCCCCCCATTTTAAATATTGATTATATTTTTATGGGTTTCTTTTTACTTGCAAACCCATCCTGCGACAATGGAAGTGGTGAAGTACAACCAACCAATCAAGGAAGCCATTTAGGTCATTGGCAAGTGTGATGTCCTGAGGCAGCAAGTTCCACAAGTTAACTCTGAAATGCCAGAAAGTTCTTTTCTTCGTCTGTTCTCAGTCTTCTTGCCCATAAACTTCTCAGTGACCCCGAGTCCTTCTATCAGGAGGGTGTGGGTGGATGCAAACCTTTCTACGATGTTCCTAGAGACAATATATAGCTATTATTACTAATACCCATTGATGGCCTTATTCTCCATGATGGGCAGGGGCTATACACACACACACACACACACACACACACACACACACACACACACATGCGGGGGCTATATAGGATTTCAGACTGCGAGTTTTCCCCAGCTCTACCTAGAGATGCCATCAGGGACTGAACCTGTGACTTTCTGGATGCAAAGCAGATGTTCTATGCTTCCCCTTGCGCCGGATCATTTATGAACATGTTCCAACTCATGGCTCCCTACTGTTGGGCTGAACTTCTGCAAATCCTAGTCTAGCCTGGAAGGGAGTTTGCGTAGAGGGAGGAAAGTCCTTTCTGGGTGTTTCATAAGAGGAAGTTGCATGACTTAAAATAGGTGCTTTTTTGTACGGCAAAATGTTCTAAAAAGGTGCGCAGCAGCTCTCTGCTTGCCATCTCAAGGAGGTTCTTACTTTGCCTGCAGGGTTTAACATTTCAAAACAAGAATTCATTTAAATGTTGTTGTTGTTGTTGTTGTTGTTCCCATTAGGGACTCGACACACACAAAAATCTTGCTGAAATAATGTTGAACTTTCACATTAATTTCTCCTTCCTGCTTGATCCCCTCCTTAACTTATCAAAGACATGAAACAGGACTCCCTTTCCCACCCCAAACTGTGAGATGGAGAAGAGTTGGAGATGGATGAAGATGGAGGCTCAGCACCCCTGAAACAAGGTCAGGGTGCCCTTTTTGCCAGAGACATAATCGATGCAGGGAAAGAAAAAAAAGAGTGTGGGGTGGCGTGTTACCGGTAAGTGTTGAATTACTAGGACCTGGGAGAACCAGAGCTCAAATCCCCACTTGGTCACGAGGCTCACCGAGTGACCTTCTACCACTCACTGGCTCTCAGCTTAACCTACCTCGCAGGGTTGTTGTGGGGATTCAATTAAATGGGGCAGAACCACGTACACCACCTGGAGCTCCTTGGAGAAGAGGTGGAATATTAACGCAATACATCAAATGAAAAATGAACGGCACAGCTAGGTGGCAGTGAGAGAATATTGCAGAGGCAGGATTTTAATCCAGAGTAGGGAACGCAATCAGAGATGGAGGCAGCATTTCCAGGGGAGGAAACCCACTCATTTCTCCAAGCCACCGCTTCCCTGCTGCTGCTGGCTTCCACTCTTCCAGAACCTGTATGCATTGGATTATTCAAGGTGGAGTTGTGGGGCAGTCAGTCTCCAGGGCCTGGCTAATTCAATTGCACACATCCATTCACGCAAGGTGGTGCACAATCACCCCGGGGCCCAAAGGAACCAAAGCTTGTGGCTTGGTGGCGCATGGTGTCGCTCCTGACAACGAGCCCCTCATAGCCTCCCTGCACCTGAAATCACACAACCCGACAGCTATATTCGTGACACAGCCCTACTGTTTCCAGTTTCCCATTTATCAGCTGAGCACCTGTAATCTGAGACCATCCAACTGCCATTAAATAAATTACCGGTAGTCTTCTCAGGCACAGATACACAGAAATGCTCCCCTAACCATGAGCATTTCACAACAGGCCTTTAAAGGTGCGCTCCCTGAAATTTCTTGTCGCATAGGGACCTAGTCTCCCTGCCTGTCTCTCCCGCTCCCCATTCTGGCCTTAAAACTCCTCATTCCCAGGTTTCACCTTGTTGTACTCTCCCACTGCATTGCTAAAGGGTCTCTAACTGCTCCAAGTGAAAGCCACTGCCCCCTTTGATGTGACCTAGAGAACAGCTGCTGCTCCAGGGATGCAGAGAGATTAATGTTGTGCCTGATTTGCTCTGCATCCGAGGTGGAGTAAGAGGCATACAGGTCTGAGCTCCAACACAAGAACGTAAGAAGCGACTGCTGGATCTAGCCAGTGGCCCATCTAGGGCAGCATCTTGTGCTCACAGTGGCAAAGCCAGATGCCCTTATGGGAAATCTGCAAGCAGGATTTTCAGCACAAGAGCAACCCTCCCCTCCTGCAGTTTTCAAAAACTGGTTTTCAGAAGCATTAGTGCCTCCAACTGCAGAGGCAGAGCATAGCTATCATGGATGGTAGCCATCAATATCCCTCTCCTCCATGAATTTATTTAATCCTCTCTTTTAAAGCCATCCAGTTTGGTGGCCATCACTGCCTCCAGTGGAAGGGAGTTCCATAGTTTAACAATGCACTGCATGGAGATGGGCTTTCTTTTATCCACATCTCAGGTTCCTCTTTGCCAGCCAACTCCCAGCCAGCCCCTCTTTCCAAGCCCAGCCATGACCGTGCTGATGATCCCTTTGAAAAGGATGCTTCTTTTTTTTCTTTTTTGGCAGATAATCGGAAGGCACTTTTGCCTAATTAGAAAGGTATGTGGTGCTCTCTGCTGGTCAAGGTTGGGAGGAGCAACCAAAGGAATTGCCAAAATTAAAATGGAAAATGCATTTGCTTCTGGAAGGAAGGGCTCGGCCCCATTGGCCTACCTCCTCCAGCACGATGCGCTTCCTTAGAATAATCCGAAAAGTAAGGTGTGAAGAATGGAGGTGGGGGTACTCAGGAGAGTCTCCCATACTCCCTCCCTTGCCCAACTGCAACACAACAACCCTGCAGTGCTGCTAGTTGAGTCTTACTCTCTGGTACCTGCTGCCACCGCTCCCTTTTTGTCACCCATAGCCCCAGAACCAAAGGGGGAAACTGGAGATGCATCTAAGTGCTTAATTTGAAAAGGCTCCAAGACTGTGCACCCTGCACACAAGTTACTGGGGAACGCAGGGCCAGCTCCCAGCTGCCTTATCCTGGTACAATTTCAAAGCATCTTGTTTGATTCCCTGGCAGACCTCTGCTAAACTAGCTAAAACCCAAGAACTCTGAAGCCAAAGCACACTGCATTTCCCAGACAGTTCCCTTATAAGCCACTCAGGGCGGTAAGGCAGCCCACACTCCCTACACTCTCCCAGATGTGGGAAGAATGTGCTGGTGCCTTGCAACTCTGACCCTTCATTTTCAGGAGCATGGAGTCCAAGCATCTAGGCCAGGAGTCAGCAAACTTTTTCAGCAGGGGGACGGCCCACTGTCCCTCAGACCTTATGCGGGGCCAGACTATATTTTGAAAAAAATATTAAAATGAACGAATTCCTATGCCCCACAAATAACCCAGAGATGCATTTTAAATAAAAGGACACATTCTACTCATGTAAAAAGACGCTGATTCCCGGACTGTCCTTGGGCCGGATCTGGCCCCCCGGGCCTTAGTTTGCCTAGGCATGCGAATTCTGAGGCTGGAAGGTGCACACATTTCAGTGGAACTTAACTTGAACTAAATAGTGGGGGTAGTAGAGCTGAAAACAATGCCAATATATTTAACATCGGGCAGGCAAGTCTAAAAAGCCTGGGGCACAAATTTTCACAGCCCTCTAGCAGCTATGGTGGCTCATATACCAGAAGTAATGTATTTAGCATTAACTTTGAAAGTGTATACTCAATTCTTTTTAAAAAAAATTCTAATAAACTTTATTTCACTTTAGCAATTACACAATTATGCAAATATGCAAAATATACAATAAGAAATAATAATAATAATAATAATAATAATAATAATAATAATAATAATAATTACTGATAATTAAATCCAGAAAGTGTATACTCAATTCTGACCAAACTAAGCCTCCTAGAGCAAAATATACTTCAGAGAGAGCGAGAGAGCGCAAATCAAACTTGGAAGTTGGGAGTTTTTCAGCTGTAAAGTTTTAATTCCCAGGAGACATATGTGTGTGTGCGCGCACGTGCTATTTTTATCTTGCTTAGTCTGAAAATCTCCACCAGCTGCTAGACAATAGACACACACATGTGGCCAACTCTTGACCTTCATGAGGAAAACTGTCAGATCAGAATGAACTTCTGAGAAAATCTGATCGAGGGGATGGTTATTTGGACTGACAGTCACAAGAACCAGAAGCAGCTTGGTATTTCCATGGGACTTGTGCAAAACACAAATCCTGTTTCTGGGGGAAATTAGCAAAACAAGGGCAAAAATTTCATCATCACAAAGAGATCAATCTTGTCTTCTATGTACTTTACAGAAGACAGTACCCTTTACAACCGAGGAGGAAAGAGGGGTGCTATAAATAACTGAATTCTGTTTATTACAGGAAAAAAATGCTATCCACTCATTCATCACACCCGAGTGATGTGCTATCTTAGCACCTATACTAATCCCTACAATGGTGAAACACTCTCCCTAGTCTAGAAGCCCCCATTTTCCAATCATTTCAATAAAGGCCTCACTAAGGAATTTTGTCAACCCCTCTTCCTGAGGTAAAAAAAAGGTAAAATCTTTATTACGTTCCCCCCCCCCCAATCTTTCAGAGAATACCCCAACGTGAGTATTTAACTTTCCTTTTCCTCCAAATCTCTTATTTCAGGTTTTGGAAACCGTGTCAGCCTTCAGCAACCAAAACGACCTCCATTTCCAAATAATTCCCATCAGCCACTGTGTTAATTTGTCTCATCTCCTTTTAAAGTGAGTTTCTTTCATCAGTCTGTCCTGCAGCAGGCAGTTTCGCCAATTATTTAAGTATATGCTGTGAAAAGAACTCTCTGCCTGTCCAGAATGCCTCATCACCACTGGCATCCACAAGGGTGAGACAGAGAGAAAATTGTATCTCTCCCCACTTTCTCCACACAAGGCATAATGGCACAGTGCTACCTCAGGTTAAGAACTTAATTCATTCTGGAGGTCCGTTCTTAACCTGAAACTGTTCTTAACCTGAGGTACCACTTTAGCTAATGGGGCCTCCTGCTACCGCTGTGCCACCACTGCACGATTTCTGTTCTCATCCTGAAGCAAAGTTCTTAAACCAAGGTACTATTTCTGGGTTAGCGGAGTCTGTAACCTGAAGCATCTGTAACCTGAAGCGTCTGTAACCCAAGGTACCACTGTATACTATATACAGTAGTACCTCGTGTTATGTACCTAATTCGTTCTGGAGGTCCATTCGTAACAGGAGACCACTCATAACATGAGACGTGCTTTCACTTAATGGCGCCTCCTGCTGCTGCCACGCCACCGGAGCGCAACTTCTGCTTGCATCCCAGGACAAAGGTTGCAACAAGGGGAATCTACTTCCGGGTTAGCGGAGCACATAACCCGCAGCATTCGTAAGTGTGACAGTACGTAACATGAGGTATCATTGAAGTAACCTTTTTTGTAAACTGAAAACAGGTAAACATGTTCCTTTCCTTGTCAGAGCACTTTCCCACATTCCTTTCTAGTTCTACACTATAAAATTTAACAACAACAACAACAACAACAACAACAACAACAACAACAACAACAACAACATCCTGCCCATCTGGCTGGGTTACCCCAGTCACTATGGGTGGCTTCCAATACATATAAAAACATAATAAAACATCAAACATTAAAAACTTCTCAATACAGGATTGCTTTCAGATGTCTTCTTAAAGTTGTGTAGTTATTTATCTCCTTGACATATGACGGGAGGGTGTTCCACAGGGTGGGTGCCACTACCAAGAAGGCCTCCTGAAGGCCTCGGAGCTGGGATGGGAAGATCAGAACAGCACACAGTACAGTGGTACCTCAGGTTACATACGCTTCAGGTTACATACTCCGCTAACCCAGAAATAACGCTTCAGGTTAAGAACTTTGCTTCAGGATAAGAACAGAAATTGTGCTCTGGCGGCGCAGCGGCAGCGGGAGGTCCCATTAGCTAAAGTGGTGCTTCAGGTTAAGAACAAATTAAATATGTAACCAGAGGTACCACTGTATTCCAAGTGAAGCTACCCCATAGATTTGCATGAAGGTATTTTCAGTCCTTTCCCTAAATTATTCCTAGCATTGAATCTGCCTGTTCATAAGACAGGAGCAGCAGGGAAGCAGGTCTCCTAGAGTGTTTTGCCTAAGATGTCGCCGTCTTCCTAGAGCCAAGTGCAAAGGGCCTCATGCCTGTTTCTGTAGGAATCTGCCTTATACCAAGTCAGAACGCCAGTCCATTTAGCTCAATACTGTCTACACTGACTGGCAGCACCACAGCACAGTTTGGGGCAAGGGACATTCCTAGCTCTACCTGGAGACGCTGTTGGGATTTCAACCTGGGACGTTCTGCATGCAAAGCGGGGGCTCTACCACTGAGCTACGATGGGTAAGGTTATTTTGGTACGGGTGGCGAAGAGGGTGCCTGGCAAGGGCCCAGCCTCATTTCCCCAGACAGATCCTTTTTAACATGAAAGCAGTAACTATTATCCCAGATGGAGGATTCTGACATCAAGTCTCTGCAGCCTCATTCCATGAACAGAGCAAGTGGAGAGTTCTGGGGGTGGAAGGAAATGACTCCAGCTCACTTAACAGCCTGCAGGGGTAAACTCAGCAACCCTTGTCCTATTCCAGAGGCATATAATGAAGTGCCCAATCCATGCTAACCCCATTGCAGCCATGGCCTCTTGGCCGTCAGCGTCTCTCTCTCTGGAATAATCTAATTGCTTACATTTGGTAGTAGACTCTACTCAAGGGACGCGCCTGGCATCATCAATCTGAGGACATAGGCAGCTGAGTGCAATAAGAGATTTTCGCTTTGCTACATACTAGGCTCCAAAAGGCACCCATTTGGGGGGTGGGTTGAGAGGGGGTCACCAACCTTGATCTCACACAAAATTCAGTTTGGTGATCCTCAAATGCATCCCAGTTGATTCTTTGTTAGTTGGAAGAAGCCAACAGATTTAAGCAAAAGCAAATGCCCCAAAGCAGCAAAATAATCGCCTTCTGCAATATTTGCAAAAATGCTTCGGCGGTTGGCGAAAGCCGCAACGGCAGAGCATGCAGCTTAAACCACTGAGCCTAGCCCAGGCCTCCAACTCCAATTACATTTGTGGCTTTGCTTTTAACAGCAGCAAATATAGCTCACCAACAACCTTTTCCGCAGGACTCAAAATGTGCCCAGACGGGGCCAACCCAAACTGCCTGCAGGATTGAAATAATTAGCAGAGCTGCACGCTCTGTGGTTTTCTCAATTGCCTCAACCATAAAATGGGAGCAATTAGAACCCAGGCCCATTGGGGATTGTCGGAAGGGGAGGAGGAAGACGCTTCTCCGGGCTGCAAAGCAGGGATTGAAATAGAAGCAACTTTTGTTCTCTGTCGATAGCAAAGTCCATTTTCTGACTCTCCTCCAGCCTCCACTGTAACCACCCTCCCCAAACAAGGGCTAAAATGCATTGCAAATCCCATTACATTAAGTGAGGAGAGGTCAGCCCCTTCAATTACTGCAAGGTTTTTAGCTGGGTGATAAAGTGTTCCAGGGAGAGATGACAGCGATGCCTTTGGAGCCTCCCCCACCGAGAAGAGCAATCATTTTTGTGACACACACACACACGCACAGTCCAGCACAGCAGAGGCTGCTCAGCTCGCAGACACAGTGCTCGGCCATCCCAACACGTCTCCACCAGATGGATGCTAACGGGGCACAATCTCCGCTCTGTGCTCCGAGGCTCCTGCGCTGCTCAATGGCAGCTTTGTGCCTCCTCGCTTGTGCTTCTGCTATTTGGAGCCTGCCCTTGCAAATCCTACCCTGCTGCTGCAGGAAAGGAACCATGAGCAATCTCATTTTTATTTGTAAGTCGCTTTTCCACAAAAAAGAAAAAAAAAATCATGTTCATAGCGGCTTACAGCAAAGGAAGCAGGAAAGTATTTCAAAAGCAACGCTGCAAAACAATTTTATAGCAACCCAGTAGCAAATGGAACATACCAAGCCTAAGTTAACTTGTTATCTAACAGCAACCATATTCAACAGCAAGGGCCACCCTTTACCTTTTTATTATTTAAAAAAACCCAGCGATGATGTTGCTCACTGTCTTCTCTCATCATGGGAGGGGTGTCTCTAGGACCAACGTAAAACTATAAAGCCCCCTTGTCATTTTTGGTCTTGGATGCTGGATGCTGCTTATGTAATCTTATATTTATGGTACTGAAATGTTTCTTTCTGTATGTTATTATATTTGCTATTGTGTTTTGCTAAGTTGTTGGGAAATTGTTTTTGTACTGTTTGGCATTCCTGTTTTCTTTGTCGTAAGCTGCTTGGAGCACGGTGTGTGTGTGTGTGTGTGTGTGTGTGTGTGTGTGTAGAAAAGCAGCATACAAATAAAACAAATGAATGCATTTTAAGCAAGGCAGGGAAAGGGCAGTTTTCAACCTGACCCAAAAAATTCTGATGCAAAAAATCAGAATGGGGCCCTGATTGTAAGGCTGCCCACAGGGCTGCCCACTCTTCTCCCAGTAGCCAAATGATGCTACTTCGTGCCCATTCTCTTGGTGTGGCCACGGTTGTTCCTGGAGTAGAAGCCACCTTCTCGGGGAAAACATCCTTCCAGGGCACTGCCTCTCAACCTGGTGCCCTGCAGAAGTTTTGGACTACAGCTCCCCTCAGTCCCAGCCAGCACAGCTGTCCAAAACCCTCTGGAGGGTACCAGCTTGGGGAAGGATGAACTAGGGCATCTCACAGCTTTTCTGCTCCTGTGCCAAGGCCAAGTTCAGGCTCTGTCTCTAAGTGCCACCAGCCTGGTCTCCACGTTGCCATTCCCCCATTCTTCTGATCAGCCACTCAGAGGACAAGCCTGTGCACACACTTTTGTTGACTCTGCAGCCAGTAGTGTGCACACATCTGCCAAATCCATATTGTTGTGATTTTGGCATGGGGGGGGTAGAGTTAAGTCTGAATGTTGCCCTGAGTCTCTTCCCATTCTTGGGTTCCTGTAACCGTGGGCATAGGCAAACTCGGCCCTCCAGATGTTTTGGGACTACAACTCCCATCATCCCTATCTAACAGGACCAGTGGTGAAGGATGATGGGAATTGTAGTCCCAAAACATCTGGAGGGCAAAGTTTGCCTATGCCTGGGCTAGAGGGTATGAGAGCAAGTTTGCCAGAATAATCCCTTTGCCTAGCAATAGTTTTGGCCAGCTAGTCATGGGAGAGAATCATAAGATTGTCAAGATTGAAGGGACCATAGGTGTCATCTGGTCCAATCCCCTGCAATGCACCATGTTAAGCACCACGTTAACCAAAGAGGTTTCCCCAAACCAGCTTTGATCCAAATAACTGTGCACATAGCCCTAGTTTCAAGTTTCAGGTTGGCTCAGCTCAAGGGCAAGCATGAAGGACAGCCAGCCAGGTGTGAGACCCATCCCAAGAGGACTATTCCAAAGAGACTGGAAGCCTTCCCTTTAGGGGCAATAGGATCAGAAGCACCAAAGCATCGAATGGACTTATTTTTGCATTCAACCACTGCAGCGAAAACATTATATGCCCAAGCATGGCAAAATGATGCAATACCTATGAAAGAGGAGTAGTAGGTGAAATTGATGGAATACGTCGAATTAGCAAGTTTAACCAGTAAAATTAGAGAACAAGATGAGATAATTTGTAAGGAGGATTAGAAACTGTTAGTAGATATTTTTTTTTTTTAAATCCTATTGTATGTTAAAATGCTAGGCGGTTTAGAGTAAGTGCAGCAGTAAAAGCTATTTTGAGAATAAGATGGATGAAAGATGGAATAGAATAATTGTAATATGCAGCAGCAATTGATAATTTGAGGAAGCCATGGAAGGGAAGTTGATCATTAAGGGAATATATATTGGAACTGTTTGACTACCGGTAATTGTATTGTATTTTTGGAAAAATTATAAAGAAAGCTTTAAAAAAGAAGCGCGAAACCCACCCCAGAGCTCATTTCTGTTTTCTGTCACAAAAAAAGCCTTCCTTGCAAGATTCAAGATCTCAAGCCTGTTTCTTGCATAGGAACCTTGTGCTCCTCCTACAGGGCTGCTGCTCTTGCTTGTTGCAGTTCCCAACATGTTCAGGTATGAGTCAGAGCTCTCTGTGTGTTGCAGAAGGAAGATGCATACAGCTGAGTTCTGGGGATTTTGCTGCTTTAGGGTTGTATACCAAATGTTTGGGTGCCTATGGTCTGCACACTTAACTCCCTCTTCTCCAGGTAATGCTTAAATTTTCCATGCACAGATAGCCATAGCAGGGAAGATCTACAGCACAGGGGGAGAGCGTCTGCTGGGCATGTAGAAGGCCCCAGATTCATCCCTCAATAGCAATCTCCAGCTAAGGCTGGGAGAGAACCTTGCCTGAAACCTTGGAGAGCTGCTGCCAGTCAGTGTGAACAATAATGAGTTAGATGGACCAATGGTTTGACTCAGTAGAAGGCAGATTCCTATATCCCTATGTCCTATGTCCTATGTCCAATCTCTGGGCGACTTCTGGTTTGAACAACACTTTGCCTAACAAAGATCCAGCAGCTTAGCAAAGAATAGGGGGGCTCTGGAGGTCCAAACCTTCTCAATGAGGGTGCCATGCCGGCATAGACAGGGTGGGTGGGGAGTCTAATTAGCTTCGCACTCCTCTCCCGGGCCTCTCCGGCTGAGATCAAGGCGCTCACATGGTCAGAGGGCTCTGCAGAGAAGCCTGACTCTTGCTCTTTGCAAACACTCAAATTAGAACTGACAGGAAAACAGAGGCAAGATCAGGAGCTGCCCAGGGATGCTTGCAGAGTTGCATTGCTCCCTTGGGAGCACAAGGGGGGCACCTTCTGGCCACGGGGGGGGGGGGGCTAAGCTGACCTGACAAGCAGCAATCAGGTCACAGAACACCACGGGGGTCATAACAGTGTCCGGCTTGAAAGGAGGCAATTTCTGTACAAGGGGACCCAACCTTTTAAAAAGCAAATCCAGGCTGTTTTCCAGCCTTACTTCCACCTGAGGGTTAAAGTTTCCTAAACTGGCAAAAATGCATGCAGATACAGTATGGTTGCTGCATGGTTGGAATTAGGGATGTTTCCAAAATTCTCCTCATGCAAATTCTGGTATTTCAGAATTACCCGATCCAGTTTCCAAAGAGGAACAGATGTGTTTGCAATCGTTTCCCATTTTTATTTCCAAATGTGTGCAACGCACTTTGTACACATCCATTGGGCTTGAGAACCGCACTGCAAAATTCAGAGGACACAGGAACACCAGAAGAGGGCTTCTACCAAGTCAGACCACTGGCAGTCCCATCTAGCTTAGTACTGTCTCCAGGGTTTCATGCCAAGGGTCTCTCCCAGCCACTCATGGAGATGCCATTGGGGACTGAACCTGTGAGCTTCTGCATGCAAGGCAGATGCTCTTCCCCTGAGCTACATGGGTCCTTCCTCCCAAAGGACCTTGCACTCTAAATGTAGATACTGAGCAACGGGGGAGGGGGAGGCATCCATGAGAGGGGAGGAGGGAGAGGGGGCACCATGTTGGTGTTCTCAGAGACGCAGATATGAGCAAAAGGGACAGCAAAGGAGAAGAGCTGGGATTCATTTTGAAAAGGCCCTTTTGGAAATTAGGTCTGCACGGATTCCTTCATCAGTTTTAAAGTTAGGCACAAAAAGAAGGTTAGGCCTCGGGGAGAGTGTCCCATCCAATAACAGCTCCAGCGAGCCCCAGAATTGCCGCAACGATTTCCCTTTCCTTTCTCAGAGAGATGCCAGATTGGGCAACTCAAAGGGAGCTATATTTATCCCCTCTGCTATGATCCAGGCACTAGGAAGTTCCTGCTCTCATCCATGCTCTGAAGGTAGGTGTCGGACCCAATTTTGTTTGCCTGAAAAGAGTGACATAATTTGCTGCAATAGGATCAAAAATGTCACCCCAATCTCAGCTGAAGAGCGGCAACTCTGCCGTCTTCCACAGAGCCTGTTTTCCCTGAGCCTCCTGGCCGCATCAGGCCGGCCGGCCGCTTATCTGCCCTGGCACTGTGTTCAAGGAGCCACAGATTTGCCATCTCCTAAAGGCACCACTCGATGCCATCATCCAGCCCTGGGCCTTCTGAAATCCAGCCCCCTCCTCCATCCAACCTAAGATGTGCGTAATGCTGCACCTCACAGGTTACTGGCCCATATCAGGGGTGTCTCGTGGCTCCCACCAATTTTCCTGGGACAGTCAGCAGAGCCACTGGAGAGGAAGTGAAGGTGGCACACCTGTGAATATGCCTTGAGATGGCAGGGCCCATTTTGAGAAATTAATGGCAAATCTAAGCAACTCGGCCACAAGAGCCTTGGGAAATCCAGAGGGGTACTAAGGGGGGCCATGTTGGGAAGAAGACATAGAAATCTCAAGGGCTTCCACTCACAAAGGAGCAAGTGGCAGTTGCGGTGTCAGCTCACAGAAGCTATGTTCTTTGCCACAATCAAATTGCATCCTCATTTGGAGCCAATCTGAGCACATCTTCATGCTGGGTGAAATTGCTTACTCTATAATGTTAGGCAGGAAGCCTGAAGCACGTGGCAGGTCTTGAACTGGCAGCCTCATGGACTGACGAAAGGATCATTCTGTGAGTCAGTGGAGGCTAGTCCATGAGGGCTAACGACTCACTGCCACACCATAAAAACCTACATCTGCTCTGTTTTGTCATGGTCAGTGACTACTGAAGCTAACTGGGCCCCTTTAAATGAAGAAGCTTCTCCCACCAAAGGCAGAGCCAGCTATTGAGACAATGCTGCTGCGTTGGTCCGAGGCTGGCTGGTGCTGAAGCAACATCTGAGCTCTCCTATCAGGATGTCTCCAGTTTGAGTGCTGAATGGAGCTGTCCAGGGTACCACTGAATCCTCACATCAGTACAGTTGAGGCTCAAATTCAAAACAGCACAGGGTCCAATGTAGGAAATGCTGCAACAGACACCATTCTAATAGCAAGGTGGCAGAACTAGAAATGTGAATCATGTATGGGGATCCTGGTAACTTAACACGCCCGCCCCCCGCATGCAGTGAAAGAATTGTGTGAGGAGAGTTCTGGAGGCATGTGAGCAAGTGCCACCACAATGCTTCACTGCTTTTAAAACAGTGCGTCGCTTCGATCTCCTGATGATCTTGGCTTTTGGGGGGGGGGTATGTTGTATTTTATTTTGCTTTCTAAATTCTATTTTTAATCTAATTCTTTACTTTTTGGTGAAAGCAACTCCTTTTCTAGAAACACAGGCTACACATTTGTAAATAAATAATAATGCACAACTAGGCTGCATGTTCAACTTGTTTTTATAGCACCGTTTCTGGTTTTATGTTTCTATCTCTGTTTTTATGATACATCCATTCATTCATTGTCTACTCTAAGGTCCCTGGGTGGGTTACAGAATTAAAACACAATATTAAAAAGTTTAAAACAACTTAACAATTGCAGAAATAAGGTGGGCCTGGAAAATGTACCCCCCCCCCAAGTACCAAAAACCAGGGTTGAGAGATGCATAGTCAGCATTCTCTAGAAGCTATACAATGAAGATGCCAGAAAGTCTCTGTGGGGTAGGGCATTCCACAACTTAGGGGCCACCACAGAGAAGGCTCTCTCCTGGGCTACTGCCACCCACTGCCTCAGAGTGGAGGGAATACCAAGAAGGCCCCTTCTACCAATTTTCAAAATAAAAATAAAAAATCAAGATGTTTAAAAAGGTGTTTGAATAAATGCTAGAATTCTGAGCAGACTTGTGGCTTGGCTTTGTGTTCTGTTCTTGAGAGCAGTGGTAGGATTTCAGCTCAGCTGAGAGCACCGCCTCCACTGACCCTTTGGGCCGAAAGGGCTCACCTGGGCTTCAAATGGCCCTAGCCATCAAGGAGAAGGAGAAATAGAAAGCAGTTCAGACAATCATTTCCCATCCAAAGCAATTCCTTGGCAGGAAGCATATTGCAGCAACAATACATTACAATAAGTGCTTTTGTGCTACATGAATGGGACAGCTGTGGCTCTTCCTCAGTAGGCCCGTTTCACGGATAACAACAGCACAGACCGTGTCGAGGAAGGAACCAGGAACCAGGAAGAGAGGCTGGTGTTTGTCTGCTTAATGACGCAGGTGCTGTTTTGTCAGCTCTACCTGGCTGCAACATCCCACCTTCTGTTGAAGAAAGGGGGGGCTGTTGCCCAACTGGTGTTTTTCTGCAGGTATAAAAAAGTTCAGATCTAGCCTGTAAAAACCCACATGCTAATGTTTACAAACACACCTAGGAGTCCCTCTTCTCTCCAGGAGGTTCTCTGGGGTTCAAGGAACAGTATGATGGCATCTTATGGAATGGGTTCTGTTCCAAGGGTTTTGCATGTACATGAAAATGGTGCATACCCAAAGCCTTTGAGCTGCGATGGCCTGGGATTCGGACTCGGATGCTGAACCTGAGGTATCCCAGCCTAAAGGGGCATCACCTGTGCTGGATCCTCAGGTGCAGGCATCAGCTGAGTCTGCTCTGGCTCCTGATGGGATGGAGGACCCATTGCCTGCAGGTGCTCCACTCTCGAAGCTGAGGCTGCCCCTGGGTCCGGTAACCCACAAGCCTCTCCTGAGCTGTGGAGGCTCAGGGCAGAGAGGCGAAGGGAACTAAGTTCCTGCAGGAATGCTAGCCTCCAGGCCAGAAGGAGAGGCGAGTCACTGGAGGATCGGGGCCACCCTATGCCTCAGGGCAGATAAAGGCCGGCTAGCCCCAGCCCCAAGTTGCGTGAGCAACACAGTTGCTAACATGTGCCTGCCTGTGTCCTCGTGCCTGTTCCTGACCTGTACCTTGCCCTTGCCCTGCTTCCTGCCTTGCTGGACTGACCCCCTGTTGGACTCCTGGACCTTGGACTGGACTTTGACCCTGCTTCGCAAACCCCCAGCATGTTCCTGACCTCTGACTACCAGGCTAGACACACGAACCGTTACCTGACCCTGCTGCCGCCCCACTCCTGGACTTGGTTGCCTCGCTGAACCTACCACTGTTGTCCGGGACTGCTGACCACGCCCCCGCTCAGCCCCGGTGAGTTTCTGGTCTTCCCACCTGGTGTCCTCTGGGCTGGGCAGCCCCGGGGCCAGCACAAGAGCCATTCCACAGCTAGCAGGTGAAGAGGACAGAATCCCCAGCACTCGGAGAACACATGCTCTGTGCAGGCCTTGTCTGCCTCTCCCCCGCCCCGCCACCAAGCCCAGCAAGATGGGGAGCTTAAAAGCTTTTCATGCCAGGTTTGCTTGGGTTACCTCGTGGGGAAAGAGCTTGATCCAACTAGTTCAGTGTAGTCTACCCTAACTGGCAGCAGCTCCCCAGGATTTCACACAGGGGCCTTTCTCCCAACCCTACCTAGAGATGCCAGGGATTTAACTTTCTGCTTGCAAGGCAGATGTTGTACCCTTGAGCCATGGCCCATCCCCAATTATGAGCTATGGATCATCTCACCAGTGCTGGCCTTGTACCTCCCTTGTGAAAATGATTTTTAGGGAACAAATCATTTCACCGTTAGTACAAAGAGCTGGCAAACCCAAGTCAATTTGTGGAAGGAAAAAACCACAACAGGCTCCTGTCCCACATGGCAGTCAGTTAACGCACCAGTATCTGTTCTAGGCTAAGATGCTTCAGTGTCCTTGCTAATTTAACATCTCTCCACCCAGCAGAGTTCAACTTCTGGGTCTCTGGAAAAGTAGCAGCTTTTGCCTGGAAGAGAAGCCCCATGGAATGTCTGCCTCTTGCTCCCTGGAAACTCAGCCCTGGATATTGTGTGTGTGTGTGTGTGTGTGTGTGTGTGTGTGTGTGAGAGAGAGAGAGAGAGAGAGAGAGAGAAGAGAAATACTTAGGAAGATGATTTAAAGTGCTAATTACCCTACAAACACCACTCCAAAGAATAATTAGAGCAAATTGAACTGGTGGGAAGAGGGCACAGGAGACTGGGAGAGGGAAATGTGGCTTGTGGTATTTCACACGCCATTGCTCAGCCAGAGTGGAGAGCAGAGCAGCTCTGAGAGGGAAGGAAACCACCCATTTGAAAGAGAAAAGGGCACCTCTAGGTCTTGAGGCAGTCACTTGCTGAGAGCACCTCTTTTTGCCAACTTCTGCAACCCAGGCTCCTCCGTGTCAATCAGCCTTCCCCATCCAGGTGCTGAGTTTCAGCTGCTGGATCAGGGCAGTGGACCACCTAATCTCCACAGCCCAGTTCTCACACTGGCCAAACAGATGCCTCTTCTGGGAAGCCCACCAGCAGGAGTGGGGAGCAGCAGTAGCCATCCCCACACTGGTGATTCCCAGCAACTTCAGAGGCGTTTACTGCCTCCAGAAGTGGAAAAAAGAACACACACACAAGATCAGGCCAATGGGCCATTTAGTCCAGCATTCTTTTCTCACAGTAGCCAGCCGGTGGGAAACCGGCAAGCAGGATTTGAGCCCAAGTGCCCTTTCCCCTCCTGCAACTTCCAGCAACTGGCATTCAAAAGCATTGCTGCCTCCAGCGAGGCAGAGGCATAGTCATCGTTCCCCGTAGTTACTGATAGCTTTATCATCCTCCATGAATTTGTCCAATCCTCTTTTAAAGCCATCCATGTTGGTGGTCACCACTGTCTCCTGGGGGAGGGAGTTCCACAGTTTAACGAAGGACTTTGTTTTATCCGTCCTGAACCTTCCTGCAAGACGTTGCGGCCAGTAGCCATTCCATGAATTTGTCTGTTCAGGAAAGGTGACAAACCTGGACAGCCACACTTTGGCATTTGGATCCTTCCTAATAATGGAGTGAACTAAAAAACCCAACAGCAGAAAAAATGGATTGTGTGGAAACAGCTGAAGGGAACATCACAAGTCTTGGAGAGGCCACATCAGAGGAGATATGCCAAGCAAACACCCACTCCCTCCAGGGCCCCCAGACCACTTCTTTTCTTAATTTTACTTATTCCATTTCTATCCCTCTTTCTTCCAAGAAGTTAAAGGT
This sequence comes from Lacerta agilis, assembly GCF_009819535.1. Lineage (NCBI taxonomy): Eukaryota > Metazoa > Chordata > Lepidosauria > Squamata > Lacertidae > Lacerta > Lacerta agilis. The sequence goes on along the minus strand of NC_046324.1, from coordinate 26,386,493 downwards.
CTCCCCTTCTCCATCTTATCCTCAGAACAACCTTGTGAGGTAGGCTATGCTGAGACACAGTGGCTAACCTAAGATCACATACAAAGCTTCATCGCCAAGTGGGGATTTGAGCCCTGGTCTCCCAGGTCCTAGTCTAACACCCTAACCACTGCACCACACGGGCTTCTTGACAGCCAAGTCTCAAATATCATCATCAATAATATTTATACACTGCTTAATATGCAAAATCCCCGAGCGGTTTACATAAAACACAGTAAGGTAGTTTTAAAAAGGGAAAGGGAAATTAATATACAATGTTTAAAACCAGAAACACAAAAAATACATCAATAAAAATAGGAGCCATCAATAAAACATTTAGTTAAATATCAATAAATAATGAAACAGAACAATGTGATGAATCTTATGAGTCCAGGAATGCCTGCATAAGTGAGACTTTAGGAGGTGTTTAAAGAAGCCAACCACAGTTTCTGCCTCATGAACAGCACACAGAAGAAGGGTGTTTGACCACTGACCATGTGGGCTGGGGCAGATGAGAGTCCAACAATAGCTGGAGTGCCACGGGTTCTCTATTCCTGGTTTAAAAGATACACTGAATATCAGGATGGGAGGGGGCTCTCAGACGAGGGATCCTCCATGGAACCTCTTAACCCGTAAGAAATGGGCATGCCATTCTTTCCCACTGTCCTAGTTCTCTATACATAGTGAGAATCGTGCCTGTAGCCAGACATTTTATGGGTGATCATTGCAGGGCAGCTGGAACATTAGCTGGAGTAGTCCAACACTTTTGTTTCATTGTGTTAAATATGTAAGATGTAAAAGGGGGGGGGAGCTTAGTGCTTCTCTGTTATTCCAAAGAACATCCACGATACTTCCTGTTTTCAGAGATGGGAGGAAAGGATCCACTCCTATGCTTGTCCTTTGTGGACAGTAACCAACTAAAGCCAGAACTTTAAGGGTGGGGGCCTTGCCAAATGACATCCAAGGTGGTAAGGAAACCAACCATCAGGCTGAGACACAGGTGAAGCATGGTAGCTAATCAGAGCATGTGTAGAAGAATAAGCCTTGCTGAAGCACAACCAGCATGGCTTCGGCAAATGGAAGCCCTGTCTCACTAACCAATTAGACAGGGTATCCAGGAAAGAAGAGGAAGCCTTTTCATGCCACCAGTGACAATTTGAGGCAGGGGATTCAGAACCATCAACCCCCCCCCCACTATTTTAAACACACACACCAGTTAACTTTTGCCAAGAGGCTTTCCCATATTGCTGCAACTATATGTTTAGTGTTCAATTAGTATACTGTAAGCAGCTTTAGGCACAATCAGTGTAAAAGTGGCATACAAAGAAACAATGAATTCACATTTTGTTGCCTCTCCAGTTTCTATGGTTCTATGTTTCAAGGTTTTTTTTGTTGCTGTTGACCATTCAAGCTGGAAAACTGGGTTTATCCCACCCAATCTATTTGCCTTTCTCTCAGGAGACCTGATGCAGCAAATTATGTTGCCAGCTAGAAATTCATTAGTATACATTGTCAGCAACAGCAGAACCCACTTCATGCATATGGATGGGATTTCTCTAAGGGGAAAAGTATTTTCAGCTGCATTGACTTTTAAAATCCCTGCCCCACCTCCAAAGTACTGATTTTGCAGCAAACAGGTCATGTTCACAGAATGGAAGATGGCAGGATCCCCAAGGAGGTGCTCTATAGGGAGCTGGCTTCAGGCACCAGGCCCATTGGCAGACCAACCCTGCAATACAAACGTATCTGCAGACAAGACATGAAGGCTGGCAACATCAACCACGCCATGTGGGGATCCCTTGCAGATGACCACAATGCTTGGAGACAATCAGGTTGTGCATTATTATTAATAATAATAATAATAATAATAATAATAATAATAATAATAATTTTATTATTTATTATTATTATTTCTTTCTTCCCTGCCCATCTGGCTGGGTTTCCCCAGCCACTCTGGGTGGCTCCCAACAGAACATTAGAAACATTAAAAACAGAAAAAAACTTCAAACTTCCCTATAACCTCACTTCTCACAGTGAGGGAACCGCCAGAATGCCCTTGGAGCTGGACCTCAGTGTCTGGACTGAACGATGGGGGTGGAGATGCTCCTTCAGGTATACTGGGCCGAGGCCGTTTAGGGCTTTAAAGGTCAGCACCAACACTTTGAATTGTGCTCGGAAACGTACTGGGAGCCAATGTAGGTCTTTCAGGACCGATGTTATATGGTCTCAGCGGCCACTCCCAGTCATCCATAGCAGTAATCAGAGGAGGAATGACTGCTGGGAGGAGAACAGAGAGAAGAAACCCCATGGTGCATTTGCAGCAGCACAACCTGATGCCTTCACCTGCCCCAGCTGCAACAAAACATGTCTTTCCCTATGGCCACAGCAGGCACTGTAACTCTTCAACTGTTTGAGACTTCACCCCCCCCCCCAAAAAAAATGGTGCAATCCTCCATTGCCTCCCGAGACAGATGGATGCCAACAGGTCACTTGGTCAGTCACAGAGTCTGACCTGATGTGGAAGCTACAAGAGGAGAGAGTGCTCTTATACTTGGATCCTGCTTGTGGATTTCCCATTGAGGCATCTGGTTGGCGACTGTGAGACCAGGATGCTGGACTAGATGGGTCCTTGGCCTGATCCACCAGCCTCTTCTTAGGTCCCCATCACTGCAGCCATCCCGGCTCTCACCTGAAACTTTGCAGCAATGGATCTGCACCTCAAAAAGCTGAGCTCATCAAACAAGAAGCCCCATCAGGTCAATTCCAAATCCAACCATATCCCTGTAAACAGAAATGCTACATAATCTCCAGGCAACAAGGGAGAGCAGCCGAGTCAAAGAAACCCCAAGTCATCCTTTTTGCTTTTCACTCACTACTTCAAAAAAAAAACCCCATCTTGTTATTTCTAATCTCATTTTGGCTTTTGTTTTTTTCTGATATTCTCTCAATGTATTTTTTTATTTCAGGGATTTATTATGCTCCCTTTTTTATGAAATCCTCTGTGAAGCAGCTTATGTTTTAAAATACAGGCTTCATATAACTTTTTAAAAACACATAATCAGCAATGAGCAACATGAAAACCAACAGCACAGAACAATAACTTAGCCAGCTACTCTTCATTCTGTCCCAATCAAAGGTTTTTAAGGAAAGCTAAGTTTTAAAAGTCTTCTTAACACTCACTTCCCATAATTGCAAGGCCGCCACTGAGAAGACTACCATTGCATTGTCCTGAACCCCTGTCCTACCTTGTGGTATGTCAAGTCCCCAATCCAGAATCAATCCACATGTCCAAACAGAGCACAGTCCCGCTGAAATGCATCAACATAAACAGCTGAGCAGACACAGCCCCTCACCTCTGCTTCCCTTTCTACTTTGCCTGCTGATTGCAGCATCTGGGCTTGATGAGGCAGGTGACCATCACCTGTTCCAAGCCATCTCCAGCTGAGGAATCACACACCCCTCCTCCCAGAGCTAGCAAGCCCCACCTGGTCAGCTAGGAAGCTGGGCTGGGGACCCTTGTCTGCCTCAGCCTCCTAGAGCACCCTGCCCACTGCTCCCTACACCTAAGAGCCCGCAGTGTTTGGGGAGATAGGGGCTCCTCTGGTGATGGGTCCTGCTGCTCTGGTTCATGTGCATTGACCCCCACCCCCTTGTCAGCCTCTGTCACTTTGTGAGTACTTCCTACACCAAACTCTCCTTCCCTATCCCCAGGCATGCTGGTGTGTCCCAGTCCCAGCTATACCCCCCACCAGGATCCTCTTCCTCCTCCCAGTTGTCCTGTCAGTTTGTGACATGCATGTGCTCCCCAGTCTAACGGACTCAAATGAATTCCAAAATGATCAAAGGGATCATTTGTTTGTTGAAAATGTGAGTAAGAGGCAACATGACAGAAGTGTACAAAATCATGCATGATGTGGGAAAATGGGCGGAGAAAAGCTTTTCTTCCTCTCTAAAAAATCCAAAAACTCATGGGCATCCAACAGAGCTGAACACCAGAAGATTCAGGACAGGCATAAGAAGATCCTTGTTGACACAGAGGATAGTTAAACTATGCAACTCACTCCCAAAAGGAGGCCTTTTAAAAAGGATTTGACAAATCCATGAAGGAGAGGGCTACTGATGGCTACTAGCCACAGTGGCTATGATCTGTCACCATGGTTGGAGGCAGCAATGCTTCTGAATACCAGTTGCTGGAAACTGTAAGAAGGCAGAATTACTGTTGCACTCAAGTCCTGCTTGCAGGCTTCCTAAGAGCATCTGGTTGGTCACTGTGAGAACAGGATGCTGGACAAGGTGGGCCATTGCCTCATGTTCTCCTCTAAAGAAGGCTTTCTTTTGAGCTAGATCTTAATGGATGAGCAGGACTGCATGAGTGCAGGTGAGGCTTTGAGTAACCTGGTTCCAGGTTGTTTGGGGTCTTAAAGGGAACAGCAATCAGCAATTTGAGTTGGGCTAGGAAATGGTAACCAGCACAACGGATATAAAATTGGTGTAGCATGTTCTGGATCACTTTCTATAAAGATTCCAGACCCCCTTCAAAGAAAGCCCTACACGAGCTCATGGGGAACTGACATGAGAACCAACTTGTCTTGATAGTCTGGTGCATCAGCTGTGGCCCTACACAGATCAAGGACCCTCCCAGGCAGTGATGAGTACAGCAGCATCCCCAAATGGCAAACATGACCCCTTAAGGAGAGTGCAGCCCTGATGAAGACAAGTTGACCACAACCATCCAGGATTACCATTCCTCCACCTTGCCTTGTTGAAACGTCAGCTTGCTTCCCATCATCCAACCCAAAATGGCCCCCAAGCACAGGCTTAGAAATCTCACAGACTCCCTGGGATGCACAAGTGGAATAGAAAAGGCAGAGTGGAGTGTCATCTGCATAGAAGGTATGAGCCTCCTGCATCTGGCCAATGGCCCCATCTAGTCTAGCATCCTGTTCTCACACTGGCCAACCAGCTGCCCTAATGGGAAGCCCAGAAACAGGACTCCAAGCATTCCAGGTCCCTTCCAAACCTACAGTTCTATGACTGTGTCCCATTTCCATTATCCAAAAAGAAGCATCGTTGTTCAATGTATATATACAAACAGATTTTGAACAGGTATTCTGCTGTCTGCCTTTCCTTTTTGTTTTTAATGGAGGCAAATGGTTTTGTTTTGCTTTCTGCTTGGATTCCAAAATGACAGGCACATGAAAGGCATTGAAGATCACAGAGCGGGAACGCTGAGCTTCGTGTCGCCACGCTGTTCGACGAGGAACGCCAAGTGTCCTTCATGGATTTTTAATGAGGATTTTCCAAAACACAGTAAAGATCTGTTCTCGTAAGCGCATCTGGGCTGACATCACTGGTGCTGTTAATTGTCCAACCCCAGCGAGCGCAGAGGAAAGGAAAGCACCGGATTTGGGTTTCTGAGCCCTCTGATCGTGCTGCCTTCTGTGTGATAGGCACATTGGCGGAGGAGGCGTTTCAGAGCACACCTGGTGATGCAGGCTGTCTTCAGAAGGAGAGAAGTGGCAGGCAGGGAGATGGGAGAAGTCGGGCATTGAGTCAGGAAAGGAGTATTGGAGCTTCAAAATCACCTGTAAGCCGTATCTCCTGGAAAGCTGGAGAAGTGAGCTTGGGAAACATCAGACTGGGACTTCTAGTTTTCAGCCACGTTACTGAAGTTTTCCTCACTTCCCCTTTTGGCGCTTTCTCATTCCAAGACTCCCAAAGGGCCACTGTGATCTCACAGGGTCAAACTGACTTTGAGCTTTCAATGAAGCCCAGTCAGTGATGAGGTGGTCTGGAGTCACAGGAGGGGGATGGGTTGGAGGCCTGTTACTATCTCTGCAGCAGGGTACCTGTCCCCAGCGCCCAAGAGCTTCTCAATCAGTATGAAAATGGGGCCTTTTAGCCACAGTGTGCTCCAAAATCAAGCACTGAGGAACACTGAAAAGACAAGGTGTTTCAGTTCAAGAAAATGGGTTGCAAGTTCTGTTAGGTGTGATGCAATTTCACAGAAAACACAACTTGGGTCACCCTGATATAAGATACTGGAGCACTGCAAGTCATTTGTTCCTGTCTGTGCACGGAAAATTGCAGATCTAGCTGAAGAGAAACACACACAAGGTCTGACTTATCAAGGTGATGCTTCCCTAACTGTTATTATTATACAATAATTGTATAATCTTAGAAGGCTGTATATCACAGAATTGTAGAGCTGGAAAGGACCCAAAGGGTCATCTTGTCCAACCTCCTGCAATGCAGGAATCACAGATAAAGGATGATGGACAGATGGCCACCCAACCTCTCTTTAAAAACCTCCAATGAAGGAGAGTCCACCACCTTTGAAGGTAGCCCATACCACTGTCGAATGGCTCTTTCCTCAGGAAGTTCTTCCTAACGTTTAGTAGGAAACTTCTTTCTTGTCATTTGAATCCATTGGTTCATATTAATATAATCTTTATTGATATTTCAAAATTAAAACAAACATAACCATCAAACAACAAATAAAGAAAACAGAAAAACCAAACAAACAAATAACAAGTCAAATCATACCTGATCTTGTCCCAACTTATTCAAATCGTCTCCAAACATAACATAACAAATCAGTCTGTAAATCAAGTCCTCCCCTCTGGAGCAGAAGAAACAAAGCTTGTTCCATCTTCCATGTGACAGCCCTTCAGGTATTTGAAGATGGCTATCATGTCACCTCTCAGTCTTCTCTTCTCCTGGCTAAACTTATTCAACCAACTCCTCATAAGGCTTCCTTTGCAGACCCTTGATCATCTTGGTTGCGCTCCTCTGCACATCTCCCAGCTTGTCACTATCCTTTGCCAAGAACTGGACACAGGTCTCCAGGTTGGGTCTGACCAAGGCAGAACAGAGTAGGAATATGACTTCCTTGATCCGGACACTAGACTTCTGCTGAAGGGACATGGCTGTGATTACAAAAATGGGACTCTGCACTTCTGAATTTGCCCCTGTTCTACTGACCCCAGTATAATCCCTGGGATCCTACAAAATCAGGTCACTAACCAGCTGGAATGAGGATTCCAGGTTTGGTGTATGGGCTTCTCACTGCCCCTTAGATAACCTGTTTATTGAGCATTCATCCTGATTTCCTTGCTCAAAGCAGCTTCCAGTCTTTCTCAAGCATTCATTCTGATCTGTTTGTAGGGCAGTAATACAACATCGAGCATTCGTCCTCCTTTGCTTGTGGGGCGTTTACTGTCTCCCCCTGAGTCAATCGTTCATTCCAAAAATTTCTGTGCATTTCCCCATCACATTCCAAATCCTAAAAAGTGAGGGGTGTTTGTTTGTTTGTTTTTAAAAAGTAAGTGGTCCATTTTGGCCACTAGAACTCATGGACATACAGCAAAGCTGAATGTTGGAAGATGCACAGCAGATTAAGAAAGTCCTTCTTCACACTGCACATAGATAAACTATGGAACTCTCTCCCACAGGAGGCAGTGATGCCCACCAACCCTGTTGGGCTTTAAAAGAGGATTAGACTGATTCATGGAGGGAGAGGGATATCAATGGCTATTAGCCATGATGGCAATGCTCTGCCTCCACACAAGGCAGTAGCAATGCTTGCTGGAAGCCAAAGAAGCAAAGAGTGCTGTTGTGCTTGTGTCCTGCTTATGGGCTTCCCATTGGGGTGTCGCAAGAACGGGATGCTGGACTAGATGGGTCATCTGTCTGATCCAGCAGTCTCTTCTCATGTTTTTATGCCAGCCTGGAGGCTGCTCCTTCTGCTGATTCTGCGGTTAAAGAATCTCACCCCCCAAGGCATTTGATTCCCTGGAATTTTTGGGCACCCCTCCCCTCACTGCATAATTATTGCCCATTTTATGTTGTGAGGTGACAAATGCAGCATAACAGGAAGCCTCTGTGGCTGAATCCAAAGAACGCCTGGCAGTCCAAAGCTGCCAGCAAAAGATTTGAAAGGCCAGCATCCCTCCTACAGAGGCAGCATTTAATCCTCTGACAGCAATTTCTTCAAAAATTATTTCTGTATTGCAGAACAAGCAGTGCCTTTCTTTTTTATCTTTTGGGTGGAAATGAGGAGGGGGAGAGAGAAAGAGAAGGGAAGAACTATTGAAAAATATCCACCTGATCAGTAAGGATCAGTTCACAGGATGTCGCCCATTACAAACTGGCTTTAATGCCTGCTCAAGCCCAGGCTGCCCAGCAACGTCCATATATTTAAGCATGGATCTGGCCCAGTTATGGAGAAAGAGGGTTGGTCAGGAGGACTCCCAGCTCTGTCTCCAGCATTAACTCCACTGCATATTCCAATGGGAAACCCAGCCAGAGTTTGCATACCAAGGACAAAAAAGGATGGGTGAGGGGGGGAAGGTTCAAAGAAAATATTTCCCCAAGTCAATTTGGAAACAGGTTATTCTTCAGCAAGCCATTCCAACCACTTTTCTGACGTTGTCTAAAAAGAAGCCAACCCAACCAGAAAGAGTTAGACCCCCTGCTGATTTTGTATTCTTAAACATGCAGCTAAAACCAGCTTCATAAAACTTTGGAAGCGGCAGAGGAACCCTGAAAAGAAACCCAAAATATAAGGAAAGGAGGATCTAATTATGCCTGAAAACAAAATCCAGCACACTTGGGAGAAATCGTTCCTCCTGATTTGAAGGTAACGAGCCTCTGTGTTGATGCCTGACACCAATTATACAGAGCCCTCCAAGCCTAGCCTGATTTGCACTATCAAGCGCATATCTGTGCTAAAGCACCATATGCAACAGACCAAAGACCTCTTTCCCAGTCAGATGTCCTGGACCAGCAGCTGTGCTCATTTTGCCATCCCTGACCCTGACATCCGGACACATGCTGCAGCTGGCAAAACAGATCTTCACTTTTCCCATTAGACAAAAGAAACCCCAAATCCTAACCAAATATATTGCTCCTAAAGGCACCCCCAGCTCACCCTTCCTTTCACCCACAAGTTTGCTAATGAAAAGGAAAAACCACCATCAGCAGAAAACAGAGGCACTTTTCAAGCCACCACCTTCCCATTATTCTGCAACTTGGCCAAAAATAAAGAGAAGCATCAGCTGGCATCTCAGCATGAGATCAAATGAGGAAGTATCGCTGAATCTCTGACCTGAGGTTCTCTCTTCTCATCTTCTTCCTAAACCTCCAGCAAAAAGCACAGGAGACTTGGAAAGGCAGTGGAAGAAGATGATGCTCCCATCTTTCGGGGGGCAGGGATGGGGCACAACTCTGGGGAATGTCCACAACACCATGGCAGCAGAGAAGGACCAGGCAGGGATGAATGTTGGGCAGATAAAAGAAAAGTGCTTAATAATAAATTTATTCCTCTTCATGCTTCTTCATGCACCGCATAGCTAAACTATGGAATTTGCTCCCAGAGGAGTAGGTGATGGCCACCAACTTGGACAGCTTTAAAAGGGATTAGAAAAACTCACAGCAGAGACAGCTATTGATGCTTTGCCTTCACAGTCCGAGGCAGCAATGCTTCTAAATATCAGTTGCGGGGGGGGGGGGAGGGAGCTCTACTGCTCAAATCCTGCTTGTAGGGTTCAGTCACAGCGAGAATATGATGCTGGACTGCATACGCCATTTGCCTGATGCAGCACTTACACTCTTATGAAGCACCCCCACTCAGAGATACCCACTAAATAAGCCAAGCAGAGGACTCAAGTTTTTTTTTTTAAACAGGGTCCCCATGGCCCTCAAAGAACAGCCCCATTTTTACTCTTACCCCATATACACCCACTCAACCGCTTCAATCAGCGGAACTGCTGCTGTTACAGGTGCCACATAACCCATTCCACATTTGTACGGAATTCTGTCTTTTAGTGTGGAGGAAACTACACTTTGGAACTCCCTGCCTATTGATATCAGGCAGGTGCTTTCATTGCAGTCTTTTTGATGCTTGCTAAAAGCATGCAATAGACAAGCTTTCCCAGATATTGAGTTTTAATATGTTTTTAGTCTGGTGTTAATTTAACTTTTCGAAAAGTTTAACTTAACGTTAATTTTCCTTATTGATGGTTTTATTGTTTTATTCCACCCCCCACCCCCCGTCCCCCAAAACCACTTTGAGGGTTTTTTTTTTTTTTACAGTCAAGCGGCGCATAAATTTTATGAAATGAATAAATAAACACTCCATTTCCTGCCCCCACCCCAGTGAACCTGGAACAGCAATAACATGCTTGTCTCCTTGCTTGTCGGAGCTGGGGGGGCCCTTCTGGAAGAATAGATGGGCAAGGCTGAAACCGAGAATGTGGCGTTTGCTGCCGACCAGCTACTCACGGAGTAGGTAATCTGAACATAATCAAGGGATAGGTGAAGGTCGTTGTGCCGTCTGGGCTATGTGAAACAAAAGTCAGCACACAGACACTGCCAGCCAGAGGCCACAACAGGATGTCCTCCCCACCTCGGATGACCTCCATATAGCATCACTTCGCAATGTGCTGTGACCATCCTAGGGGCACAGAATCCAGCTTTTGGGCTGACAAAGACTGATTATTATTTTTGTAGTTCCATGTCACACTCTGGAGCATCCAAGCATGAGTTCCTTTGTGCCCAAAGTGGCCCGAAAGCCACTTCCAACAGTGAAGGAAAATGAGATCTCACCATCACAAAAGAGCTGCCATCTCCCTCACCCCCCAGGAGATCTTTCAGCAGCCTCGTTGCAGGCAGAAATTCAACTAATGCAGCTTCCCTTCGCACCTCACTGGGCGGAGTGTTGTTTTGCTTTCACAACTCCCTCTCCAGCCCCCCCCCTTCCAACCTCCCCACCACCTGCATTATTGATATTATTTTGCCACCAGGAATCCCTGCAGAGCCTTCCCAAGCCCAAGCCCTGGGAGACAGAGAGGCCTTGCCTGTTCCTGTGTTCAGGTTCACCGTGCGGGCCTTTTCCTCCAGCGCTAACATCCTTTGTCATGGAAGGTGACCTTGCAAGACTTTCTCATAGGTGCTGGAAAAATACAAGGGGAGGGAAGGCAGTGCGAGTTGGGTGCCTCTGCCAAAGTTGATTCACTGACCACAATGACATAAGGACCCGGGATAGCTCAGGTGGTAGGGCATGAGACTTTTAACCTCTGGGTCGCGGGTTCGAGCCCCACATTAGGCAAAAAGATTCCTGCATTGTAGGGGGTTGGGATCCCTTCTACAATTCTGTGATTCTCTGATTAGAAGAGCCTGCCGGATCAGGCCCACCTAGCCCAGCATCCTGTTCCCACAGCGGTCAACCAGATAGAGGCCCATAGGAAACCCGCAAGCAGAATCCCAGCACAATAGCCCTCTCCCTTCCTATGGCTTCCAGCGCCTGGTATTCAGAAGCATTGCTGCCTCCAATTGTGGAGGCAGAGCATAGCTACCATGACTAGTAGCCACTCCATGTATATGTCTAAATCTCTTTTAAAGTATAGTTACCAGACGTCACCGTTTCCTGGGGACAATCCCCAGATTTACAAGTCTGTCCCCGGACAAAAATCCATTCCCGGAATGTCCCCGGATTTATATTTTAAGTGTTGTAGATTTATTAGTAGGGAATGAATGTTGCGTGATTGGTTCGACGGCACAAGACACATCATATGGGGACTTCCGGCAAGGCAAAATGGCGGGCGCCATGGCAGCGAACCACTCCTGAAGCCAGCCAGAGCCAACTGCGCTACCAGGCTGGTTCTGGGCTGCTGAGACTGCCACTGCCACTGCCACTGCTGAGGGGGAACCAGGGATGCCCGGTGTGCCAACTGGGGGATCCCCTGACCCCCCCAAACCCAAATTGAGCCGGGAGTGAGAGCACCCGGCCGACTGCCCAGCAGCGCTCTGGGGCCAGGAAAGCCCTGGAGCTGACGCAGGGAAAAGGAGGAGAGGAGAAGTAGAAAGGGAGAGAGAGAGAGAGAGAGAGAGAGAGAGAGAGAGAGAGAGAGAGACAGACGAAGGAGAAAAAAGAGGGGAGACCTGACCTTGCCACGCTGCCACTGAGGAGAAGAGGCCGGGGCCCAGAGGAAGGCTGCGCGACAGAGGAGACCACAGAAGAGAAGATATTTTTCTTTGTAAAAAATCTGGTAACTTTATTTTAAAGCCATCTAGGTTGGTGGCCATTCCCTGCCTCCTGCAGGAGTGAGGTCCATAGTTTAAGCTCAGGCACTTGCCCAGGTGTTTTGTGGCCCAGGGCTAGAGCCCAGCTCTGACCCAAGGCCTGTCTTAATCAACCCAGATGTCAAAGAGGGCACAGGTGCCTGCAGCACCATCAGAGCATGGGTTGCCTTGCGCTGTTTTTAGTCTGTGAGGGGCTAACACCGAGAAAGCAGGCACGCAATGCCTCTACTTGCCACCCAGCATGATCCTGGATGCCTTTGAACTTGACTTCAACCATCATGAAGCTCACGGGGCCCCACCTCACACACCCTTGGAGGTGCCAAGAGGCGAAGATCATTACTAAGCCTTCGTGACAATATGGAAATTCACTGCCATCAGCGACGGAAAGGGTTGCCAGCCGTGCCAGAGTAGGTTCTTGCCTGCACCCGGCTGCCGCAGAAGGACTTTGGGAGACAGCTCGGAGTATTTTTATGCTGCTGTGACAAACATGCTCAAACATGTCACTTTGCTTCACGTCACGCAAAGGTCCATGAATAAACTCTGGGCCCCATCCAAGGTTATGCAGCCATCTGTATCCTCAGAAGAGCAGCCAGCCTGTGGGCATCATCAGTGAACCAAATCCCTGGACCCATCTCTCCCCCCCTTCCCTTGCCCACATCCCCTGGTTGTCACTTTTCTGAGCTTAACAGAAGACTGAACCCGTCAGGACAGAGCTGTCTTCCTTCCTCTATAAACTTAAACTCCCAGCCTTAAATGGTTCCCCCAAAAGAAAGCTAAAATGGGGAAAAGTTCTGCTTTCCTTTTTTCAAAAAAGAACAACAGTGGCTTCCTCTATATAAGATATGAAATGTGTGGTCTATCTATTTCAGTAGTAATTATACTCTGTCTGCTGCCAAGAGTGAGTCAGTGTGGTGTCGTGGTTAGAGGACCAGGGTTCAAATCCCCACTCGGCCCTGAAGCTCGCTGAGTGATCTTGGGCCAGTCATCCATTCTCAGCCTAACCCACCTCACAGGGTTGTTGTGGGGATTAAACGAGAAGGTAGAGAAATTTGTATGAGATCTTTGAAATGAATTAATGAGCCAAATAAAATGGTAGAAAAACACTGTTAAGGATAACAGTGGTGATGTAAATATAGAGAGGCAAGGCTTTTCCAATCTCATTGTTATGATTTAAAAAGGGGCCAAAAGTGTTGTGATATTATGACATGACGAGCTGCGAACGCTGCAGCAAGGTCACAAGACTCAAGAGTCATGTTTCCTCTCTGTGGGAATTACACTGGGCATACCAGCTCCCACACATGTGATGTCATTGTATTTTACTATTGTACTCTTTACTTTCTGTTTTGCATCAGGAGATGCAAGACGCATTAAGACACAGCTCTGAATTATGAGCTGCTACGCAGAGACATTCTGCTCTAATTCTACAATAAAGTAGATCTTAGCCAAATGGCTTGTGTATGTTGTTTTCAAGCTGGGAACAACTGCATATTACATTGTGCCCCTGGACTCTAGGAGCCAGAGGGCACGGAAGCTTCGTCCGTCTTGGGGGTCAGTCTCTCAACTTGCCCCCGCGGGAAGTTTTCATAACATTGGTAGCAGTTGGCTGGTTTCCGAACATCGGACCTCTGATTGACTTCTGCCTGATGTTTATCTGCCGGCAAAGAAAGCAGCCTTAAACTGTGTGCTTCGTTCCGGGGGAGTTATTTCGTGCTGAAGACGGCCGTTTCCCGCTGTGAGAAGAAGACGCGTTAATTGGACTGTGAGTAGCCGGACTGATTTACGAGGCAATAAACCTCAGAAGGCTAGGTTTGTTTGCTTAAATTGCTTTCTGAAGACAGAGAGTGAAAAGCCTGCTTTTTCGCCAATATGGCAAAGGATAGCAAGCAGAGCAGCAGCTCCCTTTGTCCACTTCTCACTGATGAAAATTATCAGACATGGCGTATTAAAATGGAAGCTGTGCTTACCAGGCAGAATTTGCTTGATGTGGTCACTAATGCCCCTCCACTGCTCCCTGGCCCTCGATGGCTGAACAGGGATAATCAGGCGAAGGCGACCATTGTTTTGCATCTTGACCAATCTCAGTTAATACACGTCAGAGATTTGGTCCACGCCAATGATTATTGGGTTGTTTTGCAAAATGAACATTTAAGGATTGCGGCAGGAAGTTCCATGCTGCATTTCCAACGTCTCACCAACCTAAGGTTAAAGGAGGGAGACAATTTGCGTTCGCATCTTAACCATATGAAAGAATTAAGAAGTGAACTCGCACAACGCAACGTTCAATTGAACGAAGATGTGTTTTGTTTCATGGTTTTGAATAGCCTCCATGCCGGTTATAGTGCTATTGCATCACAGCTAGGTGCCCAGGATGCTCAAAACTTAACCGTTGCCAGAGTCTTCTCAACTTTGCTAAATGAGCAAGATCGTTGTGCTGCTCAAAATGAGGCTAATGGAAGGGGGAGTGAAGCAAGAGCGTCCTCAACCCCACCTAGTGGTCCAACTGAGCATGTGCAAGCTCTTAAAGTCATACGCTGCACAAACTGTGGAATGAGAGGACACAGTTTCCAAACCTGCAGAAAGCCCAAGAAAGGATCTAACCAACAAGCAGGTGGATCTACAGGCAAGGCGCAAGCCAAAGTCTACAAAGGGCGCACAGTGGCACTGCTTACACAAGGCGTGCAGGAGCAGCATACAGACTTAGCGTGGGTTATAGACTCAGCTTGTTCGCACCACATGACCGCAAACAAACGTTTGTTTAAGACTTTTAAGAAGCAAGAATCCACCGTGTCGCAGGTGAGTGGAACACACCTGAAATCGACTGGAGTTGGAACTGTTTATCTTCAGAGTCTCCAGCTGTCTATCAGCAACGTGCTATATGTCCCAGAAATTGCCTACAATCTGCTAAGTGCATCGCAGCTTACCGAGAAGGGATGCGAGCTCAGACTGCGCAAAGGACTGTGCACAATTTTTAAAGATGGAGAAGCTATCTTTACAGCTCAGAAGAACAAAGATGGACTTTTTTTACTGTCTTTTGAAAATACTGACTGTTGTTATGATGTTGTTGACTCTTATTTTGCAGGAGCTGAAAAGTCCAAGGAGACTACCAAACAGCCACGCAGAGAAAAGGTCACAAAATGTTTCCAGCAGGTTTCTGCTGATGTAATAGGACTTTTGCCAAAATCTAGAGGCGGAGCTACCTGTTATTTATTGCTGTGTGATCAATTCTCTAAATTCTCATGGATTTACACTATGAAAAGTCCGCAGCAAGTCTTGGCCAAGTTCACTGAATTTTGTGCTAAGATAGATTTCATGCATGATGGAAAAATTGAATGTTTGTATACTAATCAATTACCAGTGTTTGATTCACAGGAGTTCAAGGACTTTCTAAGTCAACATTGCATTCGGCACAAAGTTGCTGTCAGCCAATCATCATGGAACAAAGATTTGTGTGTTAAAATTAACACAATACTACGTGAGGGTATGCAGGCGCAATTGCTAAGTGCAAAGCTGTCTGACCAGAATTGGGCTGAAAGCCTATCTGCCTTCACATATGCTTGGGTCAGGAGTATTCCAAAAGGAATGGAATGCTCACCTTATGAGATACTGTTTAACAGAAAACCTTCTGTTAAGCATCTTAAGGTTTTTGGTTCTCAGATGTGGGTGGAATCACTTGAAGGTGCAACCATCCAAGGCATTTTTATGGGCTATGAGAAAGGTCAATACAGAATTCTATTGCCTTCCTCAAACACAGTAATTCTTACTCAGGAGGTAGAACCTACTGTAAAGCCGGAGACGCAGGTTCTCCAAAGCTTTCCCATTGATGTCAATACATATGAGGATTCTGACACCAGCAGTAGCAGTGCAAGCTCAACCACGGCTAGTTCCGACACAGGTGAAACTGTCATTGAGAGAACTCATGCTATGACCAGGCCATCTACAGATGATGATGTGCTAGAATCTTTAGAGCCACTGTTTACAATTGGTAAAGTTTCTCCAAAAAGTCCTGTTCAGGAGAAACTCAGCAAAGAAGATCTACATCTTGTGCGTAGATCTGAGAGAGTAACAAAGGGTCAGGCGCCCAAACGCTACTCCAAAGAGTTTGCAATCTCAGCTTTTGCAAATGTAGCTGTAGTTTGCGCTCAAAACAGAGACACTCAGGCTCACCTCACAGATGTGAGAAAGCCACAGCAACAGGTTGCAAAGTTCAACACTGTTTCTGCCAACACACACAGAGCAAGTGCTCTGGTCCCCTGGAGAGTTGGTTATCAAAGGCTTCAACTGGTAGAACCAGTTTCAGAGAGTTCCAAGGATGGAACAAAGACATCAGATTCATACTGTGTATATGATAACTGTTTGTTTACTTCTGTTAATAATGCCTTAACTTTCGCCGCTCTCACATTGTCTAATATCGGGGGAGGATGTTGTGATATTATGACATGACGAGCTGCGAACGCTGCAGCAAGGTCACAAGACTCAAGAGTCATGTTTCCTCTCTGTGGGAATTACACTGGGCATACCAGCTCCCACACATGTGATGTCATTGTATTTTACTATTGTACTCTTTACTTTCTGTTTTGCATCAGGAGATGCAAGACGCATTAAGACACAGCTCTGAATTATGAGCTGCTACGCAGAGACATTCTGCTCTAATTCTACAATAAAGTAGATCTTAGCCAAATGGCTTGTGTATGTTGTTTTCAAGCTGGGAACAACTGCATATTACATTGTGCCCCTGGACTCTAGGAGCCAGAGGGCACGGAAGCTTCGTCCGTCTTGGGGGTCAGTCTCTCAACTTGCCCCCGCGGGAAGTTTTCATAACAAAAAGTTTATTAAATAAAGGCGTCTAAAAGGAGAGACACTGTCACAATGCTGATGAACACACTATGTGTGTGTGTCCCCCAAAATTGCTATAAGACAGAAAGAGGGGCCAGCCCTGTGATTTGTGGTCTCTCTCTCTCTCTCTCTCTCTCTCTCTCTCTCTCTCTCTCTCTCTGTGTGTGTGTGTTTGTGTATAGCAGACCATGCAGGGTTTTTGTGTGAGATACAGCTCTTACTTTCTATTTTTAACTGCCTGATGTTCTCAGCTGTCAAAACCTGCTCATCTCTATGAAACAGACAGGAGAGCCAGATGTTGCCCTTTGAAAGATGTAAAATAAAAATAAAAAATTACTGAAGTTGAAGCATTGAGGGATCTCCATCGTGGGACCTGCCCTCACCAACCCTTTTCCATCCCCTTCACCTGCCTGGTGCTGCCATGTTTGCTAAAGCAGAATCAGAAGCTCGCCTGGCCTAGCTCCACTGCTTCCTGCCAACGGATTTGCACAGCGAGGCTTTGTGATCTGCACCTTGACATGCCATCACCTGTGAAACAGATGCCCAGAGCTTGGCTGAGATGCGACTTCTGTCCGGCGAATTATCACCTGCTCTAAGTTCCAAGCACAAGTAGACCTCCTCCGTCTATTTTCCTTCTAAATCCATCTGAAAGTATGAATGTCCCCTGAACTCCCCAAAGTCCTGCTCAATGATCCCACAGAAAAAACACTGGTACCACTTTAACCACCGCAGAATCACAGAAGGGACCCAAAGTGTCATCTAGCCCAATCTCTGCAAATGCAGGAATCATGGCTTCCCCCCAAGAACCCTGGAAACTGTGGTTTGTTAAGGGCACTGGGAACTGTAGCTCTGCGACAACAACTCTCTTCACACTTAACTAACTAGAATTCCCAGTATTCTTTAAGGGAAGCCATGACTGTTAAAATTGGCGTAAGAGTGCTTTAAATGTATCGTCTGGGTGTGACTCCTATCATGTATAAGTGGTCTAAGTGCCTGTTTCAGGACAATGCAGGTGGTTTTCTGCTGTCACAGATCTGGAACGGAAAGGGACTCCAGGCACTCTGGCACCTTGAGAAGGTCTTAAGCACAACAGCCCCAACCCTCTGAGCTTCCAACCATCTAGAATTTGTTCGGTTGCGGTTGCATACATGTAGTCTATTGATCTGTGAAGGACAACCTCAAGAGCAGACCTTGTGTTTTGGGGGTTGGACTAGATGACCCACAGCGTTCCTCCCACTTTGACAGTCTTATGATTCTATGTCAGGTCACCTGAATTACATTTTAAAGCAGCAGCAGCAGCAGCATGGCAGGAAAGAAAAAAGACTTCTGTTCCCTGTTTCACATGAGCTTCCCTAGGTTTTAAGATAATCAAGAGGGGCCCTTGTCTCCATCCCACCAACGTTCGAAACATCTTTGCTGGTGACAAAGGATGTCATATAGAGGAGGGTGAAAGGTTGTTTTCTGCTGCTCCAGAGAAGCGGACACGGAGCAATGGATTCAAACTACAAGTAAGAAGATTCCACCTAAACATTAGGAAGAACTTCCTGACAGTGAGAGCTGTTCGGCAGTGGAATTTGCTACCAAGGAGTGTGGTGGAGTCTCCTTCTTTGGAGGTCTTTAAGCAGAGGCTTGACAGCCATCTGTCAGGAATGCTTTGATGGTGTTTCCTGCTTGGCAGGGGGTTGGACTGGATGGCCCTTGTGGTCTCTTCCAATTCTATGATTCTATGACTTGAGAGAGGGCCTTCTTCGTAGCTGATCCCAGGCTCTGGAATTCCTTGCCATGGGAAGCCTGGCTGTGGCAGTCTCTAACAGACTTCCTTCAGCAGGCAAAGACCAAACAGGCCTTTGGTCCATATGTTAAGCACTTTAGAAGAGTCCTATTGGATCAAACCAAAGGGTTTTCTGTTTTCACAGCAGTCACCCCAGATGTCCCAATAGGAAACCCACAAGCAGGACCTGAACGCAACAGAGCAACACTCTCCCCGCCTGGTATTCAGAGGTACGCTGCCCCTAACACTGAAGGGAGGACATAGCTGGATCCCCCATCAATTTGTTCAATCCCCATTGAAAGTCATCCAGGTTGAAGGCACCTTTTATCATTTGTGGTGGATATGCAAGAAAGTAAAAGCATTTCAGGAAATGATATATAATGAATTGAAAAATATGTTTAAAATAACTTTTATTTTAAAAAAAGCTCGAAGCTTTTTTTTTAAAGGAATTATAGGTGCAGAAATTCCAAGGGAGCAGAAAAGATTATTGATGTATGTGACCACAGCTGCGCAGATGTTATTGGCCCAGAGATGGAAAGAAGACAAAGTCCCTTCCAGAGAAGAATGTCAGATTAAGTTGATGGATTCTGTCGAAATGGCAAAAATGACCGGAGGAATCAGAAATCAGGAAGGCCAAATTTTTAATAAGGAAGGGGAAAAATTATAATTTATCTTAAAAACCATTGTAAACAGCTAAAACCATTAGTAGGATTGGAGTAACCCTTGTAGTTTAATGGTGAATTTTGGACATAATTGTCAGGGTACACCACGGTGTTGCTCATGAGTAACGACAGAGTCCTCTTACACTAAAGATTACTTTATTGTGCATAACTATTTACAGTGTAGAGCTAGCTAAAAACATGACCGCTCAGTCGCTTGCAGAATCCGGAAGTGCCCCTCTCCTGTTTCCCACCCAGCATCAAAGCCTCGGCACCCTGAAACATTGTCTTCTGTGTCCCCTGACCCCCTGATGCTGTGCTGGCGCTGGAAGCTGCAACTCCCCCTCTGATTGCCTCTGGCTGGCGTTGCTGGGTCTCTGCCCAGCATCCCTGACCCTCGACTCCTCCTCCTCTTCCGCGGGAGACAGCTCTGGTGATGGGCTTTGAGAGGAGTCAGATGACAGCAGTGGCTGGGGCTCCCTGTACCTGAGCAAGACCTCCTCTCGAGGAGGTTCCCTACCCTGATCCTCCCCACCAGCAGGATCACCTTCCCTGCTCTCCCCGCGAGGAGTACTGCCGCCCGGGCTCTCCTCACAAGTAGGGCCTCCCCCTGGGATCTCCTTGCGAGGAGAAGGCAAATCCCTGACAAAATGGAGATGTAAAAGATTTGGATTATCATAAAAAATGCAGGAGGAAATGATTAACAATAGGGCCCACAAAGGGGAGGAGGGAAATCCAGGAGATTCTTTGGAATCTTTTCTTTATGTTGTATGTTGGATATGTGATTGTAAAACTTTAATCTGAAAACCAAATAAATAAATTTATGAAAGTCATCCAGGTTGGTAGCTATCTCTACATATTGTGGCAGCAAATCACACAGTTTAAAAAGGCAATGCACGAAGAAATTCTTCCTTCTGTGTGTCCTGAATTTCCTAACATTCGGCTTGGCTGCATGACCCCACTGAGTTCTAGTATTATGAAAGATGTCTGTCTTCCCCATTGAAGATGTAAGGTGGATGCCTAAGTCTGCCCTGTCATTTTCGGGCAGCAAGTCCAAAGAACTGAGGCAGGTGGCAGTGATAAGCGATGTTCCAAGTCTTACCAATTAAAATTAACAAGTCACCAGGTCCAGGTGGCATCCACCCAAGAATTCTTAAAGAGCTCATATGTGAAATTGCTGGTCTTCTAACAAAAATATGTAACTTGTCCCTAAGATTGGCTTCTGTACCTGAAAACTAGAAAGTGCTCAATGCTATACCATTAATTTTTTTTAAAAAAAGAAAGGGATCCAAGGCTGAACCAAGAAATTGCAGACCAATTAGCTTAATGTCTTTTCTGGGAAAATGGTAAGCATTACAAAAATTAAGAGAAGAACAAGCCTTGCTGAAGCAAAACCAGCATGGTTTCCAAAAGGGTAAGTCTTGTATAACTAACTCTGTAGATTTCTTTTGGTGTGTCAATAAGCCTGTGGATAGGGGTGATCCTATGCAGACTGTGTACTTGGACTAACGAAGTCCCTCAGCAAAGATTCCTGAGCAAACTTAACACTCATGGGGTAAGACGAAGGTCTTTCTTATGGACTGGTAACTGGTTTATGCACACTATAATGGAGATGAATTTTCATGCTGACTTTTTAAATCAATCAATCAATCAATCACAAACCTCTGTAGAATTGTGGTGGTGCACTGATCTTAAGTTTGGGGAATTGAGTAATCAAGACGCTGACACTGACAGATCTGTCCATCACCCAAAGATTTCTTGAGCTGAGCCTGCCTCATACCTTATTAGTCTTGACAGAACAGAGCAGCCAACCCACAATTCAGGCCTTACTACCCAAGCCCTGTCCCCCATGCTCAACCACCTCCATGAGGGTGGGAAGAGGTCCATGACGGCCTCAGGGGGCAGCTTGGAAATGTAAGAATGGACTCCAGGCTTGGCTGCCTCTTGATGAAGGAACAACAGCAGGATTTGCATTTGCTCAGAAAATATGGCAGAGCCACAGCCTAAAAGTCTCTGGCTTGGTTCTTTCCCCTCACAGTTTCAATTATGATGATATATTTGACTATCGAATTGCTACGAATGGCTCGCCTTGTGTTTTAGTCTCATTTCAATTTCCACCTTGAGCAACTCAATGAATTAAAAACTCAGAGAGAGAAAAGCCCTTGTTTTTTGCAACAAGGCGCAGACTTCTGCTGTGCAAAGCATTTATCAGCCCCATCAAAAGCTGAAGCTGCACCAAGGAGGGGGAGGGGGAGGAGCTTCCTCACCAGCTGCATCAAAAGAAATGCAGCAAAAACTTTAAATCAATTACTTGGATGGATTAGAGAAACATGCAGCAGAGAGAACAGGCCCCCTGGAAACAAAGGGAATTCCTCCACTGTGTGTGTGTGTGTGTGTGTGTGTGTGTGTGTGTGTTGGGGGGGGGTTAATGGGTGCTGCACAAATGGTAACAAGCAGTCTGGATTATAAATAAATAAATAAATAAATAAATTCAAAAGCCCTCCCTATACAGATCTTCTCTCTCTCTCCCTGTCCCCCCACCAATTTCCCCAACTTCATCTCAGATGCTGCAGTTTCCTGGGAGAAGGAGACTAAATGACTCCTCCCCCCCCCCTTGGCCTTCCGGCTTCTGAAGCTCCACAGCAAACAAAAAGCAGCATTTTGTCAGGTAGGGAACAAGGTAACCTCAAACCTCACAAGGATCCAGATCTTGGCAGCACTTTTATGTCTCACTGCGTGCTTTGAAAAACACATCGGATTTTTCCCAAGGAGCAAAAAATAAAACAAAACAAATGTGTATTAACAGACAGCTCGAGATTTCTGCTGACGAACCAGCGAGAGACTCTTCGCACTCAGGCTTTTTCAAAGGCACCGCTTTGGACAAGCCAAAACTGCTACACTTTCGCACACAAGGACGCGATGTGTTAAGGAGAGGCACCAGTAGTAATTGCTGCAAATATTTCAAGCGCAAAAAAGCCCTTTAGTCTTGCCAGAATCTGTATCTCTTTCTCACTCATTCGCTGCAAGTGACATACCAAAAAACCTGGGTGATATTGCATAGGACAGAGGAGCCTGCGTAGATCAGTGTTCATCAACCTTAGCTGACAGAGATGAAGGCAGTTGTAGTGTTGGAGACCCAGGGTGGAAGAACTCTGGGCTGGATGACATTCAGGTCCACTGCAACGGTTCTGTAATGATCACGGCAAGCTCGCTTACACTGTGTCAGACTGCTGGTCCATTAAGCTCAGTGTTGTCTGAACTGACCAATGGCAGCTCTCCGGGGTTCCACGGCATGAGACATTCCTGCTGGATCCTGAACCTGGGACATTTTGCATGCAAGACGATGCTCCACCACCAAGCAATGGCCCCTTTACTGGTGTGGCTCTGGCTCAGCTGGGCACTGACATTCTGATGCAACCAAGACTCAACGCCACATCCTTCTGCTTTCCAGTATGCTTGGGCACACATCAGACCTTGTCTATGTCAAGATGTCTTCCTCCACTGGTCATGCATTCCTTCCTCTGGCAAGAAAAAAAAAAGGGGGGGCGACCTCCCTGGTGACCTGCTCACCTGCCGCATGCCTCGTTTCCCTGCCAGCTCAGAAAAGCCTCTGATTCCTCCATCATTTCTCTCTTCCAATTTATGCAACTCGCTGCCTGAGCTGTTAGGCCCATTCATCAGTTCCGCAGCTGGTCTCTGCTTCATCACAAAGGGCAGATCATAGCAAGAGGAGAAGCAGCAGCAGCGGCACCAGACCCTGCGACAGCCACATGGAATCTTGAAACACACACACACAGCTACCAAAACTAAGCCACTCTCCAAAATAAGCCACTCCCAATGAAGTAGATGACTGCTCTTGAAAGCTCCAGCTCCAGTAAGCATGTTACCCTTGAGAGCAGGCTTCCCCAACAAGTGCCTTCCAGCTGTTTTGGACCACATCTTCCATCAGCCCCAGCTAAAGTTGCCACCTTTGTTCTGGCAAAATACAGGACAGAGCGGTGCGGTCGGGGGGACGATATATTTTTTCCCAACCTGGTGCCGAAGTGACTTCAAAGTAATCCATTACAATCTATTGCAGCCCAACAGGATGGCTCATCTGAAATTTGTCACACATGCTCACAGGCACACACAGACACAACATTTTATAAATCTGTGTTGTTTGGCTACCCAGAGCTTAAATAACATGACATTTCACACACACTTTCAAACACATGTATTTGGAGAGGATCCCAGACTTGACAGAGAGAGAGAGAGAGAGTCTGACAGACAAACAGACAGACAGAGAAGACCTGAAACACAGGACAATCCTGTATTATAAAAAAGTAAAAAGTGATGGACCCCTGGATGGTTAAGTCAAGTCAAAGGTGACTAGGGTGCGGCGCTCATCTTACTTTCAGGCCGAGGGAGCCAGCGTTTGTCCACAGACAGCTTTCCGGATCATGTGGCCAGCATGACTAAACCGCTTCTGGCACAACGGAACGCCGTGACAGAAACCAGAGTGCATGGAAACACCGTTTACCTTCCCCCCACAGTAGTACCTATTTATCTACTTGCACTGGCGTGCTTTCGAACTGCTAGGTTGGCAGAAGCCGGGACAGAGCAACAGGAGCTCATCCTGTCGCGCGGATTTGAACTACAGATCATCCGATCAGCCAAGCCCAAGAGACTCAGTGGTTTAGACCACAGTGCCACTCGCTCCCATGACAGGTGGCAACCCTATCCCCAGCTAGCAACATCTGAAGGGTATCAGGATGGGAAAAGCTGCTTTGGGGGAGGGGCCACAAGGTCTTTTCTACCTAGCCAAAGCCACCATTTTGTAAGGTGACCTGTGACTTAAACACTTTGGAAACTGAGACAGACTTCCAAAGAGGTACACAAAAGACATTTTTTTTCTTTATGTTTGTCAAACACCATCCTGACTGCTGCACAGAAAATCATTCGGAAGCTCAAGGCAGTCTAGAGAGAATCTCACTGGATTTGACATCCATAAGGGATAAAAGCTTGCTGTAAAAGGGCAAGATTTGACACTCAGAACCAAATACCACAGGGCTATAGTTTAATCACAGAGGCTGAGAGCACAAGATGAACAAGGGTCTGCAAAGCAAGCCCCATGAGGAATGGTTGAGGGAGCTGGGGGTGTTTAGCCTAGAGAAGACTGAGAGGTGATATGACAGCCACTTTCAAATATCTGAAGGGCTGTCACATGGATGATGGAGCAAGCTTGCTTTCTGCTGCTCCAGAGGGCAGGGCCTGAAGCAATGGATTCAAATGATAAGAAAGGAGATTCCGACACAACATTAGGAAGAACTTTCTGAAGGAAAGCGCTGTTTGACAGTGGAAAGGACTCACTCAGAAGGTGCTGGCCTCTCCTTCATTGGAGGCACCCTGGAAAAAAAACCCAACAACCAGAAACCTGAACCTTTTCACAGTGGAGAAGGAAGAGGATGGCGTGACACTTGGTTTTGCTGTGACCCCCTCCTGCCCATATATGATGACCTGCCACCACTACCCAACTTCATGACAGCACACTGCTCCTGCCACAGGGTGAGCAATCGTGTTGGCAAGGCAGAGACACACACACAGAGAGAGAGGCTTAGCTGTGGAAATCAAATATGGCCACAGGGAAATATTCCCGTCTGCTGCGACTACACTCAGCAGCTGGAGTTTACACAGAGTCTTATTCAATAAAGATGACAGCAACCATTTCTGTGCCTTGGTCTGAAAAAAGAAGCCGAGAGGGAGGGGAGAAAAATGTGTCTCGCCTGCCTTTCTTCACCAGGTGCTTCTGTTCAGGGGGAGGACGAGCTCCAAAAGGAAGTGAGCAGCTAGCCCAAGCAAGGAAGCCAAGGGGGGGGGGAGGGGGGAGGTGAGCAATCACTCCTTCCTTGGAACATGTTAACTGACTAAACCACAAGCTGTCAAGTCAGTTCCACAGCTTTACTGTCTTTTATGGGACCAGGGAAGGCAGATGCAATTAGGAATAATTAACAGGCTTCTCCTTCACTCCAACAATGATGCTATACCTGTTGAGTCTTGGGGCTAGGTTACCCGGAGGGTCATCTCATGAAAACATAAGAATAACCTGCTGGATCAGGCCAGTGGTCCATCTAGTCATAAAGTCATTGAATTGTAGAGTTGGAAGGGAGCCCAAGAGTTATCTAGTCCAACCCCCTGCAATGCAGGGATTGCAGCTAAAGAATCCCTTACATATAGCCATCTAACCTCTGTTTAAAAACCTCCACTGAAAATGAGTCCACTGCCTTCTAAGGGATTCTGTTCCACTGCCATGCAGCTCTTACCACTGGAAAGTTCTTCCTAATGTTGAGCTGGATTCTCCTTTCTTGTAATTTGAATCCATCGGTTCAGATACCACCCTCTGGAGCAGCAGAAAACAAGCTTACTGTATCATCCATGTGACAGACCTTTACATATTTGAAGGCAGCTATCCTGTCACCTCTCAGTCTTTTCTTCTCCAGGCAGAACATACAGTACCCCACTCCTTCAATTGTCCCTCATAGGGCTTGGTTTCCAGACCCTTGATCATCTTGGTCACCCTCCTCTGCTCATGTTTCCAGCCTGTCAATATTGTTCTTAAGCTGTGGGACCCAGAACTGGACACAAGGCTCCAGTTGGGGCCTGGCCATGTTCTTTCCCTATCCAGCCATGGAAGGATGAAGCACTATCAGCCACAGTAGAACAGCATTACCTAAAGCAGCAACAAGATGCACCCTAGGGAAATACTCTCTCCCTCTCCAAAATCACTCAGAGGAAGATGATATGTAGATGTAAATCACCAACGGGCCATTCTGGACACATCCGTAATTTTCGAGACTGCATAATTTAAGCAGTACCTACCTACCAGCAGCAAATCTACAGACCCAGCCCTGTAGCCATGGAAACATAAGCTAACACAAATTTTAAAAGTACAGTTAATATATATATATATCTGGGCTCTGATTTTTTATCAAGAAATCTGCAGGGGCACAACGTTGTTGAAAAGCCGGCACACCCTATTTATCATGCATCGTTATTGTCTTTTTAATGAGCTCTCTAGGAAACCCTGAAGTACGTTGCCAGAATGGACGAGAGGGAAGGTAGGAACATTTGGGGAGCTTCAGCTCGCCAGTTATTCCCTCACCTCAGCCTAATTAACGATTGATAACCAAGGCCTTCACAAACAATACATTTGGGGTCTGTTTTTGTGCCATTTCCTCCCCTGCCTAAGCATTTGATGTGGCAGTTGTAACAAGATCCATACGAGATGTCATGGTATATGTTAACACGCTCTCTCTCTCTCTCTCTCTCTCTCTCTCTCTCTCTCTCTCTCTCTCTCACACACACACACACACACACACACACACATCACTACCCCTGATCAACTCTTCTCATCAGGCCTTGGGCACAAAAAGAGCAAATATCCCTACCTATGCGCACTATACAGTATGTGCAAGAATCACCACAATCAGCTACTCTGCTGCTATGATGTGGGCCAAAAGGAAGCATGAGGCGCTGTGGGTGCCACATCTACATTTATGTAGGCTGTAGGTTTATAAACATGGAATCTGCTGCTGTTGTTGCTGTATTTATATTAATATTTATATCCTGCCTTTTCCCAGCCCAGAATTCAAAGTGGGTTACACAGACAAAGAAAACATAGAAAAGATGATCAAAAAATGTAATTAAACACTAAGGGAATTAAAATAATGTAAAAAGATCCATTAAAAACACCAATAACAACAATAAAAACGACCCTTTCCTCAAAAAGTCAGTTCCCAAAGGCCTATCAGAGTAGAAACGTCATCAGACGCCAGCAGAAGGGGAGCAAGGAGGGAGACAGTCTGGAATCTCTAGGGAAGGAGTTCAAGAATCTACAGCAAACACCAGAGTGCATACGAGTGTTTAGGGAAGTTTTTAATCTGTGATATTTTAATGTATTTTAATATTTGTTGGAAGCCGCCCAGAGTGGCTGGGGGGACCCGGCCAGATGGGTGGGGTACAAATAATAAAAGTATTATTGTTGTTGTTATTGTTATTATTATTATTATTATTATTATTATTATTATTATTATCCATCTCCTTGGCACTCAGGTGCCCACTTTGAGCCCTGGACCTTGAAGTCAGCTGATGCCAAGTTAAGGCAGAGGAGAAACAGTTTAGGGTCTGCCTCAGTCTTGGGCTTACCGAGGAGAATGCCCCATGATCTTTCATGAAAGCCAAGCCAAATGAGCATTTGCATATTGCAACCCCTTGGAGAAAAGCACAATCAGACTCCCTCCTGAAGACAACAGAGAAGTTCTGGCAGAGAAGAGACAAAGGCCCTAATCCATGGAATCTATAACTCATTTTGATAAGCCGACCTTGAGGACTCACTAAGGTCATTCCCTGGACTCCTGGCCATTGGCCCAAAGAGAGAGTTGCTCTTTGCCTGCCCTCTTGCAGTTGTTTTGTCATTCTGGTTTGTTCTGTGTACTACTCAGGCTGATTCCCCACAGAGCAGAAAAGCAGCGACTTAACTGCCCCAGCCTCAACCAAAATCCACCACCATTGGCTCCCGGGTCTTACAGAGATTGCTGGCTGATTTTGAAGAGCACCAGTGCCATTTCAAGGATTTCTAAAAGCCTGCCGAAACAGGAGGCTGTACTTTGGCTCCCAAAATTTTGAGCTGAAATGCAAGGACATCTGAACAAGGCGTAATGGTAATTACATAGGGGTTTTTTAATGTTAGAAGGAAGGAAAGGAAGAGACATATTATCCAAGGGAGAGAGGGAAAGAAATGGTTTTAAAGTGTCACACAAACTATTATCTACAGAGGAATGGAAGCAGCCCAACCTTTTACTGGCCTTTTCTGATCATGAAAGTCACTCGGTGCTGCCTGCTAATAATTCATTTTTCACTATGGCAACATACGAATTCTCCAAAACAGCCTGTCACAAATACTTGAAATTTTTTGAAAAGAAATAATCACTAACTGCAGAGGCAGTTTAGTCAACGCACGGGGCCTTGACGTTTTTTTTTTTTTTTTTTTAAAAGCCAAACACATTTGTCATTACTGTGATTGCCGTGATCCAAGAGACCCCCCCAGATGCCAGACTGGAAGGCAGCCCTGGCAAACAGTTACTACGTTTTTGTTTTTGTTTTTAAGTGTACTAGGCATGCACCATTTCAAATGGGTCTTCACAGCACACTGTTTGCAGAGAGTATGCCAGGCTAGGGCCACAGGGAAGATTGAGCCCTGAGCCAGGCTCAAATGTCTTGTCAGCCATGAACTCACAAGGTGGCATTTGGCACCTCTCCTGTAAGCCATTCCACACTGGCAAGGGTTATTCTTGTTATAGACTACTGAGATAATGGAATTGCAGGACTTTGAACAATCCAAAACACAGTGGCTGCTATGCTTAGAATTATTATTTCACAGGTGCCAAAATTACAGCCTCAGAAGCTCTGGCACTTAAGCAGGAATCCTTGAAAGAATCTCCAGATGCTGGCTGAACCTTGGAGAAGATGGATCCACTTTTTGGTTCATCCCATGTAAAACCAGAAGCACCAGAGCCCACACCTCCACCCACGAACTCCAAGGAGACAACTTGGCCACCAGACTCCAATGATGGGTTCATAGACTCCTTAGAGCAGTGTTTCCCAACCTTGTGCCTCCAGATGTTTTTGGACTACAACTCCCATCATCCCTAGCTAGCAAGACCAGTGGTCAGGGATGATGGGAATTGTAGTCTGAAAACATCTGGAGGCACAAGGTTGGGAAACACTGCCTTAGAGGACCAGGAGAGCCCTGAGGATCTACCCCAACTTCTTGGAACTCTAAGGACTCATATAAGTCAACAGCTGTGGAGGAAGGTACTGGCTCCTTAATGGGAAAATGAAATATTTGGGGGAGTCAATGAATACATAGCTCAGGCTAGAAAGATCTGCCAGTTGTTCCCAGACCCTGCTGAAACAATTTGTATGCTCTGCCTCAGCTTCAGGGCCTCTAGCCATGGTCCTGAAACCTACAGCTACTTCCCTCTCCAAGGTGCTGATCTCACCTTTCTGTCTGCATGGAGTCCTGGGACTCCTGGGCTCCCCCTTGCTCTCTGTGGTGCTGGGGATCCCCATGGATAAGGTAGGGATGCCATATGTCTGGAATTTCCTGGATATATCTGGGATTTGGCCGCCAAAACTTCAGATTTTGCCAAAAAAGCTCAACAACTTTTTGAAATATGGCAACCCTAGGATAAGGATGCCCTAAGTTATATCAGGAGAAAGGGCCCCTTAGTGACCATACTAGAACATCTGCCTGGTTGGCAAAGACTGTCCTATAACTTTATGGCAATAGTATTAGGACTTAAGGAGAGACAACAGTCAATCACTGGAAGGAAATCACTGGACCACCCACTACCACCGAGAGGTTTCTAGATGGAGGAACAGCCTTTCTAAACCTTTGCAAATATGCAAGAAAAAAGCAACAGAGCTGCCTCTACTGACTTTTTTCCTGCCTGACAGGGGTGGGGTGGCTATTTTCAAAGTCAGGCTCCTGGCTCCACTGGAGCCAATTTGGTAGTGGAAAGCTCTGACCTCTGTCCTGGACTATGCCTCTTCTCGGAAAAGAAATGGCCCAATTCAGAGAGCATTTGTTCCAGGGTCAGCACTAAGAACCAAAGACTCCCAGATTAGTGTCCGGGCTAGGAAAAATGGCAACAATAACTGGATGTTTGAACTGCAAATGCATTCCTGCATACCAATCTGCCCTGAAAATTTGGCTGGGCACTCAGCATAATGGAAGGATCAGACCTTTGTTCCAAAGGTTCTCGCAGGAGGCCGCGCTCAGGAGCAGTCTCTGGCCTGCGAGTGTGTGTGACTAAAACGGTTGCCAAAGCCTTTCAAGAGCCAAAAGCCATTTGCAAATGGAGCACAGGGATCCCCTCTCCATTTCAGCATGAAACCAGCTCCAGCTTTTTAGTTATTTCATTGCACATTTTTACGGGCAGGATGATGATCAGTTGGTTTTCATAAATCCATCAAATCAACGCGAACCTCTGGTGATCAGCCTTATTCATCCAACCTCATGATTTAACTGATGCTGGTTCTTCCACGCACTTGGGCTGTGCAAGAGGATGCCACATCAGCCTTGGCTGTGTTGCTGGGGAACATGATGCACATCCACCAATGGCAGAGTCCCCAAAGACAAAGCAGCTAAGTCTCTGAAAGCCACCAGCTGGCTTGTGCGTGAGGAGGGGGAAAGGAGGAAGCAGCAAAGCCACTGTTGTTGTTGTTTAAACAAAAAACTCACCCCAGTCTAACTGGCATGAAAGCTTCAACGGGATGACTTGGTGGAATTCCAGTATCCGAGGCTGGAGAGGAGGGGAGAATCTCTTTGCGTGGCTGCTAGGAAGGGGTGTGTGCGTAAATCTGGCATAAGCAGTCGTGTGCGCATCAGAGTGAAAGGGCCTTTTGTGCCACACACTGGAGTGTTTTGTCCATCGGCCAGTGGTCTTTGCAGAAGAAGCGCTGCTCCAGGGAACCGGCCAAGGCTGATGTCAACCGAGGTCATCCGTCACTCACAGGCAAGCTGCTCATGACTGAGCAGCAGACATCATTGAGTGATGGGGTGTGCATTTTTCACACTTCGTCATGTTTCATTTCAGAACAAGGCTTTCACTAACCTCTTTCTGGCACACTTAAGGGGGTGCAGCTCCTCACACAGGACACAGCCACCCCCAGGAACAGAAGGAACAACAACAGGCATACATTTCTTGCAATGAGTAAGTGGGGATAGTGGAAGTGAGAAGGGTTTTGGCAGCACAACTGTTTAGGGAAAGTCCTGAAGGCCATCTTGTATCATCACAGAAAACATCAGCACCCATAGATTGTTGCAATTGGCTAAATCATCTAAGCAATAGAAATTACTTATATGCACGCTGCTATTGGCTTCTAGGACACTCAGAGTAGTTTTGCAACAGTTATTTCTTACTTTTATATCCCTCCTTTCCTCCAGGGAACTACCTACTTCTACTACCAATTTTTATCTTCACAACAATCCTGTGAGGTAGGTTCGGCTGAGAGCAGTGTTAGAAACTCACATATATAAGCTAGGCACCAAATGGCTCCTTAAACCAGGGTTGCAGTTGCCAAAACAGAACAATGAGTTGCCGTTTGTGGACCACAAGGCTCAGAAGTAGTATTTTTCAATACGACTTTTTGGTTCCTGAAATTCATTTGGATTGTGCAAATAAAATATAGCTGATAGAATTCTACAGGAGGTATTATTAGTTTGTGAAAATGGGCAAGAGTCAAGGCTCCCCAGGCATGCACCTCCAGATGGGGGAGACATCAGGTGCCATCCTGGCGCCTGGGCATCTTCACTTGGTCGCAAGTGGCCAATGGCCAGGTGCAAAATGCACCTGTTACCTGGCGATTTTGAATGCTGGTTGAGAGTGGCTGATGGCTCTGCTCTGCCTCCATGGTGGGAGGCAGTAATGCTTCAGAATACCAGTTACTAGAAACCACAGGAGGGCTCTCGGGCTCAAATGCTGCTTGCTGATTTCCCAAAGGCATCTAGCTGGCCACTGTGAGAACAGGATGCTGGGCTAGATGGGCCACTGGCCTGATCCTGCAGGCTCTTCTTAAGTTCTTATCTTCCTACCCCCCATTTGGAATTTGTTCACACTTTGAAAGCCCAAAGCAGAGCAAAGCATATGCCCAAACATTTCCCAGATCACTGCAATCATGAACAACTCATTTAGCCGGATCAGAGCCAGGATCTCCCAGCAGTCCAATGCAAGTGCTTTTAACATGATAGGACTAGCCTTGGGAGTGTCTTTTGACTCTTCCTTGGCCCATTCACTTTGCCCCAGAAAATGGAAAGAAGTGTGGCTTCCTTCTGGACTTGCTCGTTTTCTGACCCATTAATTGGGACTTGCACTTATTTCCATGCCTTGTTCCTTGCGGCTTGGCTGGTAGGGGTGGGGGTGGGGGGAGTCACATGAGCTGCCCTGCTACGCCACTTGTCCTGGTGATGTCCATTAGCTGTAATGAAAAGCTACATCTCCATTACTTCCTATTAGAACAAAGTGGGTGTTTAACTTGGTTACTTTGCAATGGGACACAGCCACTTCCCCTTTGGAGTCAACAGCCACAAGCAAGCTGAGTTTCCAGACGTTTTTGGGCCACCCCCTTGGTTCCATAAACATATCCCTATTGCCTCCTACCCTATAAAAATCATGATTCAGAATAGCAGTTTGCACAACCCACTGACTAAGATAGCAACACAATAAAATCCAAAACAGTAACCATGAACAAAACAAAATAAAAAAATCCTTCCAGTAGCACCTTAGAGACCAACTAAGTTTGTTCTTTGTATGAGCTTTCGTGCCATGAATTGCACATTTATTCAAAATCCAATCAAAACTAAGTAGTTCAATTAACTAAACAAAATTGATCCAGTGATACCAGTTTCTCAAAGTTTGACAGTCGTTTATACTTCCAGTTCCCCCTTCCATCTCCTTGCCTCTTAGCGTAATGTCATGCCCCCCCCCTGGGGGGGCAATACCAGCCTCTCTGGCAACCTCTGCTCTACACCCTTGCTCCAATAAACTCAGGAAGGTATCGTATTCACCCGAATCTAATGTGCCGTCAAATCAAATGCACACCTCAATTTTCAAAGCCTTGAAAACAAAAAAGTATTTGCTGGTGAATGTAAATGCGCCATCAAATCTAATGTGCACCCTAATTTTTGTGACATAATTTGGCCAAAGGTGGTGTGCATTACATCTGAGTAAATACGGTATGTGTGAGCCTTCTCCACGCCTCCACTTTATCCTCAGAGCAACCCTGTGAGTTGGTTAGGCTGAGAGATCAAAGTCACCCAGTGAGATTTGTGTCAATCTGATCCTGGCCTCTCCATTCCTAATCCAATATTTGGACCACTAGACCACACTAGCTCTCAGCACCATCCGGTGTGATCGAACCAGGAGATGACTCTTTTTTTCCGTGGATGGGAGGGGGACTTACGCAAGATTCCACTCATGCCCTGCCCTGCCCTCTCTCACAAATCTCTCCTGCACCTCTAACACTGGGGTCACCAGTGCCCTACTACTGGCACCCACAAAAGTTATACACTCCCAGGGCTGGACTTGAGTGATCTTTCATAATATGAGACCCCCTGGAAAACCTAAGTGTGTGAGTGCACATGTGAAGGCCCACTATCTCTGTGAACAAGGGCGTGTGACTCAGAGGGAGGGGGGGTGCACCTGGACCAGGTGGTGCCCATGGCACTCCCTCAAAATTCCACATGCGCTCACAAGGTCTCTAAAGGCTGGTGACCCCTGAGCTAACATCTCACTCTCCAGAGTCTTTCACACCACGCAGCTGCTTTGTCGAAACTCCACTTCCCCAAAGTGCTCCCAAGAGGACAGGGATATTATTTTTAGTTCCCACTCTATTTTTGTTTCGGAATCGGCTACAAATGTTGACCTAGCATCCAGCGTGAATGGTGAGAAGTAACTGCTGACCCCCCCCCCTTTCTAGCAACAGGCTGGGCTGCTCCAGGTACCACCAACCAGACCCCACACCCAGCTCCTTCTTCTATCATGGAGGGCTTAGAAATGGCTGCTTTGAGAAAGGTGGGGTGTTGGTTCTTCAAAGGATAATGATGATTCTGTGCTTGCCACACACACACACCCCATCAGCATCTAAAGAGCAGCTACCTTTTCAGTAGAAGATTTTCAACGTTAGTAGGCAAAAGCCGACGAGGGCCCTAGGTTAGGGACCTTGGCACACTTAGGGATAGCCAAAGTGGTAGTTAAGAAGAGAAGCCTGATGGGTCAGTCCATTCACCCATTTAGTCCAGCATCGTCATCTCACCAGATGCCCATTATGGGAAATCTGCAAGCAGGATTTGAGCACCAGAGCCCTCTCCCCTCCTGTAGATTCCAGCAGCTAGTATTCAGAAGCATTGCTGCCTCTATAGAGCCATAATCGCTAGTAGCCAACAACAGGCTTATCCTGCATGAATTTGTCCTTTTTAAAGCCAACTAGGTAGGTGGTCATCACTGCCTCCTGAGGGAGGGAGTTCCATAGTTTAACTATGTGCAGTGTGAAGAAATACATTGTTGGACAATGTCTCCCATTGTCCCTGACCACTGGCCATACTGGCTACTGGGGGTTGCTGGGAGGACCCATGGCTAACCTTGCTCTGGAATGATCCCTGCTCTCCCAGTCTGTTTAGGAGGAGGAAAAAATCAGCCCCCTCCTCCTGCCCCCATGACATCCTTGGAGGCTGCCAGACCTCCACACCTCCAGACCTTGTGGACAAAATGAGCAGATTGTGAGATAGCTGCCGCTTTCATTCCCAGAAGGCTGGCCACAGAGTGAGGCTGCTCTTGGATCTTTGGTGATGGATAAGTGCCTCCCAGTCAGGAGTGCTGAGGACAGAAGCTGGCTACCCACCCAGAAAAGGTGACTGAGAAAGTGCGGAGGTAGAAATCATCTGGAGACTGTGTTAATGCTGTTGTGTTTACTGCATGAGTTGCTGACCTGGGCATACCAGGAAGGAAGACCAGAGCAGTGACTCAAGCAGATGCCCAACAGGCAGCTTCCTCTGCCAATGCTGGCACCTCTGCTGAGCCTCTAAAACTGACAGGAGCGAGGGATCCAACTGCTCAGCTGTAGAGGTGGCAGGGCACAGCACGCAGCCTCCGTTGTGGATGGACATGCCCTGAAGCCCCCAGTCCGCACAGAATCACCAATATTTGAAAAATCATAGGAACCTGGGCAGCTGCCTTATTTTGAGCCAGACTATTAGTCCATCAAGCTTAGCATGACCTACACTGGTCAGCAGCAGCTATCCAAGGTTTCAGACAGGGAGTCTCTCCTAGCCCAACCTAGGGATTTTTATTCCTTCTTTGAACAAAGTTTCTGTATCATTTGATTGTAACAGCAACTCTAAGTGTGTGTGTGTTTTTAATTGAAATTATCAGACTTTATTTTAAAACATTTGAAAGAAGATGAAATTTAGCCGGCAGGTAAAAAGAGATTAAAACACATTATGCATTATGCATGTTTGGATAGGTTTCCTGAGCAAAAGAAAACGTTTTAGAGGGTGCCAAAAAGAGCACAGTGAAGGCACCTGCCTGATGCCAAAAGGCAGGGAGTTCCAAAGAGTGGGTGTTGCCCTGCTAGAATATCAATTTTTTACAAGGGCAGAATGAGTGTTATACAGCATCTGCAGCAGTGCCAGTTCCACAGAATGAAGCAGTCGAGTGGGCATATATGGGTATGGCAATCCCACAAGTAAACTGGTCCCAAGCTGTTAAGGGCTTTGTATGCCAAGAGTAGCACCTTGAATCTGACCTGGTAATGAATCGACAACCAGTGCAGATCGCTGAGCAAAGCTCATAGAAAAACAAAACTGCAGATTTGGAAGGGAAGCCCAAAGTCATCTAGCCCAAGCCCCTGCAATAACAGGGATCACAGCTAAGGAATCCTTGACAGGTGGCCACTCAACCTGTTTTAAATTCTGCAATGAAGAACAGTTTGCCACCTCCCGGGGGAGTCTGTTCCACTGTCAAAACAGCTCTTACTGTGAGAAAGTTCTTCCTAACGTTTAGCTGCCATCTCCTTTATTGACATTTGAATACAATGGTTTGGGTCTTGCTCTCTGGAGCAGCAGAAAACAAGCTTGCTCCGTCTTCCATGTGACAGCCCTTCAGATACTTGAAGATGGCTGTCATAGAGAATTACGGAATTGGAGAGTTGGAAAAGACCCCAAGGGTCCTCTAGTCCAACACCCTGAAATATAGGAATCACAGCTAAAGAATTCCCGACATCCAACTTCTGTTCCTAGTCGTCTTTTTTTCCAGGCTAAAAAGGCCCAACTCTCTCAATTGTTCCTCATATGGTTTGAACGTGTGACCTTCTGCATGAAAGGCAGTAGCTCCACCCCTTTCCCAAGTGTCAAAAAGACCAGGAGAAGCAGCTGCAGGTCGCCGGAGGTGGGTAGTCCCTTCTCCCACTGAAGCTGAAGGAATGCCATGCTTCTCTGGCGATACAGACTGTCACCTCGAAGAGGGGTGCACATCCACCGCTGCCTCCAGCTCTGCATGCAATATTGAAGAGCCTTGTTAAATATTTTAGTGGAAGGGTGGCCAAGTGCCTGCGCCCCTCCTGGCGTGCTTGGGCTGCGTGCTCCACGCCAGCTGCTTCGCTGGCTCGAAATTCTCCTGCCAGCACACAAGGGAGGCAACTCCGGGCCCCAGAGTCTGTTTCTGGATGAGGAACAGCCAAGATGAGTCTGGCCAGGGAACCTCCAAGTTCAGGCCAAACACATTCTCTGTTCAGAAAGCAGGTCCTCCCCAGCGCAGGTCACCTCTGTATGTGCAGAATGAGTGCCAAAGGCTTCCTACACATTGCAAACAACAAGCAGGGCATCTTTTTAATTGGACATAAGAAGAGTCTGCTGGATCAGGCCAATGGCCCATCTAGTCCAGCATCCTGTTCTCACAGAGGGCAACCAGATGCCTGTGGGAAACCTGCAAACAGGATTCAAGCACTAGAGCCTTCTCCCCTCTTGTGGTTTCCAGCAACTGGTATTCAGAAGCATTGCTGGCTCTGAATGTGGAGGCAGAGCAAAGTCGTCATGGCTAGTGACCACCGATAGCCCTCTCCTCCATGAATTTGCCCAATCCTCTTTTAAAGCCCATGCAAGCTAGTGGCCATCACTGCCTCCTGTGGGGGCGACTTCCAGTTCAACTATGTTTAACAAAGCAACCACAGATTCTGTGCTCGATGCAAATGATGGAATATGAATATTTCCATTTGGGAATTCGGGTTTTCGAAGGATTTGAAAATTGGGGGAGAACAGGGGCAGCCAAGGGAAAAGAAAGAAAAGCAGAGTTTGGCAGATGGGCACCAGGCAGCATATCAAGGAGAGGGGATAGGTTGGCTTCATCACAGATGGAACTGTCTCTGAGTCCTGCTGTGTCCACAGAGAGAGAGAGAGAGAAGAGATAAAATTTAAATCTAGACAAGAATGGCTCATCCACTGAAGTTCCATTTCTCCTGCCCTGGAATATCTGCCCTGCCCAGGCCCATCTGGTTTCAGACACAGCCTAAAAAACTTGGTCATCTTTCAGAACTGAGGACTAGGAACTTTTAAAAACAAAATTCTAAGGATCCCAGATTCATCTCTTCCATGAAACAGAGCTGTTCACAGGTTTAGGGAAGCGAGGAACATCCACTGTCTTCATTAACTTATAAACAGTTGAAGACTGTTCTATTTTAATTTGCCTTTGGGAAGTGACTGCTTTTTAACGAAAGGGCTTTATTAGAGTGCTGTGTTTGTTTGCATTTTAATAGATTTTTAAACATTGTTTTAATTCTATTACCGTTTTGTTTTAATGATTATCTTTTATACATTTTCAGCTGTTTGTATTTTATCTGCCTTGTTTTAATTTGTGTCCAGGGAAAAAGTGGGATATAAGTAATAAAAATTAATAATAATAATAATAATAATAATAATAATAATAATAATAAATAGCAAGAGCAACCAGCAACTCTCTGCTGCGTCTGTAGTACAAGAATATCACAAAGGCTTTGGGGCTGAAAAGATCTATCTCGGAACATAACGGTACAGAGCATTTCTATTTCGCCAATGCCAGGAAATCTGAAACGGAGATTCCAGCTCCTGCCAGCTCCTGCCACAGCTTTCAAAATCTTTCCCCCGCATATTGGCAGCCATGGGGGCACCTGGGGGAGAGTGGAGTGGTGGCTGTTTTGCTGCACAGGCATTGGAGTTAGCCAATAAATCTCTCTCTGGAAAAGGCTGCCGCAGCAGCAAGTCTGACAAGGATCCTCCTGGAGGCCCGGCCCCATAACTGGGCCAGTCCTTGCAAGGAGCACCCAACCAAGGCTGCCCAGGAAGAAGGAAGGGAGAAAGCAGAGCAACAGTGGACTTGGATGATGCTGACAGTGACATGCATGGGGACGGGTTGGCAGGGGGAGGAATCCAGTCTGGCTCCCAAATTAAAAGCAAACCTAACTCAAATTCACACTACCTGAAAAAACGCCTGAACCAATATGCATCCACCTTTCCAAACCATCCCTTCTCCACATTTTTTTTTTTTTTTGCAATGCAGTTCTCCAACCAACGATTGTGTGCAAAAAAGGGGGGGGAGCATCTATTAGGGGGGAATGTCCATAAGAATGCACAATACTAGTGGAAACAAACAAAAATGCATTTTGCTAAGGGAAATGGCTTGCAAAACTGTGCGAGTTGGGCAAAACTGTATTTAAAAAGTGAACATTCATTCTTATGACACTTGAAACCAAAGAGTCTGTTGGTTGGGGGTGGAAGGAAGGGGTTTAGTTTTGTTTCAATTAGTCAGCTTATTTTTTATAGCGCTTCTGTGTATGTTCGCTTGCTGAATGAGGGAAGTGTAATGCAATTGTACAGAGGAATAGATAGCTTCCTTTGCTTATATATTTACTTATTCTTGAAAACCTAATCATATTTAAAGGTGAATATTGATAGAAAACTGCATATTGATAGAAAACTGCACTAAAATTTGCTGCTGTTTAAATTGCAAAATGACGGAGAAATGTGGCAAACCGAAGAACAGAAAAATGAAGAAATGAGAGAAACTGAAATTGACAGATCCATCCACCCCTAGTTGACAGGCAACCAAATATGACACTCCAGGTATTTAAAAGCATCTCTCAGAGATATTTGTGTACAGGAAGCTGAGGCCACCAGGG
This sequence comes from Lacerta agilis, assembly GCF_009819535.1. Taxonomy (NCBI): domain Eukaryota; kingdom Metazoa; phylum Chordata; class Lepidosauria; order Squamata; family Lacertidae; genus Lacerta; species Lacerta agilis. Next base: position 26,347,385 of record NC_046324.1, on the reverse strand, counting down.
GCAAGTAAGACAATAAACCCAGCAAAGTGCAGAATGCAGAGCTGAAGCAGCCACAAATCAATCTCTGAGAAAGAAGAAAGAGATGGAGAAGCAGAGTGGTCTGGCAGCTGGAGCTGGGGGGAAAGGCGTCGGAGAGGGGGAGGAATTGACACAATTAACCAAGCTAGGCTCCTTCTATCGGCAGGAGGAGAAGCTTGGGGGCTGTTCTACAAGAAAGAAGTCAGGGGGCTTTTACAGCACCCCAAAACCTGTTGGAGACCCCAAGTAGAAGACCAAAGAAAAGGGGGTCAGTGTGGCTCATACCACCTCAACCTGATCCAAGGGGAAAGGTAGGCTTGGGCCAGGCATGTCTGCAGGGTGCTGTAAGGGGGAAGAAACTGCATGTGTTAGTTACATCTCAACTGCACTACTGCAAAACAATCCCTGTGGGGCTGCCCTTGACCACCACCCAAAATGCCCATTGGTGCAGAGCTTTGCCATGGAAATATTTTGTGCTGCTGCCTTTACTGTATTGGGTGGAATCCAAAGAGCTGGTTCTCACTTTTACAGTGCAAAGCTGGGGACCAGATGACTGGAGGGGTCAGGCATCTCCTCTGATGGACATGGCTGGGGTTCAGTGCTAGTGTCTGCTGTGCATGCAGGTGCCCCACGTTTAATCCCCACTAATGGCATCTTCAGGTAGGGCTGGAAAGGTCCCCTGCCTGAGACCCTAGAGGATGCATGCTAGTCAGTGTTGACATGGCTGAGCTAGGTGGACCAATGGGCCTGATTCAGGATAAGGCTGTTTCTTATGATAGTTTAACTATGCACTGCACTTGTCTACATCTCCGATGCTAACCCTTCATAGCAACTGAGACACAGGCTTGGAGAAAGGGTTCTGTCCTCTTGGCTATCAGAAGATCAGTCAAGCCCTACCTGAGAATGTGGCAGCCCCACCAAGGGAGGAAGGCCAGCAGCAGCTTTCAAGTCACAGCCCTTTGGGCAGCAATAAACACAGGAGCAAAACCCAACTGAGAATGTAATGAGATTGGTTGCATCTTGGAGGCCCCTTTCCAAACCCCGTGACTCTGGTTGCAAAAAGAGACTGCTAAAGTGACCAAACTGAGTGGGAAAGTTTAGCCTGGCAGATTCCTTTTTGGAGGAGGATGGGTCTTTGGGTAACTAAAGGAGTGATTTGTTGCCACTGAAACTAAATAGCTGGAGATCCTTCTGGAAGAGACTTTTCTTTCTTCTTCCACTTTCCCCCCTTTCTGGAGGTGATGGCACCAGGATGCCTGTTTGTAGGAGAGGACAATGGATGGGAAGTCATGAAACCATGCCTGAGAGAGAAGCAGAGACCTCACTTTCTCTCTGTAAGAATCCAGAGCCTTAGGAGTTCCTCAAGAAACCTAATGGGGCAGCAGGATCCATTGGAGTTTTAATGCTGTGAGCCCTTCCATCTTATGTTCACCCTGCATGTACATGTAAATACTGTAAAATGTTTTATCGCAGGAATGTCATCAGTCTCCAGTGACCTTCATTCAAGGCATGTGCTGGGAACCCCGAAACCCCTCACTACTTGGAGATAGGGGGGCAGCTAACAAGACTTGGGTCTACAGCAGCTGCAGCCAGCTGTTAAGCCCCTCCCCCTTCTATTCCATTATGCATTAAGCAGTTATAAGTGATGCCATCTGCATGCCAGGCTGGAATCAGAGCTGGTTTTTACGTTGCTAATTTGCAGTTTAGCTTAGTTTTCAATTACGGAAAATCTGCACCGTGCAGAGAATTTTTCTTTTCTTCTCCTCCCAAACTAAAATGCATCCTTTGTTGCATCCTGGACCCTTTTAACCTTGCTGCATGAGTCTTCTCAGACAAAACATTTAAGACTTGCTTCAAATCCTCCGCCCGCCCAGTCCCTGGCTCTCTGCAAAGACGTAAAAGGGGTCTCTTTAAAAGGAGAGTTTCCCAGTAGACCATTCCAAAATCTCCAAATGCACACTGGCGCACGTACTGAAGCGGAGAGGGCCCTTTTTGGTGTGCATGACGCACTGTATGCTGATTACATACTGAACATTCCTGACCTTTACAAAAAAAAAAAACAACCAACCTCAAGGACGTTTCCTCAGTTGTGTCAAAGTCATTTGCCTGATTAGATAATTGAGTCATCCTTCATGGTGCTGTTTCTGGTCGTTCTCAAATTTCTAAGCTACACCTTCCAATTCCAGCTCCCCCACCCACCTCAAGACACATTAAAGGTACCTTGCAAGGAGATTGCTGCAGAAATGATGCCAAATTCAAAAGCATTAAAGCCATCATTTGGCTAAGGTCTCGGTTACAATGGCTCCCAGAACTGTTGGGGGGAGGAAAGAGAAGAAGTAGCGTTCACTTGGGGACAGGCCATAGTTCAGTGGCAGAGCAGCAATTCGCTTCAGTCTACAGATAGGGCAGGCAGGCCCCACAAATAACTCAGACATGCATTTTAAATAAAAGGACACATTCTACTCATGTAAAAACACACAGATTCCCGGACTGTCCGCAGGCCAGATTTAGAAGGCAATTGGGCCAAATCTGGCCCCTGGGCCTTAGTTTGCCTACCCATGCTCTAGCTTGTGTAGACAATGTTGAGCCTGAAGGACTCCTCATAAGGCAGCTTGTTATGTTATTAAGGAAAGCTAGAATCGGAACGTAAGAAGAGGCTGCTGGATCAGACCAGGATGCACCTAGTCCAGCATCCTGTTCTCACAGGGGCCAACCAGATGCCTGGAGGTAACCCACAAGTAACACCTGAACCCAAGAGCCCTCTCCCCACCTGTGGTTTCCAGCAACTGGCATTCAGAAGCATTGCTGCCTCGGCTGTGGAATCTGAGCATAGCCATTGTGGCTATGTAGCCATCAGCAGCCCTCTCCTCCATGAATTTGTCCAATCCTCTCTTAAAGGCATCCAAGTCAGTGGGCATCCTGTGGAAGAGAGTTCCATAGCTTAACTATGTGTTGTGTGGCAAAGGATTTCCTTTAACTCTCCTGAATCTTCCAACGTTCAGCCTCATTGGCTGTCCATAACTTCTAGTGTTATGAGACAGGAAGAAATAATCCACTTTCTCCAGGACATGCATCATTTTATAAACCTCTTATCATGTCATTAAAAACACACCTCATTATGTCTGGCTGTAAATTTACAAGCTACAGTGGTGTTCACGTAAGGCGGCAGACTCCAAAACATAACAGAATTTTGCTTCTGTGAATTCTGGACTCCCTTGCTAGCTTGCTGTGAGAGGCAGACTTGTGCCTTTTCCTACCAGAACGTTTGCTGATAAGGGAAAGTAATTTCCATCAACCGCTATCTCCCAGATCCCTTTCACTCAAGCAAAGTTCCCTAGAGTTTAAAAGCGGAAATCAAGTCTCCGGTTTGCATTTCAGAACCCGCAGGAAGGTACTTCAAACTAAAGCAGTCAGGAGATGGAAGAGGATGTCATGAGAACTTAGGTCACTGTGGAAGATTTGAGGGTGATTCGTTTTATTCAGCAACAGGTAGCATGAGCCATGCATGGCTGTGCCCAGGGCTAGCCTACTCAGAGTAGACCCGCTCAAATTAATTAGCATGGCTACCTTAGGTCTTTCAATGGGTCTGCTCTGAGTATAACTTCATTGTATCCAACTCTTAGATTCTAAATTGCACCCCCATAATCAATAGCAAGCATAATGTTGGGGGTGTTCATCTTTTAATAGGGTGCCCCCCCATTTATGCATTTTTCACCTGTGGCCTTCCTGGATTATCTGGGGGGCAGGGGGTCATATGGCCCCCCACTTGGGAAACACTGAACTAGATGACCCTTGGGATCCCTTCCAACTCTATGATACCAGGATTTATCAAAGTAACTCTGGCTTATTCCACCTTCCTCCTTGATTGGAAGAACTGCTGCAGTGTTCCTTCCCTGCAGTCCTTCAGTCTGAAGGACACTGAAAATCTCAAGCTGGGCATTCACTTTTTATAGGGCATCTACTTGATACTGTCATTCCGCTGATCTACGGGGATCAGCAGAATGACCCACGCCTTTGCAGACATATTATGGCCCAAGCAAGGGAAGTTAAGTAGTCCAATTAGTCAGGAAGGAGAGAAGAGGCAGGATCAGCACCTTTGAGAGGGACCCCAGTGTGGGTTTCAGTACCATGGCTAGCGACCCTGCAGCTAAGGCTGAGTTTGCAAGTTGTTTTAGCACTGTCCTAAGGTGAAACGGCGTTTCGTGCGCTGCTCTGGTTCGCCAGAAGTGGCTTAGTTGTGCTGCCACATGACCCGGAAGCTGTACGCCAGCTCCCTCAGCCAATAAAGCGAGCTGAGTGCCGGAACCCCAGAGTCGTCCGCAACTGGACCTAATGGTCAGGGGTCCCTTTACCTTTACGGTGAAACTATAGGGACACGGGTGGCGCTGTGAGTTAAACCACAGAGCCTAGGGCTTGCTGATCAGAAGGTCAGTGGTTCAAATCCCCGCGACGGGGTGAGCTCCCGTTGCTCAGTCCCAGCTCCCGCCAACCTAGCAGTTCGAAAACACGTCAAAGTGCAAGTAGATAAATAGGTACCGCTCCAGCGGGAAGGTAAACGGCGTTTCCGTGTGCTGCTCTTGTTTGCCAGAAGCAGCTTAGTCATGCTGGCCACATGACCCAGAAGCTGTACACCAGCTCCCTCGGCCAATAAAGCAAGATGAGCACCACAACCCCAGAGTTGTCCGCGACTGGACCTAATGGTCAGAGGTCCCTTTACCTTTAAGGTGAAACTGGAAGATCTTTATAGACAGGGATAGGTATTCGTTGATTAAATGTCCTATTCCCCGGGTGCCAAACATGGCTGTTTAAAGAGCTGGTGCCTTCCTCTGAAGCTGCTGGCTTCTTCTTGAGACACTCACGGTATAAGAAGATCTCCGTGTTTTCCTGAGGAGTCTGGGGACCAGTCATCAGTCTCATAGTGGAATTCTCTCCTTATGGTTCAGAGAGGACATGTAGGCTCTGGTGACCATGGGTCCACATGTGATGGAGCAGGGAGGGGAATCCATCTTCTCCTCAGGGCTGCTGCCATCAGAGGGCTCTCCCTCCAGTAATTCCTGGTTTGAGGCCATGACAGTCCACGGAATTAAAGTCACCCTGCATTTCCCCAATGGCTCTTCCACCTTTCCCACCTGCCCTGAGAAATCCAAATTAATTAAAAAAAAAAAGAGTGGAAAAGGAGTGCAATCTCCCATCTTCATTTATAGCTTTATTTAATTAATTTAGAGCTTTATTTAGAGCTGCAATTTTGACCCCTGAAATGACATAAGGGAGACAGCCATGCTCTTTTACTTCTATTCCTGAGCAATTGTTTGCCATTTTTACTCCCACCTTTGCAATCTGGTGTGTGCGCATTTTAATGACTCTGTTTGATTGTTCTAATTGTCCTTTGCTTTCTTATGAACATTATGACCAGGCTAAATTTAAGGAAACTCCACTCTCCCCCCCCCAATGGAAGGGAGAGGGGATGACATTCTGAGTTCAGGAGAGCGCAAAAGAGTATGCCATTATTTCTTTTATTTAACAAAATGTATCTGTTGCTTGACTGCAAACAGAATCTCCAAGTGATTTGCAAAATGTGTTATAAAATCCACATACTTGCAGAAGGTTTCTCCTTGCTAGCAACCTGAAGTTAATGTCACCTCATCCACAGTGTTTCTCTGATAATCGCATTAAGATGAGATAGTCTGGAGACAAAACTTGGAGGTTTACCGGTTCTGTTACACCAGGGCAAAGCAACAGTCACGTTTAAATAGGTAAGAGTCTAGAAGAGTCATGCTTGTGTGTGTGAGAGTGTGAATGAACATCTAGGTGTGCGTGGAGTGTGAATGTGAATATGAAACAGAAGGAAGAGAGGTTCCTCTCCATCCTATGCTTCCACTCTTCTACCACTCCATCTTTTTCAAAATATCCCAATTTCTAGAAACACCCCTCTCACACACACACCCAAAAAAACCCAGTCTAAAGGAGCAGGGCAAATGACACAACAGCACACCTGCTGCACTCCTTAATTGAACACCATTTGAACTCTGCTAGCTGGTGCAGACTTCAACTTCCCCAGGGAAGAGAGAGGCTTGTAGATGCGGTTTCTCCTGAAATCTGCCTGCAATGAATCAATAGGAATGATTTCAGGACAAACCTAACGCCAGAATTAGTGGGATCCTCTTGCCCAAGAATCTTGGGCTGCAGCACCAAGACCGCACCAAGCTGGGTCAAATAAATCCGAGGTTCTTCACGTTCCCATGGAGCCAAACGACCCGCAAAAACACCTTAGTCCTTGCCCTCGCGATGGCTGCCTTGTCAGGGGGAGAGAGTGGCCAGCCGGTCTCTGGAAAGCATGGAGGACCCAGCCAACCTCCAGCTCCCTGGCAAGGTTCATGGAACCAGTAATGACAAGTGGGAGGCTGCCAGGGTGCAGTCAGCCAACCAGCTAAGATTGCTAGGAAAAGGATGCCTCATTGCACCAGTAGATAAAGCTTGGCAAGCTTTCTGGTTCTGCTCCTCAGAAGGCTGCTGGGAGGCCAGCAGAGGAAGCTGCCTTATACTGCGTCAGACCACTGGTCCTTCTAGCAGCAGCTCTCCAGGATTACAGAAAGAGAGTCTCTCCCTGCCCTACCGGGAGATGCTGGGTATTGAACCTGGGGATTTCTGCATGCAAAACAAGATGCTCAACCACTGAGCCACAGCACTGCCCTGATATGCTCACAGAAAGACCACAGAATGCTTACAGCACTTTGTAATGCCTGGTTTATTGACAGATATACAAAGAGAGAATAAGTGGAACCTGGGGTCAGGTGACCCAACGTACGACCAGGAACCCAGGAACCCAAGAGCCAGCCCTGCAGTCTTGACAATCAGGCATTTTCTCTCAGACTACATCATTTGCAGGACACCAAACTCACTGTAAGGATCACTGTGTCTTTGTAATTGTCTATAGTAGGTGAGTGTTTGTAAGCTGGAGGGCTGCAGGTGCCCCTTCTCTTGCGAAGGTTTGTCACCAAGCACACTAATGGTGCATCCAGGTGTGGACTTCCAAGATGGGTGGCTGTGCAACTCAGACCTATACTGGAGTCCCAGGATCCATCGCCTGGAAGTAGCTTTGCAAAAGGCGCCAGGGCTTTTGCAAACAGTCCCATCTTTGGGACAACACAAGGGCAAACAGAGGAAGAAAGTCAAGCCAGCACTACTGGCCTTATATTTTATACCCCGTCTTTTTCCTCCAAGGAGCTCAAGGTGGTGTACATGGTTCTTCTCTTCCTCCCCCCCCCCAATTTAAATCCTCACAACAGTCCTGAGAGGTAGGTTAGGCTGAGAGGCAGTGACTGGCCCAAGATCACCCAGGAAGCTTCATGGCCAAGTGGGGGTTTGAACCCTGGTCTTCCAGGTCCAAGTCTGGCACTCTAACCCCTATATCATACCCTATATCACAATATGCTCTCGGCATATTCCTAAAGTGTCTTGTGAGCAGTTAGCATGCCTGGGAGTCTCTTCCGCATGACTCCTTCCTTCTGCTAAAGGAAGAGATGCAAACCAAATGGTCATTTTTAAGCCAATGGCACCAACAGCCACAACCCATCCAAAGAGAAGCTTCAGCATCCTTGCTTGGCTGGCTCCCTACACGTCTGCAGGCTAATGTAAAAATTGCTCGCAGTTTTCCTAGCAGGAGAGGTAGCTCACTTGCCTACTGCAAACGCTCACACAAAATGAAAAGAGGAAAACCACTCCACTCCCCCCTCCTCACTTTAAAACAATGCAATTTTCAAGGAAACCTGTACAAAGCTTGTTAGCCTCGTGATGAGTCAATCAGCTGCCCAACACAGAATTTCCCAGGGATGTGGTGGCAAGACCTCCTGGCCTTCAACCTACACCTGCGGACACCTCTCCCTATCTTGTGGAAGGCAAGAGACCTGTCGTAAGAGTGCAGGGGCAAGTCATGAGAAGGGCAAGTCCTTCTCCAGGAGCCTCCCCCTGTTCTCTGTCCTTCCATCTCTCCCCAAGGAGGGCTGCCATAAAGCTGACGTTCCATTTTCAGCAGAGAAACAAAAACAACCTTCAAGCCACCCTGAAGCAGCTAACTCTCCCCTCCCACCACAAAAACCCCTCCTTCTTCTGAGAAGAAAATTGCTTTCTGATCCAAGAGTCCCTTAAGGCTCTGCGCTCTGAGCCTCAAAGGCCCCTCCTAGGAGAACATGCCCAGTCCAATATTTCGCTCTCAGCTCCAAGCACCAGGCAGCCACCTCCTGGAACAGCAGCACCAGCCTCAGGGCAACGGGGAAGCTCAGAGATGCACAGGTGTGCTTAGGCACATTGGCATGCAAAAGCAGGCAAGGAAGCGCTAAAGCCTAGCCCAGGCTGTTCCCTGCAGGAAAGAATGCAGGTTTGGATTTCACCTGGAATACCTGACACTCCCCACACGCACATCTCCACGCTAGAACTTGGGGGCACCCAAGGAAGCTGAACGTTGGAAGATTCGGAGGAGATGAAAGAAAGGACTTTTTAATGCAGCACAAATTGTGGAAACCCGCTCCCACAGGAGGCAAGGATGGCCACCAACTTGGATGGCTTTAAAAGGGGATTGGACAAATTCATGGAGGGCTATTGATGGTTACTAGCCAGGATGGCTATGCTCTGCCTCTAATGTCAGAGGCAGTAATGCTACTCAATACCAGTTGCTGTTAACTGCAGGAGGGGAGAAGGCTCTTGTTCTCCAATCCTGCTTGCTGTTTTTGCATAGGTGTCTGGTTGGCCACCGTGAGAACAGGATGCTGGCCTTGGATGGAGGCATTGGCCTGATCCAACAGAGCTGTTTTTTTTTCTATTCTTGTGTACTGCCTGCCACTGTTTTGAATCCAAGACTTGCCCTCCTTTCTCATATCCTTCACTAGAGCCGCCACACACAAACACACCCCGGCCCTCTCCTGCCCCCTTTATCCCCCTGGCTCTGACTTCCTTCGCTCTGCTCATGTAACTCTTGAGACCTGCACTTCACACTCAGGAAAATTACCAGACAAACCCAATTTAGTATTTGCAGAGACTTGAAAAATTGGGAGGCTCACCCAGAGCCCTGGCAATTATCTCTTGCTTTGAACAAAGCTAAGCAGCCAAGCGTGGGGGGGGGGGAGTGGGGAGGGGATCCGTGCATCTTTGCCTCATGCTTGGCTTCCTACTCCCCCCTCCACCACCCTCCCAGGCTGGAAGTGACCATAAGCCTCCAGTTTATCCCCTTCTCCCCATGAAAGGGAGCGAGTGGTGCCTTTGGCTCCAGAGGGCATGGTGGCATCCATCCCCACCCCCACCCCATCCCCATCCCCATTCCCATAGCAATGGTGGGCCCTGCAAAGGTCAGCTTCTTGTTTTGTAAAAGACCCACAAAACAAAGGCAAAAGGGAAACCCTTAAAGTTTCCCTCATGGGGTCAACATGCTGACACCCCATAACATCCCATAGTGGAAATATTTTATTCACTCCCCACCCCCCACCCCCACCCCGCAAAACAGAAACTATTTCTCGTGGTTTAAATCCAAATCAGGCAACCCATTTTTTTTGCAAATGAGACCCACAAGTCACAGAATCTTAGAGTTGGAAGGGACACAAGGAGTCATCTAGTCCAACGTCCTGCAATGAAGGGATCACAGCTGAAGTGACTGGTTCAGGCCCAACCATATGGGCACAACGCAGCTCCCCACACCTTCCCCTGTGTTACAGAGTCAGAATTTAGCTGGGATGTGAAAATCAGATCTGGCACAAATGTTCTTCTGGAGATGTATATAACTCTGCACTTCATTGAAACCATCCTTTCCTTTTCTCCATCCGGAAGGGTGAGTTAG